>NW_026606138.1:11150000-12350000 GCF_029834395.1 Sorex fumeus | reverse complement strand
AGTGCGCAGGGCTGCGAGGAAGATGCAGAGCTGGAGTGCTGGTTCTGCGTCTGCTGCCCTAGTTCTCCACTCCCTACTTCTGTCTACTCAGCCGCCCCAGGCCTCTGGTACAGGAGAGCTTCTAGGAGCACATGTGGAGCTGCCCCGACTGACCTCACTGAGAATACCGGCCTCTGAGTTTCCAGTCATCATAGGGATTCCGTCTCCCCAACCCCATACTCTTCACCCTCACCCCCAGCCCCAACCCGATTCTCTGTCCTCCCTGGGGGCTCTATGCTGTCCATTCTCCTGAAGGGAGCTGGAGATGCTACTGGATTCTTCCTGCTAAAGAGGCTCCTTCCAGGCCAGGCCAGTCCACTCCACAGCTGGCCTGCCATGTAGCCAAGGCCCGAGCCTGCTCTGTGATGGCCTTCCCCATTTCATTCCAGGTCTTTCCCTGGCCCTGCTTGGATACCTCTGGACACTGTTTCAAAGGAAACTGGGGCTTCTTTAAGGTCCTGGCCGAACATGGATGCCTAAAAATATCTCCGCTTAAGCCCAGAGAGATCGTAGAGAGGTGAGGTGCTGGACAAGGTGAAGCTCTTCCCTTCCATGTGGTCAACCTGGGTTTGATTCCCAGGACTCCATCTCGTCCCCCAAGCCTGCCAGGAGTAAGCTCTGAGCACTGCCAGGTGTGGTCAATTCATCAGTTATTCATCAATTTGGGGCTCAGTTATTAGGGACCCCAACTCTGCATCCTTGCTTGACATCCTCCCTACAAGCTGCCGGGCCCTCCTCATCTTATGGCTCCCATCTGACCCCACAGGACAAAGAACCATATCCCATTGCCCTCTGCATGGTAAATCAAGCAACTCACATCCTCTGAGCACCACTCCTGCTCTGAGGCTTTCTCATAAGGCTTTCCAGGCCTTGGCTATCTTTTCATTTTCTTACCAACTTTTATGGGGGTGGGGGGGGGATGGGAGGACAGGTTCCTTTCCCACATGCAGACTGATCTATTTGGAACACTAAAAGATATTCGGCTCTGTTTTCCCCAACTAAACCTCTGAAACTGCCTTTGGAAAAGAGAAAGTGGGATGCATGTAACATCAGCCCGGGGCTGGGTGGGAGACATAAGCCACCAGCTCTTTCCAGCTAGAAAAAAAATGGACACAGTCCTGGCAGCAGCGTCACTGCACAAGGCACAAAATCTGGGGACCGAGGTTGTGCCCCTACACTCACCACCACAAATCCAGGGCCTGGGTCAGAGAGAGGGGTGCTGTCTGGTCTCTGCAATATGCAGAAATATTTGCTATTTGCTCAAGCAAACCTCCTCCAAGGGTCTTAAAAGTGCAGCTTTCTGTGAGTGTTTGCAAATGTGTTAAGGGTTGCTCCCTGGAGTTCTATTTTAAACTACGGATTAAACAAAGGGATTCTGTATGGAACCACACTGGATCGACCCCACCAGCAGGAAGCACTCGCTGGTGTTCAGGTGTGTGAGTGAGCTGGGCACCCACCCACTTCCTGGTGTTCATCTGGTCTCGCCGCTCCATCGTTCCACGCCATTAAGTAGTGCACGAGGCATTTTATGACTCCAAGTTCACGATTCCAGATTTAGAGTTCCAGAGGTGGGCTCTGGAGCCAGATTGAGAAGCCACTTTCTGTCACAGCACTCACCAGCCCTGCGGCTGCCCGGAATTACTTCATCTGTCTGGGTCCCTGGCTGCCTCCTCTGTCCGATGCCGAGAAGAGATAAACGCCCAGTGGCTGCTGAAACTCCCTGAGCCTCCCCAGGGCCCCTGCTTTCTCTCCCCGGCCGGCACCATCAGCCTCAGCAGGCCTGCAAAAGGCAGCTTCTCCCCCAACCCTGTGGCCATACAGAGTGGGGGAACCCACCTATTCTGGTAAGATAGGGGCCCGCAGTCCTGAGCACGATGCCTGAGAACGTGCTGGGGATCAGGAACCCAAGCCTGTCCCTCCTCCTGCCTCTCCCGCAGGACAACGGTCTCCACTGCATATGTGATAAACCCCTAGAGTTGGGGGTAGGGGGCTGAATCTCAGTCAGTGCATTTAAGCAGTACGTGTTTAAACTGCACAGGACCCCACAAACACTGGCTTTGTTTTGTTTGTGTTTAGTTATTATAACACTTAAATTTAAAAAAAAAAAGTTTTATTTGGTGGACGGAAAGATAGTACAGGTGCTAAGGCACATACTTTGCGTGGAGTCAGCCAGGGTTCAGTCTCCAGCACTGCAGATGGTTTCCTGAGCCCTGCCAGCAGTGATCCCCTTCCCCCCGCTAAAAATGAACAAAACAGACAAACACACAAAAAGTTTTATTTAGAGACCTGTAAGGAGTGTCAGAGAGAGGAAGTACGCATCTCAGGTTGTGACATGGGCAGTGACAATGTGCCACATGTTTTATTTTATTTCTTTGCTTTTGGGGACACAGTTGGCAGTGCTCAGAGCTCTCTCCTGGCTGTGCTCAGGAATGATTCCTGGGGATCTCGAGCCCAGGTCAGCCACCTGGAAGGAAAGTGCCCCCAGTTCCGTGCTGCTAGCCTTCCGGCGTAAACGATTTTCCATCCACGGAGCTCAGAGCCCCAGATCCAACCATTCCAAGATGCAGACTGATGGATCAGGATGTGGGACCTCAGAGGGAATCACCTCACACTTCGGAACACGCGGGGTTCTTCGGGCTGAAGTAGCCATGCTCCCTCCCCACCTCCACACCTCCCAGGAACCCCTCCCTGCAGCTTTTCAGCCTCATCCTCAGAAAAGAGGTGGGGGTCACCTATTCAGCAGTCTCTGCTCCCCGACACCACCGTGTGCCTCCACAAGAGGAGGCGGTGAGGGGAAACTGCTCCTGGACAATATTCACCCCCAGTGCAGTCAGGGTTGTGTCAGGGCTCACGCCAGGCGGCGAGGGGGGGGGGGGGAGGACAGTGGGGGTGGCCCAGACCTCAAGCCTGCTCCGTGTTCCTTATTTGTGCCCACAGGCCGAAGGGCACATACTCGCCTGTTTCCCAGCAGCTGATGATGATTTTCAGCTTTGCTCGGGGGACCCTGGCTGCAAGGAGAAATGCTTGATGAGAACAATACATATTGTAGACATCGGAATATATTTCTATGAGAAAATCAGGGGGAGGGAATAAAAAATAAATAGAGAAAAAAAGGGGGGTAGAGTCTAGTCTCTTATGCAACAGATGAAGACTTAATACACAAAAGCTCATCTTTAAGAGAAAAACTGACCTCTGATTTCACACACTTCCTACAATAGCACCACAGCAAACACTACAGCCAGCGTCTAAATACCATGTAGTTCATTATTCCGTTATTTCAGTGGCACAAAGACCAGCTGCTACTTGAAGTATCGTGAAAACATAAATTATGGGCTATAAATAGCATATTTAAGCATGGGGCCATGCAGAACCAGCCGCTTTAAGAGGCTGCACAGAGGAAGTCAGGGGCAAAGTTGAGACGGACAGGGGAATCCTGGACAGACAGACAACACAAGGGCTCCCAGACTGAGTGAAAGGGGATGAAACACAGTGTTTGGGGCCTGGAGGAACAATTCTACTTCCAGTTGACCCTTGCCACCCAAGAGGGACCAATTCACAGGCTGCAGATCACCACTATTTTTAACTTCTTGGCAGTCTAACCCGGTGCAGTGGGAAATTCGCCCAAAGTAAATAGACGCTCTCATTTGATTCTTCTCCTGGCAAGTAATTTTCTATTATGTTCCGTTGGAGCCACTTCCAAGACAAAGCGTGCTCCAGAGGCTGAGTTTCGGTGCACGGTGCTAATCCATCCTGGGCTGGGGGCAGGGCTGAGTAAGGCAATGCCCAGCTCTTAGGGCTGCGAGGGCTGTGCCTAGTGCAACCCTGAAGGGGCAGGACCCAGAGCTCACCTTTTGGGGTCCTTTGTTGTTCTTATTCCTCCTGACTGGTGCTAACAGATGAGGTACCAGGGAGCTGGAGAGATCATTCTTCCCTGGAGACTCTGTCGATGGTTGGCATGTGGCCCAGGACCTGCCCTGCGGGCTCTCCTGGCATCACCCCACCTCCCACGGTGCCCAGCCTGACGGTCCTCAGTCCTGAAGGTCATGATGGGATCTTGAAAACAGAGACTGGCAGTGGTGAGGCAGAGAATGAAGGCAGAGCCTCAAATAGCTTCTTGTTAACTCCACTGGGAGCACACTGGTTAATCAAGGTGAGAAAGGAACGAGGAACCACAGAAGGTCCTGTGAGAACTTGCTATGCCACTCTCCCCATTTCACACCCCTGGACTCTGGCAAGTGCTCAGATCTGTGTGCCTGATTCCCGCTTCCCTCCGTTGCCCTATCCAGTCTCATGGCTGACCTGGGTTAATACGCCCATCAATGTGTTGGTCCTGCAGGTTCCAGGCCAGAGAAAGGACCAATTCAATGAGATACAAACTTATGAAGGTTATATGCACGACTTTACAAGTTCTTTAAGAGCCTTCAAAATAGCCACAGGAGGAAGACCAGGATGGTCTTCATGGTCCCCAGTTGTCCCAGACTTCCTACTAGGAGTCACTGACCCAGAACCCTCTCCCCTTGCTTTGAATAGCACTGGAAAAGTGAATCTTTTAGGCCACTGCAAAAAAAAAAATGGGCTTGTGAAAAACAATGCTGAATGTCCTGAGATGGAAAATCAGATGAAACCAAAATTCAGGAAAGACATTCCAGGCCCCTCTTGAACTGGACCTCTTTGCCATTTATGTGTGTGTGTGTGTGTGTGTGTGTGTGTGAGTACATATGTATGTGCATATACATGTGTATGTGTACATATATATATATTTAATTAAGGCATCATGATTTACAAAGTTTTCCACAATAGTTTCAAGCATACATTCCAGCACCAATTTTCAAAAGCACATTTTTCAATTTGGTTGATGTCGTTTGGGGAATGCAGAGATCTGATCAGTACTGGAGACTAGGAAGAGGCACCATCCTCATACAAGATGTTCTCCTATCAACTAGGAAGAGAGAAAAGAGGGAGAGGCTTACGCACAAAAAGAAAAAGAACAGTCAGTGATTCTCTTAAAACTTATCCAAGGGGTCAAGAACTGAGGCCCGGTGCTAAAATGCTTGCCTTGCATGCCTGATCACCAGCCACAAAAAAGAAAAGAAAAAAAATTCTTTGGGCACCTGGGAGAGAGTTCACATGGCAGAGCCATGCAGGGCCTTAAGCTAGATCCCCAGGAACGCTGGGTGGGCCCAGGTGGGCAGCAGCTCCCCCAGGCAGCCTCCAAGATGACTATGAGGTGCAGCCTCCCAGCCTCCAGAGCCATCCACTGTTAGGTGGAGCCATGGGCAGACCAGAACTGCCCAGCTGAGAATCACCGGGAGTGACCTGAGGCCTTGATGAACCACTTAGGAGGGGCTCCTGTAGGAAACATTATCCCGGAATAAAATGCACCAACTGGTCTCAGGAGCCTCGTACTTCACTGCGACCAAAAGTCTCTAAAATAAACTCAAACATCAAATTTTAGTATTTGTTATCATTCACCCACCTCAATTCCACTTGAAATGGAGCAGATGGACATCTTCCCACCTCACTGAGGCTCAACCATCCAACTCCGCATCTTTGACTGACCTCTGCTTCTTGGGGACACAGAGCACTATGGTGTACCAGCTAACATCCACTGCAGACCTACTATGTTGCAACAACTGAAGCTTCTCTCTCTGGGCATAACCACTCACCTTCACAGCAGCCTCCAAAATGCTGTCAGCCCCATTTCCTTTCCTTTTCTCTTATTTTTCTAAACTGAACTCAGAAAGGTCTAGTAACTAGCCCACAAGGGTGCATCTAGCATCCAGTGAGGGAGTCTGAACTGAAACCTGCCATGTTCTTCTGTATCTTAATTAGCTTTTACGACAGGACCGATATTGTTGCCATACTCCTACACTGCTCCTACCACGGAGTGCCAAGAGCCCATCCCCCTTAGCACGCTCCAGTCACAGCAACATTCACTCTGGGTTGACTTTCACTGGGGACTGTCTAATCCCTGGCTGTGCTTCCCCATGTGCTCATAACTACACTGCTCATAACTACACTGGTTTTTGCAATCTGAAGATCCTTGCTGCTTTACTGAGTAAAATGCCTGCAGACACCAACACATGAGTGGAAGTGGGGATACTCTGGGTGAGAGCACAGGGGCTGGAAGAAGGGACACTTCTCATCACAGAGGGCACTCACCAAGAACTCACCCAAAGGTCTAAGGTTTGTGTCTGCCAGGGACACCCAGAAGTCAGGTCACCACAGGGCCCTGTCCCCAACCCTGGAAGCTGAGGGCTCCAAGAGCCAGGCCTCAACAGTGTGCCCCATGCCTAAAGACCCCAGGGTCTTTCCGAGTCTCACAGAAGAGAAAGGAACAGGAAGTTTGGAGATACCAGGTCTCATTCTCTCATCTTTATAACGAGGGAACTCAGATGCATAGTAGTTAGGCACTTCTGGTGCCAGAAAGATATTACTGCAGGTAGGGTGCTTGCTTTGCACATAACTGACCCAGGCTCAATCCCTGGCATCCCATTAGATACCCTGGGTCCATGAGCAGTAATTCCTGAGTGCAGTCAGCAATAAAACCTGAGCACCACTGGGTGTGATTCCTGAGCTCAAAAAAAATTAAAGGTTAGGCTTTCAAAAAGTCACAAAGCTACAAGTCATTAAAGCTAAGGCTCTCGCTCAGGGTTCTTGCTCTGAGTCAGTCTTGCTTTTTCTCTTTATTTTTGTTGTTGTTCATTTTGGTTTTGGGGCCACAGCTAGCAGGTTTACCCCTGGCTCTGTGATCAAGAATCACTTCTGGCAGCGCATGGGAGATCATATGTGGTGCCAGGGAGAGAACCTGGCTTCTCTGTGTGAAAGGCAATAGCCCTACACACTGTACAACTGCTCCAATCCTCTTTAGTTTTGTTTAATCACAAAAGAAATTAACATCCCTTGAGCAATAAGACCACAGAGGCACTTCTGAAAAACAAAAAATAATAAACTTAGCTCATTCTAATCCCTGGCAGCTGCCTTGTAGAGGTCACTGTTGCCAAAGCTTGGTTTGTGCAAGTCACATTTGAGTCTCAGGGCTCACTGCCTAGAGATGTTCAGGGATCATCTGTTGCAAAGGATTTAGATCTGGGTTTCCTGCATGCAAAACACACGCTCAGCCCTCTGTGTCACCTTGTTAGCCTCTTCTAAAACTTTTTGTTAATTAACATTTGTTGAGTAAATCCCCCAGTCAATAGATATGGATCTATCTTTTACAAAAAGCTGTGCACTCGGGGGATGGAGGGCGAGTACAGCGGGTAGGGCTATGCTTACATGCTGCCAACCTGGGTTCAATCTACTTGGTCCTCTAAGGACCCTGAGGAGTGATCCCTGAGCAGAGTCAAGAGTCATTAGTAAGCCGTGAGCACTGCCAGGTGTAAACAAACCAACAAAAAGTCTTTCCCCTCCACTGAAAAGATTATACACATTCAAACATTCTCCTGCTGGTCAACACACTTTGTGGGTAGACTATGTGCCACCAAAGCAATAAACTCTGCCAATGGCAGGAAAAGGCTGACTCTCCCTCATCTGACTTCAGATGGATCAGAATGAAGACCTGATCTCAAGAGTGGAGTGACCTGACCTTTAGAAGACAGGTCTCACTTCCAGGTACACTAGATGGTCTTAGCACAAACCAGTCTGAAAACAGAGTCCTTCTACCAACCGCTTAGAAACCTGCTGAGCAGGCAGAGTGGCGGAACAAGTCTTCGAGGCTGCTTCCTGAAGAGGGAAAATAACAGTCCTTGCAGAGCTGTGTGATTTATAACAAAATGAGATCATTCAGCTTCCTCCAGGCGATCCGGAAGCAGAGTTCCCACAAAAAATTCCCAAAATGCCAGACAGTAAAGAAGCAATGACCATTCATGTATGTGCAGAAGTATTGGAGCAAGCCAACCCAGAAGAACACTTTCAAAAGCATGCCTGGGAATATGTGAAAGTCTATACCACACTGATGGAGGGGGGGAGGCAGGAATGCAAGACCCCCACACAACTTGGTGGGTGTGGTCCCAGGGCGAGGCTGGGAGGTCCTGATCAGCTCTCAGAACACTCTGCAGTTTTTCATCATAAAAACTAGTGTCCACTCCCATGTCTTTAGGTTCGGAAGAAGAATCCTCAATGATATAAACCTTTCATAAAATTAACTGGACCAGAGACTCAGCAGTGAATCCCGGAAGACAGTAGCCTGTTGGAGTTTTATCCAGACTCCATGCTGACCTGATTTCACCGGGCACCTCAGATGGAGCGGCTGTCCTCTCTCCATCCACTCCAGATTAACCCCGGTGGCCACAAACTTCTAGACGAAAAACCCACATTCAGGGAACCAGGGACGGAAGACTCCAGGCCACATGGTGGCGGTGGGTATGGGTCATCCCTTCTCATCTCCAAGCCTGCTCAGGGGTCCCAGGTGTCATGCCCACGAACTGCCTCTAGGTGCTATTTAAGCGCATTAACGGCCTTGATCCAGAGACTCACAAGTGAATCTCAAAATGGATTAGTTCCCTACAGATTAGCTCCCTAAAGAGATGTCTCCAATCATTTACAATTTTAAAATCCCAGGAGCACGCGGCCACTTTTGCAGCCACGAGACCTCTCATGATATTCATAATAAGCAATAGAAAATAAATTATCTAGAATCCGCCTGTGGCAGGCAGGCTTCGGCAGTGGTGGGACAATTCAAAATAATGATGGTGGGAAGGTGTAATGGTGATGAAATTGGTGTTGAAATATTGAATGTAATCAATTAATGTGAACAAACTTATGAAAATTTAAAAATTAAGAAAATAATAATAATAGGACTTTCAGAAAATGGGGGTAGGTGGGGATACCTTGGTTCATTCAAAGTGCCCAAAATGAGTGTTAAATAAACAGGGCTATTCTTACTGTGGTTATTGAAATGAGGGCTGCCATCCAGGTCTTTCAAAAGAGGTAGGAAGATTTTAAGATGAATATTCACACTTATAAGCCTTGTCCTGCTACTAGAAAATTTCTATAGGCCTCTGAGTCAGCCATCATCTACTTGGGCTGAAGGTCTGCTTCCACAGTCAAGGGGTAGCGGCGGTGAAGAAGAAATCAGGGCTGCCTGGCCTTGGATGGGTTTTGGTGGTGGAAAATGCAAAAGACACTGCAGAGGTAATCCTGCAGCCTCTCCCAATGGGATGAGGTCCTTCTGGAGAAGGGCACTAAGAGCACAACACTAAGACTATTTCAGCAGCTTGCACGCAGCTATTCCTGCAAAGCAAGAGAAGTCACTGAGCCAAGTCAGAGCTAAAGAATCCAAATGTGCATGGGGGGGCTGGCAGAAAAATGCAAATCTGTTTTTAAAAATACTAATGGGCTGGGGTGTTCACCCTACCTCTATGAATATGTCTGCAATGTGTGCCGTCTGCACACTCCAGATTTTGTTTTGAAAGGGGAACTTCGTAAATCACTGTGTGATCGCTACACATAATTGAAAGGAAGGCTGGCTGGGGGCTGCACACATGTCCACAGTACGTGGAAAGTCCTCTCAGCACCAGGGCCAGTTCCCATCTTATCACTGTCTTCATAGTTTAATGAGCACTTGAGAGCTGCAATTCTAGGGGGAAAGTCAAATTTTTTTTTAAAAGGAAATCAAGGAGGAAAGAAGAAAATAGGAGATAAGAAGGAAAAGAAGGAAAGTAGGAGGGGAAATGTTCCACCCTTTTCTTAGCCTTAGGAGAGTCTTCCAATATAAAACTGTGTCTAGACTGCTAACAGAATTTTTTTTAAAGCAACAGAACTAATGTGTGTTTTTCAAATTTTTTTGATTCTATAACCATTAACTATAAATCTGAGTCATTACTTCAAAAGCCAGATACACCCCAAATTTTCTAAAGTAATGCAAAATATTCAATTCCAGGCCAAGAAAAATCCCAAATCAACCAACAGAAGTCAAGGAAAATTGAACACAGAAGCTTTCTAGTTGAATTATTCAGGTCCAAGGAAATTAAGTCTTTCATCTTTTCTCCCTAGTTAACTTTTAAAACATTTTAAATACTTTGCCCTAAATATTTCAAAATACAATCTAAAAGTGATCAAAATCCACTTTAGGAGCTGGAAAGTATAGATAAATAGGTCCATTTTCTCCAGAATACCTCATACCCATTTATTTCAGAGATATTGAAGAAACACTGATAGCACTGTCTATTATGATGCGTCAAATATTTGGGAAACTTGATAGTTTAATTAACACAAAAATATACCCTTACCCCCAAATTCCTCTTAAAAATAAATGATAAAAGATTTAAAAACTACAGATGACAATAACACTTGACCAACTTACACACACACACACACACACACACACACACACACAAAGCCAGAAAAAGAACAATTAATTAGTTAAACTAGGAAATAAGACTATACTGCAGTGACAGATTGAGACATCTGCTAAGGGGAATGTCTCAGCCATGGCAGGTAGAGGGGGTGGAACAGCATTCTGTACAGAAGCAAACACAACTTTTGACATACGTTTTGATGAGATGAAAACATTTTAACATAGCTAACCTCTTAGTTTAATGTTTTTCCTGAATGTTCTATCATCAACATTTCCCACTCCCTGCCTTCCCCCCATTTTTGTGAGGAGAAGATCTAAAAGCATGCTTTCTTTTCCTATGCGGATTCAAACCTAAAGAAGTATATTTGCATGGAATATGCACGGATTGATCTCTCAGAGAGCGATGTGGACTGAAGCTGCCCCGGCCCCTCTTCAGCTCCTCAGCTTCCTTTCAAACCCGCTTCAGCATTCCCCACTGTGGAGCCAACGGGCATCCCTTAGCACTGCTATCCCCACAACAGTGGGCCTTGGCACCACAGAGGGTCCCAGGATGCTTTCAAGGGATCCCAGAAGCTCAGAACTATTTTCATAAGAGCACTGATCACAAGATAAATATTAAAACCGGGGGAGCTTTCCAGGGGCTACAGGACGTCTGAAACGATAGTTGAACACAGAAGTTGGAAATCCAGCTGTCTTCCATTAAAAGAAGATTCTACGGAAAACCTTAAAATGAGCGTCACTCTACCGGTTCTGTTCTGGAAAATGTTTTTTCTATTTCAATATATTATTTGTTTTTGAGATGCAATGGGTTCATTTATTTGGGCGGTGCCAGAGATCAAACCTACAAACTTATATATACACATTATAAATTCCATTACGGAGCTACTGCCCATCTTTTTAATTAAATTCACATAAACCAAAGATGCTGACTGTCCTCCATAAGTTGAAAGAGGGTAAAGGGGTCCTGATGCCCGAAAGCACACCAAGCAGAGACGGAGTAACTTGCCTGACTGTTGGGAAGTGCCCAGTGTGCTGACGGATGAACAGGCTATGAGGCGGCCTTCAAAGTGTCTAAGAGACTCCTGAGTTCAGTGAATGGAGATTGTCAGCCAAGACCCTTGGATAACCACATTTATATTCTCTGTCTCTGTGGACAACTTGACTCTCTTGTTTTGTTCTGAGGTCACACCCAAAGATGCACAGGGCTGCCTTCTGGCTCTGTGCTCAGAAATCACTGCTGGGGTCCTTGGGAAACCAATCCTATGTGGTGCTGGAAATTGAACCATTTTTTGCTGCATTCAAGGCAGGTACCTTCCCTTCTGTAGTATCTCCCCAGCCTCTACAACATGACTGTGCCTAAGGTGTCAAGAACACATCATGGAGAGAACAATCACAGCACAAGTGAGGACAGGTAGACACAGTTCAAGGACAGGTATCTACAAGGAAAAGGCGCATCTAGGAAGCCACTGCTACAAGTAATTTCTGAGTATCTATGAGCTTCCTTAATCTATCCTACCCCCTCTTCTTCACCTCAGAGAAACAGTATCATCAGCGAATTCAAAGAGCATATTCTGAGAGAATTGATGAGAACAATGTTCGTAGGTTAACTGTTCCCACATCCTGCCTAGTTTAAGGATTTAGATTCCTTCCCCAAATTCTGGTCTCTTTGAACAGACCAATTTAATCACATTGACGGTGGCGCCACAGACAGAATTCTTCTGCTTCTCCTCGATTTCTCTTCAGTTAAGTCACGTTCAATCCTGCACAATCTTTTCTGTGAATCTGCTTTACCAGAGAAGGTTAACAATTCCTTCTTCTCCTACCTCTGTATCTAAGTCTTATCTAAGTCTGCGTCTAAGACTTGTATCTAAGAGTTGGAAATGATCACTCTGGAAAAGAATTGAGTCCTGAAAGTAGGTAAAGGGATATACGTGATAACTTGTCAGTACCTTTAGTGCAAACCATAATACTCAGAAGGTGGGAGAGAGGGGGGGTACCTTCCATGGAGGCAGGCTGGGGTGGAGTTGGGGGGTGGGGGGAGCAGAAGGGAAACTGAGGACACTGGTGATACGAAATGTGCACTGGTGAAGGGATGGGTATTGGAACACCCTATGACTGAACCCGAGCATGAACAACTTAACTGTATCTCATGATGATTAAAAAAAACAGGACTTGCATCTAAGTCACATGCTGTTGAAATATATTATTTTTCCTGCTTCCCTTAGTATCCATGAATCCCACGAGGGCAGAGCCAGGAACTGTCCAACTTTGTGTCCTAATACCTATTCCTGGGTCCCAACATGGCAGACACTTAAAACCCACAAAAACTCTACTCATCTGATAGATACAGAGGACCACTTACTGAATCACACATAAATAATAAGAGGTGAAATTCCTTGTTTCTAGCCCAGCTAGAAATTCAGTGTGCATTGCAGTAATGGCGAGTCTTTCTTGCTGCATTTAAGAACGAAGATAAACCACCCAGAAATAGGTAGCCCCTTCCTGAATATGTAGCTCCCGGACACCACATAGCTCTTTTCATCCTTCTAAAAGGATACCATTGTAAATGGTACCAGCAGAGATTTCAATGATATGTTAAACCAAGATAAAAACTCACAAGGCAAAAAAACAGTCCTAAGGTGCAAACCAGTCAATTAGCAGGAAAAGACAGAGAAGAGAGGATAGCTACCAATCGGAAATGCCTGAGTGACATCAAAGAAGGCTGGAGAGTGGGGCTCTAGGATCAATCAATCGGGCTTCGAATCCACCTTTTAAGTGACATGCCCATCAGCAAAGAACACACTTTTTCATTAGTGGAGCAAAGAGAGAATTGTACGCCTAGGGTTCGCTTTGGCAAAGAAATGGGGAAAGTAGGTCGCCTCCACGTTTAGCTTTAAGAGTACAGCCATATGGTGGATGGAGCCCAGAATATAATAGGGAGGAGCTCTATGCCTGCATACCTCCGAAAGGAGAGGGGAACCTGGGTGGAAATTTGAGAGAGGGTAACCAAAGGCAATCTCATCTAAGGAAAAGCTCCAATGTGCACATGTCTGGGAACATAAAGAGTTCACCCCTCCTACCAACCATCCCATATAACTGGATGTGGATCCTTTTGTGAGACTTTGAAAATAGCAATTTATCGTTCATTCATTAGTCTGCTTTAGAACCACCTTTTATGAGATGTTTCAATCATCAGAGACTACAAGGTCATAGAGTGCCCCGAATTCTGCCAGCCTTTGGCTCTTCACCACCTCTACTTCATAACCCAACCTCATGTGGAAGCTACAGTGTGTTCCAATGGAACAGGACCCCAGGAATGGATTGGCCTACTTTAGGAAACTGAGGCTGAGAACTCGGGGGTCTGCTGGGGGGGTCACATAGCTAAGGACTTTCAGAAATTCATCCTGGGTCTCCTTCCTTGGCCCTGTGCCAATTCCCAGTGCCCAAGCACAGGCCTCTGCACACGTATGGACATGTGCTGTGGGAAAATGGCCAGCCCTGTGCTCCCCATGACTGGGTGCTTTCTCCACACAAGTAAAGCAGTGCTCCCCAAGCTCCCGAGGGTTTTTCCATGGGAGTTTCTGCTGTGGGAATTTCTGCCATGGGAGTTTCTGCTGTGGGAGTCTCTGCAGTGGGCACCCAGGTTCCCTACACAGTAGGAGGTACAGACCATGGGAGGCTGCAGTTCAGGCTGGCCCAGACACAGACCCAGGCAGGAGAGGGGACCTTGGGAGAGAAAGGAGGTCTTCCTGGCCCCCCTCACAGTGTCACCCTGAAGTATTTGCCGATCTTCCAGGGAAACACGATGGTGACTTGAGAGCCATTTCTCCAGGTCACGTCTGACCCCTGACCACAGCATCCGAGTCTGTGCTGAGTGTCTGAGACACCCCTTTACCTTTTCCCCCTCTGCCACCTCCTACAGCTCCAGGCAGAGTGGAGTATGCTGGGGCAGGAGCAGCCTGGGATGTCTGAAGAGACAGGAGAGGTGGTGAGCAGCTGGCAAGTCAGTTCCCACCTGTGCCAGGGCCCGGAACGCCGGGACCCCTGCAGAGGGGCTCAGCCTGTGCAGTGCACCAGGACAGGCAGTATGCTGCCCCTGCAACGCTGATTCCCAGGATGGAGGGGGGGGCAGTTCCGGAAATCAATCTTCCACTCTGCCCCAATTGCTGCTGTGAACAGCAATGTGGCTCCCCCAACACGGAAACTCCTCCAAGAGTCAGGACCCCAACTGGTCCCTCAAGCTCTGCCCTCTGGGGTCAGAGGTGGGTCGAGTCCAAGTGACTGAGGAAGAGGGAAAGTTCCAAACCCTCAGCAGCTCTTCCAGAACCGCTCCATATCTCAGGTCTCACTTGCTGGGACAGACTACTTCTCTGCTCTTTTGGAAAACCCAGCGAGGTTGCGAGGGTCCCTTTGTCCAGCTAGAAGTGTGGAGAACTATCCCCCGCGCTGGCCCTGACAGAGATGAAGTGCTTCTTTCAAAGGCGGCCCTGGCAGCCTGCCAGCTTCCAGAAGTCCAACCATGCCACACCGAGCCAGCAGTTATTAATTAGTTTTATTACTGACAGATTTTTAATGCAAAATGACAGAGGGAGAAGGAGCAGCACCGACACAACTGAAACCGAGAACTGTCCCAACCAAGGTCCTGATGTTCCCAGCCCCTCCAGGCACCTACCAGGAGACTTCTGGCTCAGCTTTGCCCCAGCCTCTGGCCCCAGGTTTAATTATCCCAGAGGAGGATGGGGAGGGGTGAGCAGGACGTCGGGCTCTGGGAGCAGAAGAGGCCCCAGCCTTCAGCAGGCCTCACTGAGAACGAGTGTTCCTCCACCAACTTGCTACTGGGAACCATTAACCACATTTGTATTTATGAGTGATAGGACAGTATCATCAAATCGTAGGTTTCAGGACACATGTTGAGTGCCACTGGCATCAAGGAGGGGGAGAAGGTCAACATGGGACTGCGGGGGTGGGAGAGTTGCTGTTATCCGGTGGTTTCTGTGAAGCATCCTGGGTGCTGAGGAAAGACACATGGTGAGGAAAAGAAGCAGCTGCCTCTCGGGCTTTGCCCTGTCCTGCTTCTTCCTGCCCAGGTCTGCAGGAACTCAGAGGAATCCCTCCACATCCGCTCCCAGGCTCACAATTAGCCCTGAGGCCTCTCTCAAGGCCTTTGCTTCTCCTGAGGGAAGGTTTCCACCGGGCTCTGAGAGCACCATTGTCCCCCACACTGTTTCTGGGGGTGTTGTAGGCCCTGTGGGGACCCAACTACCTGCTACCCTGCCCCACTTGGCCTCTGCTTTGAAGAGATTTCCCTCGGCAGCCAGAGGTGAGGCAGCTTTTCTCTCATGGGCCAGCAGGTGAATACTTCAACTTTCTCAGACTGAGGTCTCTGTGGCAGCTGCTCAACTGTGCCACTGCCCCTAGGGATCAGTCACCGCTGATGTGACAACCAGCGGGTGTGGCCCCGCATTTCCGCCAGCCTCACTTTCCCAAAGCTGGCGGTTTGCCCTGTGGGTCAGAATTCACCCTCTGAGTCAGCAAACGCCCCATTCAGGATCCGAGGGAACACCTGAGTTCTACAAAACCAGATCACAAGAATTTGAAACGTGGAAGGAAAATGGTGTCTTTGCCTGCATACAATACCCCAGTCTCTTGACTGGAACCACATCTATCTTTGGTGGTCACTAGCTCATACTGTGGGCTGGAGAGGGGGTAGGGTGTTTGCCTTGCACATGGCCAACCCGAGTTCGATTCCTCCGCTCCCCTTGGAGAGCACAGAAAGCTACTGAGAGTATCCCGCACACATGGCAGAGCCTAGCAAGCTCCCCATGGCGTATTCGATATGCCAAACACAGTAACAACAAGTCTCACAATGCAGACATTACTGGTACCCACTCAAGCAAATCGATGAACAATGGGAGGACAGTGCTACAGTGCAGCTCATAATGTCTGTGCAATGAAGACTGGAGCGTCATCACCAGGGCTGATGGATCAAGATCTGTTAAAACGGGAGGCCCATAAGGAGTGGCCCTCCTGCTTCCCCACTGTTCTCTAGGAGAGTCCCTCCAGTAGGACAAAATACTCTCCGTGATGCCATCTCCTATCACGTGATCAGTGCAAATCAGAGTCAGTCTGAGGCTCACCACGCTGACTAGGATGAAGACCTAATGTCTAGGCTGTTCTCTGAGAAGGGAGCAGTTGGGCATCCCTTTGTACCAAAGGCATGACAAACTCAGGTCCAGATTTTCTAGAGCGAGATGAAAATCAAAAGCACTTGGCTGGGAACTGAAAACTCAAGCCAGGAGACTCTGCTTCTCTTGACAACCTGCTGGGTGATAAGGAGAAATTCAGTGAACCTAAAAATCAGGTCATCCCCCGCATTTCCTTTTCTTCCTTTCTTTCTTTTTTTTTTGGTTTGGGGGCCACATCCCGCAATACTCAAGTGCTGTTTCCACCTCAGTGTTCGGGGGACCATGAGGTGCTGGGGACGTAAGCATACAGTGCATGCACTCAGCCCACTGGGCCATCTCCCTGGCTCTAAAAACTACATCTTAATCTTGGACTCTGGTATTACAGCTCTCAACTGTTTCTGGCGTGAATTAATTTTTACACCTATGGCTGATGTTTTAGAGGATTTAAAAATGAATAGAAACTGGCATTTTCCTTCAGCATGTTAATGGTCGAATGGCAGAGAAAGTAAAGGACACAGACATAAATAATACACTGCATCTGTACAGAGGCACTCCAGTTAGAGATGACCTTCCCAGCATGCCTTCCTTATCCAGAGACTAGTGGAAGAGGAGACCCTCACAAGGTCAGCACACTGTCAGTCAGTGTGCCCGCAAGATAGAGGGCCACAGTCAAAAGGAACTTGGACACTGAAGATGGAAGTGGTATCTTGAATTATTCCATCACTCTGTAATGAAATACACCATAGAAACAATGTACATATGCATCAACAAGGCTGAATAAATTAATGTCTATCCCATGGGAATTCTGTAATTCTTAATCAAAAGAAAAGAACTCATCATCAACTTAAAGGCTTTAATACATTTTATCTGTTTATCTGTTACTTCACCCAAAAGCCAGCCGAGGCTAACTCTCATGCCTAGCCATGAAAATGATTCTATAATTGATCAGTAAGAGAGGCAGATAATGAAAGTATAAGGACCAGAGTGATAATAGGGTAGGTACGGCATTTGCCTTGCATGCAGCCACCTGGGTTTGAAACCCAGCATCCCATATGGTACCCTAAGTACTGCCAGGAGTTATTCCTTAGTGCAGAGCCAGAAGAAAGCTCCAAGAATCATCAGGTGTGGCCACAAAACAGAGAACAAAAAGAAAGAAAATGAAAGTACATTTTGCATTATAAACATCAGAGTGTTCAGGTCTAAAAAAGGAGAGACACATCAACGAGCAGTAATTCTTTATTTTAAATACAGTGATTCCCAACAGACAAAGCAACACCAGTAGGTTACACAAAAATAAATGTCTGTCTCACAGCCAAAGGAAATACTGGACACATCCTGAAAACAACATTGTAAGAGACAACTCCTGTGTAGATGGTTTTATTAAAATATTAAGTCATGGAAGATTTGCTCCAAAAAGAATTCAAGGGGAAAACATCACTGCATCACCCAATGGATATATAACAGAATACTTGCGTGTGTGTATATAATTTTACATATAATTTACATAACGTATAAATACTTTTGTTTGCATAAATAAATCCTATTTTCCCATTGGCCTCCTTTTTTCTAAAAAAAAAAAGCAAACGCATGATTGATCTTCAATAGCTTATAACAGTGTAGTTTTGAGATTCTCAGCTTTTCTGCTCAGAAATTAATGAAGTATAAACAAAGATTAAATACATCAGAGAGGTATCTAGTGTATTTGGGTTTTCACTGGGGAGCAGTGCTGTGTATTGGAATAACATAATCTTTATGAGACTTTTGTTGAACTACGATGTGCCATTGGGCAAACCTGAGCCTCTATTTCCTTGTTAAAGAACAGGTAGGCGATGTCACCACATCCACATCTGCAGCTGTACTCTGGGAGCCTGGCACCCGCCCTATCATGGCTGCCTACCTAGGCTACTGCTCCACAAACTGTTGGTCCCCAAACAGAAAGCTCATCTCACCTACCAGCTCTGTCCTCAGAGCAAAAGCATAGATGAAACTCCGATGAAGAAGATACCAAGACTGTGAAAAGTGAAGGAGGGAGGAGGCTTCCCCATGCAGTCCATCTCCTCTTGCTCCTTTAGAGAGGTCCCAAAGACTGGCTTTGGGTCTTCCAGGCTGTGTCCAAACTATACAGCCACACCCAGCATTTTACAGACAAATACACTCAAAATTTTCATCTCCTCCTTCTTTTCCACACTTCCCCCCACAGGTACTGAGCCAGAGAACACCCTACCCTGGCCTCAACCCAAGCCTTACACTGGTGCTCAGGGACAAACCAAGCAACCAACAAACAACTCCATCCATGATAGCAGCTCCAGCAAGACCCACGTGGTCTTTTTCAACTGAGATCTCTTTACCGGTCAAGTGCTTATAACACAGAAAGGCCATCTCTGAAACAGAGTCTCTTACTCTTTCCTTTTAAAGTTGCCATCATACTTTCCAATTCACACTCTTAGGGCTGGTTCAGGGTGTGTGTGGGGGTATGTCCTTAAATTCACTAAGAGTCGTGACCGACACCAAAAACCAGCACCGATACCATTAGCTCTGCCACCTGGGTTCACTGCTTCACACGAATGATACCCCTGACCGTGGCACTTCCTGCCAATGTGCTGTTTCCTCCTGACTCACCTGGAGATGCTCTGCTAATGGACCCTTCTGTATTTCCCAGGAAGGGTGCTGGTTAGGCTGGCTGGGGCACCCCAGTACCCACTTTGCATAGCTCTAGCCAGAGAGCTTCCACGCGTGCAGTTCAGCTGCCACACTCTCATAGGGCTGAGCCATCTAGCACACGACAGGAAGGCAGGGCACCCATGTCCCCCTTGGTCAAAGGGAATATTCATGAAAATACTTCTATTCTACAGCAGGAGGCAGGCCAGTGCCCCTCAGTGCCCATGCCCTTGGGCAGTCCCAAGAAGAAGGATGAGGAGCAAACCAGCATGTAATAACACATAATCACCACTCACTACTCTTCACCCTGTTGAAGAAGGTAGTATCCCCCCACCTCCCCCATTCCAGGTAACAGAACCAGTGGTGACTGTCCTCATCCTCTGTGATTCCAGAAGAAGCAATGGACACCGTGGCGTGTTGTACCAAGGGCTCCCTGGACATTGTTTCATCGTGGCTGAAGGGCTGGAGGTTATCAGGGATTATAGACAACTTGTTAGAAGCACAGGTAACAAGCCCTGCTACTGGGGTTTCTATCCCACTTACACAATTTCCAGTGTTTGTGACCTTGGGCAAGTTAATTAACCCCTCTAAGCTATATTTTTCTACATCTGTACTACAGAGAGAATAGCAGCACCATTCTCACTGAAGTAGCACGAGAATTAAATAAGATAATGCAAGTGGAATTCTTAACTCCATGACATTCAAAAAATATCAGTCCACTTTTACTGCTACAAAATTATATTACTGGGGCCAGAGAGATACTTCCTTGCATGCAGCTGATGCGGGTTTGATCCCTAACACCCCATAGGTCCTTCAAGCACCACCAGGAGTGATCTCGAGCACAGACCCAGAAGTATGCTCTGAGCACTGCCAGGTGTGGCCCCAAACACAAGCAAGAAAAAAAATAGTATTCATGAATCATGTCAAGTCACTGATTATTAATTTGAAGCAAAACTGGCTTCTTTAGGATTGACAGAATTCTGGGGGGGGGTGCACCTCCCCCCTACATGGCCCGAGGCTGAATTACATATATTTTTTTCATGCATCCTATAGTTCTCTTGACTCTGTAAGGTCTCTTAGCCAGGACAGCCTCAGCCTGGAGGTTGGCTGTGGTCAGCTTCCCATTCCACGTGAGCTTGACTCCCACCATCCAGCTTTGCAGTAACTCTGTCGGCCACTAGAGGTCCAGCCTCATTCCCGGGGTTCCCTGCTTTGCTGGCCTTCCCAGAGCCCAGGTCACCACAGACCAACAGAGAAGGCCGCGATTTCCCAAAGCCATCAAGGAGTGCTCTCTGGCTGGGCTCAGACTGTGTTTATGGCCTGCAACCCCACTCTTCATGTATACAAACCATCGCTCCAAACAACTGCAGATTCCTTGTTTTCCAAACAGACTGCAGGCCTCTTCAGCTCTGTGCCTGAGCACAGCTTGTGCCCCCTCTTCCAGACACGCACAAAACAGTCTTCCCATTTCCCAAAATTATGTCCATCCTTTAAACACTGGCCAGATTCCTTTTCTTCTCTCTCTCTCTTTCTCTCTCTCTCTCTCTCTCTCTCTCTCTCTCTCTCTCTCTCTCTCTCTCTCTCTCTGTGTTGCTGAGAACTGAACCCAGGACCTCATATGTCTGAGGCATATGCTTTGCTGCTAAGCTGGTCTTCCCCTCTCTTTATGAAGCATTATCTGCACCTCAACTTACCAGTGATCTCGTCCCTTTCTGGAACTCACTTGAACGTTAGGTCTGAAGCGGCCTCTGGCCAGAGTCCCGGGCTGTGTGTGGCCTGTCTCAGAGTGGTGCTTGGTGCCTTTACTTCACTCCACATGAATGGATGCGTGCCCAGCCCAGCTAGACTGCAGCCTCCTGCAGCCGTACTTGTCTTCCTATCACACGCGAGTGTCTAAGAGCAGCAAAAGGGGATCTCAGCTTTACTGAGTGCCGACATGTATGCCCTGGGCATCAGCAATCCCTTCATGGTCTCTATCAATTTACCTACTAAACATTTCTATTTGACTCTGAGAAACGATGTTCTGAAGACAGATTGTTATTGGGCCAGAGAGAAAGTAGGGGAGGGAAAGGAACTTGCACTTACCTTGCAAGTGACTGCATCACCTGCAACCATGATTTGAAATCCCAGAACCACCAATGAATACCACCCGATTCCACCAGGGGGCATTTCTGAGCACAGAGCCAGGGACTGCCCCTGAGCACTGATTGCCCCCAGACAGTCAGCAGTTATACAATCACTTGGTCCAGTCTCAATGGAATCAAGCCACAGAGTTTGGATTCACCTAAATTTGACCCCCCAGGCCACGTGTTCTGCCCTTCTGAGTCACCTCTATTCCATGTCAATAAACAGGACCAGCGAGGGGGCAGCTTGGCTGAATATCTGCAGTATATGCCACCAGTCACCCAAGAGCTTGGGTCACTGGGCTCCTGGACACCCCCAGGTCTCTAAGTGGCAGTCCAGGTTTTTGAAACTGCTGAGCCTGCCCCCCTGGGTCCGTGGTGATCAGCAGGGCTTCCTCGGGGATGAGAGTCAGGCGGGGAGCCGTGGAGAAGTCAGAGCTGGAGCACACGGTCTCGCCAGGGCCCGCGGCATCTCCCGCACGTCCCTGGGAGCAGCTTTTCCATGCCAGAAGCGCTACCATTGAGTTCGCCATAATATTATGAAACCCGTCGCAAACAACTGGATTTTATTTCAAACAGCATAAATTAACAGATCGCACATGTGCACACAGCGTCTGCTAACCTAATAATTAAGTTATTAAAAAGTCACCTAATGGCACCAAAGTCGGGATAATGGGATAATTGTTGCCGCGTGTAAAACATTTAAAGACACATAATCCAGTCCCGGGTGCGGTGTGGGCACCCAACGGAAGGTGGCTTTCCCGTGGCCGCTGGGAGCCTGTGTTTGGATTAGCGCGACGTGAAAGGCAGCAACTGCTGTTATGTAACTAAACCCCGCATATACAGTTGTCAGTCTGGGTAAATTTAACTCTGCAGGTTTACGGCAGGGCCCGCCTGCCAGGGCAGCACACAGGAAACGGGAATTTAAAGGCACATGGCTCGGCACTGCCCGGCCGACGAGGTGCGGAAGGCCAGGGCCGCTCGCCTGCACCACGCCAGGGCAGGCGGCCCCGTAATAGCGGGTTTGAGAACAATGAATACTGACAAGAGCATGGTTGTTCAATTACAAAGCTGTCTGCATCTGCCTCTCCCTACGTGGCAATAAAGCCACTTAGGGGGCCTAATGCAGTTCGGAAGGAAAAGGCACAGAAACCTAGAATCAGGGGGAGGCTTTAATGATACGTTGCTCTGCAGTGAGAACACACGGATCCCTGCTCTGAGCGAGGGCGCCCCCTTCCAGGGGCCTGCTGAAGCCCACAAGGGCACCGAGAGGGCCTCAGTTCATGGCCTGCCCCAGTGGTGCCAGCCTGTGGCTCGGAAAACAGTCGTCTCCACCTCTGGGTCTCGGGGTTATCAACTGTTAAGGTAGGGATGCAGGTTCCAGGAGACCCTTCCACACCCTGTCTCTCTCGTGAGCCTTTCCCATCAGTCTTTATTCTTACAAACAAAGCATCGGGCACCCACCTCCCTCCTCACTCAAGGTGAGACCAAGAGGGTGCTCTCTGGGCACTGTTGAGGTGTCAAAGCAAGATCAGTGCGTGGACAGTGCTCCCAAGTCCCATGGCTGTTCAGCGGAACCCTAGAAGAAAGAGATCTGCCCTGAGCCCCAACCCCCAGCCAGGGCCTGCCAGCCTGAACAGAGAATTCCATACACTGTTCTCCCAGCCTAGCTGAAACACTCGTGGAGAAGGTAGAGTGGGTTGGAGCAAGCCCACTAGATCCTGGGTCAGTGGTGAGGACAAGAGAGACTCGGAGCACTTTGGGTTTATCTGTAGCCCTTTTAGGGAGGGAGCGGCACAGGACAGAGGTTGAAAGCCCCAGGAAAACCTGCGATCTGTTCTGGGAACTGTGCAAGGCAAGCGAGCTGCTCCCACAGGCACTGATTTTAAGGGAGTAATAAAAAGAGATAGTGACTGAAACAGTGAATGAATATTTCCATGCAATAATATCACTGTCACTGTCACTGTCCTCCCGTTGTTCATCGATTTGCTCGAGCGGGCCCAGTAACGTCTCCATCGTGAGACTTGTTGTTACTGTGTTTGGCATATTGAATACGTCACGGGTAGCTTGCCAGGCTTTGCCGTGAGGGTGAGATACTCTCGGTAGCTTGCTGGACTTTCCAAGAGGGGCGGAGGAATTGAACCCGGCTCAGCCGGGCCAGCTGCACGCAAGGCAAACGCCCTACCACTGTGCTATCGCTCCAGCCCCAAGACTTGTTGTTACTGTGTTTGGCATATTTAATACAACACGGGTAGCTTGCCAGGCTTTGCCGTGAGGGCGAGATACTCTCGGTAGCTTGCCAGGCTCTCTGAGAGGGGCGGAAGAATCAAATCCGGCAATGCACAGGGGTAACTCCTGGTTCTGCACACAAGAATTACTTCTGGCAGTGCTCAGGGGACCATATGGGATGCTGGGAATCAAACTCGGGTCGGCTATGTGCAAGGCAAATGCCCTACTCGCTGTGCTATCGCTCCAGCCCCTCCATGCAATATCTTAAAACAGAATGTTTGTGGGCCCAGGAAAAAGTACAGCAGGTAAGGCTCTTTCTTTGCAGGCAGCCCACTAGACTTCGATCCCATCCCTGAGTAACACCAGGAATGACCCCTGAGCACAGAGTCAGGAGTAAACCCTGAGCACTAGTGGGAAGCAAAAGATGAAACTTAATGATCATGCAAAGAAAAAAATCACAATGAACAAAATCTGAAAATTGTAAACAGAACATCAGCCCAAGAGAGAACAGACAAACTGGTTCAGTTGCATGTGAAATTAACTGTCTCCACATTCTCCTATCCCCTCCAGGCTTAGTCTACTCTGCAGAAACAACCAGGGTTGGTCAGTACTGATGACGCATCTACCTTCTCACCTCACCGTGCCCACCCCTGCATCCCCAAAGCCTTCCCACCAGGACTGCAAGAACGGCCACGTTTTCTGTTCAGATGGGGCTCCACATCCCCGGGAGGGCAGCTGGCTGCATCTCTCGAGACCAGGATGAGCAGAAAATCACAAGAACCTCCAGACACGTGGCATCCTGGAGAGAAAAGGTGATCTAGAGACCATATTCGATCATAGATGGGTTCTTGAAAACAATTACTGCCCAAGCAGTGGCAAACCTTCAGCCCCCGTTACACTTTCCTCTGAAAAAGAACAGCAAAGATGCCTCCACGTACCACTATGGTTTGCCTCCTGAATGCGTTGCTCGGACTACACCCCTCCATGCACTCACAAAGTGTATGTGAGTTCTGGCTGACACCAGGGCTTAGATTTGAACCTGATCCTGAGTCCAGCATGAACCCCGCAGTTCTTCTTCTTCTTCTTTTTTAATTTTTATTAGTGAGACACCATGAGGTACAGATGTAGACTTACAAATTTTGTGCTTGGGTTTCAATTATACAACGATCAAATACCCAACCCTCCACCAGTGCCCATTTCCCACCACCACGGATCCCAGTATCCCTCCCACCCCCCAATCCCACCCTGCCTCTGTGGCAGGGCATTCCCCTCTGTTCTCTCTCTCTTTTTGGAACTCCACAGTTCTAACCCGCAGCTGCGTCCCTGCCTCTCACATCATGGGCCCAAACTTCCCCACAGTCTCCGCAGCCCTCAGGCCCAGAGACACACTCCCTCACCCGTACCAACCTTCTCTCCTCTCCCGGCCTTTCCAATGCTTTCATCTCACCTCTGAAACTGCCTTCCCCAGATGCCATGGAGCTCTCTGAGAGTTATGCCATAAGACAAACTGATGTCAGTGGGGAGAAAAAAATAGCTCCAAGTAGCTTCAGCATTTCCGTTTCACCCCCAATGAACCAAAATGCTGAATCTACCCAATACACCCCTTGATGAGGTCTAACGGTCTCGTCTCCTGCATCGTGGGAAAGAGGGGGAAGGGAAAAACGAGTAAGGCCCCTTTTCCTCACTGAGTCTTCCTGGAACAGAGCAGGACTCCATGAAACAACTCCACAAACACATCCAACTTCCAGGAGAGACAAAGAACAGACAAGGGCTGCGTCCCGAAGCCTCCACCACCCTGCTGATGAGTGAACTCCCCTGCACGCAGACACACACGCGCTCGAGAAGATGAGCATATGAAATCTCATTTCCACTACTGAAGCTGACCCAGAGGTTCCCAGGCACCCAGGTCTGGGCCAGCAGCCGGGGTGACAGGCGTTCCCCCGCAAAGGTCTCACCCCCTCACTCAGAACCGCCTCAGTCCCACACGGAGAAGGTGAAAGTATATTCCCAGTCAATGACTAAACTGAGGTCAAGTTTATCAAACCAATTACAGCGAGATGTTCTGGGACAGGGGTTGAAATGTAATCACATATGACAGGGATTATCCAAACCGCTGACACAGGCAATCAGCACCCTGATAACAGGCTGACAAAGGCCTCAACAAGGCAGTCGCGGCATCTTCCACTGAGGATCCCGGGGTTTATCACCAGAAATGACAGAGCTGGACACGTGGCCTTCGCCCTGCACGGTCGGGAGGGCTGGACGAGCAGGAAACCTGCCTCAAAGTCCTGTGTCACAGGAAACCGTCGTAAGGTTTTATGTCTACAGCACAGAGCCGGGCAGGGGCTATACACACCTCAGGCCACCGAGCAGAAGGATGTCAGGCATCCCAGCTGAGCACTGGGACTGCGGAGCACCCTGCCATATGACAGACGCCCACACTGGCCTTCCAGAGAGGGTTCTGGAACCTGCTGGAGCATCTGGGGCCTGCACGCCCCATGTACACAGGGCTGAGCAGAGGCCTCAGCCAATGGGGTGCAGAGAGGACTTTGGGGGTCAGCAGAGGCCATGCTATAGCACAGATGAAATGCTAATAAACATCTAGTCACATGCAGTGCCCCCGGTACCACCGGAGCCGGGACAGAGGCAAAGTGCAGGAGATGCCTAATGAATCACTGACAGCCAGGATGCCAAGACAGAGGCCTAAATAAAGCCGCTGGCCTGGAAAACAGGACAAAGACCTGCCTCAAAAGGGGGGCCCGATGGGCCCGGTGCCTCCCTGGGCATTATTTTCCCCACACTGGGGCCTCCAGCCCCTCCCCAAGTCCGGCTGACACCTGGTGCAAAGCTTAAACTCAGGCAAGACCAACAGCCACTGGCATTTGCATCAAGTTCGATGTGTTGCTCTTTTGGCAGTTGTACTTAATTGAGTGAAAAAAGCTGTCAGTCTAAAGCCCCAGTCCCCAGGTAAATTCACACTGAACTAACCATCTGCCAGGGCTTCTCCCAAGATAGGCAACTTCTGAGCTTCCCGAGGACTGGATTCACTTCCTCATAATTAGATCATTCCTGAATTAAATTGACGGTCCCAGGGAAAAAAAAAAAGTAAAGTGTGTTGGGAGACCAGAAAGCAGAAGCCGGCTTGTTTTCTTTTTTCTTTCTTTTTTTTTTCTCTCTTTTTCAAATCCAGTGCAAGGGAAAACATTCTTTCTGAGCAACTGAGCCGCCTGGAAAAATGAGTTCTCAAAACCGGCCTTCACCGCCATTACTATCTCTGAGCCGCCCTCTCTAGGCACACTCAGGGCTCTTACCTTAAGACGCTGCTGGGGCCGGAGCACGGCTCCAAAGTCTGGAGCTCAGGCCTCCCAAGAAGGAGGGCTGGGTTCGCTCCTGGCATCACAGCGATCCCCTGACCCCAGCACCGCCAGGTGCCACAAAGAATATGCAGCATCTTCCAGAGACAGGATACACAAAGGATGTGCAGGGCTGCTACTGTGATTGGTCAGGTCCCGGTGCCCGCAATCAGCCCAACCAAGGGGATCCCACTCTTTCATGGATCTTTTGGGTTGGGGAACAAACTTGGCAGTGCTCAAGGCTTCCTCCTGACTCTGCTCTCAGGAATCACTCCTGGAGGGCTCAGGGGACCATAGGGGGTGGAAGGGATCAACCTTGGGTCAGCCTGTGCAAGGCAAATGCCCTCCCCACTGTACTGTCTCTCCAGCCATAGGTTTTTCTATTTGATGTGGTGAGCGTCTGAGCCCTGAGGACCTGTCGGCACATCCAACCAGCAGTGGATCTGGAGCAAAGCAGGCAGGCGAGACAGTTGCTCTCACAGGGGAATCTGTGAGGGCTGAGCTGGGGCAGGGCAGGGCAGGCCGGGACACACTGGAGAGAGCCGGCCTGAATGCAGGCCAGAGTGGGCTTTGGAGAGAGAGACAGAGCCAGAGACCCGCCCCCGGGCTGTGTGTGTCTCCCAGGAGCACTCTGTGTGCATGCGTGGGAGTGTACGTGTGTGTGAGTGTGTAAGGGTGTAAGTGTGGGGGTGTCAATGTGTGCACATGTGAGTGTACTGTGTGAGAATATGTGAGTGTATGTGTGTGAGTGCATGAAAGAGTGCGTGAATGTGTGTGAGTGTATGTGAGTGTGTCAGTATCTGAGTGTGTGTGTGTAATGTGTGTATATGACTGTGTGTATGAGTGTGTGTGTGTGCCTGTGTGTCTGTGTGAGCTCTAAGTCTGTTTTCTCTCCGTGTTTTAACCATCACTCGTGAGGTGACATGTTTACACAGTGTTACCGCCTACATCCCAAATGTGCAGTTAGCACAACCACCACCACCACCACCAAAGTGTCCGGGTACTCTCCACCAGTACCTTTCTAGATGTCTCTCCACGGGGATGGGATTCCCAAGGGGTCTCTGGACACATGACTTTGGGACTCAGTTATGTGGGCACTGAACTAAGAGGCATTTTCAGGAACTCACTCACTAAAGTCACTGCCACTCTTTCTACAGTGAAGAGCACCTCTTGGACATGAGTCCGGGGCTGAGGACAGGCCGTCCCGCAGGGTTTCCTCCTCCAGCCACTCTGAACCCAGGCTGGGAGAAGTTACAGTGACTAGGAGGATAAGAAAGAACTCTTCTCCCCACCCCACCCCTCACCACTTTCCTTGAGTTAGACATGCCAGGTCCACTAGTAGGGATGTGATATGATAGGTAAGATAAGGAAGCCACAACCCAAACAGGAAGGACCCTCCAATGCTGGTAACATCACAAATCAGAACGCAAAAGATCAGGACTGACGATTTTTTTAAAATTTTTTCAAATTCAGCAGCTATGAATAGCCATGTGGAACATTTCAAGAATTAAGGGGTTTAGGTTCTTCTCACAAGGACTTAAGTTCAGCAGGTCTGGACTGGGCATCAATCGTCTATTCTTATACGCACAACTTCCAGGATAAAACACAGCAGCCAGAAGCAAAGCAAAAAGTCAGATCCAGAAACATCATGAGCATGAGGTGCAAGCATGGCTGGGTGGGGAGGAAGGAGCACAGGTTTCTCTGTGCCATTCCCTAGAACAGGGAGCAGGAGACAGGGTGGTTCTACCCAAGGAGGCTCTCAAAACGTCTCCCAACAGATTCACCAGGCTGGAAGCTACAACCCAACCCCTAGACTCCGAGATCCATACTGCTGCCCCTTCGTGGAAGAAACAGGGAAACACTGCCCATTACCTGCAGAGAGGGAGAGAGCTGTCATCCACACAGAATTTCAAGCAGCACAAAAGTCTTTTGGAAGAAGCAAAAATTCTATACCTGTGCAAGGAGCAAACCTCTCTGGGTTCTGAGTTTGCACACTCAGATATGTACTCAGATGTGGATACCCCCTCTACCCCAGACACAGAGTCCTACAGGAGACAAAGGTGGTGAAGATAAGTTTTCTATAAGAAATTACAAAGGGACCAGAGAAATAGTAGAGGGTTTAAGGCACTTGCTTTACACACAGTTGGTCCCGAGTCTCTCCTCTGCACAATGCAGGGTCCTTTAGGCATGATCCCTGACACAGAGCCAGGAGGAGGCCTTGAACACCATGGAGTCTGACATCAAAACCAACCAACAACAACCACAAATTTATAGTCACATACAGGAAAAATACCATATGCCTGTGATACAAAGAGCAAAAATATTATTTTTGGGGACAGACTTTACCTAATAGATTATGGCTGATCATATAAAGTAAGCAGGTCTAAACTTACCAAAGAGGCTTAGAAAAGGAACAAGAAAAATAATGAAGCAACAGAACATTATGGAAAAAAATAGACAAATCTGAAATAAATAAATCTCAGAAAGGAAAAGTATCATTTAAGATACAAACCTCAAAGGCTATGACACAAAAGAAAGCATTGGGAAGGTTCCAGTTCTACGAAACTCAGGGAGAGACAAGAACACTTTGGAGAGAGCGTCTCTGAGGACAGAGCTCAGGAGAGCTGGCAGCCCAGCTCCTGTTCCTGATCGGGGTGAGGCTTACGTGAGTCTGGCCATACAGGAAACCATCACTACTTCATCCGTGCATTTCAAACACCTCTACAAAAACTCTATGGGCAACTTAAAGAGAAAATTATGGAGAAGGTTAGTGAACTCAAAGTAGGAAAGAAATGGCCCAGAATATGAAGAGAAAAGACAGATAAAAGATATGAAAGAAATGAGAAATAGGACATGCAGTGAGTCAATCTCTCCACATCCTAAGGAGTTTCAGAGAGGACAAGAGACAATGTCGGAAAAATTTCCAGAATGAAAGGAAAGCATGAGCTATCAGAATGAATATGCACACTAAATCAACACATGAATCCACACCTGGACATATCCTAATGATCCTGCAAAACACCTAGGGAAGAAAATCTAAAAGCAACCAGGAAGACAAATTACCCATAAAGAAGTAAAGGTTTGACTGACAGCAAACTC
This sequence comes from Sorex fumeus, assembly GCF_029834395.1. Classification (NCBI taxonomy): domain Eukaryota; kingdom Metazoa; phylum Chordata; class Mammalia; order Eulipotyphla; family Soricidae; genus Sorex; species Sorex fumeus. The sequence goes on along the minus strand of NW_026606138.1, from coordinate 12,320,017 downwards.
ATCATCCACACAATCAGTGCCTCCTACTGGTCAAAGGCCACCGCCTAGCTCCTGGCAATGCAGAAAATGAGTTTTGTTTGAAATGACTGCAGAGAGAATGAATTTTTTTTTTCAGAAAGACCTTCTGTGTTAACAGCAGTTTTCACTTCTTCAACAAGTTTTTATTCAGCATTTATTATGTGCCAACCTGGACAAGGAACTCCCTGCTTTTAAAGGCTCAAAACTCAGGACTGGGGGAGGGAGGGGCACACAGACAGCTAGCACAGAGATTAAGACACTTGCGGTCAACACTGGCACAATCCCTGCCCCCAAGCACAGTTCAACGTAACCCCTGAGCACTGAGCCAGGAGTAGCTCGAGAGCCCCACAGGGTATGAAGTATGAATTTGGGTGAGTGACAAATGTTTGGATGCGAGAAATGCCCCAGGATGTTCTAAGATGCCAGGGGGAGAATCACCTGAAAGCAGGGGTGGAGGGCCACAGCCCATGACCGGGACAGACAGCCAAGAGGATGGGGAGAGAGGGACAGCACAAGAGAAAAACAAGGTCGGAAGGGAGCCATGATTAGAAAACGGTCGAAAATAGTGGCCTGCAGGGCTACAGGGGGACACCAAAGCCTGAGCGAAGGGCTGGACAGAGCAAGGGTCCAGACAGAAGCTGGTCTAAGAGAACGGCAGCAGGGAGAAGCCTCCACTCCAGGCCCATGGGGCTCTCTCTGGGCACACACACGGTGTCGCTGGGATTCAGGACAGGCCCTGGCACTCTCGGACACTCACAGAGCTGATGAATGGAGGGGTGGGGGAGGGAATGGAGAGAGTGGCTAGAACTAGGCACCAAGGAAAGCAGAGAGAGAGAGAGAGAGAGAGAAACAGAGAGAGAGAGAAACAGAGAAAGACAGAGAGAGAGAAACAGAGAAAGACAGAGAGAGAAACAAAAAGAGAGACAGAGAAAGAGAAACGGAGAAAGAGAAAAACAGAGAAAGACAGAGAGAGACAAAGAGAGAAATTGAGAAAGACAGAGAGAGGAAAGAGAGAGAAAGAGAGAAACTGAGAAAGATAGAGACAGAGAGAGAAACTGAGAAAGAGAGAGAGAAACAGAAAGACAGAGACAGAAAAACTGAGAGAGAAACAGAGACAGAGACAAAGAGAGAAACTCAGAAAGACAGAGACAGAAAGAGAAACAGAGAGAGAGAGAGAGAGAGAGAGAGAGAGAGAGAGAGAGAGAAGAGAAGAGAGTCCATCCACCCAGAACCACAGACTAGAGAAGAGATTCTGCATGTGAGTAGTGGGGAGATAGCGCCCTGGGCTGGTGAAAGATGAGGCTAGAAGGCTCGACCAGCCCAACTTAGGCTATGTTAAAGGCCTTGGAGTTTTATTCCAAGAGCAATTGGAATTCAATGGATGCTTTTAAGCAAGGAGATTTGCATCGACAAACAGCACTTGAGTCTTAGCATCAATGTCAGAGAAATTCCAGCCCCTTTCTCTAAGGAGAAGAAATACTGCCTCACTGGTGAGCAGCTTTGGAAAGGGCAGGGGCGGGGAGGAGAGAGGAGCAGGGAGCAGAGAGGCCAAGCTGAGCAGGCCTAAGAAATAGACAACAATTGGGGCTCCCCGATCCTGCCTCCCCCTGCTGCTGCCATGGCGTGCTGTCCACTCTGCAGCGAACGAGGAAAGAACAGCTTCAGTTCAGCTGCACGCTCTGTGCGGGGCTCCACCATCTGAGAACCTCCCCATGTGCTGTGCTGTCCTGCGGCCTGTCCCGAGTTACCCATGTGTCCCGGTGGGCCCAGAAAGCAACTTCTGTGACGCTTTTTACTGTTTCCCTTTCTGGCACAGGTAGGGGATTGGGGCGCAGGACTCACAGCATCTCTGATACAAGCAGTTTCAGGAAAGGAACCGCATGCCCACAAGTCTGAGAAGACCACGCATGGCCCAGCCACTGTCAAGCATGGAAACTGAGTGGTGGCCCCTGCTAGGATCGCGAGGCGCTGAGAGCCTGGCAGGGCTCGACTGGCCCGCTTCAGGCCAGGGCTCTCTCCAGTCTAGCCTTGGCCCAGACACGTTGCCCACAGTGGGAACATCTGTGCTCGACCCCCTCCCACCCCCCCCCCCCCCCAACCCCGGTCCTGAGGACCTGTGAGAACCCAGGCAGAAATCTCTCTGGCAAACGTGTCTCACTGTCACTCAGCCTCAAGCTGGCCAAGACGGCAAGGAAGAGACATAAGGCTCAAATTCTCTGGCAGGGCCAGCTCAGGCCTGGAAGAAGCAACAGGATCCTGAGGGAGAGAGAGATGGCAAACCTGCAGCCGGAGAATAAGAAAGTGGCATGGGGGCAGCCAGGGAGCGAGAGAGGGAGGCTGTGGCCCGCTGAAGGGCTGTCGGCTCTGAGGAGCCCAGGTCCCAAGTGGGTGCAGAGGGAGAGGGAGAAGAAGAGAGAGGGGAAGGGGGAGTGGGGAGGGGAGGGGAAGGGGGGAGGGGGAGGACAGAGAAAAGGGAAGGAGGGGGAGGGCAGGGGAAGGGGAGGGGGAGGGCAGGGGGAAGGAGAGGGAGAGAGGAGGGAAAGGGGGAGGGGGAGGGGAGGGGAAGGGAAGGGAGGGGAGAGGACTCAGAGTCACATACACAGGGCAGCTGGGGGAGGGCAGAGGAATCTGGGTGAGATGGGCCACAGCCTGGCCTCTGCCTCCCCCCTCTCAAAGCCTCGGCCTTCTCATCTACGATCTGAGCATCTCTGTCCTCTGAGAGACAGGGAGAGGGACACGCAGGAAGCTGTGTGCCCAGTGCTCAGAGGAAGTGACCCATAAGGAGGGGCTTAACACTGTTCTCAATGGCAAACAAAGGAACGATCAGATTTCAGGGTGGGTACTGTTCCTGCAAACTCACTGAAGTGACTGCACTTGTGGGTGTCTACGCACGTTTTATAGACTTCATTGTACTTTAGATAATTTTAGATTAATGCTGATGCTTTCTATAGTTTCTGTAATTATATAATATTACATATTTTCTAGAAATCAATGTAATATACATAGTATGGAAATTAGTAATATGCTTATATTTTATACTGATTATATAAGACCACTCTCCACACGCTCAGACGAGCCTCACACATGAAGGAACCAGCAGAGGAACATAGGTGTGGGGAACCTGGGGCTGAGATCTCTAAACCTGCTCGGATTGGGACTGGGCCTCCTCCACCCAGATCCCCCATCTTCCAGTAGCTAGACAGTTACACCCACCAGCTGCTGTGTAATCCCACCAATGTCCAAGATTCAGAGACTATAAAACCAAGGTCCCGGAAGCACACAGCCACATTTGGGGCCGCACAACCTCTTATTGTCTAGTTTTCGCTCTCAGAGAACCCAGCAGGCTACCCAGAGTATCCTGCCCACATATATGCCTGACTGGGAACACCTGTAAAGGTGATTAGAGGCTGCCCCCAAAGCCTCCATCCCTCTCAGAGAGCCCGGCAAGCTACTAAGAGTATCCTGCCAACACAGCAGAGCCTGGCAAGCTACCCGTGGCATACTCGATATGCCAAAAACAGTAACAATGATGGTCCTCATTCCCCTGACCCTGAAAGAGCCCCCAGCATGCTTTCGGGATACACTAGCACATGAAAGGGACGAATGGAGATGTTACTGGTGCCAGCTCGAGCAAATCGATGAACAACAGGAAGACAGTGACAGTGACCCATTATACATCGTACAATAAACATATTTGCATAAATATATGCATATATTGGGGGCAGGGTTGGGGCCACAGTTGGTAGTGTGAGTGTCTCCTCCTGACTCAGTGGTCTGGGAGCATGCCTCGCAGTGTTCGGGATGCTATGCCGGGGCAGGGAGTAAGTCTGGGCCTCCTACACACAGAACACAGGCCCCAACCCACTGAACTCTCCCTCCACCCCGATCAAATTGACTGTGGCTTTGGAAGCCCACCCAGGGACAGAACGTGGTGAGCAGGGCCCACACCACCGGGAAAGGGCAGAGGGAGTGGGGCAAGGGGAGGGGGGCCAGAAGGAGTCTGGGCTTCTCTTTCTCCTGGGAACTATTGTGAACACCAGCATGGCTCCACACTGCTTATGCAGAAGTGCTCATTCACAATAGTGAGGGTCTCTGGGTGGGGCACGCGCACGCGCACACACACACAAGCACATACACACACACCACACACACGTAATTTAGCCACATCCCGGATCTCACGTCACAGACGGCAGCTCGCACTAAGACAATTCTGACAAGGGCCCAGTAGACTGCTCAAGGCGCTGCACTCGCTCAGGCTGTGTGTGCAGGAAGCCTGCGACCCACCTCCAGCTCCACAGGGTCTCCCAAGCAACGCTGGGAGCCACCTCTTGGGCACAGAGCCAGGACTAGTCCCAAGCACAAAATATATACATTATATGATATATTTAGATATACAGCAACAACACAGTGACAGAAGTTCAAAGGAAAAGAGGCCAGTGCCTCTCTACCCCAGATGCCACTGGCAACATGGTCCAGTCTCCTCCCTGACCTGTCCTGTGAGAAGGCCCCTGCTCCCTCGAAGTTGTGAGAGGCCCGAGCCCGAGACTGCTCCACTCAGGATGGTTTGCAAGCACCAGCCCCAGCAGCTCCTCAGCCCAGGGCTCAGAGAGAAGCGAGTCTTGAACTCAGTCCCCAATGCCCCACTTGCTCCTCCTCTACACCAGCCGACCACATGGGTTCAGCCACAGCACTGCTCTCATGGAACCCAGAGGCAGGGGGTGTGCCCTGATGTTCACTGCCACCAGTGGGAGTAGTCCACGGGCTCCTACCACCTAGATTCCTCAAGATATCACCTATGCTGTTTCTAATTAGCCTGCTCAGAGCTCACTGGTTCTCCTTGGCCCTGTCTCAGGCTGCTGGTGGGAGGACGTGTGTATGAATATACGTGTGTGCACATAGGGATACATGCACACACACACACACACACACACCCTCCACATACACACACACTTGATGATGAATTCACAGGCCCGAAGCCAAGGCCAAAGGCCAAAGCACCAGGCGTGTAGAAGTCCACAACCAACCCTGGGAGTGCAAAACTATGTAGAGCCAATTGGCTAGGGATTGCAAGTCTCTGGCTTCTCTTGAGAGGAATCAAATGCTTTCTTCTGCCTGCTTCTTATGCTCTCTTTTCTTCACACGCAGATTTAGTGGTCACTGTGATGCACAGCTGAAAATCAAAGCTCAAATTTCTCTGCAACTCTTTTCCTCTCAGGATTCCCCGTTGTTTGTGGTGATTCTGATGACTTCCAGAGGAAAATGCTAAAAGTGGCATTGCTAAGTCAAGAGTAGCAGCCCGGGTCCCTCACTTGCTTCCAAGTATTTTGTGGGCCAGTGTGTAAACAAATGCTCAAGAACCAGCAACCTGTCCCTGGGATGGCTTCTGAGTTGAGCTCCGGGGTGTATGGGAAACCTCCGCTCGTGTCAAAGATGGGCCAGGGAGGCTGGCGCTTTGCCAGGTGCACTGGCTGGAGGATACCTGAGTGCCACATCCCCGTCCTCACTGCCCAGTCAGCTCAGCCCCCGGACACAGACGCTCTTATGCGACCGAAAGCACAGGAGAGTCCAGTCTCTTTCACAAAGCAGGCCTGAGATAAAGGCTCCATTTCTCCCAGACAGACCCACCCTTGGCCCAAATGGAGTAGGTTACAGCGAGAATAAGGCCTCCACAGAACAGAAAAGGATGAAAGAGGAAATGTCAGCCGATGAGTGGATAAATGAAGGGCAGTGGATCTGCACAATGGAATTATTTTTTAGTTTTATTGGATGGGGAGAGGAGGGGAGAAGGAATCTAAAACTGTATACTTTTAATTGTATACTTTTAAAAGGGGAGTTTTATGATGGGAATTAGGCCTGGATTTGTGTGTGTGGCACTTTTCCCGTGTTTCTGGGTGGCCACACATGGGAATGCTCAATGGCTATTCCAGTCTCTGGGTTCTAGAGAGCAGCAATGCCAGGTTCACACCCGGGCTCTTCATAGAAGACACACGCTCTAACCTGTGGGTCTCGCTCTGCTCCAAACCTGTTTTTTTTTTCTGTTGTTTTGTTTTGCTTTGTGAGACTTCTTGTGTGCTCAGGAGTCACACCTGGTGACACTCTGGAACCATATGTGGTCAGTAGGATCAAACTAGGACACAAGGCCTTAAGCCCTGTGATATTTCTCTATCCTAATTGAGCGGTGGAGGGAGTGGCACATCGATGTGTGCTCAGAGATCACTCCTGGCGAGTACTCAAGGGATCATCTAAGGTGCCAGGATTGAACCCGGGTTGGCTGTTGCAAAGCAAGCTACTTCCCTGCTGTACCATCATCCCAGCCTCAATGGGCCTGAATATTTAAGGTAGACAGACTAAAGAAATATTTGAGATCCATTAAAAAGTGGGGTGTCAGGGCACAGAGCAGGAGTGCCTGAGGGAACCTGCAGCTTGGGGTGCTCCTCAGATACAGGGTTCACCTGAAGAAAGTCAGCACTGGGGTGGGGTGTGAACCCCAGTGATTCAGTGCCTCATGCATGACAGATGTCTGCACTAGAACTGGATCAGAACCCACAGTCCATACCTCCTGATAACTCATCCCCTATGGCCTCTGCTCCTTGCGGCTCAGCCTCCTTCTGCTCCCTGAAAACCACCAAGGCATGAACCTCACGCTTCATAAAACAGATTCCCACACGCACACACGACTGAGTCAGAAATCAGAAATTGGTGTGTCTTTCCAGTTATATGCCAGACTGGATGATCCGTAATTTCGTTAGTCTCTGCCTGCCTTGGTGCTCATGCATTTCATTTTTTTTTTGGTCTTTTCAATATTTGTTTTGATGTGAAATCTATGCCTGCATGTAACCTTGAGATTGGAGTCTTTCCTCACCCTAAATATTCATAGAGATTTTCTGAAACGGAATCATCTCTGAGAGACACTACTTCAGTACAACCAAGAGCAAACATCCTAATTCGGACCTACCCGCAGGAGCTTGTCTGTCTAATAGAAATGTAAAACAGATCTTTATTTGCCACAAAATTAAAATGCAGTCCAGTTATGCAGAATTGGAAGGGACTTGTTGAAGTGCCAGAAAGGAGAATCTCACGCACACTATTTTCAAATGATACCACCACCTCAGTTACATTGGGTTTGGATTACTGCAGCTTTCCGACGGCACCAGAGTATTTACAACCAGCTCCAAGATAAAATACATGCATAAAAATGGAATGCTGTGTAAATAGACAGATGAGCAAGTTAAGAATCTGAAACAGGGCCGGGGACTTGGCTCAGTAGGAGAGCATTTGCTCTGCACACACGAGGCCCTGGGTTCACTCAATCCCTTACATGATCCTCAATCCCTCACACAAGAAAAGAATCTGAAACAACTGAGCAGCCTGGGAATCAACAGGAGCTCTAAGGGCCCAGCAGTGTGATGGTCTGCATGGCTGTGTTACCTCCACAATTATGAGTAGAAGTCTTAATCGCTAGTGTGAAAGATTTAGGGCACCGCATCTTATTTTAGGGATAAAGGTGGGGATCACACCTTTATGGGATGAGTGCTCTTACAAAAAGAAAAAATTCCTTTCTCCTCTAGGTAAGAATGAGTTGGGGCAGGGTGGGGGACAGTAGCTTGCAGTTAAAACAAGAAGGTCACAAAACTCAATTTGAGACCTGGGTCAAAATTTTGCAGCCTCCAGAACCCAGTGTAAATCGGTGGCTAAGTCACCTAGTTCCTGTGGATCATCGGAATAGCAGAGCTAAGACCACCAAAGGCCTGCTGAACGGTTAGGCAGACCTGTGTACGATTCATTACCCCCATCAAGGTTAAGTGGTTATACAACATCTGTCTCTCGGGAACTTGATCAGGGTTTGGTTATTCATGTGCATTAAAAAGTATGTGAGAAAATATTTAGCCTTCCCGAATCTGCATTTTGCAAGGGGCTATTCTCGTAGTGACTTACTTATACATTTATAGCCTATCTCCCAATGCTTTTGCCTTGGCATAAAGTGAAAATTAAAATAGAACTGCATATTTAGCTCCACGTCCCTGTCTGTACAGAACCAGTCCTTAAGTTTCTGAAATGTATGACTTTAGCCTGAAAGTGATGCTTATCTCCAAACTTACTTTTCTCTGATCTGTATACACCAGAATCAGTGGGACAGAGGGTCCCACAAGGCTGGGGTTCCCCACACAACACATGTCTCCATTTCTGGGAGATTCTCCACAGTTAAGGAGGGGTGGGGGCAGAGCTTAGCTGACCAATCTATAGGAAACTCAGAATTTATACTGGTGACCTCACCCTCCAGAAGGTTCCACACTCCCCCCGGGATAAACTTGTCTAGACAGTCTTTCTCTAACAAAGCCAGCACTTCTCTTCCACCTGAACAACCCAGGTAATAAGTGGGAAGGAAAAAATCCAAAACTGGAATCAGAACTTGTGCAGTGAGGCTTGTCTGAGCCCTGCACCCATGGGGCCTTGCTACAAAGACAGAGTTGACCAGAGAGATAGCCCAGTAAGTAGGGGTCCTGTCTTGCACCCAGCCAACGCCTGGTCTGTCCCCAGCACTGCACAAGGTCCCCCATGGTCTGCCAGCAGTGATCCCTGAGCACAGAGCTAGGTGTAAGCGCTGAGCACTATGGTATGGGAAATAAAAAGAGACAAAGACTCCGTTCCGAATCACTGAAGTTGATCCCCACAGCTATTGTAACAAAAATACTGTCAAAAGTTCAAACTGGGCCATCTTTATGGGATTGAATTTTACTCTGGCCCTAATTTTCACAAATGAGCTGGTGAGTTAATTTATAAAAGAAAGAGGCAGAACTTGGAACAACAGAGGACACTAAAGGTATGGATATCTTCTTTCGAAGAGGAAGTGGTCGTGGGTGGTTCGCCTTGACACCGTTTGATCTCTGAGCACAGAGCCAGGAGTAAGCCCTGAGCACTGCTGGGTGTGGCCAAGAACCAAAACAAAAAAGACAAATAAATTGAATAAAATAAATGTTTGTCTCTCAGAAGACCAGACTTGAGGTCATCAGTCTCGTCTCTGGCCCATTTCTTTTTAGAATGCACAGAGCCAGGACCTCAGCACTTCACCAGTGGACACGGGGTTCTGCGAAATGGCCCAGCCTCCCTGCCCTCCAGAGCAGCCCCCATCCCCCACCAAAAGTCCGTGACCCTGGGCTCTCACGGGTCCTGGGACAGAGGCCAAGGGGCCAACACAGGCAGTCAGGCTGACAACCCCCAAGACGGCCCCAAGACGGTTCTCAGGTAACCAGCTGGTTCGATTTCATCTTGTGCGGGGGGAGCTTTGCCGCCGAGGCCAAGGAGACACTTGGCCTGGGTTTAGAGTGATTTCTGTTCAGGCTTCTTCAGCGTCTGCTTCTCAACAGCCGAAATAAAGGCTCTGCTGTGCTGAAGGGCACCTTTCAAATCAGGCAGAAACAGAGCACTCACTTAACAAAGGAGTTGTCTGGGCACCGATGGCCCAAACGGGGTCTGAGCACAGGGCTGGAAGGGCTGTGTGCAAAGGGAAAATGAGAGAGAGGAAACCTGCAGCAAAGAGGCATCACCAAGGGGCCGAAGGGATCCTACAGAGGGTAAGGTGCTTGCCTCGCTGGCTGCAGACCCAAATTCAATCCCTAGAAGGTCCCCCAAGCCTAACCTGGAGTGCAGAGCCAGAAGTGAGTCCTAAATACAGCTGGATGTATCTCCCCTCCCCCAAAACAAATGAAAGAGCCTCACAATCAGGCCTGAGAGATAGTACAAGGGGAACACAGTCGCCCCCAATTTGATCTGACTGACTGTCCTGAGCCATACCAGCAGTGACCCCCCTGGGAGTAAGCCACAACTGCAGAGTATAGCCCAAACCACCACCTCTTGAAAAAAAATAAATCAAAGACAAAAATCTGCACACCAGGGCTACAGAGACAGTACAGGGACTAAGCACTTGGCTTGCACAAGACTGACCTGGGTTTGATTTCTCGGTATTGTTTAGGGTCCCTGGAGCCCTACCAGGAGTAATCCTGAAGCACAGCCAGCTGCAGCTCCAAAGAAAACAGAGAGAGAGAGAGAGAGAGAGAGAGAGAGAGAGAGAGAGAGAGAGAGAGAGAGAGAGAGAGAGAGAGAGCGCAACCCTCCCAAGCTGCCTGCTGCATCCGAAGTGCCCAGGGATGAATTCAGAGGCACTTTGGAGAAAGCTCAGCCAGAGCTCAGACCTAGGGCTCAGCAGACACTGGCATCGAGACCTCCCCACTGTCAGATCAAACACATACACAAAACACATCCCTGCGCTGTGCCTGGGGTCCCCAGACCGTACAAAACAGGCTTTCGTCTTAACCAGCTTATCGCACCACAGGCCAGGGCAGTGATCCCACAGCACAGAGATAACACAAGCCGTTCACAAGACACATTAGTGGAGGCGACTATGAACCACAGGACCCGGCGGCCACCCCCTCGGACAGCAGGTCTTTCTCCAGAAAGGCCCAGCCCCCTCCTGCCACAGAAACGGGACCCTCAAAGGGCTCGTTAGCCTCTTGGAGTCTTCACTGGTTCCAGTGCTCAAACCTCACAACCACACCCCCATTTCTCTGTCTCCCTCATCCCTCCAGAGTCGGCTGTCCCTGCCACGGCCCCTGGACACGGCAGCAACCCTACACAGAGAAGGGCCACCCCGACTGTGATTAGCATCGAGAACCCTCCGCCCAAGCCAGCAAACACTCGGGCGTTTCTTTTTCTCTTCTGAGTCAACTTAAATAAAAAGAAAAGAAATCTCCCATTTACTTTCCCAGGGCCGCACGCATCCTTTGAAGATCTCGCCGCGCCTCGCAAGACCCTCTTTCAACTCTCTCTCCCACGAAGTCTTTCTCCCAGGGCCGAGCGGAGCCTCCTCACATGAACTATTCATCCATTTCTCCCAACCTTGAGGTTCTGCCAAGAGGGAGGTGGATTCCCTTCTGAGGCAGGATCAATCAATGCTAGGCTGTGTGGAAAGATTAAAGATGGGGGTGGGGTGGGTGCAGAGACTCTTCAATCAACAATTGGACACGTTGGCAAGCAGACCACCATCAGCACAGAGAAAGCTCAAAGGCAACCCGAATCAGCCCCGGTGTTAGAACCTCGCTCTGGATTTAAAGACCTTTTGGTTTAATTTTTTTATACCTTTAATACATGTAGGCGCGCCAGGTTTTTTTTTTTTTTAAATATACATTTTTGGAGATATTTTTCTGGCATGGAAAGATCTTTACTCTCTTGGCTTTCTCAACTATACCTGCTTGGGATGTTGTTTGAATCTTTCCAAAGATCGCTCTGAAATCTATGAACATGACCTGGTACTGAAAATTCACTTTGGGGGCCGGAGAGATAGTACAGCGGGTAGGGAACTTGCCTTGCACATAGCCCACCCAAGTCAGATCCCCTGCACCTCAAAAGGTCCCCTTAGCTTCATCAGGAACAATCCCTGAGCTCAGAGTCAGAGAAAGCCCTGAGTACCACCAGGTGTAGCTGAAACTATAAAACAGTAAAATCAGATTAAAATTCATTTTACAATCCTGTCAAAAAAGAAAAAAAAATGCAGTTCAGAGCTAAGTTGTCAAGACCCTAGTCTGAACACTCTTGGGTTCTGACCTTGCTAAAATACTGCTTTTTTCCCATCTCATGCCATGGACAACTTATTCAAAATTACTCCCTGCCTGGCCCATCAGAGGCTTCTCCGTACCTCATGCCCAGCCCTCAGGATAGAAGACACACCTTCCCTCTCCACAGGCTTCCGTGTCCCAGGAACCCCACTCACCTCAGGATGGACTCCTGCCCTCAAATTCACCAAATGCCTCCAATCCCACCTCACGAGAAACTCTACTTCAGAGCCCAATGCCTCACCCCTTCTCAGTGCCAGCCTTAAGTACCTCTCCAGAATTGTCACTGAGAACTCCTAACTTGGCTCCTTATCTACACTGTCAATTTTCCACCCCCAACCCCAGCAGATGCCCAAGTGCCTCTCCAAAGAGCAATCAGATATATCTCACTGCTTCAAAATTTTCTCACAGGAAAATGTCCAACACGTTTAGTCTGCATCCTGTCTGCCTTCTCCAATCTCCTCGCCTACAAACTCCATCTGTAGGCCAGGCTGCACCTCATCCATGTTACCTGAATTTGCCACAAGCTTCTGTCTTGTGCACTTTGGCCAGGAAGCTCTCTCTCTTTCTGCTCTCTCAACAACTCTTTCCCTATTTTTTCAAAACCCAGATAAACATGCCTCCCTCGGTGAGCTTTCCCTGGCTCTTGCTCAAGCATTTTCTCCCTCTTCCTTGTTATGTATTTTGTTAAGAATCTCTATTCTATCACTCTTCATCTTTTTAATGTTTTTGGTGAGTGAACTACACCCATGGTATTCAGGAATTACTCCTCGTTCTGTGCTCGAGAACTACATCCGGTGATGCCAGGATGCTCCTATGTGATGTCAGGGATCAAACTGGGATGATTCACATAGAAGGCAAGTGCCTTAACCCCTTAACCCCTGTGCTATTTCTTCAAACCCTCTCCACATTTTGGGGGGTGGATTCTGGAGCAGTAGCCAACTGTGCTAAGGGCTTATTTTTCTCTGTTCAGAGATCACTCTTGGCGAAGTTTGGGAGACCATATGAGATGCCAGGGACCAAACCCAAGGCAGCTGCATATGAGACAAATGCCTTAAGCCCTATATTATCTCTCCAGACTCTCTGCACATATTAGTATGTCTTCCTACCTATTAATTGCCTTCATTGAGTCATATACCTCTATTGACAGATATAGGGCCTGGAACACAGTAAATGCTCAATAAATTCTTGCCAGATCAATGAAAAGAAGCCATAAACTGCATCACCTTTAAACTTCTAAAGCTTTCAGAGCATTTAGATTTTCTTGACTCATCTCAAGTTTTCCCTCAGCAGATTGTCTTTTACATATTGATTTCCAAGTGCATGTCTAAAGGCCCCTAAAATCTAAGGGGCCTTCCAGTGAATGGCCAAGAGGCCGAGAGATATGGGACAGAAAATTCAAGACAATCTACAATGTTGTCCTCAAGAAACTAAGGCCAGGAAGCAGATACACCAAGCTGAAGCAGCAAAATATAAAATCAATTTTAAGATACCAGTAAAGACACAGTAAAAGTTGTGTGTTTGCTACCAATAAATCATGGAAAAGACCAGTTAATAAAGGGACAATGTCAAACACTCTGGCAACTTTCACTGTAACATTTTATTATGCAAAATATGACAGAAATCTTTTCATTCAATTTTTACTGAATGAATGGAGTCTCCAGCTGAGTTGGGAAGAATAAGAGGCCTCGTACTAAGCAGACGGCGCGCAAGTCAACGGGCGGGAAGGCGCCCCGCAAGCAGCTGGCCACCAAGGCGGCCCATAAGAGCACAATAGCCACAGATGACGAGAAGAAGCCGCACTGCCACCGGCCTGGCACCATGGCGCTACACGAGTTCCGCCAGCTCCATTCCAGCAGCTGGTGCTCGAAATCATGCAGGACTTTAAGACCAACCTGTGCTCCCAGAGCTCGGCCGTCATGGTGCCTGAGGAGGCATGAGAGGCCTACCTGGTAGAGCTCTTGGAGGACACTAACCTCAGCACATCCACCGCCAAGCGTGTCACCATTATGCCCAAGGACATCCAGCTGGCATGCTGCATCCGTGGAGAAAGAGCATAAAATCTCAGAACTGGGACAAACAGACGCTACTGGCGCCCAGTCGAGTAATCGATGATTAACAGGATGACAATGACAGTGACAGTGACAGTTTATTATGCTTTGCAGTCAAATTTTATATATATATGATATTTTTAATGAGGCACCATGATTAATCTGAGCTATAGAGATTGGCTTATATTTTGCTTTTGTTTTGCTTGAAGGGAGTACACTCAGCAGTACTCAAGTCTTACTCATGGCTCTGCTTTCAGGGATTACTTCTAGTAGGGTTCAGGGGGAACCCCCTGGGGTGTGCTGAAGATCCAACCCAGGTTGACCGCACGCAACACCAGTGTCCTACCTTCGGTGCTATCTCTTATATCCCAGGGAGTAGGGCCAGCTTTCCCCTACTATAAAGTATTTGCTTTCCCTGTGCTGGTGTCGGAGTAACTGAATATGGAAATTCAGTAAGTCCTAACCATAAAAACCCTCCACTCTCTAGTGCTGTTGAAGCTCCAGCCTGCCAGATGTGGTGTGGGCATTGCTGCAGAAGCAAAATCTCAGAGCTCAGAGCGGAGCGGAGGGCTGAGCCATGGAGGCGGCTGGGAGGGCACTGATCCTGAGAACGCTGCAGTTGAGCAGCATGGGCAGGGGTGCAGGAGGCAGAGTCCCAGTCAGAGAGGGAGTGAATCTTCAAGACACCTGATTTCAAGACCTCCTGGAGATATCTAGGCAGGAATTCACTGCAAAATCACCTGCCCCATGTCAGGCCTTCTGGGGGAAAGGAATAAACAGTCACTAGAGCCCACTCCAAGCTGAACACATTCTCCCACTTCTCCTTCCCATCTCCCACTGACAGCAGCTGATTTTTTTTGCTCCTTCCTAGATCCTGCGGCTGCACTTAGGGCTAGCTTATGACTGCACACAGGAAAATACACCCTTGTCTACTGAGGAGAAAGTCGCTGGGTCAATGTCCTTTCTTTAGAAACAAGCGACAAGATGACTAGTTTCCGGGCTCTCAATCTATCTTTCAGTCTTGAAAATCATCAATTAATAGAGGGTTTCAGACACTGTGATGAGGATGGAGAGGTGGAGATAATTCGCAAGACCTTGTTTTCAGGTCCTGGCCTTAAGACTCATATTGACCATGTCAGCCGTCACTGCTATCTGCCTTCAGCCAGGCCCACAACCTGATAAGGGGCAACATACAGTCATCTGCTTTCTTTCTGATCTGCATGACTGGCACAAGTTGCCTGTGTGTCTGTACAATCAAGGTGTATGTAAGATTATACATGTATGTGCACAATTAGGTGTTTATGATAGAACTCATTTTTTTTTCACTGAACAATAGCTGATTTCACCCACTGATGGCTTGATATTAGGGGATTGAGGCTTCTCAGTCAGAGTGTTTCTTAAAGACCAGCTACTCTATCTAAATCTGTATGTGTATATCACCCACAATAACACAATACAAATTAGACAAAATAGATACTTAATGGTGTAAGCCACTTGACAATGGCACTATTATTATAGCATTACTCTATTTTCATTACTACTGCATATTAGAATCGACTTCCAACATGTTTGAGTGAAGAAATAAAGCAACCTAATCAGAGTGCCAATTAATTCTCTAAAAGTCGTGTAATACATCAAAACTAAAGCATTTCTGCAGCATCTCAGAATGACGAGATTCCACTCTTGGTTCACTCCCCCTCCCGAGGCTGTGCTTCTACCCTGACTCTAGCTTTGACCAATCCTCGGCCAATTACAAGCCAAAATCCATCAAAGACCCTGAGCAAGTTTCATTGATTCACTGAGAAAGGATATTCTAATCCATCATTGCATCCTCACCTTGGTGCCCGGGATTTCTGTGGGTTTACCCAATACTACTGTGGTTCCAACAACTATTCGTTCTCACGCAGCTCTCATCGGCTCAAATACTGTAAGGGCAGAGCAATTTCCAGCAGGTTCCAAGTCTCTGAGTGTATTGCTTGCAAAGTGCATGTAAATTATTAGATTACATTACAAGTGAAAGGCGCAGTGGGGGGTCACCACAGCGCGGGGCATTAATGGAGAACAGGTTGAATGGAACTCATACAGTCAAGCTTCACCAGCCCCTTGAGTTTGGCAGGGAGAAGAAAGGAAGCCTCGGGGAAGAGTGGGCCAGGAGTGCCAGGGCACTGGGAGCTGAGGTGTGTGTGTTTGGGGGGGGGCTGCAAAATGCAGTAAGGAAGGAGCTTCACTCCCCCAACCCCAGGCAGAGACGGCCAGCCAATGTGGGGCAGGGACTCCACAGACATGGGCCTTCCTCTAATTCACCCAAGGGGTGAAAGAAGAGAGAGAGAGACAGAGAGAGAGAGAAATGGGGAGTGAAGGGGGAGAGGGAGGGAGAGAGAGGTGCCTGGCATAGAGGCAGGATGCAGTGGGTGGAATTTGGTGGGGGACATTGGTGCTGGGAAATGACACTGGTGGAGGTATGGGTGTTGGAACATTGTATGACTGAACCCCAATCATGAACAGCTTTGTAACTGTGTATCTCACGGTAATTCAACTTAAAATTAATGGATTAACTAAAAAAATAAAAGCAGCTCAGGGGGTTGTGCTGAAGGGTCCTGTTGCCCTGGCCCAGCCCCAGCAACGGCCACTCAGTTCCCAGCCAGCCAGGACGGGCCAGTGCCCTGGGTCTGCGGCTGGATTCTCAGAGCAATCACCAGGCGAAAGAGGATCCCTGGAGCCAGGGGTCCGGGCAGAGGCTGCCATGCGGCTCCATCCCCCTCACAGCCAGTGTCTGTGCCAGGCACTACAGGGCCCTTCCGGGATTCTCCTCAGTTACCTTGAAAGGCCACAGCAGCAATGACCCTGGTTTCCAGGTGATGAAGCAGTGGTCCAGTGGGTGAGCTCACACTCGGCGTGCCCCGAGCTCTAGCCTGAATCTATCCACCTCCTTCCCGGCAGGTCGGTCACAGCCAGACAGAGCTGTCTCCCAGCACATCCTTCCTGGATCAGGGTTGCTTAAAACTGTGGCAGGCTTGGGCCTGCTAGGACAGAGGGGGTCTGGGGGATGCCTGAGAGCCCGATGTGGGGCACAGGTGGGTGGCTGGGTCCAAACCCAAGGCCTGGTTTTAAATACAAGCAAATCAGAGGTCTGAGGGCAGGGCTGGAAAGTGCAGAGCCAAATCTCCAGAACAGGATGAGAAACCAGAAAGGGGGATTGCTCCCCTGCATAGCTAATGAGCACTTGATCTGCACAGGAAGAGGAGGCTCTTCCTAGTAGGGATGAAGGCTGAGGCAGGGTGGGCCTGGCAGAGAAACTTCACCTGTCTACTGAAAGAGCCTTCCTGACAGGGGTGCTTCTTGGGGACCGAAAGAAAAGGAAGATTTCAATACACTGGAACAGAGAGTGGGACTGAGTGAGGGGCTGGAGAATGGGAAGGGCAAAGCACAAGGTGGATAAGGCCGAATCTGAGAGAGGTGCAGAGGAGGGGCCTGATCCCGGGGCCCAGGGAGATGCCACCCCAAATGCCAGGACCTGAGAACCTTGCAACACCTAGCAAAGAACCTGACACAGAGGAAGTGCTCAGTACACAGTGACTGCAGGGAAAAGCGCACCCTGGGCTGGGCTGTCAGCACTGGGGGGGTGGGGGGGAATCACAGAATTCTAGGCCAGTCTAGGCAGACGCATGTCTAGGAGTAATAGGATTTTAATGAACATGTGCTAAAAGTGGCACAAAGATACCATATGATTAGAAATAATAAGTATTTACATTATTTTTCTTCCCCCACCTCCTCCCTGAAAATCTAATGAGTAACACCTGCAGCGCTGCATGAGCCCTACCCCCCTCACCCCCAAATCACCAGCACCCCAGCAGCCCCCGGAGGAAGGGCTGCTCTGTTCTGCAATGCTGGGACTTTACAATGCAAAGGGTCAGAGCCGGGGTTTCAAATGGGGAGCGGCAGTCTAAAAATAGATAAATCACCTGTATTTTGTCTTTAACAGAGCAAAAAATAACAGCGCATCACAGATAAAGGAGAATACTTTAGGTGAAAAGTTTATTATGTGTGTGTGTGTGTGTGTGTGTGTGTGTGTTGTTACAAAAATAACTTGAAAGAGATTGGAAGGGCAGAACTTCCACAACCAGGCATTCCTTGTCTTGTTCAGGCTCAGTGTCGTTGGACTCCGTGGATGAACAGGATCATCAAAAGCAGAGCAGAGACCCGCAAACTGGCCCAATCCCGGAACAGCGAGGAACTCTGTGCACCACACCAAGATCAGAGCTCAGCCCTGCAAAATATTCCTAGTCTTACAATGCACCATCGCTTTGAGGCGGTTGGGGGAGGGGGGGAATACCATTTGTCTCTAGTTATAAACATAATGAATGTACAATGCGGGAACCTCAGAAAATTGAGAAATTCACAAAGAGGCTTGAAGAGAATCCCACCCTGCAGAGCTGACGACTCGGTCATTCATCATTTAGGGAACAGTGGGTCCATGTTAGCCCTCCTCCTCCAGACACACGCTTTACGAGGAGACTGTCACTCTGGGAACACTGTCAGACACAAGGTCTGTCTCTCTAGCAGCACATCCCAGCATTCTCCCCTGCCAAGGAACACTTTGCCGGGCACCGTGACTTTGGCTGTGGGGTACTCCCTGACGAACCCAGCATCCCTGCACAGGCAGAGCGAGCACAGCTGAGAGGCGTTTCCCCGACTGCCGCCCTCCTGCACCACACACACGGGCCTGGCTGTCAGCAGAGCAGGCGGCAGCCTCCAGCACACGGGCGGCCCGTGGGACAGGAACACGGGCACTCTCCACAGTGCTGCTGCCTGGCTTCTCCGAGTGTCAGCTCATTTTTGGTGTACAGTAAAGATGCCCAGCGAGATTTTTACTTATTTACACTGATACCACCCCCAGTGCAGTTCAGGAATCACCCCTGGTGGTGTTCAGGGGACCCTACGTAGTGCCAGGGATCAAACCCAGGTTGGTCACATGCATGTAAGGCAAGCTCCTTCCCTGCTGTACTCTGTCTCTGGCTTAAGGAATTTTGTTTCTGTTGTTTTTTGGGTTTCTTTTTCTTCTTTTTATTTTCTTTTTTGGAGGGGGAGGAGGGGAGTGCATACCCAGCAATACTCAAGGGTTACTCCTGGCTCAGTGCTCAGAAGTCACTCCTGGTGGTAGTCAGGAAACCATATGGGATGCCGGGGATTCAACCCAGGCTAGCCATGTGTGAGGACGTGTCCCACCTGCTGTACTATCACTCACCTCCCCCTCCACACACACACACACACACACACACGCACACACACACACACACACTCTCACGGGGCTCAAGCTGTTGACAGTGTTCCACTATAACAGCCACAAAACACCTTCCTAATATCCACCGTCTAACACTAGGCTTCTGTATATGCTGGAATAGCCTCCAGGGCTCCCGTGGGGGCTAGAAGCCTGTCACACCTTCCTGGAATACCTGAGCACTCTGCTACACCACGCAAGCGTAGGACACAATGGGTAGGTGGACATAATGCCCAAGGAGGGCAGGACCACGGGCGCAGCCTGCAGCTTATCAGACCAGGTCCTCAGATAGGAGCCCAGACAGATGCTTCAGAAGGATGGAACAGGCTAGAGTCAGGGCAGCCTTAGAGCACAACCCAACCACACGGTCTACACCCCCAACTCAGAAAGCAGGCTTGAGAACGTTCAGCAGTCCCACACCTGCTGCTCCTCCATCACGTCTGGGAACATGTGAAGAGCCTCGCTGGTGTTCACCTTTCCCGCTCCTGATCTGAACACCCAAAGTCTACGGAAACTGCCCCGGTTCCCACCTTCTGCCTCAAGTAGGGCTCGCTCATCCGAAGCAGACCATGCGTGTCCGTCACAGTGAAACCACGCTGACAATTTCACACTTGTCCTCAAGTGCGACTGATCTGATCACGAAAAGAAGGATCGTTTTTGATGATGAAAGCATTTCATTTGCCTTTGCTTTCCCAGAGCTTCATACCTGAACAATTGCTCATTCTGGGGGGTACACCCTCCCGGAGTCCCCTCCTCTCTGCCGTGATCTCCCAGCACAGCCGCTGCGCAGGGCCAGCATATTGAGACGTGAAAACCGTCACCCCCAGGCACACACAAGTCCCTTCCTTGTGGCCCTGGCTCCATAACTGAACAGTGGAAACAAAAAGCACTGTGGTTTAAGAGTTCCGAGCCTTGCCAAATATACCCCTCCCCCACTTCCTTCTATGACCTGCATGTGGCATGTCACTTCCAGTCCATGTTCCCTGCTCTCTGTGCCTGGAGGGTCACACAGGACAAGCTGCTCCATCCTGCTCCGGGAGGGTGGGGCCACACCTGGTCCTCTAGCCTCCACCTGCATCCGTTCCTTCAGGTCTCTTTAAAACTGATCAGGCGAGTCAGTACGCGCGCGGTGGGAGTGGATGGTGCTGCCCTTCAGACTGGCTCTCCCCTGCCTGCCTGAGGATCCCCTTACCTGCCTCTGTCAATTGGTATTCTCGACAAGTCCGTCGTAACTTCTCAGTGTCAACTTCTCCTCTTTGCATTGCCCTTGTTAGAGATCATTTAAAATGAGAAAGTCACATTCCCAGCCATTTTGGAGTCAGCGCTTTCATGTCGTCTGCACAGAAGTCTGTCCCCTCGAGGGTCTCCTGCCTCCATCCGCAGCCCCTCGCCCCAGCCCCCAGCAGGCCCTTCTCTCCCCCGGCACCATCCACTCCCCCACTCCACCAGCCTTATCTTTCCCTCCAAAATACCTCACCCAGTGAAACACACTTTAGCTTGTGGTTCTCCTTCCTTCACTCCACTTCCGAGGGACATGTCTGTGTCTGGAGATTGTAAAGTCACCTTCGGGGAAAAAGGCGTAGAGTGGGGCTGTCAATTACTCAGGATAAGACAGGAAAAATTACATTGTGCGCAGCTCTGCACCTCGGTACGTGCATTTATGCTCTGGGGATCAAGAGGATTTCTCCCACACAACCTAAAATTCATATGTATGCCTTTTGTTTGGCCATAACTAATTCTCTACCTAGCAGCACACTTGTTAATAGTTGGGATTATTTAGAACCGTGATTACCATACCTTATTAGAAATTCAACTGTTGGTCCCTCATCCCCCCGCCACCCCCCGCTCCACCCCACCTCTTTGCCTCCAGTCCCCGCTGCCTGCCTGCTGACCCCAGTGGCATTCTTGGCTTATGAAATGAGTCCAGCGCTTCCGTCTTCCTTAACTTTGGGGCCCGCATTAAGTCTGACATACAGATTGCGAGTCCGTTTATTCCCCCCCCCCCCCCCCCACTAAGCACCATTCCCGTCACGTACACAATTCCATCAAGTTTCGGCATGTCATTTATACACAATTTTATTTCTTTTTACTTCTCTCACACACGCCTACCACTTACGTACAGCAACTTCACTACATTCATATTTCATAAACTTCATCAGTATTCAGCCAAATCCTCCCCCGAAGCAAGCTAGGTATTTTTAACCGGGCGCTGCCTCTTTCGCAGGCCAGAGATCCTACACCAAGAGTCATCCCTCCCTGATGCATGTTGAAAGTAGACTATGGACTGAACATGTTTGCCACTCAAAGCCTCTTTTGCAAACCACAACACTCAAAAGGAGAGAGAGAACACAAGGGATTGCCCTGCCACAGAGGCAGGGTGAGATGGGAGGGACGGGGGTGGGAGGGATATTATCCATGGTGGTGGAAAATGGGCACTGGTGGAGGGATGGGTATCTGATCATTGTATAATCGAAACCCAAGCACAAAAAAATTGTAAATCTACAACTGTACCTCATGGTGTTTCACTAAAAATAAAAAAAAAGAGTCATCCCTCCCTGGACCCCAGGGGGGCCTCATCCATGCTGGTCTGTCATGGTCACAGGAGCTTACAAACAGTTTCCAAAAACATTTAAGGTGGTTCAGAAGCAAAACTTAGACCCTCCCCTCTCCCCCGCTCCCTCCCCCGCATCCCAGCACTGACAGAGATGGCCCTGGGACAGGAGGTTCATAAAGCCTCCACCTGGAATCCTTCCTGTGCATTTCTGGCCTGGCCTTTAGAGGCCACAACACTGGGGGGTGGGGGGGTGTTCTGCAGTGTTCCAGAGATGGCTAGCAGGTGGAGGCAGGGCAACCCCTCACCTCTTGGAGGCTGGTATCACACCCCTGCCCCCATTCAGTCTTCCTGGCTCTGCATGGGGAGGAGGGAGGGAGGGAGGGAGGGAGGGAGGGAGGGAGGGAGGGAGGGAGGGAAGGAGGGAGGGAGGGAGGGGGGAGGGAGGAAGAGGGAGGGAGGGAAGAAGGCAGGGAAAGGGGAGGGAAGGAGGGAGGGAAGGAGGGAGGGAAGGAGGCAGAACTGGGCTATCCAAAAGAACACAAAAACTCTGAATTTCTACCACGGGGACTTCAAAGTTAACCCAAGGGTGAGCACAGTCGTTCAGTCAGTGGGCAGCCCCAGGAGAGGTCACGCCAACCCAGGGTCCTACGAACAAATGTCTAGCTCAAAAGGAACCTTTCCTGTAGGAGAACCTGTGCTCTCTATTGATACTCCCGAGTCTTTCCCCTTGCCTGTGGGTTTCTTAGCTTTCAGGATACAGGGACCCTTAACCGAAGCCATCCTTCTATCAGCACCAGAGATGATGCTCATCTCATGGCACTGGCATACCACACTTAGGAATCACTGGAAAACGGTCCTATACTCTGAATAATTCTATAAAAAGAAGTGAGGCTCTAGACACAAGTTAAAAGTTTTTCCAATAATGTAAGAACCTCAGGTAATTGCAGCAAACTCATTGGAGAGCCCATGCCTTGCTACGCGCAACACAGCAAACCAGGGAGGCATATAATTAAACATAGGCATATCAAGGATGTGATGAAAGCAAGCAACAACTTCCAAGCTGGATCGGGACATAGTTGGTCCCCTTACTGACTCCGTCTCCACCTACAGTTCTACACTGGCTAATCAGAATCTGATCTTGTGTTACCTAAGATCCTCAGACCTCACCGAGAGGAGCAATTACACCCTGATGCTCCCTCTCAAGTACAGATGGGGGTCAGTACATTTCAAAAACACCTTTGGTAGGGGAGGGGAAGAAAGCAAAATATTTCTGCATAATAAGCTAGCCTGAAAAACCCCATTCATCAGGGGTGCCTTGGCATTCTTACAGAAAAATCATGGTTTCCTGTATATTAATCAACACTTGAAGACTGATTATCTGGAGAGTTTTTTTGGGAAGCATACTTCAAAAGGATTCCATTTTATTTTCCTTAATAGGCGGTTTGGTACGACGGGTGAGAATTTTAACAGCTCATTTCCAAACCAACGCTTGCCATTATAAATGAGATATTTAGGAAGAAAAATTTGTGAATGATAGACGAGAATGTCGGAGAAGGAAAGACAGGGGGCTCCTCCATCGTCAGCGAAGGAGACAGTGCTCATTTACAGAAAGGGGCCCTGCCATCTGGCTGGTGCTCCCTCCAGCACACGGAGCCTGGCCCAAGCCTCTCTTGCTATGGCAGAGCTCGGCACCCCAGGAGCACGCGGGGGTGGGGGGGGGGGGAGCAGCTTCTGTCTACCTCAAGTCCTTGGCTCCTGGAAGACAAAGAGGCTACATCATACCACATTTCCTACTACAAACACCAATGCGGTGTCTCTGGGGCAGCCGCGGGCACCCTCTCCCAGACACCTGTGTCCCATCCCTAGACATTGATTCTCAAGATGCAGAAGGTCACTGAGGACCCCCTCATGGGACATGAGGGGCAAGACACACTGGGGAGGGGGGTGCTTTGAGAGGTCTCAAAGGGTAGATCTTCCCACAGATTCCGTGTTAGCCCAGGACTCAGCCTGTGCAGGGGAACCACTCCTGCACTCTCTAAAGAAGAACCTTCGAAACAGGAGGGCAACAGACCAAGAACAGCCAGGGTAGAGCCCAACAAGAGCCCCTAGGCTGGTCCTACTCACAGGCCCACATGAGCTCTGCACAAAGCTCGGTCTGGTCCCCAGGGCCCCTAAAGACACCTCCAAAACTCCCTGGCACTTCTACCCCTCACACCCCACCAGAGGCTTGGGCCAGAGGTCAGGCGGTGCCTCCACCCTGTCTCCTAGGAAACACAGGTGAGGGTCTCTGGCTCCACACATCCTCTTCAGAAATGGAGACACTGTCTAAAGCTGAGGCCTCACGGCGGTACTGGAAAATTCCAGCAGGTGACAAACATACAAGGAGTCGGCTGATAAATGTTTTCAGCCACTCAGGATTCAACTTCTGGATTAATAATTCAACTCTTTGTAAGAAATAAAGGAGGGGGGAAGCGACAGAAAAGGTTATCACAACTATCATCAAATGCACTTTCTAAAATTATTCTATTACATTTTTTAAAGGGTATAATTATAAATGTTTTTATGAGCAATTTACCGGAAAATTAAAGTTCCTTAGTTTAAAAAATAATTATTCCATCCCTGCGGCAGAGGATCTTGATCCAGCCAGCAGCTTTTTTCAAACTGTGGGGCACCGTAGGCTCACTGCACAGAGTGGAGTCTATGGAAGGGCAGGTCGGAGACTCTTGTTTCTAGAGTCGCCCCGTGAGAGGAGGATCGGGGAGGCAGTGGCAGCACACAGTCCAAGGCTCAGCGGCACAGGTCCTCGGGGCTGGAGAAAACTCCAGGCCTCGTTCACCAATTTCAAGCTGATCTGAACCCATCGGAGCTTTTCCATGCCAATCCCATTTTCCAGTTTCCACTCTCCCCTCTGACCTGGGTGCTCGAGCCCTTCCGCACGGCAGCTCCCGGGGCTGGATAGACCCTGTACGATCTGGGCATGCAGAGAAAAGGGGGATTCAGTAAAAACGTTCTCTATAACAGGTATGTCCGAGGCTCATGCCTGCTGCGCTGAGAGGCCCTGTTCAAGACCCGTGGTGGGTTTTCTCACTTCCTTCTGCCTTCCAGGGCTGCCTTTTGCCTTCCTTTACTCCCTTTCACTGTGCCCCTACAGACTGGACGAGACGGCACCAGCCATCATTGATACCACCTGGAGGACAGAATCTAAGTTTTCAGGAGGGAGGGAGAGGGACCCATGGGCCCAAAAGGTGGCAAGGCTGGTGGAAGAAGTTTAGGCATGAGCTGTCCATCGCCAGATACCTCCTGTGGTGACGTCAATGTCACAAGGGCCCAGACCACCAGCTCCTGGCACCTGGGATGTTGGCCCACAAACACTGCCTGATGCCTCTTGGAAAAGCACGCCCTGCGTCCCGGGAAGCCAAGGATCGCACCAGCCCCCGTGGGTCAGGATGGGCGGCTGTTGAGGCGACGGTGTCGGCTCTTCCTTCCCAGCCCTGTGCCTTTCTGTGTCAGGTATCAAAGCGGCGTCACCACCTAGCGTGCAGGTTAATTTCTTTCCGATATTGTAATTTATGCAGCATTAATACTGGATGCCAGCTCCAATTTTCTTGCTGCTTACACTCTGGGAGCCGACTCGCATCTTCTGCCAACTCCATTACATCATCTGAAAACCCAAACATTTCCCATTTCAAATCGCTCTCATCCACCGGGCAGACTTACACATTCACTCCTCTCGTGCCCAGCTCACGCACACACAGACGGGGACTCCTGAGGAGCAGAGGCTACTGTGAGGTCTGCAAATGCACATAATTTCTGAAAGCTATTACTACTGCTGTGTTAGCTAAAGGATGCCTCCCTCTCTGACCTTCCTTCTCCCATTCAGATTGTTATATAACCCAGTGCCTGAGTGCAGGGCTTGAGTTGGGTGTTTGGGCCTCCCCTCCTCTCCCTCTCCCTCCACCCCCAGGGAAGCTTCAGCGGGATAAAGGAAGAGAAGAAGGGTTGGCTGGAGGAGAATGAGTGAGGGGTCCTTTCTTGGGGGGGGGGTAAGGGATATGGGTCAGCAGGTCAGCTGTGCAAAATGCATTTCCCGCCTACTTTGTCCCTCCTCCTTCTCACGGAGCCTAGGGGGCTAGAGGCACTGAAGGCCCCAGTGTTATATAATTTGCAAGAACAGCAAGTTACGGATTTGCTAGTTGGTTCTGCAGCCTGCCACCCTGATCTCTTGCAAGAACACCTCCTGCCAAGAATGACACCTGAAGATGCTTATAAAGGGGGGATGGGAATGGGAAGGGGGGGGGCACAGGACAGTCAGATATCAGTGTGGCTTCTTCTATACTCTACCCCCAACTCCAAAAGCGGGGCAAAAAGGAGAAAAGCCTTAGAAACACATGAAGGGGATTTTCTCCAGCGTTTCTGATTAACCCTGTTACATAACCCGCTCGCATTCCAAATCCACCGTCTCAGGGTCTAAATATATTCTTTGCAGCCAAAAGCTCTGCACACACAAACTCGCGCAGCTAGAGTCGGCCCGGCCCGCCGGCGGTCGCGACCCCAGTCGGCCCCGTGCCCTCCTGCCCAGACCAGGGTCGCCGAGCGTGTGCGCTCCCAGGAAGCCGCCTGGGAGCGAATGTTTTTCGCGTGTGTCATCCCGGTGGTGGCTGTGACAGTACTCGGATTCCGTGAATGGGAGAGCGCCGGACAGGGGGTGTGGCTGGGAAGGGGGTGGGGGCGTAAACCCCAGGCAGCGAGGACCAGCCAGATCCCACTCCAAGTGCCGCCGCGGGGGCCAGAGGCGCTCTCGAGACCCCCGGCCGCCGGGGGCAGTGGGCGCGCCGAGCCCTGGCTGGGCAGCACCGGGCAGAGCCCCACGGCTGGGAGTTCGCGGCTCCGGAGCGACACGCGAGCGACGGGCGTGATTGATACATTATTTACCGCCGCGTCTCCGCAAACTCCCGGAGAGCCCGCACCGGCGCCCGCTCCCCGGGAGCAGCGTCTCTGCGCAGCACCCCTGGAAGTCCGGCCAGGCGAGTGGGGACGCCGCACCCCTCCCCGTCGTCTCCCTCTCCCAGGCGCGCCCCCCCCACCCCACCCCCCACCAAAGCCCGGCGAGGAGCGCAGAGCCCGGGCAGTCCCCGGGTACCCCCAGCACGAGCGCCTGCACGGCGCGCCCGCGCTGGCAAGTTTGGGTCCGGGTCGCCCGGCCGGCCCGCGCGCTCCGGCGTCCGCGCACGCACACGCCCCCCGCCGGCCCCCGGGTTGCCAACTTCGCGCTGCAGCCGTCCCGCAACTCGGCGAGCGGCGGCCCCTTCCCGGGCGCCCGCACCTCGGCCCCGGTCCCGGGCACCCGCTCCAACCGAGGCCCCCCCACCCCCGGGCGCCCGCACCCCCGCCCCGCGCCCCTTCCCCGGGGCGCCGGCACCCCGACGCAGCGCCCCTTCCCGGGGCGCCCGCTCCACACCAGGCCCCTGCACCCCAGTCCGCACCCCTCGCCGGGGCACCCGCACCAGGATCCGGGACCGCCGCGGACGTCCCTGCCCCGCGCACCCCCAGTTGCGCCGGGCCCGGGCGCACGCCCCCCTCCCGGCTCCGGCAGGCAGCCCGGGCCGAGCTGTCAAGAGCAGCGAAGGGACGGGGTGCCCAGAAGCCCGTTTCCCAGCTCCCGTTAAAAGGACGCTGCCGCTTTAAAAGTTTCTTTCCCGGGGCTCCCCACTCCCCGGGGCTCCGGGTCTCCTCGGGGTGGGGGGCACCTTCTCCTCGGCCCTTGGCAGGGGCAGAAACGCCCCGGCGCCCGCCGGGCGGGGGGCAGCGCGCCGGCGGTCGCCCCTCCAGGAGCTCCCCGCCCCCCGCGGCCCCCGCCAGCCCGAGAAGCGGCGGCAAAAGTTTGCCACGTTCCCGGGGGGCTCCGGGCTCGGGGCGCCCTCGCGCCCCCCGCGCAGCGCCCCCCGCGCGCCCGGCCCCGCCGCCCCCGCGCGCGCCGCGGGCGGGCCGCCGCCTACCTCGGTGGGCGCCCGCGTAGCTCTGCCTGCGCGCCGCGGCGGGCGCCTCGCTCCTGCGGGCCGGCTCGGGGTTCGGCGGGGCGTCGGCGGCGCCGCTGCTGCCCGGCTCGCTGGCGGCGGGCTCGGGGGCTGCCGGCGCCGACTCCATGTTTTTCCCAGTGCAGCGATCGCGGCGCGGCCGAGCTCAGACTCCCTCTATCTGCTGCTTTCGGAGCGACTCTATGGTACCCGAAAAAAAGGGCGCCCGGCGCGCCGGCGAGGGGGGGGCGCGGCGGCGCGGGCGCGAGGGGGCGCGCGGCGGGTCCGCGCGACGCGGCCGAGCGCCCCGGAGCGGCCGGGAGGAGGCGGGCGCGGGCGGCGCGGCGCGGCGCGTCCCGGAGTCCGCGGCCGCGGCCGGGGGCGGGCGGAGGCGGAGCGGGAGGCCGGGCCGGGCCGGGCCCAGCCGGGGGGCGCCGCCGCCCCTGCCCCGCGCGCCGACGCGCCTCGGACCCGCGGGGGACCCGGGCGGCACGTTGCACCGGAGAGCGCCGGGGGTCGGAGTGGGGGGGGGGGGTGGTTCCGATGGGGCCAAGCCGGGCTCCTCGGATGCCCCCGCGCAGGAGCGCGGAGGGGGCGGGGACGTGGCGCGGGCACTGGGCGCGGGTGCGGCCCGGGGGCTCTCCACGGTCTGGAGTGATTCGGAGCCGCGGGTCC
Organism: Sorex fumeus; assembly: GCF_029834395.1. Classification (NCBI taxonomy): domain Eukaryota; kingdom Metazoa; phylum Chordata; class Mammalia; order Eulipotyphla; family Soricidae; genus Sorex; species Sorex fumeus. The sequence goes on along the minus strand of NW_026606138.1, from coordinate 12,291,821 downwards.
CTGTGTCTTAGGCGCCCACCCGTCCCCCGACGTCGGGACAGTGCTGTGCGCTCTCAGGAGCGCGGAGAACTGGGGGCAAACCAATCCAGCCCATTCCCGCGAGTCTAGACTCTCCTCCGTGCGAGCCACTCTCGGGTGTGCTTCAGGAGGACGCTTGCAGCTCCTTTGGCTCTTCTCGGCCGGCGCCGCATCCAGAAACCCTTTGGCAGGTCTTTGTGCGCTGAAGAAAACTTTGGCCTGTTTGGCGAGTGCCTAGCTCAGCCCGGTGCCCTGTGCCGCCCCGCACCCAGCTCGTGCACGGCCGCTGAGGTGTCGAATCCCACGCGTGCTTTTGCCATCGAGTGTATCGTCTCGTCCATAAAGGCGGACACACTAGAGTATATATATATATATAATATATTAGCATGAATAACCTGGGCACGGTGAGATGCTCTGCTCTAACAACTCAAAGTAAAGTACTCCTTTGAGGCCTTCCACACAACCCCCGCCTCTCGAGTGCACCCATCATCTCTCAGTGCCTTGGAACCCCAGGAAAGCAGAGTAGTCGGGTTCCTTGACCCCACACTCCCAAATTAGATTGGCGGCGACACCCTTGCAAGGCCCTCCTCTGATTCTCTCAACCCATCGTCATTCCCTTATGTCTGCGGAGACACTAATGAAATCGGTTCATCTTTAACAGAGCCTTTTCCCTCTTTGCTTTCAGAAGCCTCACAAATTTTGACCACAGAAAATATTCTATACCAGAAGGTGGCATAAATATGTGTGTTTAGGGGAGTGTCGGGGGGGGCGGGGACTGGGGAACATTTTGCCATTGCAAAGTTCCTGGTTTGGGAAGGGGTTTTTAAAAATATAAAAGGGGCCAAATTCTAGTTAGATCATCGTTTAAGAGGAACCTCCATATGCCAAGCATTACACGTGGTTTGCGTTATTGTTACAGGTTTGGGGGTGGTTTCAGATGCACAATGCTATTTGCATGGTCTGCGTGTTCATCAGCAAACACTGTGGTCCACTCTCTGAGTGATGTAAATGAGATGTGAACAGTTCTGATACCTTAATCCAGTTTCTGCAAGATCTCTGGCTTTAGCTTGTCTGTTGGCGCCTCCAAACAATGCCATGATTGTCTCTTCCATCCCAGATCAGATGTGTGGGTTTACCCTTATATCAAAGCACAGATTTCCAGTGCAGGCTTCACACCATTTACTAGTGGTTAGCCTGTTAATAATGTTCTTAATGCAATTGACCTACCTTGTCACACTTGACTTTTCCAAGTAAACAAATATATCAAACTGCATGGTTTAATAAACAAGTTCCTTGGAGAAAACAAAGAGCTCAAAATACCTCCACGGCTCCATATTTATTTTAGAATAATTTTAAAACATACTTTCATGTTAAATGTCACTAATAATTTTGTTTGGGGTGCAAGTGGTTTAAAACACATTCCTAGTTCATTTTTTAGAAATTAGTAGCACTTAATGTTTTGGGTTTTTTTTTTGTTATTGTTAAGGTCTCTTACCCTGTTTTTTGTTTCCTCTACTCTCTCTCTCTCTCTCTCTCTGACTAAGCTGATAATTTGTTCACCCTAGAAATACCCAGGTGGACTAAGAGACCCCACTCAATTAAGATAGACTCTGTTACTTCAGCAATAGATTCCAGCCCCAGAAAGTCATTTCTCCTAACTCTCCAGAACAATTACTGCTTCTGCAATTTAAAACAATTGGGAACTCAAGTGCTTTCCCCAAGGGAAAAATAAAAGTGAGTTCTATACATTCCTTGACTGTCAATCATTGTTACTAAAGTGTGAATTACCTGGATTGAGGAAGCATTTGAAACCTAAAAAGCACCAAGATTAGCTTTCCATTTCTTCACCTCCTTCTTGCCCCATCTCTGATGACTAATTAAGGCTTTCCCATTTCTGAAATACGGGGAAGAGGGGAGCCTTCCTTAGAATCTGCTCGTTGACCAAGGTCAAGAACATTGGTTGTTTAGAAATGGTTCATTCTGCATTGTTGCATTCTCAGAACACTCAGGCTTTGGAGAAGTTTAAGTCTATATTATGTGACAGTCCCAGTTCCCTGTGCTCCTCAAGGCTCTCCCTACCTCTGCCATTCCAGGGTTGCCCTCTAATTCTAATTCTAAGGTCATCCTAGTGGGCTCAGAGTTAGCTTGGCCTCCTGCCTCATTTTTTTTTCTTTTGGGTCACACCTGGCAATGCACAGGGGTTACTCCTGGTTCTGCACTCAGAAATTACTTCTGAAAGTGCTCGGGGGACTATATGGGATGCTGGGAATTGAACCCGGGTCGACCCAGTACCTGCTGTGCTATCGCTCTAGCCCCTCCTGCTTCATTCTTGCCCCTTCCTCTCCACATTCGAACATACAAGCCGGGCACTTTCAATGCTCTCTCTGCTATCTGCCCCTCATGTCTGCAGCTGCCCACTGGTGCCAGGTATTATTGCTCACCCGCCTCCGAAGCCCTTCCACTAACTTTCCAAATAGCTGGTCTTCAGTCCTGTCCCCATTCTGATCCACCCCAGATAGCACTGCCAAGTTAATTACCCTGAACTACAGCTCTCATTTCCCACCATGTCACTCCCCTGCTTACAAGCCTTTAATGGCTCCCCATTGCCTACCCAATTAAGTACTAACTAGTCAACACAGCATTCAAGGCTCTACCTCGCTTTTTGCTGCACTCCTGCCCTAGAGGTGGCAAATCAGAGCCCTCTCTCTCCTGAAGAAACTCCTGAGTTGGCTTGGAAAGGTGTAGGCTGTGACTGATGAGGGCTGCCTCCATAGACGGACATTTGGGAGTGCCACACTCTTACCAGGAGTTCATCAGAGATCCCTCTCTAGGGATGCTCTAATCACAGAGATCCAGATACAGTCCTGAAACTGGACCCCGTGCTGCTTTCTACCCCTCCTACGTAGAGTCCAGAATGCAGGGGCAGTCACCTAGACCTCCCACCCTTTCATCCCTCCTGTTTTCTCTGTTCCTTGAAACCCTGCCTGTTCTCCAGGTACAGTCTCCATTCCCCTATAGAACCTTTCCTGATGTAGCCCAAAACCAATGTTTTAACTGACTACATGCTTTTCACCCCTTTAAGGAACATGCTACCTATATCTACCTGCATTTATGATTAAATATTTGCTTTGCCCTCCCAGGAAGAAAAGACAGGGTTCTTGCACTGCACACAGTAGGCACTTATTCAGATTTATGGATTTGGAGAATGAAATTGATGAACTAATCATAAAGTAGCATGTCCATACAGTGCTTCCATTATATAACAAGAATGAAAACCTAAGCATTTCAACTTTCAATCACTTGAAATAAGCCTTTTTTTCCTGGATAAAAGATTAGTTGACATGTATGGGTTGTTAAAATTTATATATGCAAAAAAAAAGTTGACAGTTATTTTCTTTGCATTTCTTGGAGAGGGAGAGAAGGAAAATTATGGAAATACACAGTAGAATTTCCTTGGGAGAGAGACGCTTTCTACAACATGCCTGAGAACAAAGAAGACAGAAAATTAAAATCGAATGCGCAGACAAGTTTTCTGTCTTTCAAAAAAGCATCAAGAAGCTGAAGTTGGACTGTAGGAAGAAGCTAGCAGCAATTCCAGTGAAAAGGCAGCTCTGCTCTTGCGCATGGGCTGGGGACTCCATCTGCTGAGAGGGTCAGACGCTGGGTAGCCTCATAGGAGGGTCCAGGTGGGGAGGAACGTGCTGTGCAGCTAAGGCAAACTGTTGTGTAAGCCCAAAGTTCTCAAGTGAGGCACAGCCAGGAGAGTTGGGTTTGGCAAACACTGGTATGTGGCTAAAGATGGCAGTGTCCCGTATCAAAAGATCTGGAAATAGCCAATGCTGGTGGGATTGTGGTAATAAAGGAAACCTCATCCACTGTTGGTGGGAATGTTGCCTAATTCAATCTCTATGAAAACCAATATGGCGATTTTTCCAAAAAAATAGGAACTGAACTCCCATATGATCTAGCAATTCTACTTCTTGGCTTATATCCCCAAACACAAAAAGTTAATTCAGAAGGATTTGTGCACAGCAATTTCATCTCTGAACTTAGTACAATAGGAAATATATGAAAATAACCCAAAATGCCCAACTGCAGATGAGTGCATCGAGAAGGTGGGGTATATATACACAATGAAATGCTATGCAACTCGAAGGAAGAAAAAAACTCGTGGAGTTAGCTGCAACATGGGTAATGCTAGAGGCTATCATGCTGGTTGAAGACAGTCAGAATGAAAGCGACAGATACAGAATTCTCTCTCTCCTAGGATTTAAAGATACACAGTGAGGCAGTAACAAAAATCCAAAGACAACATAATAGGGGAACTGACCCACACAATTGACTTGGGGGTGGTGGTGAAAGAGAGAGTGGGTGTGGAGGAGATGAGAGAGACAGGTACACTGGTGATTGGTGTGGTGTCGAAATTATGTCCATGAGAAACCATTAACAATAGTATTATAAGGCCAAAATAAATAACTTTTTTTAAAAGATGGTAGTGTCCACCCTGTACGGTGATCACCACTCCATCCCCAGCCCAGTGCATAAGTGAGGGAACCTGAGTGCATACAAGTGACTAAAGTGACTAATTCAGGATCACCTATCAGTGACCTCTTGTCACTTGAACTAGTGGCAAATCCACAGCTCAAATTCAAGACCCAGTTCTGCCAGGTGGGAGAGGTTGAGAGCACTCATTTCTGAGCCTATGTTTCCCCATCCAATGATGACAATTTGGAGCAGAATTATATGAAACAACCTTCCTAAATAACTTACCACTCAGACTTTCATTAGACTCATAAGCGTCTTATAAGATTTCCTAGAAAGAGCACCCAAAAATGCCCCACTGCCTGGCACAGTGGTCACTAGTGGCATGTGACTCTCAAATTCTTGAAGTACGGCCAATCAAAATTGAAGTATTGTATGGAAAAAAATTGAAGACATAAGAAAAAATGTCTAATAATTTTATAGTGACTACATATTGGAATGTGGGCAAAACACTCTCGATAGCTTGCCAGGCTCTCGAGAGGGATAGAGGCTTTTAGGGTGGTCTCTAATCATCCTTGCAGGTGTTCCCATGGTTCAAACCATATTTGAACCCCATCAAATATGATGCAGTAGTCTTGTATTTAAGTGTTTTATGATGTGCCCGGAGAGTGTCCTGGAGCGTGGCGGTGGCTGGGTAGTGGAGGTAGTGGAGATAGTGGAAGTCTGCCGGGCTTCTGGGAGCCAGCAGAGGATCTCTGCTCCCAGGTCCGTTGAGCCTGGAGTCCACGGTCACAGAGTTCCGCTTCCCTGGTTCTGTGGGGCTTCACTCGTGTGTGAGTCTTGGCCCGAGTGTCCGGACAGCATCCTGGAGTGTGGCAGTGGCTAGGTAGGGGAGGTAGTGGCAGTCTGCTGGGATGCTGGGAGCAGGCAGAGAATCTCTGCTTCTGGGTCCGTTGAGCCCAGAGCCCAAGGCCACAGAGTTCTGCCTCCCTGGTTCCGTGGCACTTCACTCGTGCGTGAGTCTCGGCCCGAGTGTCTGGAAAGCGGCCTGGAGCATGGCAGCAGCGGCTGGGAAAGCTATCCGTGATGTACTGGATATGTCAAACCAGTAAATACAATGGGTTTCATTCCCCTGACCATGAAAGAGCCACCAATACAGCAGCGTTAAGAAGGATGAGGAAGGAGAGTCTGAACAAATCTCAAAGCCAAACTAGGATGCCAAGACAAAGAAGGACAAAAATGACTGTCTGTACTTTCAATGCACGTATGCTGGCATCAGATGCATCCATCAAGGACCTAATGGTGCAAGCACGAAAGATCAAGTGCGACACCGTTGGTCTGACTGAGATGAGAAGGCATCAGTCACTTCATGCCATTTTCGACACTGGAGAAGAAATGTTCCTCAAAATATGCGACAAAAGAGGCATCAGTGGTGTCAGTGTCCTTGTCAACACGAACTTGGCCATAAACATTGATTCATTTGAATGCTTAACAACCCAAATCAGATGAATACACTTGAATAGATGTGGCTTACTGCCGGCAGTTGTCTTCATTGTCTATGCACCAACATCCAATTATGATGAAGGAGAAATTGAGAAGTTCTACATGGAGCTGGGGAAGTTCTATAAAGAAGACCACACCTTCTACAAGATCATTGTCAGTGATTTTAATGCCAAGATAGGACTGAGAAGATCAGCCGAAGAACTCCACATCAGGACCTGTGGCCTAGAATGGAACGAACAGGGTGACAGACTGTCTGAGTTCATCATGTCGACCAAGACCATCCGTGGTAACTCACAGTTCCAGAAGGCAGAATCTCAACATCGGATATGGGAGTCTCCCGGTGGACGGTTCCAAAACAAAATTGACCACATCATATTCAATCGACGGTTTTGCCTGAATGATGTCGCTGTTGACCCAAAATTCCAAATGGGATTGGACCACTGTCTCTTTCGTTCAAAATTCTACTTCACAGAGCGGGGAGAAAGGTCTGCAAAGTTTTAGAAGACAACTCCCAGAATGACCACCAACCAGGAGCTCCTTGGCACTACTGCAACAACATGGGAAGATGCCGTCATTGACAACATTGATGAGTAATATGATCTACTGGTTCAGCACCTCCATGATTGTGCAAAGAATGCCAAGAGAGAGATAGCCACAAAAAGACACCTGTCTTTGAAAACTCTCAAGCTCATTCGCCAACGTGACTTGGCGCAAGCCTCAGGCAACCGCATGCGAACATCCGAGCTCCCAAAGAGTGTAGAGAAGCGATAAAGGAAGACCTCAAAGAGAGAAGAGCAGCAGAGCAGCGGTGCTAGCAGATGTGGCAGAAACTGGGAAAAGCATTTGCAGTGCCCGCCTGTCCTTTGCCAACTACAAGACCAAGATGACTGCCCTCAGACGTCCTGATGGATCAATCACATATTCCAGAAGGGCAATGAAGAAGATTATCCATGACTTCTACTCGGATCTCTTATATAGTCATGTCCACCTGCCCACATATTCTGCAGGATGGATATATCATTCCCAAAGTTCTCCCTTCCGTAATCCAAAACACAGTTTTGTCGGTAAAGCATCAAACAGCACCAGGCCGAGACAAGGGCAGACCCGAACACCTGAAGAACCTGCCATCAGTACTCATCAATACACTGGCTTGGCTCTTCACACGCTACCTGTCTGAATGCAAGTTTCCATCCCAATGGAAAACCAGCAGGACTGTACTACTGTACAAGAAGGGAGACATCCATGACATTGGTAACTATTGCCCGATCTGCCTGTTGTCTGTTGTCTGCAAGCTGTTCACTCAAGTCATCCTGAATAGGATTGGCAGAACACTAGATGGAAGACAACCATGAGAGCAAGCCAGTTCTGAAAAGGATTCAGCATAATCAACCATACCCACAGGATAACCAAGCTCATTGAGGTTTCTCGGGAGTTCAAGATGCAGCTCTGTCTAACGTTCATTAATTTAAAGAAGGCCTTTGATTCTGCTGAGACTGAAGCAGCCATCGAAACCATAGCCAAACAGGGCATTCAAACTCAATCCATCAGGATCCTCCGTGAGCTGTATTGCGGATTCACTATCAGGATCTCACCGTTCTACAGGGAGGTGATCATTGACGTCAAGAGAAGTGTTCAGCGGGGTGATACCATTTCACCGAAACTCTTCAGTGCCACCCTCAAGAACGTCATGCGATGAGTGGAATGGGAAGGAATGGGAGTGTAGATAGATGGTTGGCAACTACACCACCTCTGCTTTGCTGGTGACATCGTTCTAATAACACCAAACATCAGCCAAGCAGCACAAATGCTGGCTGACTTCGACTGTGAGTGTGGAAAGGTCAGACTACAGCTAAATCTCACAAAGACAATGTTTATGAGAAATGGTCTCATTCCTGATGTTCCATTCACTCTCAACAGAATGAACATCTCCGAATGAAATAGTTATGTGTATCTAGATTGAGAAGTCAACAGACGAATGATCTGGCACCTGAGTTGCGCAGGAGGAAGAGAGCAGCTTGGAATGCCTTCAAGAACATCGAAGAAATAGCTAAGAGGACAAAGAACATCTGACTCTGGGCACATCTCTTCGATTCCACTGTTCTTCCTACATTAACATATGCCTCAGAGGCCTGAGCCCTATGAAAACAGGATGAGAACGCTATTCAGATCTCCCAAAGAGGAATCAAAAGAGCTATGCTTGGAGTATCATGCTTCACTCAAATGAGAGAAAGAATCCGGAGATCCGACCTCCGTCAATGGTCAAGAATCAGGGATACTCTCTTGTTTGCCAAGGTGTCGAAAATCAGATGGGCTGGACACATAATGAGATTTGGAGACCACCGTTGGACTAGAGTCATTACAGACTGGATTCCATGGGACGTCAAAAGATCACATGGCCACCCACCTATGAGATGGTCAGACTTCTTCTTCAAGACCCTGAATTATCGGCTTGAGGCTGCTTGTGTTCTGAACGAGCAGATGCCTTTGGGCTACACAGGTGCGTGACAGGGACGAATGGAGACGTTACTGGTGCCTGCTTGAGCAAATCAATGAGCAACGGGATGTCAAGTGATCAAGTGAATATATTGGAATAACACTAGATTGAATATGTTGGATCAAACAGAAGATGCTATTAAAGCTTTTCAAATCTGGTCTTGAGAAAACTGATCATTTATTTTGTGCTCTAGCTGCTGATCCACAAGACAGCTCTGGTATGAAACATGCCTGGCACATAGTAGGTGCTTTACCATTAAGCTAGAGTAATGGCTTGGGCTCAGCTGTGTGCATCCCAAAATCAAAGATTCATCTTATAGTTTATTTGCACATTGCACCACTATTAGCAGAGCACTGTGATAGGTGCTGAAGAAAAACAAAGATGAGGCTATTGTGTCACACAGAGAAGGTCAATATATATGCTAAACAAAGTGGCTTTCAGTGATAGGGCAAAAACAGCCCAGGAGACCTCCTTGAGGGAGGAAAATGTTGACAGGCCAAAGCTCACGTGCAAGTGCCTTGCTCCCACCCAGCTCAGTGTGACCCTGGCCTCTCCCAGCACCCAGTAGTGAGAGACCCGAGCATTCCAGAAGGGCCCCCGAGACTCTAAGTCCTGTTTAGGAAACTTCAATAAAATTAAAAATTAATTATGACTAGTCTCCCCATGGCATTTTGATATGCCAAAAACAGTAGCAAGTCTCACAATGGAGACGTTACTGGTGACCGCTCGAGCAAATCGATGAACAACGGGAGGACAGTGCTACAGTGCTACATAATATTAATAATAAATATGATTTCAATAACATAATTATTAATTCTATAGATTGTTGATATAATTAATATTGATTACATAATTACATAAATATAATTAATATTATCTCTTATAATAGAACATTTAGTAAAATAAAAAAATCTTCTTAGGGTCCCGGAACAAGACGGGCACAGAACAAGTAATGTTCCCTTTGTTAACTTCTGGAATTGGGGCTGTTGATTTAAAGAAGAAAAAGGCATTTGACAATAGGTAGATGCCAGACAACTTGAAAACAGTCTGTATAATTGAAATCCAAGCACAAATATTGTAAGTCTACATCTGTACCTCATGATGTTTCACTAATAAAAATTTTTAAAAAAAGAAAAAAGAAAGCAGTCTCCTGTGGCTCATACCCACAACACCTGAACTTCACCTGGGCTGACCTGATATTGGGCTCAGCCATTAGGAGCTTCCTGACATTGAGCTCACAATGTCTCTGATAGGTTTTGGAAAAAGGAAAAAACAGGATGAAGAAAGCTAGATTATAAAGCCCTTGAGGGAAAAGCCTCTCTCACTTATTTGTCCTTCCCCAGCACCTAGCATGCTGCCTAAGGCATGATGATGTCTAGTGACTAAGGGATGGGTGAGGTGTGGTTAAATTTTTAACAAAGAAGGGGATCACCATGAATACAGCTACAAAGCAGCACAACTTATTGAGTCCCAATTCTTCTTTTTTTTATTTTGAGTCCCAATTATTCTTGATACCATTTCATCTCTGAATTATTTTATTGATTAGACTACACTACTTTGCCATAAAATCACTTAACCTCTCTCATGTTCCCTGTTTCTAGCTATAAAATGGAAACCATGACCTTTCAATTCAACACTGATAGCTCAGCAGAGTTGGTGAGAATCGGAGAGCGTAAGTGAAAGTGACTTGGAAATTCTGGCATAATCTCACCAGCAGAACTATTATTTATGTTGTCCAATAAAATTGTGACTAATGAGCACTTGAGGTATGGATGGTGTAAATGAATAACTGGATCCCCCTCTTGTATTTATTTCATTATTTTTGTGGGAGTTTTAGCAGTACTTGGGAGCTACTTTCAGCTTTGTGCTCAGGACATGCTCAAAGGTTGCTCTTGGAGGTACTTAGATCATGCTGTGCTGAGCATAGGCAAAGTAAAATCTTAACCCCTGAACTATCTATATTTCCAGTTCTGAATTTTCCCTCTTTTAAATAAACTTTTTCCCCAGTAGTTTTAGGCAATGATTTACCGTATTTTTCCTGGAACCCTCCCCCGCCCAATTATAAACACAATGCTCTCCACCTATAGCACCCCCACTGGTAGAATGATTTGTTTATTGCCATAAATAAATCTACAATGACACCACATTAAAGTCCAAACACCATTGTTTATCTTAGGTTCATTCTTGGTGTACATTGAATTTCAGTGGATCTAACAAATATATAATGGCATGTACCTACCACTATAGTATTGCACAGAGAAGTTTCACTACACTCAAAGTGTTTATGCTCCAGACATTAATCCCTCTTGTCCCCCATCTCCTGGAAACTACTCACCTTTTTACTGTCTCTATGTCATGCTCTTCCAGCATGTTATATATTTGGGGTCACACAGACTTTCTCAGATCAGCCTACACAACTTTATCAGATCAGCTTCTTTCATTTAGTCAAATGTGTTCCTGTATCTGCCATATCTCTCATGGTTTGCTGGCTCATTGCTTTTTACCACTGAGGAGCACTCTATTGTCCGGATGTGTTACAGTTTATCCATTCATTGAAGAATATTCTGGCTCTTCTTTTTGTCAGTTGTGAATAGACTATCATAGGTATCCATGTGCAGATATATTTTTTTAACTTTTTTGTTGAATCACTGTGAGATAGACTCTTACAAAGTGGTTCATGATTGGATTCCAGCATCCCTCCACCAGTGTACATTTCCCAGCACCAGTGTCCCCAGGTTCCCTCCCATCACCCCCACCCCCACCCCCACCTGCCTTCTATGGCAGGTGCTTTTCTTCTCTCTCTCTCACTCTCTCCTCTCTCTCACCCTACCTCCTTCCCTCTCTCCTCCACCTCCTCATTTTTTGGGCATTGAGGTTTGCAATATTGATACTGAGAGGTTATCAAGAACACCCTTTTACCTACTTTTAACCCTCATCTCTTGCCCAGTGTGATCATTCCCAGCTATTATTGTCATACTGGTCTCTTCTCTATCTTACCTACCTTCAGCCCCACACACATTTGTGGTTAGCTCCAACCAATGACCAGTCCCCCTAACTCTTGATTTCCTTGGTCATGGATATTATTCTTTTACTATATATATATTTTAAATACCACAAATGAATGTGGTCATTCTATATCTGTCCTTTTCCTTCTGACTCATTTCACTCAGCATAATACTCTCCATGTCCATTCATTTATAGGCACATTTCGTGACTTCATTTTTCCTGACAGCTGCATAGAATTCCATTGTGTAGATGTGCCATAGTTTCTTTATTCATTCATCTGTTTTTGGGCACTCTGGTTGTTTCCAGATTCTGGCTCTGGTGAATAGTGCTGCAATCACCATAGAAGATAGAAGTGCAGATGGTGTTCTGCTGTGTGTTTTTGCCGCCCCCCCCCCCCCCGAGGAATATTCCTGGAAGTTGTATTGTTGGGCCAAATGGGAGCTCAACTTCTAGTTTTTTGAGAAACGTTCATATTGTTTTCCAAAAAGGCTGGACCAGTCAGCATTCCCACCAACAGTGAAGGAGAATCTTTCTCCCAACATCCATGCCAACACTGGTTGCTTTTGTTCTTTTGGATGTGTGCCAGTCTCTGTGGTGTGAGATGATATCTCATTCATTTTATTTTTCTTTTTGGGTCACACCCAGCGATGCTCAGGGGTTACTCCTGACTTTGCATGCAGAAATTACTCCTGATGGTGCTTTGGGGACCATATGGGATGCCATGGATTGGACTCAGGTTGGTCACATGCAAGGCAAATGCCCTACCTGCTGTACTATGGCTCCAGCATCCTCATTGTTGTTTTAATCTGCATCTCCCTGATGATCAGTGATGAAGAGCATTTTTTCATGTGCCTTTTGTCCATGTGCAAATATTTATATGGACATAAGTCCTCCACTTTTCTGTGTAAATTCTAGGTCGCCTGACTCTAGATCATAGAGTAAGAGCAGTAGATCGGTTTTGTTAACGCAGAAATTACCAAACTCTCTTCCAATTTGACCTTAGCATTTGCCTTCTCGCCAGCAATAAAAAAGAGAGTTCTGGTTGTTCCCCATCCTCATTCACATTTGGTGTTGTCAGATGTTCTGGACTTTGCCATTCTCAGAGCTTTATTGTCTTAATTTACATTTTTCTAATGGCATATTTTGTGGAGCATCCTTTCTTATGTTGAATTGGCTTTTGTACATCTTCCTGGTAATGTGTCTGTCATGGTCTTTGGCCTATTTTTAAATTGAATCCTTTGTTTTCTTATTGTTGTCTCTCCAGGGCAAAACCCTTTTTTAAAAAAAAATTAGATTAGATGTATGTTTTGTAAATATTACCTACAAGTCAGTGGCTTACTTTTCCATTCTCTTGACATTGTCTTTTACAGAAGTTTTTTTTTTTATGAAGTCCCACTTATTTATTCTTTTCTTCATGGATTGTATCTGTGATACTGTCTCTAAAATGCCATCACCAGTCCAAAGTCCTTCTAGATTTTCTCCTCTATTATTTTCTGGAAGTTCTTTTTTTTAAATTTCTTAGTATACCTTTCTGTATATGACACATTTTAAATTAATTTTTGTAAAAGACATTGTAAGGTTAGTGGTTAATAAGTCATTCTTTCTATTTCTTTCCTTTCTTTCCTTCTCTTTCTTTCTTTCTTTCTTTCTTTCTTTCTTTCTTTCTGTCTTTCTTAATATCCAACTGTTCTAGTATCATTTGTTGAAAAGATGAGCTCTTCTCCACTGCATTGCACCTCGGAACTTGTTAGAAATCCAGACTCCCCAATCTCACCCCAAAGTGCTGAGTCAGAAACTCGGGGGTGGGTTCTGTCAGTGGTGTGTGACAATTCGTCCCTGTGATTCGGATGCATGAAGTGTGAGCACTGATGTCCTAAATTCAGCATCACCGGATCTATCAATACACAAAGGTATAGGAATGTAGATCTGAGACCTACCTACAAGAAGCTCTTTGGAGAAATAGAATCCCTGCTCTGTGAGGCTTGCTTAACCTCCATCCAAGTCAGCAGCCTCACTTGCTCTATGTTGATGCAGATCTAATTATCTTGGTGGTTGTTTCTGTTCTTTTTTTTTTTTTAAGGAATTTTTAGAAAAAAGTAAAAGAAAAGAAGAAGCTGGCAAAGTAGCCTGGGGCACTGATGATTCAGAAAGCCAGTTGTGCCCTGGTGAAGACAGATATTTCAGTGGAAGGCCTTCGAGGGGCTGAGTAAGAAAGCAGCAGGAAATATTCTCTGCTTAACAGATCAGAAGGGTGACACAGACCTGAGCACTGTTACAGAAAGCTGCCAGAGAGCAATCAGCACAGGTCCAACTTTCCTATAGAAATCATTCTGAATTGTCCTTTTTACTTTTGCCAGAAGGAATATAGTTGGCCCCAGAATTGGTCGGCCAGTCTAGGCTATAACTTGTTTCTGTTTTAGGATGTCAGTTCCCTATTACACAGGAATGCCAAATAACAAATCAGCTCCAGACTCAGTAAGCAGCATCAGTGAGCATGTTTCCCCCCCTTCCCCCGGGTTTGTTTACAGGCTAGGGTTCACCGGGGCTTGTCTCTAGGTAGCTGATTGGGTTGAGGTCCATTCTAGTGGTTTTGTAGACAGCAGCGGCTTGAGACGTGTTGTGCTCAGGAACAAAGGCAGTCAATCAACCAAACACCTTTGCCCTTGTCCTATTTCCTAGCGCCTCATTGGCCACGGCAGGTCCCATAGCCAGGTCAACCATCAAGGAGTAGGAAAGTCCCTTCAGCTGTGAAGAGATCAAGACAAGGGTTTGAGCTAGCAGCACAGTCACAGGCAAATGAATATCTAAGGCTGATAATTCAATCATCAGAGACGGCATGTGTTTAGATCAGAGGTTTTCAAGCTTGGCTACACATTATTATCATTCATGGTGGTTAAAAAATGATTCTTGGAAAAAAAATGATGCTTTGGCCCATCTCTAGACTCTGATTTCATTGGTTTAGGGTGCAGCCAAGGCTGGGAATATAGATATCCTGAGTGATTCCAATGAGAATCCAAATGTGAGAAGCTCCAATAGCAAACCAGGCACAATGGGTTGAATAATAGAAAGATCTGACCACTGTTTGGAGAATGTCCTTTCCATTGAGAGATCCAGTATATTTTAAGACTTTCTTCAAGTCAAGTGAATCACCAAACGAAATGCTATTTTATGTCCCTCCAGTGAGAAGCCTCAGATCAAGTTCATAAACTGGTAGCATCTAGTGCTGGAATGAACACAAGGATGAAGCCACTTGCCTTCAGTGCAGCAGACTCCAGTTCAAACCCTGGTGCCACTTATGTTTCCCTGAGCCCCACATGGCTGCAGATTTGGGAGTAAGCCCTGAGCATTACTGAGTGTGGTCCCACCCCGAAAAGTTAGCATCCAGAATTTCTTAGTGTTGAATTCTAATGAATTTCCAATGACTTATTTGTTACTTACCTATCACTAGAAAACACACTGGCATGGGTGCTAATTGCTAAGTGTCTACATTCTGGAGAATATGAGTCATTAGCAGTATAGACTTTTGCTGTGTTAGCCAAAGTCAGGATTGACCAGCTCAAGGCACAGGGTGCTTGCATAGACATATTTTTATTCATAGTTGCTCTATAGATATGCAAGGAACAAGATTTCCTCTTTGTGCTTTCTCACATTCAAAGTTCCACAAATACACAGAAGTTATAAAGGAGCTTGTAACTGTTCTCACAGATTGAGATCTGGTCTAAGAGAGTTGTTTTCTGTAACACATTTTGGGAAAGAGCTACCTGGGGCTGATTAAAATCAGCAGCCTCAGTCCTTTGTAAAACACCACAACTTCTCAGCAGAGGTCTTGCTACTTACAGATCTCTGCAAGATTTACTCTTAAAACTTTCAGGTCATTTTTTATCGTTAATTTTATTTTACAGTGTTCATTCAGGGCTCTTTATCAATTTGTTTATGACCTCAGGAAAGTAATAATACTGTCTTTCTGGGCTGGAGAGATAGTTCAGTGTGTAAAGCCTGTGCTTTGCATGTGGCTGACTCTGGTTCAACCCCCAGCATCCCATATGGTCTCCTGGGCCCCACCAGAAGTGATCCCTGAGCAGAGACTCAGAAGTAGTAAGCCCTGAGTAATGTGAAGTGCAGCCTCTAAGTCAGTATATTATACACACACACACACACACACACACATGTGCGCGCGCATGCGCGCGCGCACATAAGTGCTAGGGAATTAGCCATTCCCCCACATTTTGATATTTTTCCCTGTGTGTAAGAAACACAGTATTTCAAGAACCAACCTATCGTTTAGAAAATCCTTCATATCTTTCAGTGATCGTCTAGATATAGCGATCAAGCTAAACACCCTCCCACGGTTTCCCAATATGTTGTCTGGCTCATAGACTAGCTCGTTTGTTAGGAGAAGGGAAAGATAAATCATCAGTTTGCTATTATTTTCCCCCTCAATTGATTGCTGGCTGTCAGAATGCTTGAGATTTCCGCATAAACAACCCAATGATTAATTTGGGGATGAAATTCCACAATGCTATAGCTAAATATCAATGCATATGTAGATTTGGGGGGAGCAGTGGGTAGGGAAACAGAAATATCAGGGTTGAAGAAGAAGGGGGAAAAAGTCTACATCTGCCCTGCAGATGAGTCACTGTGAACATATTTGATACATTTATCAGTCTAGGAAGCACTATAGAGTCAATAACGTTTCAGTTTGACACTTACTTCACATCCAAAAGTTTAGATCCACAAATATTTTATTTCCAGGCACATGTTGTCATAATAAAGAAAATAAGGCCTTGGGTCTGGACAGCTGTTCCCTGTTTATTCTATGTCCATATGACCAAACTATGGCGACTTGTATATCTATAGTGTTCACACAGGGGTCAAAGGTGGGAGTCCTGGATCCATTGCTTAAATACTGGGTGACTATGGAGAAGTAGCTAAGCATCTCTGGGTTTCAGCTTTCTAATCTGTCAAATGCATTGCTTTCCCAGATCCTCTGCTATTCTAATTGCTGAAAGAATATATTTGGCATTACAAAAGACATTGTGTTGGGAAAAGCTGTTTTGCAAAAGACAGATAAAAGGAGATGTTTAATATGGAAGAGGTTCTGGGTAGAATGTTCTGGAGTGGAAGACACTTATTAACAAAGAAATGAAGCTGTGGTCTCAGGAGAGGTCTGAGGTGTTAATAGGAAACCCAGGAGGCTGCTGAGGACTTCACTAAAATCACTCAGAATTGGAAGAAGAAAAGCAGGTTCTGGAGTTCTGATTCCCTCTTTCAATTCTTTTTCTGTTTGCAGGGGTTACTTTCTTCTCCCTGGTGCATTTGTGAGCTCCAGATCTCTTCATTTGACAGGCAAAGGTTGTTTTTATTTTAGTAGGAGCAAAAGTATATTTGAGGACAGACATGGTATCTAACATGGAACACAATATTACTAACCGAAGTGGTTCTTTTTTGTTTATTTTTGTTTGAGGACCATACCCAGTGGTGCTCATGGCTTACTTCTGCCTTTGTGCTCAGGGATCACTTCTGACAGGGCTTAGGGGATAATAACGGGTTGTAGGGGATTAAACCCAGATTGGCCATATGCAAGACAAACACCTTACCCATTGTACCATCTTTTCAGTGCCTGAATGTGGTTCTAATGGAAGTGAACATTCTCCCTTGATTTTCAGCCATGCCTGAACCATGCAATTGGACAGGGCCAGCAGTTAGGCTCAATCTTCACCAAATAATCAGACCAGATCTGAATTCATCTGAACTTGGTCTGTTTGGGCAAACAGTGGTATAGTTCAAACTCACGAAGACCTAGGAAAGGCCCAGTCATAACCCTAGCCTACAAGGTCCTGGTTTATGCCCTCCAGGAAAATGGGTGTGTCTTGACCCAAGTTTTAAGTGTTTCTGATCTCACTTCAGTGCTACGAGCTGAGTGATGGAATCCTTGCCTCACACCAAAACTTCACCTTGATTATTAAAGTATTTGACCTAAGTTACACTGATAACAGGCATCAAATGCAGGATTTTAGCCTAGGCCCTTGTAGTTCCAGCACACAAGATCTTTTTTTCCCAACACATTTTCTCTCCAATGCAAACAGTGTGTAAGCGACTAACAAAAATGAAGCTTAAATTTTAGGCTAGGAAAAGGAGAAAGAAGAGGGGTAGATGTTAAGATAGTACAGGAAGTAAGGTACTTGCCTTGTATGTAGCTCACTCTGGTTCTGTACTTAGTACCACACATGGAGCCCCCAGCATCACTAGGAATGATCCCTAAGTACCTCCAGGTATGACCCAAATCCCTTCCCAAAGGAAGAAAGAATGAAAGAGAAAGCAAGCAAGCAAGCAAAAAAGCAAGCAAGAAAGAAAAAAGAAAGAGGGGAAGAAAGAAAGAAAGAAAGAAAGAAAGAAAGAAAGAAAGAAAGAAAGAAAGAAAGAAAGAGAGAAAGAGAGAAAGAGAGAAAGAGGGGCCGAAGCAATAGTACAGGGAGTAGGGCATCTGCCTTGCATGCAGCTGACCTGGGTTCAATCCCCGGCATCCCATATGGTCCCCCAAGCACTGCCACGAGTGATCCCTGAGTGCAGAGCCTGGAGGAATCCCTGAGCATCACCAGGTGTGACCGAGGAAAGAAAGAAAGAAAGAAAGAAAGAAAGAAAGAAAGAAAGAAAGAAAGAAAGAGAGAGAGAGAGAGAGAGAGAGAAGAAAGAAAGAAAGAAAGAAAGAAAGAAAGAAAGAAAGAGAAAGAAAGAAAGAGAGAAAGTGAGAAAGAAGGAAGGGGAATGAAAGGAAGGAATAAGAAGGGAACAAAGAAAGGGAGAGGAGTAGATGGTTTGTGGAAATAAACAGGGATAAAAAATCTCTGAGTCTATATCCCAGGTCTTCCTTCTTAAACTCTCCATCCTTCTTTTCAGGACACAATGGATAGATATTATTGTATCACTACAACTATTACACACACTGCCTTCAAGTGATTTATGCTGAATTCTCAGACCTTTTCCTGTATTTTCTTCAATTCACCACTTTGAAGCAGCTAAAGCTGGCATTCCCGTGTTCTGTTTGTTTTTTTTTTGCGGGGGGGGCAAGCTTCTAATCAGTGCTCAGGGGGCCACATGCCTCTCCCAATGGTCCCTTGCCAATGGGGTCAGAGTTGCAATGCTAGGACCTGATGCTATTGTGCTACTGAGAACCTTACATGGCAGAGGTTGCTCAGGTAAACCAGACAGTGCTTGGAAGTCTCTGCCTCTGCATCTGGTGATGCTTAGGGATATTGTGCTGCCAGGAATGTAGTCAGGCTGGCCCCATTCAGAGCATTTCCTTACCCTCTGCCCCATCCTCTGGTCTCCTGGTATACCCGTGCTATGACTGAGGTACCTGAGGTAGTAGAGAAGATGAACTGCATGTTCAACAGTTTTCAACTCATGGGTGGCAGACCTGATGTGGGCAATCTCCAGCCAACCCCCACCTCCTATCTTCCACCGCACTTCCTAACTCCAGACAAGTTGAAGGCTGCGCTCAGGGTATCATGTCTAATAACAGAGCTTCTTGTCTTGAGCTTCTTTTTTTAAAGGAGAAAACACAACCCCCAGAAACTCTTCCACAAGCTCTCAATCATGACTTTTGAGGAGATGGAGTTTTCAAGTTCACTCCTAAACTAAGCACTTAAAAAGGGATTGGGAGTAGCAGAATTGACTTAGGTTAATTGAGACTTATTCTACATTGTTAGAAGGTCATTTCCCTGAGGAATGGATAGCCAAGCACAAACACAGTTCTGGTAGTGAGCCAGCCATTTCTGTTCCAGAACCTTCCAGTGCTCAGTTTAAAATAGGAGAAATAAATGTTGCTCCTTTGCTGTAATTATTAAAAGCATGAACCAACAATTTGTACACTTAAAGAGCACAGCAAATACAAAGCAATAGATTTCCTATAAGGAAAAGCAGAGACTTTCAATCACGTGCGAGCCAGAGTCCTTTGTAGGTGGTGTAAAGCATAGTATTAAGGCTCAGAGTTTTTGTCTCCACTTTTTTGGGCAAGTTTTTGTCTCCACTTCTTCTTTGAAAATCTGTTTACGTTCTGAGGTGTACTGCTGTTGTTCTAAGACCACTCTGAAAACTATTCTCTATCTTGAGTATAAAGTCGGGTCTTACACAAACGTACATCTCTAGCACTTAAATGCTTGCAATGCTGTGTATGGTAAATAATAATACATAAAGTTTATTCTACGGTCAGCACTTTATGAATTTTTTTACATAAATTATGACACTTTGAAGGCAGTACTTTTACCTCTCTTCCACAGGTGATTGAGAGGGAGGCCAAGTCATAGTGAAGCCGAAACTTAAACTCAGATTCATCTAGCGCAAGTACCTGTGCAATGAGCTAAGACTGTGTTCCCAGTGTGGCTATTAGTTTGAGTGCATGCATACAAGAAGGAAGGAATGCAGTATCCTTACATAGTACATCATGTGTTGATGAGGAGAAAGAGGCAAGACTGAGCTAGACCCTCTCCCCGCATCTGTGAGTCAGGAAACGCCCTTGGCAAGTGCAAATATGTGAGCAAGTGTGTATCCTTGGGGAGAAAGAACCTCAGGAGAGGCAGCGCTCACCACGGGGAAAGGCATGAACTTAGCAGCTGAGGCCCCTCCTGCGCTATTTACCTTGGCTTCTCTTCCACTGACACAGCAGCCCAGCACAGAGTGTGATGGGAGCTGCGGTGTCTAGGGGCCTTCCTCTCCCCATTCTCCACCCTCTGCTGTCCAGGCACAGCAGGGAGGGTTCCAAAAGCGCATCCTGGAAGTGAAGAATCCCTTTCTCAGATGCACGCTCACTCCCCAAACCACCGGGGCACCATTTGGTAAATTGCTGCTGCAAAGCACTGACTGGTCCCTAGGTGGCCTGGCAGACAGATTGGATCCCTAAAACTGTTTAATTCACCTCAGGGGAGGGGTGCAGGGGGAATTCACATCCTGGGAAAACCTGGTTAAATGTATGAATGAATCTCCAAACCACCACTTTTATGTTTGAAGATATAAAATCATGAAGGCAGGCCTTAGAGCAACAGGCTTTCCTTCCCTCCCACATACTCTGTCCATGGGCTGGGGCAAGGCTCACAGCTCACTGACTTCCACAGGGCTCCAGGAAGATGCTTCCAGGCTGTCATTCAATCCTTTGCTTCTTGGAAGATTTCTGCTCCTTCAACTTAAGTTCCTTGGGCGATAGTTCGGGCTCAGCTCCATCTTGTCTGGCTCCAAGAAGAACAAGGACAGCTGAGCAACAGTGGCTTTATAAATCAGCTTTCTTAGGCTTCTCGTGGGTCAGGAAGACTCTGGAAGATCTAGAGCTTTGAGGGTTAAGCCAGAGCTTAGTGACTTTTCCCGTTCCTCAAAATATAATAACATAAAATGCCAAGCACCCCTCTCTTGGACCCTCTTCCAGAATTTTGCAGTTAGGGTGGCTGGTCCCAGTGTTGATGTGATTGGCTTCCTGGTTTCAACAGCTTCTAACAATGCGTGGCTCCTTGTTCACTGCAGTCAGGGTTGCAGCTCTGATCTTCAAACATTCATGATCACTGATCACTAATGGCCTGGGCTTCTTGGTGAATTTTTTTTTAAAGATTTACTTTTGCCTCTTAAGCATGCTCATGGGATATGGGGGCCCCAGTGATTCTCAGACATCTGACTAACAGGTCTGAGGCTGTGCTGCTGCGCAGGCCTGGTAGCATCAGAGACTATTCAGACCACCCCACTGGCACTAGGGGTCTCCAGGGCAGCCCCAGTGATGCACAGGGGATTGGGTGGGAGCAGGGAGCAAATCAAGATCACCACACGCAAAGCATGTGACTTAATCCTGTACTATCTCTCTAGCCCCCAAATATGGGATTTCAAGGCTCACGTGGTGAGGTGACATCTGCCGCCTCTCTGTCCACAGTGTGTGGACCACCCAGCTCAAGAAGTCAGGCAAGGGGAATTCTGAGTGCAAAAGGGAGGTGGGATATACCTGGTCAAAGAAATCAGCACTACAGAGAAACTTCCTGTGCCGCAACTTTCGATAAAAGGTGCTTTTAATCACGTACCTGGAAGCACCTGGAGAAAAGCTCTGCCGAGTTGTGAGTGTGAATGTGTTCCTGGGAAGATGGATCTCCAGCTATCCCCATTTAGTGGAGATGCTCTGGTCTTGAACTATAACCAATTCTTACAATCACCATCACAAGCCTGTGGGCTGGGAGCACAGTAGAGGTAGATGAGCGTGCTGTTACTTGTCATTTTGTGTCACCTGCTCAGAGCACAAGGCTATTGTAAACTGTCCTCGGTCTTAAAGATCTTATCATAAATGGTGGTGTCACCAAATTGCTAACCACAGTGATTGCAACTTATTATCTCCTAATGGCTAAGTGCTCAGGCCTCAGAAGGAAAAGGACCCAAACATGTAGCCTCAGTTCTATGCATTCGAGATTCCATCTTCTACAGTGTCCACAATCATAGTTTGTCTCCCTGAGAAGATTTGGGAGAGTTAAAGTAGGAAACCCAGAATTGCTGGCCTTGCAATCAGCCAATTGCACTTGGATTACCTACCCCACATATGACCTCCTGAACACTTCCAGGAGGGATATATGAGCACAGAGCCAGGAGTAAGTCCTGAGCACTGGCGGTGCATAGACTCCACCCAATCATAAAATAAAGTTGGGGTTCTATGTAAAGCATTTATGGTGCAGAGTAAATGTGATGCTTAAAATCAATATTGAAATAATGATGTAAGTGATTGTAGGAACACAGGGCTTCCCATTCCAGGATAGTAGGACCCATCTCTGGAGAACGCAGTACTGAGGTGGTGTTGTGAAAAGCAAACAAGAATCCATGAAGGATGTAAGGAGCTTAAAGAGATTGGAGCAGGAAAAGCAACAAGGCCATGCTTCTGAGCCTTAGTCTGAGAGAGGGCAGAGCTGCCTCCAAAGCCTGCTTGGCCACTTGTATCTCTCCAAGACAGTCTCACTACTGCTCCTCCAAGTCTGTTTCATCTTCCTCGATGAGCTGTTCTCTGTGTGTTGGACCAATTCTGGACAAATAGATGAAAGAGAGGAAGCATGTCCTCATATGGCTTTTGGCGTGTGCTGTAAGTGCTATATTCTGCAATGCACTTGTGTTCATGTCTCCGCTGGACAACTGAGAGTAGGAAATGGTCACGTGGGTGGAACAGAAGAGCAGTTTCACTGTCCAGAATTGAGGCCCAGGCAAACAGGGATGGGTGTTTCTTTTTTGTTGAAAGTGGTATAATGGTCGCACAGAAGGTTATTGACTTATAGTTCCTACTAAATTTCTGAGTCTTTACTTTGTGCCAAATGAAAATTAAATAATTAGCAAGGAAGGCTCAATTCTAACATCTTCAGCCAACTGCCTGTTTCTCCATAAAGATGGGCCTCTGAGGAATGGAGAAGGATGTAACTATAATTAAATAGGTGCATAGACCTTGCAGAGAGCTGTCACCTCAGTACCAGAGTTTGGCTTGGATCTATTTCTAGAGCTTTTTCCATACTAGTCATTGAGTCTTGCTAGGGAAAATGTATGTAATAGATGGGAACAACTACAGCTGCCCATTCTTTTTCCTCTTTTGGCGGGGTTACACCCAGTGATGCTCAGGGGTTACTCCTGGCTTTGCACTCAAATTACTCCTGGCGATGGTTGGCAAACCATATGGGCTGCCGGGGATTGAACCCAGGTCCACCATGTGCAAGGCAAGCGCCCTACCCGCTGTACAATCGCTTCGGCCCAACAGCTGCCCATTATTAACTGTAAAAAATAATAAAAGGGAGTTGGAGAAATAGGACCAGTGGCTAAGGCATTTGCCTTGCACACAGCAGGTCCTAGTACAATCTGCAGCACCATGAGGAGTGATCACTGAGCACCGAACCAGGAGTGATCCCTCAGCACAGCTAGGTGTGGCCTGAACCCTCCCAAAATTGTAGAAGAGGTACATCTAAGGGACTGTTTATGAAAGATGATTGATATGTGAAATGGAACCCAAAGGATAACGTCTTCTTGAAGGTAAAAGACCCATATATCTTCCTAGTCCTGAGATTTTAAAAGAGCCATTTCAATGCTCTTTCCGGATTAGGAGAATGAGACCCATCATTGTTACTGGTATTTGGCATACTGAGTACGACATGGGAAGTTTGCCAGACTCTGCCGTGTGGGCAGGATACTTTTGGTAGCCTGCCAGGTTCTCCAAAGAAAAAAATAAGATAAGATGTTGTGCGGCCACAAATGCGGCTGCACACTTCTGGGAGCTGGATTTTATAGTCTCTGCATCTTGGCCATTGATGGGACCAACCTGGCACTGGCGGCAGCTGGTGGGTGTGACGCCTACCTACTGGAAGATGGGGATCTGGTTGGAGAAGGTCCAGTCCCAGTCCGAGTAGGCTTGGAGACCTCAGCCCCGGGACCTGCATGCCTGGGTTTCTCTGCCAGTTCTTTCATGCATGAGGCCCATCTGGACGTGTGGAGAGTGGTCCCAGCATGGCCGTGGCTGTCTCTGGAGGTCCTCAGCTGCTGGGACTCTGCTCAGGGTGGGGGGAGGGAGAGAAACTCAACCCTCCCCCCTCGAAGGGGCCCTGGTGAGGACAGCCAGGCGCGGGAGCAGGAGACTCTGCACTGTTCTCCAGGAGCTGGGTTTTATAATCTCTGCGTCTTGTCCGTTGATGGGACCAACCTGGCGCTGGCGGCAGCTGGTGGGTGTGACGCCTACCTACTGGAAGATGGGGGTTTGGTTGGAGAAGGCCTAGTCCCAGTCCGAGTAGGCTTGGAGACCTCAGCCCTGGGACCAGCATGCCTGGGTTCCTCTGCCAGTTCTTTCATGCATGAGGACCGTCCGGACGTGTGGAGAGTGGTCCCAGCATGGCCGTGGCTGTCTCTGGAGGTCTTCAGCTGCTGGGGCTCTGCTCGGGGTTGGGGGGGGAGAGAAACTCAACCCTCCCCCTTCCAAGGGGCCCCGGTGAGGACAGCCAGGCCCGGGGGCAGGGAACAATACTTCGTCTAAAAGTATCTTCTGTTTTTTGGGCAAGAGAAGAAGTGCAGTGTGAATAAGGGGCAGAAGACTCTCATTCACTGGTAGTTTTGATTCATTCAACCTCTGGGAAAATAGTAGGGCATTTCTCAAGATCTAAGAATTGAGCCACTGTATAAGCCAGTAGCTATAGTTTTTGTTTTGTTTTGGAGACACCTAGTAGTACTCAGGATTTGCTCCTAGCTCTGCACTCAGAGATCGTTCCTGGCTCTTGTAGAAATGGAATGCCAAGGATTGAAGACAGGTTGGCTGCATGCAAGGCAAGTGCCATGCCCTTTTTACTGTCTCTCATTCCTCTCCATTTCACTTCTTGCCATCTATCCCGAGGACACACTTTATTTAGAAAATACATTTTTGCCTCTATACTCATTGCAGCACTATTCATTAGAGCCAAGACCTGAAACAAGTAGTGTGTCTAAGAACAGGAGAATGAATAAAGATCACTGCTCACTTCCAGGTGTGTCCCCAAATACAAAACAGACAGGAGAAAAGGGTAAGACAGAGAGCATGATCTAGGACTGAAATGCCAGTTTCATAAAGTCAGGAACTTAGGCTCTTTTTACCTCATCCACAAGGCACCACAGAGCCCATATGCCAGCTTTTGCTCCAACCCTCATGACACACATCTTAATTGGCATCTAAGAAATAAAGACAAGAAGATCATGTCTCATGCCTTCCAGGACTTTTCACAAACACTGGATACTTCTCAACTTTAAGGAAGCTAGTAATTACATGGTCTTTATCCTAGTTGGTCATGTACCCAGGTAAGAACTAGGAGTTCTGTTACTAAGAAAGAAAGCAAGAACTGACATTAAAGGATAACTAACAGCTTTCGTCACAAGATTTAAGAACTAACTATTTCTTTTATCCATTGTCTTATTTATAAACAAATCATTGAAGTAGCACCATTCTCCTGCAAAAAGAGGAAATGTCCTGGGCAGAAGTGTATTACAGGAAAAATTTGTCTGATTTTTTGAAAAATAAATCTTTCAGGTTAATAATTGCTGAAAGTCTTGCATGAACAACAGAACAGAAAAATATCTCAGAGACTTAGGGATGGCCCTCCAGAAGAGAACTATTTAAATTCTTAAGGAAAAACAAAGTGAGATACCCACCTCATGCTGTAGATAAAATGAAAATACATACAGAATACTAATTAAAATATTAAAAATAAAAGCATATTGCTGTTGATATCACATACTTAATCTAGAGGCAAGAGACCTGTAGAGAGAACACGCAAACATTTATACCCATGCACATACTTGCATTACACCTTCCTCAGAGAGAACACACTCAGAAACAGTATTTAAAATATACAGATAACAAGAGTAATTATATCCTTAATGTCAGAAAAAGATGAATGCTCCAAATTTTAAAAGAATCACAAAGTTAGTACACAAAACAAATTTGTTAAATTTACGTGAATTCATATGTAACCCAGTCAAAAAAGAAAAAAACAGAACAAATAAGCGGAGAATAATCTGCAAGAGAACATTTGGGTTGTTTGGCACCCTTGCCCCTCCAGAGTTTGAACTCTAGACCATGCCTTAGTGGTAGATATCCACCCATCTCTGAATCTCTCGGCAGTATGAGAGCTCCAAGAGTCATTTGGACTCGATTTGATTTTTAAGTGTCGTCTTTAATTTTAAAATCTTATTGATTCATTGAAGTAAAATTAGTCTGCAAGAGTATGGAATGTTAGTTGTAGGAGTCCGATGTTGTCAGGCTCACCACCAAAGTGTCTTTAAAATCTAAGCTGAATATGAAAAGTGCCTTCTCTTAGCCAGAGCTGGTGAGGAGTCAGGAAGACAGACGGTTTCATGAGCAGCTGGTAGGAAATATAAGTTGGTAGAAGCTTTCTTGATGGTAATTTGGCAATGTATGAATCTTAACAGATTTGGAGGTGTTAGTTTGTTCAACAAGCTGGGGACAGATTGTTGGCAAAGTTTGGTAATGAATTAGAGAGGTTTTTCAGAAAGATTGGCTTCCTAGTCAGCCGTATTTAAACATTTTGGTTAGCATTTTAGCAGAGATATAAGTTTCCAAACCAGAGATTCTTAAAGGAGTCTTGCTCATCTTGTTGGTCTCTGGAGGTCCAT
Organism: Sorex fumeus; assembly: GCF_029834395.1. NCBI lineage: Eukaryota > Metazoa > Chordata > Mammalia > Eulipotyphla > Soricidae > Sorex > Sorex fumeus. The sequence continues at coordinate 12,265,183 of NW_026606138.1, read as the reverse complement.
AAAATGTTTTCCAGTTCTTGTAGCTTTAAAGGAAATGGCTTAAAAACAGTTCTGCTTATATATACTCAAAATATGAGCTTAATTATGATTTTCTAGAAATATAGTCTTAATGATCATTATATTCTTAAATGTTGTGTATACACTACCAGAATTATATGAGTTTTTCTCTCTTGGTTAATTTCAGATAACCAAAGTGTTTTTAATGGGTCTCGGGATGTGGTTCAGTGATAAAGTGCTTGCCTTACAGATGTGAGACACTTAATTTGCTTTCTGGTACCATATGTACACATACAAATAAAAATTTGGGGGGAAGAGATGTTGAACCACACTCAGTGGTGCTAAGGGGTTACTCCTACCTTTGTGCTCAGGGATTACTTTTGGATCTGTGATCAGGTATCACTCCTTGTGATGCTCGGTAGACCATATGAGGTACCACGGATGGAACACATGCAAAGCAAGCACGTCACCTGTTATACTCTCAGCCCCTTAACATGTTTTTATGCCTCTTGTATATTATCAGTTTAGTTAGTGAAATTTGCATTTATGTTTTCTCTATTCTTATAATATAGTCTCAATAAAGGAAAGGGGCCAATAAATGAGAAGTTACTCCCGGCAATGATTGGAGTTTGTGAGTGGTGATAAAAACAGAGTTAAGATAATGTACAGATAATCACTAGTGAATCCCTCCAGTGCAGACAGAGGTTGTATCTCTGTAGGGTTTCACGGAGTTACACGTGTGATCATCATTCACATGCAATCAACAAAGAAAAAAAGGTAATGGAAAAACTATGGTGAATCTGAAAATTAGATTTTACTGAGCCAGCCAGCCAGCCAGCCAGCCTTTCTTTCTCAACTCTAAGTGTTTCATATAATAGGAAATTGTCAAATAGTGGTTTTAAGCTATCACATAAAAAACCCTCTATAAACACAGTGACTTTCTAGTAAATAAATTTATGTTTTTCTTAATAAGCATAAAATATTCAAGGATAAAAGTTGATGAGCTTTGTTGCTAAAGACAGAGACTGAAAACTACAGACCCAAACCAGAGGTGCATCTTTCAATGTCACATCTTTCAGCATAAAGAGAAGCAAGTGTCACTCACGAGAAATTTATGCAATTATTTCCAGTCTAAGAGATATTGTACTTAGACTGAGAAGCAAATTATCGGTAAAATGCCTTTATCAAATGATACATCAGGATGTGACACAACAGTCGTACTTCAAGAAATGATTGCTGTCTCACATACAGTATTACAGTGGGAAGAAACCACCATCTGTAGCACACAATCAGCTCCAGATGGTACAGCAGGTCCTCAAATAATGTCATTTATTTTTGGGTGGAGGGGCACACCCAGAAATTCTCAGGGTTTATGTCTGACTCTGTACTCAGGGATCACTTTTGGTGGACTCAGGAGTCCATATGGGATGACAGTGATTGAACCTGGGCAGGCCACGTGCAAGACAAGTGCCCTGTCCACTATGCTAGTCTTCTGGTTCCAAACAATGTCATTTCATAAAACATCAGTTGTTTAAAGGTTAATAAGGGGGAAACTGATTAATTCTAGGCCAGGATCTCTGCCTGTGAAAAGTCAGAATATTTCCCACATTCTGTAGTTTCCCCCAGATGTCCTGGTTGCCTGTCCTGTTGAAACATCTTTTGTGCTAACCAAGACTGAGTGGGTTTAAGTGTGCTGTGCACTGGAAAGGCGCCCTGGCCAGAGAGAGCTTCAGTCTTGCTTCCTGAGCTGCTGAGACAGGCTCTTGCTCCTTGATCTGGAATAAATGAGTGAGAGAATGAGTCACCGTCATTGTCACTGTCCTCCTGTTGTTCATCGATTTGCTCGAGCGGGCCCAGTAACATTGTGAGACTTGTTACTGTGTTTGGATATTGAATACATCACAGGGAGCTTGCCAGGCTTTGCCATGTGGGCGAGATACTCTCAGTAACTTGCCAGGCTCTCCAAGAGGGGTGGAGGAATAAAAGGTGGAGGAATCAAACCTAAGTCAGCTGGGTCGACCTCGTGTAAGGTCCTACCCATTGTGCTATTGCTCCAGCCCTAGAGAATGAGTGAATGAACAAATGAATATATGTGGTTGCTTGCTATTGCTTAATGTTTGAGTTTTTTCTTTAGAAGTTTGGCAATTGTGTGAGCAGGCAACATGCCATAGGAACTTAACTCTTCTTTTTATTCAGAATGTTAATTTTATTTAGCACAGCAGTAAGGCATTTGCCTTGCGCGCAGCCAGCCCGGCCGAGCCGGGCTTGATTCCTCTGCCTCTCTCAGAGAGCCTGGCAAGCTACCAAGAGTATCTCACCTGCACGGCAGAGTCTGGCAAGCTACCCGTGACGTGTTCAATATGCCAAATACAGTAACAACAAGTCTCAAAAAAAATGGAGACATTACTGGGCCCACTCAAACAAATCGATGAACAACGGGAGGACAGTGTTCAGATTTTATTATTATTATTTTTAATCACTGAGAGATACACTTACATAGCTTTCTTGTTTGAGTTTTAGTCATACAGTGATCGATCACCCAACCCTTCTCCAATGCACATCTTCTACCACTAAAGTCCCCAGTATCCCTCCTACCCTTCCACCTCTCCCCCTGCCTCTATGGCAGACAGTATCCTCCATACTCTCTTTTGTATTGCTTGCTATGAATAGCATAAGATGTCATGCTGCCACAAGAGTAGCCATGTGCTCCTGGAATTCTAAAATTTTAGATAATTAGGGTCTGGAGAAATCTCTGCAGTGAGCTGCTTCATTCGGAGATTCTTTTGTGTGTCTCTGGATCATGGCCATTAAGGGGCTTAAGTAGCAACTGGAAGCAGTTTGTGGGCCTGACCTCCATGGGACGGGTGTGTGTGTGTGGGGGGGGGTGATGAGAAAGACTGGCCCATTCCCTATCCCTTGAGGCCTGGAGTTTTCCATCACGTAACCTGCGTACTTGCACTTTTCATTGGATTCTGGAAGTTGGCGGCTGTTGGAGTTTTTAGGGGACAGGTGGAGGGATGATGCCTGCTCCTGTCTGAGGCTGTTGAAGTCAGTCTGGCTTAAAGTCAGGAGGCATCTCTGCAGCGAGCTGCTTGGTTCAGACATTCTTTTGTAGTTCTCTGGATCATGGCCCTTGTTTCCATCTTTTTCAGAGAAATAAACTATTGGCATATGATCTGCAGGATGCGCCTGCTGGCCCACAGACTGCTGCGCTTCCAGCCCTAACTGCGGCTTTTGATCTCTTTTGAGATCTCTTTCCAAGCTCATTTATTGGGTCTCTGAAATAAGCCCAATAAATGAGCTTGTATAGCTGAGCGAGCCAGAGGTGGTTTGTGGGTGTGGCTCCCGCATACCTCGCTTTTGGCCATTTAATTTCATGGTAAACTTGGCCCCAAGTTGTTGGGGACTGGCCAAAGGCTCAGCAGCAGTTTTGGGGTATCTGGAAGTCTGAAGGCACCATCAGGCTGCTGATGCATTCACCCCACAGGTACAGGTTGACCTGTTGGTGGCAACATGCCCCCTGAAATTTAACTCTTGTTTACATCCATCAGATTATGATAAAATTGGTTTCATGATGCATTTCACTTCATGTCACATTTTTCCCAAATCTATTTTATTATTTTATTAAATAACATTTTTAATAAAATATATTATTTTATCAAATTTTGTAGGTTTGGGGGCCATACCTGGCTGTGCTAGGGACTTACTTCTGTCTCCATGCTTAGGGATCAATTCAGGTGGAGAACTATTCGTGGTGTTGGGAATCAAACTCAGTGCCATGTGCAAGGCATGTGCCCGACCAGCTGTACCTCTCTAGCCCTCCTCAAATCTACTAATGACCTTAACTGATTTATTTAATGTGTAGAAGAGAAAAAGCTTGATGAGCTTTTGTTTGTAAAACATTACAAATCTATGTATAGGAATATAAGTAATGTCATTATGTAAACTGAAACAAAACTGGAAAAGTACAGTGTGTACGTACTTACAGAGCAACAAGAAAAAAGCATTATTAGTTACAATCAAGAATGTTTTATCAAAACACCTATCCACAGATCAATTTTTTTCTTCCAAAAAGGCTGTGGGGTGTGAACTATGTTTTATCCTATCTCAATGAAATACAAAAGGCAACGTTGACCTGTGTGTATATGTACAACTCTGTGCATACAGACAAATGAGCACCCAGTGTATGTGTGTGTGTATGTGTGTGATGTGTGTATGTGAATGTGTGTGTGAATGTGCGTAGGTGTTCCCAAATGGTGCTCAGGAGGCCCAGAAGCCCCTTCAATGATTAACAGTCAACCAGGTCATGGGTTCAATGCAAGGACCTAAGCATGCAGCCTGCTCAGGCCCTGGAGAACTAGAGATAGCCCCGGCAGTGCTGGGCTCCAGGGAAACACCAGGCGATTCTTAGTTTTCCCTGTGATGTGGGAAAGAAAATCAGATCCAGACTGTAAAGCACCCTAATCTCTGTACTATCTCTCAGCCATTATACATTTTTGAGAGGCCTCTCCAGCAATGCTCAGAAGACCCCAGGGGCAATGAAACTACATTGGCCAACCCAGCCACACTTGAAATATTCAGGGCACTTCTGTGATGCTGCTCAGGCCCAGTTCTGAGGACCATCCGGGCCAACTGGGTGCTCAGGGGGCCATGTAGTGCTGGGCTTGGAACTTGGGAACTTGAGCATATAAGGCACACAGTCCAGCCCTTTAAGCTCTCTGCCTGGTCCCAATTGTAGAGTTTTGAAACTGCTAGACTAAGAAATGGGCAACTGGGATCAGAATGCTCCTCTATGTTTCTATTTGCTTGTTGTGAAAAGAAAATATGCATGCACATGCCTCTTCCCCCTGGCGGCTCAGAGTTCTCCATCTTCCAGAGGCCAATGGACAGCCAGGTAGGGGCCCGCAGTAACAAGACATGCTGGGCCTCACAAGATGGGGGTGGAGCTGGCCCTTTCCTCCCCAGCCCCAATAAGACCCCGAGTTTCCGCCCATGAACGGCCTTTCTGGCTCCTGATCAAGCTGCTGCGTAATGGCCATGATCCCAGAGACTCAGAAACAAATCTCGAAACCCAGAAGCTTTTGACAGAAAGGTATTCAGACTCCACATTAGGTAACTGGCCCCAGGCCACCCCAGGTGGTTAAAGGTACTGATCTACTGCCTGTTCCCCCTGGCAGCTCGGGGTCTGTCATCTTCCAGAGACCAATGGACTGCCAGGTGGTGGCCTCTCAAAACCTAGCAGCTTTTGACAGAAATTCCTACAGATTTAATTATTAAAATTTCAGAATTCCAAAATCTGAATCGTGTGGTAGCGGCTGTGCAACAACATATACTATTCATAACCAGCAGTAGAAAACAAATTGTCTAATGTTGCCTTTTCAGCAGATCTGAGTGTTGTGGTAAAATCCCAAATAATAATGGTGGGTCTGGTGTCAAAATATTGAATGTGATCAAAGTAGAGAGAGAATAATGTGGAAATCATCTCTGCACAGGTATGAAGAAGGAGTGGGATGGGGATTACTGGGGTTTTTGGTAGTGGAAAATGTGCACTGATGAAGGGAAGAGTATTTCATCACTGTATGACCGAGACTTAAACCTGAAAACTTTGTAACTGCTCTCATGGTGATTCAATAAATACATTTATAAAAGGTTAAAAAAAAAAGAAAATGTGCATGCACAAGTTTTCGAAAGTAAAGTTTGTAGCCTACTCTGTACAAAAGGATCTGGAAACAGAGAGAACACTTAGAAAACTTCCAAGCTGCAATAATCAGGACAGTGTGGTACTGGTGTAGGAAGCAGACCAGAGCGAGCATGAGGGTTAAGACCCGAACCTAAACTGGACCCATCCCTAGTACCCCAGGGTGCCTCATAGCATTGTGGATAGTCCTGGAGGTCCTCAAGCTCCACTGCCAGGGTCCGTCTCCAGTATCAAGGGGACTGAGCAGCATAGCATCCTCAGATCCTAGCAGTGAACCATTGGTCCAGTTGGTCACCTGTCAGAGCGGAGTCAGAGCTCTGGGACACTTTGAGCACCTCTTGGGAGCCCCCCACTTCCTGCCCAGAGCAAAAAGAAGCAAATCCGTGAGACAGACCAGAAAGCCTGGAAATAAAACCACACATTTCACCATTGGTGTGATGTACTGTGAAATATGAGTCACACCCAGAAGTATCCCAGGGGCTTCCACAGGTGAGAGGTTGGGCAAGGCCACTCCCAACAGTTCTGGGCTGACACATTGTTCAGGAGCAAACAAGCTCCTGGGCCTTCATATGTCATGCATGTACTCTGCAACTTGAGGCATATCCCTGATTAAAATAATTTTCTTTTGTATTAAGAAAAATCACATAACACTAAAACTCACCATTTAATGTGTATATTTAAAATTATTTTGATGAAACTATCACTTACCCAGTGCCTTGATGCATACTTTTCCATCTCTACCAAACACAATCTATGCTTACTGGGAGACTAAGAATTTCCTTTCTCCTGACAAATACGAATCTGGTTTCTTTTCCTGTAGGTTTCCCTATTCTGCCTATTTTCTAAAAATGGAACCCTACTGTAGCTGGACTTTTGTGTTTGACTGCTTTCACTTAGCTCAAAGTCCTCTAGGTTCATCCATGTGATAGAATGTGTTTGCACTTAATAAAATTATATTTCTGTGCTTGAAGTTCCAGTGTCCTAATTTCATTCATTCATTTCATTTCATCATCCTGTTAATCGTCGATTGCCTCGAGCAGGCCCCAGTAACGTCTCTTTCATCCTAGCCCTGAGATTATATTCAGGGCTCTTTAGGAGAATGAGACCCATCATTGTTACTGGTATTTGGCATATTTGGTAGGCCACGGGGAGTTTGCCAGACTCTGCCCTGTGGGCAGGCTACATTCGACAGCCTGCAAGTTTGTCCAAAGTAGGAATGAGATAATAAGATGTCGCGCGGCCGCATTCCGGGATCTGGATTTTATACTCTCTGAGTCTTGGCCTCTGATGGGATTACACGGCGCCAGGGGGCCAGGTGGTGGGTGTGACCCCCGCCTACTGGAATTTGGAGGATCTGGGTGGAAGATGCTCGACTCCAATTCGAGTAGGCTTGGAGGTCTCGGCCCCGGAACCCGCGTGGCTTTGTCCCTCTGCCAGTACCTTCAGGTGTGCGGAGAGTGGTCTCAGCATGGTGGTGGCTGGTCCTGGAGGTCTCCGGCTGCCGTAGCCCTGGCCGGGGCGGGGAGGAAAGCTCAACCCGCTCCCCTCCAAGGGACTCCGGGAAGGAACACCGAGGCGCGGGGGCAGAGACTGCACTGTCCTAATAGTATCAACATTTATGCTTACATTGTGCGAGCTTACTACATGCTCATCACGACCTAAATCTCCAAGACCCTCCACCAATGTCATTATGTCACTTCGTGTCTATATTCCCTTCCTCCCCAATTCTTGGTAACTACAGTCCTGTAGCCAAATCCAATGGGTTGTTATCATTTGTTACTTTCTATTGCCTTACTTTACTACTTCACATTCCACATATGAATTAGATAATCAGGTATTTGTCCTTGTTCTTCTGACTTATTCCATTTAATATGAAATCTTCCAGCTCCATCTACATTTGTAACAAAAGTCAATATTTCATCTTTCCCTCTATAATCTATCTGCCTGTCTGTCTATCTAAGTATCTGTCTGTCTATCTATCTATCTATCTATCTATCTATCTATCTATCTATCATCTATCTATCTATCTACTTTACCTAATCATCTGTTACTGGACTTCGGATTGTTTCCAGATCTTATTTATTGTACTCAGTGATATAAGAAGCATAGGTGTGGGTATATGTTTTTCAAAATAGTGTTTTTGGTGTTCTTGGGATATATGTAAAGAACTGGTATCACTGGATCATATAGAATCTTGATTTTTAATTTGTAAATATTTTCTTACTGTTTTTTGTTTGTTTGTTTCTAATAGAGGCTGAACAGCATGACATTCCCACCAACAGTGATTCATTTTGCTTTTGTGGCTGGTTACTTTCCAGGGCATGAATATGCTGCATTTTGTTAATCATTCATTGTCCAGCAATGGATATTTGGGTTGTTTCTATGTTGTTTGGATATTATAAGTAGTGATGTTATGATATCTGTTTTCATACAAACACATGTTTTCAATTCTCTCATGTGTATAACTAATAAAAGGAATTCCTGGGTCCTATAGGAACTCTAAATTTAACTTCTTGAGGAGCTGCCAAGCTGCTTTCACAGCAGCTGTACCATTTCACATTCCCAGTAGCAATATACGAGGGTTCCAGTTTCTCTACATCCTTGCCAATACTTTTATGTTCCTAGTGGGTGTGATATGCATTTCCTTACAGACTAGTGATGACGAGCTTATGCTCATGTGACTTTTGCCATTTATAATCCTTTGGAGAACCATCCATTCAAATTATTGGCTCATTTAAAATTGGGTTATTTGTGGTGTTTTTTGTGGTGGTGTATGAATTCTTCATATATTCTGGATATTAGGCTCATCATATATCTGATTTGCATATATGTTCTACTGTTCTAGGTTGTCTTCTCATATTCTTTCCTGGGGGAGGGCTCAACACCTGGCTGTGCTCAGTGCTTACTACTGGGGCAGTGCTCAGAATCACTTCTGGTGGTACTTGGGTATCTTATGTGGCGCCAGAATCAAACTGAGGTCAGCTGGGTGAAAGATGAGTGCCTTTGTCCTGTACTATTTGACTCTTTTTATGTTCCCAGTAGTGTTTGTTGATACACAGAAGCATTACATTTTGATGGGTTACAATTTGGTTTTGTTTATACTATTTTTTCACATCCAATGAAACAACACTTAATCAAAGTCATAAAAACTTTTCTGATATTCCTAAGAATTTTTCAGTTTTAAGTCTGTACATCATCACTGTTTTGAGATAATTTTGACATATGGAACAAGGTTGTGGTCCAAGGTAATATTTTGCGTGTTGATATTCAGTTGTCAAAACATAAGTCGTTTCTCTCATTAAAGGATTTTAGTACCTTTGTCCAAAATTTGGTTAGTCAGAGCTATGTATTTATATTTGAACTTCCACTTCTATTCCATTGATATTTATTTTCACTATTCCAATACTTCAAATTTTTTATTATTGTAGATGCTCTATTTGGGAGTCTTCTAATCCATTAATATAGAATATCATTCTATTTATCAGGTTTCTTTAACTTTTTTGTTTGTATCTTATAGTTTTCAGTGTACAGGTTTTCCACTTACTTCCTTGGTTTAACTTATTTCTGGGTATTTTATTTGTTTGATGGTCTCATAAATGAAATTGTTTCCTTGCCTTTTTTATATGTTTGTTTACTGCTGAACTTATTAGCTTTAAATAATTCTTCTGGATCTTGAAAATTTCCATTTATGTTTGCTATCTGCAAATAGCTATGGTTTTTCTTCGTTTATATCAATGTTTATACCTTTTATTTCTTTTTCCTCAATACAATTTTTGATAGCTGCATCAAGAGGAGACCTTTTTGTCTTATTTATGATCTAAAGGGAAATGCTTTTAGTCTTTGACCTTTAATGAATTATGTTAGATTTTTGGATTTTCCATAGACACTGTTTGTAATTCTGAGGAACTTTTCCTTCAATTCCAAATGTGTGTTTTTTTTTCATTAAAGTTGCTGATGGATATGTCGTTCCCAATGTTCTCCCTTCCGAAATCCAACATGCCATCTCGTCGGTAAAGAAACAAAAAGCACCTGGCCCAGACAAGATCAGACCTGAACACCTGAAGAACTTACCATCAGTACTCATCAATACATTAGCTCGACTCTTCACATGCTACCTGTCTGAATGCAAGGTTCCATCCCAATGGAAAACCAGCAAGACTGTACTACTATACAAGAAAGGAGACATCCACGACATTGGCAACTATCGCCCAATCTGCCTATTGTCTGTCATCTACAAACTATTCACTCGAGTCATCCTGAATAGGATTAGCAGAACACTAGATGAAGGACAACCATGTGAACAAGCTGGATTCCGAAAAGGATTCAGTACCATCGACCATATCCACACAATAACCAAGCTCATTAAGGTATCTCGGGAGTTCAAGATGCCGCTCTGTCTAACGTTCATTGATTTAAAGAAGGCCTTTGATTCTGTTGAGACGGAAGCGGTCATGGAAGCCCTAGCCAATCAGGGCGTACAAACTCAATACATCAGGATCCTTCGTGAGCTCTATTGCGGATTCACTACCAAGATCTCACCATTCTACAAAGAAGTAATCATCCATATCAAGAGAGGGGTTCGGCAGGGTGATACCATTTCACCAAACCTCTTCAGTGCCACCCTCGAGAACATCATGCGACGACTAGAATGGGAAAACATGGGAGTGAAGATAGATGGTCGGCAACTACACCACCTCCGCTTTGCTGATGACATAGTTCTAATAACACCAAACATCAGCCAAGCGGCACAAATGCTTGCGGACTTTGACCGTGAGTGTGGAAAGGTTGGACTACAGCTGAATCTTACGAAGACAATGTTTATGAGAAACAGCCTTGTTCCTGACGCTCCATTCGCTCTCAACGGAACCACCATCTCCGAATGCAACAGTTATATATACTTAGGTCGAGAAATCAACATGATGAATGACCTGGCACCTGAGTTACGCAGGAGGAAGAGAGCGGCTTGGAATGCCTTCAAGAGCATTGAAGAAATAACTAAAAGGACAAAGAACCTCCAACTACGAGCACATCTCTTTGATTCCACTATTCTTCCTGCATTAACATATGCCTCAGAGACCTGGACCCTACGAAAACAGGATGAGAACACTATTCGGGTCTCTCAAAGAGGAATCGAAAGAACTATGCTTGGAATATCACGATTCACTCAAATGAGAGATAGAATCCGGAGTTCTGATCTTCGTCAACGCTCAAGAATCAGAGACGCTGTCTCATTTGCCAAGACATCAAAAATCAGATGGGCTGGACATGTAATGAGGTTTACAGACAACCGCTGGACTAGAGCCATTACTGATTGGATTCCACGAGACATCAAAAGATCACGTGGACGCCCACCTATAAGATGGTCAGACTTCTTCGTCAAGACCCTAAATGATCGGTTTGAGGCTCTACATGTTCCTAAAACGAACAGATACCATTGGGCTACGCTAGCACGCAACCGGGATGAATGGAGACGTTACTGGCACCCGCTCGAATAAATCGATGAATAACGGGGATTAAGTGATAAGTGAAGTGATTAAAGTTGCTGATATATTTCCCAAATTGTTTTTCCTGAATATGTTGAGATGATTTTGTTGTTTTGGGGTTAGGAGGTTGGGCCATACCCAACTATGCTTGGGGGCTTCTCTTGGCTTGGTGCTTAAAGGTCACTCATGGAGTTCTTGGTAGCCACACCAAGCCTGGAACTAAATCCAGGGTTTCACATGTGCAAGGAGAGTAGTCTGTCACTGAGTAACCTCCAGTGCTCCATCACACTTCCCTCTTATTTTCTTAATATGATATATGTGTGGGGCAGGGACAATTTCCAAGTTGTGCAGGGGAGTATTGAGAGTCCTACCAGCTATTCTCGGCCAACAGTTCATTGAAAGGTCCTAATGACCTCTTTGGTTTTGACTAACTGAATGACTCGGTTGGTTGAGGGCCTCTAGGGCTGCACCTGGGAATTGGGAATGCTTGGAAACAGGATGGTGCTAGGGATTGACCCTCAGTCTGGTGCATGCAGAACATATGTTCTCACTGCTACATTCTTTCTCCTGTTCCATTGATTTTTTAAAATCTCTATTGAATGAGTTTCGCATCCCTAGGACAGATTCCACATGGTCATGGTGGACAATACAATCCTTTCACTATTCTGCTGGATTCTAGTTGTTATTTTATTTTTTGAAAATGATTTCTATTTATTCATATTAGAATGTTTTTTAGCATCTGTAGATTACAGTACTGTCTCCTGTTCCATTGATTTTTTTTGTCTCTATTGAATTAGTTTTGCATCCCTAGAACAAATTCGTAGGGATGGTGGAAGTCCATAACAAGTTCTGTACCATACCTTCTACAGATTGTTTCCCTCTGCCATTGTCCCAATATTCCCTCCCCACATCCTGTTCTCCTCTATGCCCCATTCCCTTCCCTATGGTAAGATTCATACTAAAGTTCTAGCTTCTGTTGCCCTTGGATATTTGTTATGTTCCCTACTTTTTTTCTTTATATCCTACTTAGAGAAATCATTCTATGTCTGTTCCTCTCCTTTTGACAACTTTCACTCAAGAAAATGAGTAGATAAGGCTTAAATATTTACAAAAATATGTGACAGAAAATTATCACTAATACAGAAAGACTATTATGACCCAGTAGTGAAAAGAATAATTTTCAATGTAAAGTGAGTAATTTTTAAAAATTATAGATAGAATAAAACATAATATATATGAGACCATGAAAATGTGCACAATGTGATCAGATTAAGTGTAATTAAAAAATTAATAGCATTAATAGATAACACTATATACCAACTAAAGTGACTAATATTAGGACTGCCAATACCAAATATTGGCAAGACTGTGAAGCAAGGAAAATTCTTGTTTATTACTGATGGTCTGTAAAGCCCTTCAGTCATTTTGGAAAAACAGTCTGGCAGTTTCTTCTAAAAAGCACGAATATACTGGACTTATATTTCAAAATTTCCCCTTTTTAATTGTAGAAAGAAATCTATTCACAAAAGATATATAAGAACATTTATAATAACTTTATTATAATAACCCCAAACTGGAAATGGTTCAGTCTTTGAATGAGTAGTCTTTTTTTATCTACTACATGCACACACACACACACACACACACACACACACCTTATATACATATATAAGTCAAAATCATTGTATATTAGTATGCACTCATTTTATGTACATTTTATTTTATTTGGGAAGTCCTCCCAAACAGTTCAGATTATTGAGCTGTGTTCAGTATTGCTGTCCTGGAAATATACAATTCCAAAGCCAGACAGTTCAAAGCTAACAGTAATGTGGTGCTGTTGGAACTGGTGTCCCTTGGGGGACAACAGGCTCTACCCAATAGTGCTGAGGTGGCATACAGTGTTGGGGATCAAACTTGGGGTCCTGCGCATTCACCTGACCTTGACCTATCTCCCCAGCTCCATTTTTAAAAGGAACTATGAAAATGCTTGACTCTGGTTCATGATGTGCACATTGCAACTTATTTGGAAATGTATTAAAATATGGTGAACTGATAAAATGCAGAAAAGTATGTGTACCTGTAAAATGATATATGAAAATATAGCAAATTATTAACTAGAATCTAAATAGTACTGAATGTTCACAGTATAATTTTTTCAACTTTTCTGTATATTTAAAATTTTTGTAACATATTTAAAGGTCTAATAAAGTAACTAAACTTATTTTTCTCCTAAAGACTATTTATACAGTTTTGACTATTTATAAGGAGGTAATCAAATTTAGGGTCATTGTTTTCAGTCTATTGAATAAGATAAGCCTATTATTTCATTTTAAGTGTATTTTAATGTCAATGAGAAAGGGCAAAATGTCTTACAAAGATAAATAACATAATGCCAGAGAATTGCATGTTTCTATCACTTCATATTGTCTTCATTCATCAGTGAATGAGAACTGTAGGAACATGTACAAGTACGTTCCAAAATCAAATGCAACATGAGCAATTTGCTCCCATATCTCATGTTGAAATAGTCAAACTTTTGACTTTTGAATGTTATGTGCTCATTGACTTAGCATCTAACTGAATGATGGTAGTAGTCTTAAGTGCAGAATGCCTTCATAATTTGGATGTCCAAATTAAATCCCAAACCATTCTTTACAGTCATAACTGACTATCATAACTGAATCCATATGAAACATGTGTCAGAGAAACTCTGGGTGAGAGAAAGATAAAGGGGATGAAGGTGGAACAAAAGTTGATATACTTATGATTTTCCTTCTTCTCTTCCAGTGGTTGATGATTATTGGACAGGTGAAGGCTTTCATTTGGCCAAAGAGTCCATAGATCAACTCCAGTTGAAGCATAGATGCAGAGTCCTAGCCTTATCAGTTGCCAACATTCACAGGAGGTGTTTTAATTATGATTTGGGGACCACAACTAGGCTTTGTAGTATTTCAAGAGTAGTCAGCTATAACTATAACTTGTTGGGTCTGGAAAGGAGGCAAGACCTGGGTAGAACTGAGGAGGTTCAATAATAGGCCTTGCACAGGATGTTTGCAATAGAGTGAAAACAATGCATATTTGACATAAAACAAAGTATCATAAGATATCATTGTTTTAGTTTGAATTGTATGTACCATAAAATTATGGTACATACTTTAAAACTTAACTTACAAGTAGTTGTCTTTATCTGTAAAACGGGCCTTTAACTGGTATTTGGTGGCCCAAACTAGAGAAAACAAACACATAGCAGTATTTGCAGTTTCATATGGAAACATTTATAAGTCGTATAATTCATTGTATTGTGAATATCACAAGGCATTTTCCGTGTAATTTGACTGTATAAACCTTACAATTATTTTAAGAGGAGCAAATCTAATAATACTGATCAAAGTATAAAAATAAAATGCAGAGCTTTATCAATAATCCATAATGAAAAGTGTTCATTAGCTTTATTGATGTGTTCATCAATTTTTTACTTTTCCTGAATGAATTTTTCCAGCACTTTTAAAATCTAACATTTGAAATACTACCTTATTTCTGCAAAATTTAACCTAACATATTTTCAACAATGCCTTTCTGAGGTTTGATCTCTTCTTTATTTTTTTTAATTTGTAAATCTATATAAAGGCGTCCCATTCTATTACTCTGTTGTTCTCAAGTTCTTGTTCATATTTTTTTCTTTACTACTCCTAATTCTGTGATTTAACAAATTCCTCAGCATTATCATCCTAGATATTGATTCTCTCTATAATGGTGTCAACTGGGTCATTCTACTTTGAAATACCAGAGATGATCTTTTACAATTTCTGAATTTTATTTGGTTACTTAATAGTCCTCTGTAGCTTCATTTTTTGTGGTTGTCCTTTTATCTTTAATATCATGAAAACTTCAACTGTGTGTATATATATATATGTATATATATATATTACTTTTAGAATCCTCTACAAAATCCCTTTCCTTAAAGTTCAATTTTAGGGGTGGTGAAGTATCTGTTCTTGCCCATTTTCTACATAAGTTTTGACATTTTGCAAGTTAATTCATTTTGTATGGGAGTTTTGTTATAATTTCTTTGTGCACTCGATATTCCCTACTGAATATTTCTTTGGTTGCCTTCATTTGGTTCCTCTAAGGAGAAATCCTACCTCAGGAAAATGTCTTATATTTGAAATCATTATATTTGTATGACCTATCTACTCAACAGACTCAGGTGTAAGTTAAAACACTTTTTATCTTCACTGGAAGAGTACTATGTTAGATACTTTTTTTTACATAATGAATCCAAATATTATCTGTCATGAATAGATCTGTCTGATTTCTCTCTTGAATGTGTTTGATTTCTCTCTGTGTGCTACCTTTATCCATTTCTACTTTTAAAATTCAGTGGAACCAAATTTACCCCTTTTACTTTGGTATTTTTCATCTACAAAAATTTTGTTTAATTTTCCAAGACTATTTTTGTGCAATGTTGTATTTGAAGAATAAATGCTTAAGCTTGTGTAGAAATATCTGATCATACATCTCAATATATTGAATAAAGCTCAAAACTATGATACAAAGGGGCATTATTTTAACCTGAACATGCTAAAATATCAGAAATATGATGCCAAGTGTTCAATCATTTACAGACATAATACTTTTCAGATGGAAGCAAACTTATAGGATAAATTCAGAGGAGGTAATTATTAATGTTAAAAATCAGTTAGGAATATTCGCATAGCTACTACAACAGTTTACAAAAACATTCATTTAGTATGATCTCATGTATTATTTGTGTATTTACCAAAAGAAATACAGTAAATTACTGGCAGTTGTAAAAACAAGATGGTGTAAATGTGGAAGATTTGAAACTTCCTTCTTTAATTCATGTATATGTTATTTGCTTTGTTGTTAACTAATTCTAAGAATTTTCAACTTGAACACTTTATTAACTGAGTTCCTATTTTCTTACCTCTAAAGTGAAAATTCCGAAGTAAACCCCTAATAAGATTAAGATGCAGATTAAATGAAATAATTTATACTCATCAACTCTGCATTTTTGTTTGTACCTTGAAAATATGACTTAGTTTATTAAACGTTCTGTTTCTCTAATTGATAAATAGGAGTAATGATACTACCTCATAGGATTATTAAGATGAAACTGCAAATTAGCAGAATATTACTAAATTCTGATTAGTTCAGTACCTGACTTAATGCATGCAAGCAAACATTACTATTATAGTTGATACCATAATTTTTTATAATGCTTTTCTTGGTTTTGCTAATGCTTTTAGCTCCCTCAATATCTTATTTTTAACAGAACAAATTTATTGATACTGTGTCTCATTTTCTTGTCTCTTAGTTTGGGTGATGAATTGTAAATTGATGATGATAATTTAATGTGCTTCTTCTCCTGGCAATATATTCATAATATAACAAGAATATTTCATATCATTAATGTGGACAACCAAGAACACTAACAATAATACCATTAATTATTGGTGAAGGTCAGGGAAAGAAAAATTTGAAGCCTGTGAGCCTTGAGGCAACCCCAACAGATTATTCTGCCCATGAATTAAATTACTGGATCAACACTCTGAGATTTTGTAACTAGCACAAATATATTTAGTTACCAAGAAGTGGCATATTCTTATAAAGTTATCAAATTATAAATGATAATGTATTGTAACTGAATAACTAAAGAAAAAAAATAACTATGTTTTACAATATCTTATTACATTATAAAATAATTTATGTTTATAATGCCAGAAATTTATATATAAAGGAAAATAGAGTTGGCTAATAGATACTTCATATGATTATGAATGAATAATTAGGGCAATCTCTATAATGTAACTATGAGCCTCAGGCATGTGAAATTTTTGTTTTAGAAACCTTGGTCGGCGTCAGTGATAAATCATCAAAGATTCCTGACATACTTTCAAAAGTACCATAATGAAAAAGTGATACTTCCAGATTCAGAGAACAATGGTAGACACCTAGTTCTAAATATTTTTCTCTCTTTCCATCTAAAGCATAAAACCAGCCCTGAGAACAATGAAACACCACACCTTTTACACTAATAGGGGAAAGAGAATTCTCCAATCTTCAACTTCTTGTAAGTAGAAAACAGAGAAATATATTTAGACAGAGTTTATTGCTCATCTACTATTGCAAGTCTTTCTATGCACAGAGAGTGGGAGAAGAGACCTTCAAATATTCTGTGAAAAAAGAGCTGAGGGGAGCATAGAGGAAGGTAGGTTAGAGTCTCATAATCTCATTCAGAGCAATAAGGAAAGATCACAAATGCCAATGATACACATAGAGACGAAGACTTAGTGGCATACAGCCCTGACTGTATGAGTGTCTACATACTCATCACTGTCACTGTCACTGTCACTGTCCTCCCATTGTTCATCAATTTGCTCGAGCAGGCCCAGTAACATTGTGATATTTGTTACTATGTTTGGCATGTCCAATACGTTACGGGTAGCTTGCCAGGCTTTGCCGCGCCGGCAAGATACTCTTGGTAGCTTGCCAGGCTCTCCAAGAGGGGCAGAGGAATCCAACTCGGGTCGGCCATGTTGGCTATGTGCAAGGCAAATACCCTACCCACTGTGCTATCGCTCCACCCCACATACTCATAGTATCTACATACTCATCTACATACCCATGAGTATCTACATACTTATAAGACCAGAAATGTTGGTCTTATAAAAATGTTGCTTTGGGATCAAATTAATATAAAATGCCATGAATGTAGAGAAGAATAAGAAAAGGAGAAAAATAAAGAATTCTGAAGAAATGAGAGATAAAATATATAATTCTGTTCCTATTCCCATCAATTAAAAACCATCATGAAAAGATTCTGCCCGAAAGAAGACTATAGAGGAAAAAGTTGCTTTCAAAGAATTTTGTCCAAGAAATAAATAAGACTAACAAAAATAAAAGCATACCACATCTACATGGTGTTATAGTAAAAAGACAGATGATGTGATTAAAACTTCTACTAATGAAAAGTCTCCCCACGAGATTCCCGCCTGAAGCCCAGTGGGGAAAGTGCCCGTCCATCTCCGGGGGACCGACCACCAGTCCGTGGGCTCCTCCCCTCCAGGTGGGCTGGGGGCACCCAGCCGGGAAGTGCTCCTGCCCCCCCCAGCCGCGCCTCAGATTCCCGCCTGAAGCCCAGTGGGGAAAGTGCCCGCCCATCTCCGGGGGACCAACCACCAGTCCGTCAGCTCCTCCCCTCCAGGTGGGTCGGGGGCGCCCAGCCGGGAAGTACTCCTGCCCCCTCAGCCGCGCCTCAGATTCCCGCCTGAAGCCCAGTGGGGAGACTGTAGACCACCCTTCCTCCATTCCAGGATCCTGGGTGGGTGTCGCCTGGGACAGGCTCGGGGCGTGGCCACCAGGAAAGGGGCGTGGCCTCTTAAAAGTGGGCGTGGCCTTCTCCTCGGCCACAGTTATATCACTCACATCAAGCACTGAGGACTCCCATCCCACAACTTGCTGCCTAATACCAACCAAAAATTTCCCACCTCTTCTACTGCAATCCAACAACAACCCACTCGCCTACTCAAGTTCCAACAAAGACCTGTTTGAAAACAGCTGTATAAGTTCATTTCCAAATAGCACCTCCTCCAAAAGTTTCACTCAATGTCTGTTATAAAACAAAGAATAACGCCTGACTGAGAAGAACCATCAAACTCAGAAACGTAGAAGGGTGCCTTCCACGGACAAAACCTTATCCATAATCCCTTCCCACTATAAGAGGGAATAGTATAATCTGTGCCGGAGGGAACCAAGGCCCATTGTTTGGCAACAAAACTGAACGGCTCCTGGCAGTCTCTCCTCATTCAACCAGGTACAGCCTGCCCCACGGCTTAAGACTCCCCCAGGGAATGCGCAGCTAGCTTGATCCCCTAGAATTGCCAGATTTCTCCCTTGACGTGCGCGGGACGAGAACTGAGGCAACATCAGATCCCGCGGCAACAAAGCTGAAGGGATCTGGGAACTCTCTCCTCACTCAACCAGAATAGTAACAGTGAAGGTGAAGGGCTAAAGCACACTGGTCACAATGGTAAAGCAACGCAAAAGCCCACCAAACTTTCTTATTGAAGAGGCTAGCCCAGAAGACACCAACAGTATTGTAGTGTTAGACAACCTCTCTGACAAGGAATTCAGAAGGGAGCTACTTAGGATGCTTAGGGAACTAAAAGAAACAATGGAAACCAATGCCAATAAAAGACAAGAGGATTTGAAGGCAGAAATGAGAAAAATGCAATCGGAAATGTCGGACCTGAAAACCCTGGTAGGTGAATTGAAAACCTCAGTGGAAGGCCTCAGAAGCAGAGTAACAGCTGCTGAGAACAGAATCAGTGATCTTGAAGATGAAGTTCAGAGACTCGCCAGAAAAGAGCAGAAAATGGAAAAGAGACTCACAGTTCAGGAACAGATGGCAAGAGAAGATCGTGATGAAGCCAAGAGGGGTAACATAAGAATTATTGGAGTCCCAGAGGGACGAGAAGAAAACCCTGATGAAGAAGAAACTGTCAAAGACATCATTGCTAAAACATTTCCAGAGCTGAAGAAAACTTGTGACCACATTCAGGAGGCCCGAAGGGTACCAGCTAGAAGAAATCCGAACAAAAATACCCCAAGACACATCCTGATCAAAATGACCAAAACTTTAGACAGAGACAAAATTCTGAAAGCAGCAAGATCGAAGAAAGAAATCTCTTACAAAGGAGCATCCTTAAAATTCACAGCTGATTTTTCTGATGAAACCCTCAGGGCCCGAAAACAGTGGTGGGACATAGTGAAAAAACTCAATGAAATAAATGCCTCTCCAAAAATACTTTACCCAGCGAGACTCTCATTCATAACAGAAGGAACAACACACAGTTTCACAGACAAACAACAGCTCAGGAACTTCATAGATTCAAGACCATGGTTACAAGTACAACTAAATGGGCTACTTTAAGACAGGACAGGCCCCTCAAATACACCTAATTTCAACAGAACAATGGGACAAAATCCCATAACAATAATCTCTCTCAATGTCAATGGGCTAAACGCACCAACTAAAAGACACAGAGTGGCAGGATGGATTAGAAAATTGAACCCAACATTCTGCTGCCTGCAAGAAACACACTTTAATAGTCAAAGCAAACACAGACTCAGAGTCAAAGGCTGGAAAACAATCCTACAAGCAAACAGCTCCCATGAAAAAGCTGGGGTAGCCATCCTAATATCAGACCACATCGATTTCAGAGTGAAGAAGGTCATAAGAGACAGTGAAGGCCATTTCTTAGTGATCAAAGGATCTGTACAAAAGGAAGAACTTACAATAATAAATGTATATGCACCTAATGAGAGACCAGCAAATTACTTAAAACAACTACTCATAGATTTGGAAAAAGACATCAATAGCAACACAATACTAGTGGGAGACTTCAACACCGCTTTGTCACCTCTGGATAGATCAACCAGACTCAAACTTAGCAAGGACATACTTAATCTGAGGGAAACAATGGAAGAAAGGGACTTAGTAGATATATACAGGACACTTCATCCTCAAAAGGCTGAATACACATTCTTCTCAAGCGTACATGGAACATTCTCCAAGATAGACCACATGCTGAGCCACAAAACATGCCTCCATAAAATTAAGAAGATAGAGATTGTATCAACAATCTTCTCAGACCACAATGCGCTTAAATTAGAAGTAAATCACACACAAAAACAGAAAACTAAATCAAACACCTGGAAATTAAACAGTGCGCTATTGAACAACGAGTGGCTTAGAATGGAAATCAAAGAGGAAATCAAAAGATTCCTAGAAACGAATGAAAATGAGGACACGAGTTACCAAAACTTATAGGACACAGCAAAAGCTGTCTTAAGAGGAAAGTTTATAGCTCTACAAGCATTCCTCAGAAAGGAGGAGCGAGCCCACATAAATAAACTAACCTCACAGCTTAAGAGCTTGGAGAAGGACCAAGAAAAGGAGCACAACCCGAACAGGAGGAAGGAAATAATAAAACTCAGAGCAGAGATTAACGAGATGGAAACCCAAAAAACAATCCGAAAGATCAATGAAACCAAGAGCTGGTTCTTTGAGAAAATTAACAAGATCGATAAGCCTCTAGCAAAACTCACAAAGAAGGGGAGAGAGAAAACCCTAATAAACCGAATCAGAAATGAAAAGGGGGTCATCACAACAGAAACTACAGAAATTCAAAGAATCCACAGGGAGTACTTTGAGAAGCTTTATGCCACGGAACATCAAAACCTCGAGGAAATGGATAAATTCCTAGACTCCTACAGACTCCCAAGGCTGAACCAAGAAGACCTGGAATACCTGAACAGACCTATCACCATCAAGGAAATTGAAATGGTAATAAAAAGTCTCCCCAAGCACAAAAGCCCTGGCCCGGATGGATTCACTAGTGAATTCTTCCAAATCTTTAAAGAAGACTTACTCCCAATCCTCTTTAAGCTTTTCCACGAAATTGAAATATCAAAAACACTTCCGAATAGTTTCTACGAAGCGAATATCACACTGATACCAAAAGCAGACAGAGATACCACAAAGAAAGAGAATTACAGGCCGATATCCCTAATGAACACAGATGCAAAGATCCTCAACAAACTACTAGCAAACAGAATCCAACTACTCATCAAAAAGATCATACACCATGACCAAGTAGGATTCATCCCAGGGATGCAAGGATGGTTTAACATTCGGAAATCAATCAACATAATCCACCATATCAACAAAAGAAAAGATAAAAAGCATATGATCATATCAATAGATGCAGAGAAAGCATTTGACAAGGTCCAGCACCCCTTTATGATGAAAACCCTAGCCAAAATGAGTATAGAGGGGACTTTCCTCAACATAGTTAAAGCCATCTACCACAAGCTTACAGCAAGCATCATCCTCAATGGGGAAAAACTGAGAGCCTTCCCTCTAAGATCAGGGACGAGACAAGGATGCCCACTCTCTCCACTGCTGTTAAATATAGTACTGGAAGTACTTGCAATAGCGATTAGGCAAGAAAAAGATATTAAGGGCATTCAGGTAGGAAAGGAAGAAATCAAGCTCTCACTATTTGCAGATAATATGTTACTATACTTAGAGAACCCAATAACCTCCACCAAAAAACTCCTAGAAACAATAGACTCGTATAGTAAAGTTGCAGGCTATAAAATCAATACCCAAAAGTCCATGGCTTTCCTATATGCAAACAGTGAGAGAGAAGAAAGCAACATGAAAAAAATAATCCTGTTCACAATTGTGCCCCAGAAAATCAAGTACCTAAGAATCAGCTTAACTAAGGATGTAAAGGACCTGTACAAAGAAAACTACAAAACGCTACTTCAGGAAATAAAAGAGGACATGAGGAAATGGAAAGATATCCCCTGCTCATGGGTCGGGAGACTAAACATTGTCAAAATGGCAATACTACTGAAAGCATTGTATAAATTCAATGCAATCCCTATAAAAATACCCATGACATTCTTCAAAGAAATGGAGCAAACACTCCTGAAATTTATATGGAACAATAAGCCCCCACGAATAGCTAAAGCAATTCTTGGGAAAAAGAAAATGGGAGGAATCAACCTCCCTAACTTCAAACTCTACTACAAAGCAGTAATAATTAAAACAGCGTGGTACTGGAACAAAAGCAGAACTGCAGACCAATGGAACAGGGTTGAATACACTGACATCTCCCCTCAATCATATGATCATCTAATTTTTGATAAAGGTGCAAGAAATGTGAAGTGGAGTAAGGAAAGCCTCTTTAACAAATTGTGCTGGCATCACTGGACGGCTAAATGAAAAAAAATGGGCTCAGAACTCTGCCTAACACCATGTACAAAAGTAAGATCAAAATGGATTAAAGACCTCAACATCAGACCAGACACCATAAGGTACAATGAAGACAAAGTTGGCAAAACCCTCCATGACATTGAGGCTAATCGTACTTTCAAAGATGCCTCGCCACTGCCCGAGCAAGTAAAAACAGAGATAGATAAATGGGACTATCTTAAACTAAGAAGCTTCTGCACCTCCAAAGAAACAGTGACCAAAATACAAAGACAGTCTACTGAATGGGAAAGGATATTCACGGAATACACATCTGACAAGGGGTTGATAACAAGGATATACAAAATACTGGTTAAATTCCACAGGAAGAAAACATCCAACCCCATCAAAAAATGTGGCAATGAAATGAACAGAAACTTTCTCAAAGAAGAAATCCGAATGGCAAAAAAGCCCATGAGAAAATGCTCTACATCATTAATCATCAGGGAGATGCAGATCAAAACCACAATGAGATACCATCTCACACCTCAGAGACTGGCCCACATTCAAAAGAACAAAAGCAACCAATGCTGGCGTGGATGTGGAGAGAAAGGGACACTCCTTCACTGTTGGTGGGAATGCTGACTAGTTCAGCCCTTTTGGAAAACAGTATGGACGTTTCTCAAAAAATTAGAAATTGAGCTCCCATTTGACCCAGCGATACCACTCCTGGGAATATACCCCAGAGAGGCAAAAATGTGTAGTCGAAGTGACATCTGCACTTGTTTGTTCATTGCAGCACTCTTCACAATAGCCAGAAACTGGAAGAAACCTGAGTGCCCAAGAACAGATGACTGGTTAAAGAAACTTTGGTACATCTGCACAATGGAGTACTATGTAGCTCTTAGAAAAGATGAAGTCATGAAATTTACATACAAGTGGTACAATATGGAAAGTATCATGCTAAGCGAAATGAGTCAGAAAGAGAGGGATAGACATAGAAAAATTGCATTCATCTGGGGGATATAAAGCAACAAAATATGAGATCAATACCTAAGAATAGCTGAGATCAACACCAGGAGGATTACTCCATAGCTTAGAGGCCAGCCGGGTATTCTAGGGGAAAGGGCAGTTCAGATAGAGAAGGGAACACCAAATAAAGGGTGTTTGGAGGATCCTCCCAGGACGGGAAATGCATGTTGAAAGTAGACTATGGACTGAACATGATTGCCACTCAATGCCTCTTTTGCAGACAACAACACCCAAAAGGAGATAGAGAACAAAGGGGAATGCCCTGCCACAGAGGCAGGGTGGGAGGGGGGGTGGGGGGAAATGGGCACTGGTGGAGGGATGGGTATTTGATCATTGTATGACCGAAACCCAAGCACAAAGATTTGTAAATCTACAACTGTACCTCATGGTGCTTCACTAATAAAAAATAAATAAATAAAAAGAAAAGTCTCCCCACAAAATAAAGCAGGTAATTGAAGAAAGTGCTAAAACAATATTCTATATGAATTAAATTTATGCAAACATAACTTTGAAATTCAGAGGTTGGGAAGATATTCAAAATTCAAGGAGTGCAAAGTTTACATGCACCAGCTCCAGGCTTGATCCCTGGCACCAGATGGTCTTCTGAGCAGTGAAGCAAGTGGCTCTCCTCTTTTGTATCACACAAGATTAGCCCTGTGTGCCACTGAGTGTGGCCCCAAACCAAAGATAATGGAATATTTGTCTACCTAGTCCCGCACAAACATGCCTCAAATCAGAAATACAGAAACAAGAACACAAATGAACCCAAAGAAGGAAGAAACACATTTTGATGGGGCTCAGGGAAAAATTAGTTTTAAAAAGGCAGAATTATAGGAGAAATAAAAGCTTAACAGAGGGCACTAAGGTAAACAGGTGACCGCCCAAGAGACTGAAAATAATATTGTGAAAAAAGTGAAACAGTTCTGAGAAAAAGAGCTTGAAATGGGAAACAAGCAAAGGGAGCTAAGCACAAGTTTATTTGTTTTCCTGAAGAATAAGCCTCAAATAGTGGTTCAGATGTAATATTTAAAATTAAAATCCAAAGAAATATTTTGAAAAGAAAGTAAAATCTGAATCAAGGATCAATGAGCACTGTAGAAGATGATTTGTATATCTTAGAAATATCCTGATTAAAACCTTTAGACTTTAAGTGTAAGGTTTTATTTTGTTTTTCTGTAGGACTTCCAGAGGAAAAGAGAAAAAAAAACCCCAATCCAAGGCCGCACTGAGTCAGCATTTTTGCTAGTTTTTGTTTGTTTATTTGTTTTTTTTTTCTGGTTGGGGTGGGTGGCATGTGAGCTGTACTCAGGGCTTATTCCTAGCTCTGTGTTCAGGAATCATTCTTGATTGTGCTCAGAGTACTGCCTGTGGGGCTAGGGACTGAACCAGGTTCTGCTGCACACAAGGCAACTGCCTCAGTCTTTGTACTATCTCTCCAGCCTCAAGTGAGCATTTTTAATAAGCTTGAGAGAGAAAGTGCAAACTAAGTTTATTGTGTCCAACTATATTGTCCTTGAACTATCAATGTCATATCAAGATAATTTTGATTGTGTGATAGAACCCAGAGAACACTAAACATATATTCCAACCTTTGAATTTGGATCGGGGTCAAGACAGTAACCACAGGTTGAATTCATTCGACCACCCATTCAAAAGACAAAGTTTATTGATGTACAGTTCTACTTGTTTACTTAGAGATTACTTATAGTAGTTTTGTTCTACAATAATAGAGTTGCTTACTATGATAGAGACAGAATAACTTGCAAGGCATAAAATGTTTAATCATTAGTCCTAACTTAGAGAAATTGTTTACCAACCTTTGACTTAAAGGGTTGATACAATAAAAGAAAAAATGAGGTTAATTTGAAGAAGTTATGGTGAATATTTCATTTTTCAACTCAATCTCAGAGAAGACTGAGAGTGGCATCGTAGGTTGAAGAGTAAGTTGTAAATGTTATATATTGTAAGGAATAGAAGGCATGTAACTAAAAAGTAAGAAGATAGAAATGTGAAAACTAAATAAAACAATTGACTTATTATAAATGTCCTGGTACCCGCTTGCAGGCTCACGCGACCGCGTGACATTTCCTTATATACAAAGTGATCAATGGAAAGTAAATCATCCAACGTTTCTCCCTGAAAATCAGACTTAACTCTTTTGCAAACCACAACACCCAAAAGGAGAGAGAGAACAGAGGGGAATGCCCTGCCACAGGGGCAGGGTGGGATGGGGGGGTTGGGGGGGTGGGAGGGATACTGGGATCCATGGTGGTGGGAAATGGGCACTGGTGGAGGGATGGGTATTCGAAATAAATAAATAAAAAAATTTAAAAAATAAAGTGAAAAAAAACAATTGACTTATTATATATGAGCATTAAATGACACGCTAGAATTTTGACCAAATATTAAATTAATATGAGAAAATATTAATAGGTTTTTCTTGCTTATTAAAAATAGAAACTTGGGGCTGGAAAGATACTACAGTGGGTTAGGTGTTTGCCTTGCATGTGGCCCACCCACGTTCGATCCTAAGTATCCTGTATGGTTCCCTAGCACTACCAGGATGGTGCACAGCCAGGAGGAACCCCAGAGAATGTCAGGAGGGGCCCAAAAACTAAAAAACAACAGCAACAACAGCAACAACAGCAAACCCCCCCCCCAAAAAACCTTAATTTTATACACATGATATTTAATTTTTGTTTTTGTTCTGTTGTGGGGGGGGGTGATACCTGGCAATGCTCAGAGTGTTATTCCTGGCTTAGCACTCCTGGATCACTCCTGGAGGTGCTTAGGGGACCATATGGGATGCTGAGGATGAAACCTACTTTGGCCACATGCAAGGCAGACGCCCTAACCACTGTACTATCACTCCGACCCAGCATAGTAAAAATTTTTGATGTATAAAGACAGTTTTAAAATGAAGAGATTAATTTTAAGTACCCAGTAATGTCTCCATTGTGAGACTTGTTGTTACTGTGTTTGACATATTGAATACGTCATGGGTACCTTGCCAGGCATTACCGTGCGGGCGAGATAATCTCCGTAGCTTGCCAGGCACTCTGAGAGGAGCGGAGGAATGGAACCTGGGCCGGCTAGGTCAGCCGCGTGCAAGGCAAATCGATGAGCAATGGGAGGACAGTGACAGTGACAGAATTTTAAGTAATATAAAAGGATAGACAGACACCAGCTCAGTGGAAAAAGAAGAAAGCAGTTTTTCTACCATGTAGGTTCCATGCAATAAAAAGAATTAGATGAAATATAGAAGGATACTTTATAAAGTTACTTTCACATTTCACATTAAGGATTTAATACATTTGGATAATTATGCACCAGCTGCTTTTATAAAAAATAGTACAGGAATACAAGAACTAGAAAAATATACTAATAATAGAGAACTTTAAAATAACTTTTAAAATATGAGATAGATCAAATGAGTAAAATACAGGTAAAAGCATAAACTCTAAAATACATAACTAATATGCTAGATTTGGGAGATTTTATATATATGTTTATATGTTATATATGTAACTTCATATATATTTAATATATACTATAATTATATATATTTGTACTTGTATAGATAAGTACATAATATGTAATTTAATATCTTTTTTTCGTTTTTGGTTTTGCTTTTTGGGTCACATCTGGTGATGCACAGGGGTTACTCCTGGCTCTGCACTCAGGAATTACTCCTGGCGGTGCTCAGGGAACCCTATGGGATGCTGGGAATCGAACTTGGGTCGGCCACATGCAAGGCAAACGCCCTACCAACTGTAGTATCACCCCAGCCCCTATAATTTAATATCTTACTATAAAATAAATGATGCAAACAATAAAACTTGAATATTTTATACTATAATGTAATATTTATGTTTATACTTTTAAATGTAATTATATGTTATACCTTGATTTAATTATAATATATTATGTCCTGATATTTAATTATAATTATATATCAGGGCATATATATAATTATGTACAATTTAATTATATGATAATAGATAAACATATCATACCCTGATATTAGAGAGTGTGTTTCCTTCTCAAGCATACATAAAAGTTTCACTAAAAACGGGACACACATGTCACAAAGAATACAAAGCAACCAGTATTGGCATGAATGTGGGGATAAAGAAACCCTCATTTATTGCTTTTAAGAATGTTGACTGACCCAGCCCTTTTGGAAAACAATATAGATACTTCTCAAAAAACTATGAATTGAGCTTCTATAGGATCTAGTAATTCCACTTTTTGGCATTAGCCCAAGTCTGAAAACTCTATCCAGAAAAAAACATTTGCACTCTTATGTTTATTGCAGCACTATTCATAATAGCCCAAATCTGGAAACAAGCCAAATGCCCAAGAACATATATAGGATATATAATTATTCTATACTTAACTGTATAGAATAATTTTAATTATTTATAATGTGTAATAAATTACACATTATAAATATTATAGATAATTATATATCATATAATTAAGTATAGAATATAAGTGTGGTTGCATAATATATATTATTTACTATATTATGTTATATATAAAAGGTAAAGACCCTCCCGTTGATCGTCGATTTGCTCGAGCGGGCCCAGTAACGTCTCCATTGGAGACTTTGTTGTTACTGTGTCTGGCATATCGAATACTCTCAGTAGCTTGCCGGGCTCTCCGAGAGGGGCAGAGGAACTGAACTTGGGTCGGCCATGTTGGCCGCTTGTAAGGCGAACGCCCTACCGCTGTGCTATCGCTCAAATGTTATATATACATAAGCAAAAATAAGATTACTAAATCCCTAATTTTTAAGCTATGAAATGTGTATAAATAAAGCAAAGAACCAGAAAACTTACAAATAAAAATAGTGATTAATGAGATTGAGCGAGATTTGACTGAAAAATCAGTCAAATTAATAATTTCAAATCTTTGTTCTTCAAAGAAAATCTCGAAAGAAAAACTATATAACTAAATCCAAGAGAAATAAAAACAGATATACATATATATAAGAAATAACACAATGAGTTAATTATTGATACAGAAAAATCTTTTTTAAAAATCAGGAGACTACTTTGTACATATGTGTCTAAAAACTTTGTAAAAGAAAGAGGAAACACAAATTTTTTCAGACAAAACTAGTATACTAAAATGACTCAGTAATTATAGAAAGGTTAAGAAATGTACTTTCACAAATGTTAGAGAAAATATTTAAGGAATTATCCCCCAAAGAATCATGAGAAGAGGATTTTTATAGAGAGTTATATAAAACTTACAGTAACCGCATAGCTGGAATGTTATAGAGATTGTTTTGAATGGCAGTGAACGAGAACACATGTTCAAATGAGTTTTATGAGTGGATGTTTGAGAAGAATATTAGATTTGTGTTTAGATCCTTTTGTTTTTTTCTTACATGTGGATAATCCAGTTGTTTCAGCACCAGTTTTGAAGAGATTTTCTTTAGATCTTTGTTTTTGTTCTTTTGATAAATATCAGTTGAATGTATTTAGGGATTTTCTATTCTTGGGATTTCTATTCCCTTCCACCGATCTACGGTCTGTTCTTTTGTTAGTAGTATATTGTCTTGAATACTGTAGATTTCTGGTAAGTTTTCAAGTCTGTTGGCATCACATTCTTCAATATTGTGTTTGCTACCTTAGGTCTTTTGCCTCTGCATATAAACTTCAGAATCAATTTGTCACTATCCATACAATATCTTGCTGGTGTTTGATTGGGATTGTTTTTAGTCTAGAAATCAAGTTGAAAAGGAGTGACATTTTGACAATATCAAGTCTTTCTATTTTTAGCATGGAATATCTTCCCACTATTTAACTATTTAACTTTTAGTTTTTCTCATTTAAAACTTTTGTGTATATAACTAGTTTGATACCTAAATATTTTATTTGGGGGGGGGGAGTTGCTAATATAAAATTGTCTTGTTTTAAATCTAAAAATCTAGATGTTCATGTGAACACACATAAGAAATAATATGTTTTTATGAAAATTATAAGTTTAATATTTTCCCTCCCCATTTGTATGTCATTTATTTCATTTATTTTGTCTTATTAGCAAGAAATTCTGACATAATACTTAAAATAAGAGGTGAGAAAAAGAAGTGGGATAATTATTTATGCCTTTATAAGACTGTCCTGAGAAAGCATTCACATTGTCATATGGCATAGAATTTTCATGGCCTTGTGAATTTCAGAAAGTACCCTTGTATTTCTAATTTACTGAGAGTTTTTCATAAATAAGTGTCTATTTTGTAAAATGCGCTTCTCTATCTAATGATAGGATCATGTGCCTTTCAATTTCATTAATGGATTTGTGGAAGACTTTCTCTTCTATAACTATGTTTTATTACTAGCTCTTTGAAGTAATAACTAGTTGGTCCCCCTGTCTAGTTAGCGATAATGGGAATATTGCAATTTTTAATACTAAATAATTTAAAACAAAAAACTTGTAATAAAAATGATAAATGATAGCCTGTCTAATTAGAAATTTCTATAGTCATTTGTAAATGTATGCTACAAATTGTTACTTGTATTCTTGTTACTTGTATTCTTGTTACGTACTTAACATGAGGAATGACCTGGCACCTGAGCTGCATAGAAGGAAGAGAGTGGCGTGGAATGCCTTGAAGAGTCTCGAAGAAATAGCTAAGAGGACAAAGAATCTCCGGCTTCGGGCACATCTCTTTGACTCCACCGTTCTGCCTGCACTAACATAAGCCTCAGAGACCTGGGCCCTACGAAACAGGATGAGAACACTATTTGGGTCTCCCAAAGAGGAATCAAAAGAGCTATGCTTGGATCATCATGCTTCAGTCAAGTGAGAGAAGAAATCTGGAGTTCCGACCTCCATCGATGATTGAGAATCAGGGATGCTGTCTCGTTTGCCAAGGCGTCAAAAATCAGATGGGCTGGACACATAATGCGATTTGAAAATGACTACTAGACTAGAGCCATTACTGACTGGATTCCACAGGATGTCAAAAGACTGCATGGCATTTGAGGGTGGCAACCCAGAGCATTGTCATGGCGAGGAGCAGGGCCGATTCCACCCCCCATCCCATGAAGCCCCATGTGTCTTGTCAATGCAGTCACATACCTGGCTGTTCATAAGGTTTGATCATCGTATGACCGACCGAGACTTGAACTGAAAGGCTTTGTTACTGTTCTCATGGTGATTCAACTAATAAATTTTTTAAAAATTTAAAAAAAAAGATTGAATGGCCGCCCACCTACAAGATGGTCAGACTTCTTTGTCAAGACCCTGAACAAACAGTGTGAGGCTCTTCATGTTCCTGGAGTGAGCAGATGCCATTGGGCTACACTAGCACGAGACAGGGACGAATGAAGACGTTACTGGCTCCCGCTCGAGCAAATCAATGAGTAACGGGATATCAAGTGATCAAGTGATCAAGTGATTCCTGTTACTTATATTCTGTAACATTATGATGAAGAATATTTATACTACAATGATAACATAAAATAGAATATAAAAATTATAACTAGGTTAGCACTGTAGCACAGTTCTCCCATTTTTCATTGATTTGCTCGAGCGGGCACCAGTAACATCTCCATTGTGAGACTTGTTACTGTTTCTGACATATTGAATATGCCACCGGGAGCTTGCCGTGCTCTGCTGTGCAGGCAGTATACTTTCGGTAGCTTGCTGGGCTCTCCAAGAGGGACGGAGGAATTGAACCTGGGTCGGCCGTGTGCAAGGCAAATGCCCTACCCGCTGTGCTATCGCTCCAGCCTGACTAGGTCAGAGTCTAAGACAATCTATTTTCAGTAATACATGGGATATGAATATGGTTGTATGCAGAAAAATCAAAATGAATGACTTATAGAAAGTAAGATTTACATACCTGTTTTCCTAATTGAAATGGGAAAGTCTGCTGTTACATGTTACATTTGCACACGTTATTAGACTGCTTAGGACTGGCAAGACAATACCTAGTTCAAGACGGCCTAAGAATCAGAGAGCATTTGGAGTGGCTGAGAATGTAATAGTGTGAGAGCTCTGCACATTGATTAAGATTGACAGTCCAGATAAACTCAATTCTGCACAAAACTAGAATGGAGGCAATTTCTCCATCAGAGTCTCTAAGTCTTCCTGTAAGTCATTATGGACAGTGATAGGCCCATCTCTAACATTTGTTGGGCCTGGGCAATAGTATAAAAATGAAGGTCTACTTACATCACGTCTAAATATCAAATGGGATCAGGTAATTGCTTAACTAACAAATCAACCATGTTTTACATAAAAATACGTAAAATTAATGGTTTTTGCAATGCCTGAAGGGAGAAAAACATTGAACACTTTTTGATCATTTGATTTTGGGTCACACCAGGCATTGTTCAGGGCTAACTTCTGGCTCTGTACTCATGGATTATGCCTGGTGAGGCTTGTAGGGTCCTATGGGGTGCTAGAGATCTAATACAGGTCACCCACATGCAAGGCAAGTTCCCTACCTTTGTATTATCTCTCCAGTTTCTGAAAGGACTAAATTTAATTTATTCCTTGTAGTTGGATGATTTTGATGCTTAAAAGAATAGTAAAATAACTTAATTGTTGTATAACTGAAACCCAAGCACAAAAATTTGTAAGTCTATAACTGTACCTCATGGTGTTTTACAAAAAAAAAAGAAAAGAAAAGAATAAGAGGATGAATTAAAAAATAGTAAAATAATGACTCATGTATTTCTTGAATTATTATGTGATATGATAATTTATAAAATTAATTTTTCTAGCCTTTATCTAAACAGAATCATTGAAGTTATATGTCTTCATCAAGATTTTGATTTCAGTTGGAACCTGAGAATAACAAAACAAACGATTATGAAAAGCAAATCAAATTACAGTTGAATGTACAAAAATACATCTGAAATGGCTAAAGGAGCATCCAAACAAATCCTTCCCTGCAGGGGCCTCCAGATGACAGTGTCTGTGGCCTGTGACCAGGACCTTCATGACAGCCTTGGACTGGACAGCGGGTTGACACCTGCTCCCCCGGGCTCCCGGAGCCCCCCTCCAGAGCCCAGGGATGTGGGCTCTGCACTCCCCACTCGGTTTACATCAGCTGTCTTTGGCATGTTCCTCCCCAGTCCAAGGAAAGCAGGAAATCCGTTTAGCAGCAGGAAATAAACAGATGGACAGAGTCATTTATTTTGAGGGGAATGCTATGCTGTTTGAATTAAAGTAATGAGCACTTTAAGATGTACTGGAGCTGTTTTTGCATTTCATTTGAGTGATTTAGGATGTAAACAGAACCCCACGGCAGATGAGCAGCACCGAACTTGGTCAGTGCTGGAATATACTGCTAAAGGGCTGGCGAAGGGGAACATCCTCCCTCTTAGAGGGTAGAGGAATGATAATAGCAATAAGGATGGCTGTACTGAGGATGTTATCAGAAACAACATTTTCTCGTTGAGCCCCTCTGGGCTTGCCTGGGCCCTAGGTGAGGCATGCTTCGAATTTCAACCTCACTGTGACTCTGCAGATCCCTGCTGAAAGGTGATGGGATCGGGTCCAGGGTTGAGAAACTCATTTCAGAGACAGCCTGTGTCAAGTAGCTAGGTTTTGGGCCCGCTTCCCTGAGATTATAAAACCCTTGTTCTCTCTGCCTCACCAGAGCCCGAAGTTGTGCAGCAGCCCCTTCTTGGGCTTTAGTTGATTGTTTTGTTTTTATTTTCACTTCATTGAATTATAACTGATGCTTTGTATCTAAAGTAATAATCAGAGCCATGGCCTGTATTTGGGTCAGTCCTCCAGCTTCAGATGAGTTTAGGATACTCAGCAGGTTACCTGAGGTTTTCAAGCATAAGGAGACTGATGCTATCCTATCCACCTCAAGACTTGAGAGAAAAGCTGTTTTTCATTTTCCTTTTGGAGAGCCTCATCACTACAGCAAAAGTACATCACTGATGTGACAAGAAATTCATTCGGTTTTAATCAAAGCAGAACATATGGCTATGTATGGACAGATTAATACACTTTAGAGTTGATCCAACTACTACATATGAAGAATAGAAAAACAACCTCTGTGCAGTGTTCTCTGATTAGAACATTAGGTTGGGGGT
Source organism: Sorex fumeus (assembly GCF_029834395.1). NCBI lineage: Eukaryota > Metazoa > Chordata > Mammalia > Eulipotyphla > Soricidae > Sorex > Sorex fumeus. The sequence continues at coordinate 12,231,109 of NW_026606138.1, read as the reverse complement.
AATTAAATTATTTTAAAATGCAAATTCATCTATCAGATAACAGGAATTGGTGTCTAATCAAAATACAGTAATTTACTGGGGACCTAATATGCATCAGACTCTATAGTACAAATGGAAAGTGGAGGTAGGGGAAGTGTGAGAAAGCCTGATCTCTTCTGGAAACTGTAGCACTGTAACACTGTCCTCCCGTTGTTCATCGATTTGCTCGACCGGGCACCAGTAATGTCTTAACAACAAATTGTGAGAATTGTTGTTGCTGTTTTTGGCATATCGAATACGTCACGGGTAGCTTGCCAGCCTTTTCCATGCAGGCGAGATACTCTTGGGAGCTTGCCGGGCTCTCCTAGAGGGGTGGAGGACTCGAACCTGGGTAGGCTGTGTGCAAGGCAAATGCCCTACCCGCTATGCTATCACTCCAGCCCATCCCCCACCTTTGACAATAGTGTTCTTTTTCTGCCCTAACAGTTAGCTGGGTGCCAGCTCTGACCCTGCTCCACAAACCGAGGGGCTCACCACTCAGCATCACAGGGAGCCAATGGTCGCACTGTGTAGTAAAATGCTGACATATTCCCAAGCCTAGATCTTGGGATGCTTGTAAGTGTTTACTGAATGAACTAAACAAATACATGAGCATGAAGTGCCCATTCAAGAAGATTCTAGAAATTCATTGATTGATACAGGATCTGTTTGTTAATATTGTTTGCTGAACAATTATCAGATTGTAAATGGAATACTGCCTTCTTTGAGAAATACATATAAGTACAGATAAATACATTCATATGATTGGGACAGAACAATAGTAGAGTGGGCAGGACTCTTGCCTTGCACACAGCCTACTCAGGTTTGATCCCCAACACCCTGTGTTGTTCTCTGTGCTCCCCAAGAATAATTCCTGAGGACAGAGGCAAGAGTAAATCCTGTAAGCCCTGAGCATCACTTTTTTGAAAGCATCAATCTTTCAAAAAACAAACAAACAAAAACAACCCCACAAAAATCAAAACCAATGAAAACAAACAAACAAACAAAAAACACAAAAAACCAACTGTAATATATTTGGGTGGACCAGAAAGAAATTGCAGGGGGTAAAGTATTCACTTTGCACAAGGGTCTCATCCCAGGCACAAAATATAATCCCCTGAACACTTCCGGGAATGATCCTTGGGCACAGAACAGGAATAAGTGCTATAAAAACACTTAGATAAATAGTAAAAGTAATTATCTTTTTGGTGGTGATTTTGTTTTTCTTTTCTTTTTAATTTAGTAACAATGCATAACAGTTTATGCTATTAGAAGAAAATAAACTTCTAATCAGTGTCATACATTTTTCTTTTCACATTCTTTTTTTAAAAAAACCATGTCCCTGCCTGCCTAGACATGGGGAGACTTTATATTTAAATACTGGGTGACTATCTCCAGTCACACAAAAACTTAGGAGTGAGGGGAAAGTGACAACCTCAGTGAGGCTTTTGAGTATTAAGCAAACAAATAACAGTTAAGTTTTAAGTATAAGAGTTGGATTTTTCATATCTATACAGACTGAGTGTTGGGCATTTGTGGCTTTAAGTTCTTCTCAGAATGAAACTCCATTAAATAATTACTGGGCTTTAAAACTCAGATTAGTTTGGTTCTCCAGCTACCATTGGCCTCCTGAAAGAACCCACTCAGTTGACTAGTGGGGCCTAAATTCTAGATTATGTTGAAGGCAAGTTGGTTTTGTAGACTTTTCCACCAGTCTGAGGCTGAATTTTCACCAGGATAAGGATGCATTCAGGCATGTGGTCACCAAGTTCTGTCTTGGAATAGACATTTTGGGGTTCTCTTTCTACACTAATGTTGTGTTCCCTTGAGATTTAACTTCTTAAAAGAAAAAAGATTGTTTTTTTTCCTGAAAACTTGTGATAGTTTTCATTCAAAATCATCACCTTGCTAGGATCAGAAAATTTCTCCTGGGACATGCACCCTGAGTCACTTTACCCCACACTCAGATCGAGGTCCTGAGTATCTTACATGAGCATTTCTGGCATTAAAATATGCTCTGAGTACATCATTATGAAGGAAAACGGGATGCAAAGTAAATGTTAACAGACTTACTCTGGGAGGAAGGAGAATAGAGCTCAGTAGGTCAAGGAAATGGTCAAAGTTGATTTCCTGGGACATGAAGACTTCAGTCTCTTTACGTAGGTCTTGTAGCTAGACTTCAGGGAGGAAGGAATAAAACTGGATTTGGTTTTTTCTTCTTCCTAGAAGATATCTTTGGTAGGAAGTAAATAAGCTAATGCAGATATCACCTACTAGGGGATTCAGAGCCAGATGGCATCAGCAAAGGTAACTGCAATTACCTTTTTGCAATGACACACAGATTATTGTCTCCTGGACGTCTGCTCAGAATTCTCATCAGTGATTTTCCTTTGCCAAATACCCTCCTCTTCTTTATGCAAACCCAGCACCCCACCTGGACACCAGTGGACTACAAATGGTTAACCTTGAGCAGAAAGTGTATAGTGTCAATATTTGGAGTGGCACTGTTTGACTGGGGCTGGTTCTCACCTCCTCCGAGTAATTACTCTCTGTTTGGATTCCAGCTTTTCATAAAAGAAACTTGGCTTGCTGGCTATTACATAGACCAAATGAACCTAAGCTTGTGTAAATGTTGAATAATGAATTAAAATGAAAGTCCTTTTGGTGCCACGCCTTCCCTGACTCAGTGCGATGCTGAAGGCTGTACTGAAGGCAGTACCACCTCTGCCAGTTTCCCTGGCAGTTGCTATAGTGCAGCAAACTTGCCACACCTTCTTTCGAAGGAAGGATGATGCAGACTGTTCAAGAGATAGGGTTCCTTGATGTGCTCCCCCTTGCAGTGAAGGTAGGCTGTTTCCACGCTTTGGAAACTCTCATAGGGGTAGGTGACCTGAGCTGCCTTCAGGCCTGCAAGGCAAACTCATGGCCCACTGACAATGCAGAAGGCAAATGGTTACATTGTTCAGGATTAGACTAAGAAGGCTGGCATGTTCCTTAGTAGGCAGCAAAGAAGCTTGCACACATGTACATGAAATGACACTGGTAAAAGTCAATTTATGCTCAAGAGGCAGTTACAATCCCTATCCTTGTATTTGGTTAGATACTATCATATGCATCTGATCTTCACAGATGATTCCTAAAGGAGCAAGAATCAGTATTTAACAGTTTTCACCCAAGGAAATGTGACTTTAGTCCTCAGATTAGTTGCAGGGATAGTTCAGACAAGCAATGGAGTCTTTAAAGAACAGTTGGCTGGTGAGATGGGGAAAATTAAACTTGGGTTTTGTAGAGTGCAGTTAATTTAGTTTGAAACTAAGAGAGAGGTTGGTGCTAACATATGCATGCATTATGTTTTTAAAATTTCTTTGCTATTTGTTTTGTTTGGGACCCCAACCCAACAGTGCCCAGGGCTTACTTCTGTCAAGGATCTCTCCTGGAGATACTTGAGGGACCATGTACAATGCCAGGTAATGAATACCAGTCAGCAGTGTGTGAAGCAAGCACCCTACACATCTTCAGATCTACATGAATAGTCTTTGACCAGGTTAACTGATATTGTTTGAGAACAAAGAACAAAGTCAATTGCCAGAAAGAGGACAAATGTGCTTCCTTTTTGAAATAACTATGCTCATCACCCCAAAGTTTTAACCTTATTCCTCAGCCCCAAAGCCTCAACTTTTGTCAGCATCATTGTCTAACATTAAACCAAAGCAGCTGAATCAGGAACTGAGTTCATTTTGCTCACTTCAACTTGGTAAATATTGATTGTATATCTATTGCTGTTCTAGGAACAGGAGATACAGGCGAAGATGTCCTTACTCTTAAGGAGATCCCAGTCTAATAAGAAAGTAGACATGTGATGAGCAATGAACTTATCTCTGTGCAATTACAAGTACCTCCAAGTTACACTGATGGTGGGAAAAAGAAACTAGGAAGAAATGCCTGCTCAGGAAGTTCTGTTTAAAAGATGTTGGAGGCTGCAGTTGAATTTTAGGTGCTGGGAGTAGGATAGCAGGTAAATGGAAGGTAGAACTGGCAGATTTAACAAATACAAATATGGATCATAAAGGTAAATTTGCATTTAAAAAACTTTTTTCAGCATAACTAAAAATGTCTCAGTATACTTCAATGGGGGAAAACTGCACTGTGCAAGGCTTATTCCTGGCTCGGTACTCAGGGATCATTCTGGAAGTGTTCAGGAGATTGTATGTGATGCCTGGGATGAGATAGGGTGGTCCATGTACAAGGTGAACACCTTAACCCCTGCATTTTCTCTTTGGCCTATCCAAATATATTATAGTTATTATTTTTTGTGGGGGTGGGCATACCTGTTGATGCTTAGGGATTACTCCTGACTCTGTGCTCAGGAGTCACTTCTGGTGAACTCAGAGGACCATATAGGGTGCTGCGGATGAAACTCAAGTAGACTGTGTGCAAAGCAAGAGCACTGACCATTGTACTATTGCTCCTCCCCAATATATTATAATTTAAATACATTTATCTTAGATCCAAATTTAACTAGGAATCATGAGTTTTATCAGACAATCTTAGTGGTAGAGTTTGTTTATCTTAAAGGGTTTTTTTTTTGTTTGTTTTTGGGCTACACCTGACTGTGCTCAAATATTATTCCTTGGGCTTTTAGGAATCACTCCTGGAGGGGGTAAGGGAACCATGTGGAGCACCAGGGATTAAAACCAGGTCGATACGTGCAAGGAAAGAAACTTACCCACTATACTATCTATCCGACCCTTTCCTTGAAGTTTTTGACTTTCATTTTACCCAAGAATGAGAGAACTTCAAGTTGGAAAATCTACAAAAAAAGAAATATTGTGCATAATCGGAGTTTGAAAATAGAAATACAGTTTTGAGGCGAGCTAGACCTCCACACTCAACTTTTCTCTCGCTTTGCAGAACTGGAAGGACAAGGAAACTCATCTGTGTTTTATTTTTTCAGTGTTTTGTTTTTCCTACATGTATCTATCGTCCAAGGTAAATAAAAGTCTCTTGAATGTAATTCATGATTATGCTATCACATCCTTTATATCTCCAAGTGGTACTTACCAGCATCTCACTGGTCTGAGCTTTTCAAGTGGACTGTATGTTTTAAGGCTAACCATGATAAATCCTCAATTATAATCATTATAAATTTTTGTATATCTACCTATGATTCATAGCACACAAAATCAATACATTCTACATATACTGATTGTTCTAGAAGTTAAGTGAACCATTTAAATATTTCTTGCTGTCACTGTGACTGTGTTGTTCATCGATTTGCTCAAGCAGGCACCAGTAACATTTCCATTGTGAGACTTGTTTCTACTGTTTTTGGCATATCGAATATGCCACGAGGAGCTTGCCAGGTTCTGCCATGCAGGTGGGATACTCTCGGTAGCTTTCTGAGCTCTCCGAGAGGATGGAGGAATCGAACCCGGGTCGGCCGCATACAAGGCAAATGCCCTACCCGTTATGCTATTGCTCCAGCCCATTTCTTACTGCAATGTATTTATTTGAATTGTATAAGTTGACTGTTTTCTTTACAACACCATTTCGTCAATGGATAATGTTCTTAAAATGCAGAAATAGTAGGAATAAGAAACCTATTTAGAGACAATTAAATAGCTGCCATCCTCCAATTTCCAGGTTTTGAATACTTTAACAGAAATAAATAAGTAGCTTGTGATAATGTGCTATACACATTTAAATTCTGAGAAGGACTTTTGTTTGGATATATTTTTTCCTTAAGCATGTAAAATTTTCTTCCAGTAGCTTAGTGATACATAATTAAACCTAACACGACAGGTAATCATTGTAATGAAAAGAACATTGCTGAAAATTCTGATGGACAAATGAATTGGTGTCTTAGGTACAAATGGAGGGTTTTATCTCAGAGAAAATTGTGGCTTTTCCAAAGTTAGGTGGGTTAACTGGAATACCCAGTAATTCATCGATTTATTCATTTACCAAATATGTATTGTTTCATGTATGAATGTCAGGAATCTTGCTAATCACAGGTATGCATGCTGTAACATTCATTTCTAAAAAGTCTCAGATCCTGTAAAATTATGTACTAAAAAGTTACAGAATTTGAGGGTAAAATATAATTGAAAATTTTGGAACTCGAGCATTAACCATATGAGTAACAACAGAAGAAATAACCATGACCATTGGGGAAAAAACACAAAAATAGTTTAAAAGACATGTCAACTCTCAAAGAAAGTTAATCTACAGCAAATACTAATGACTGTCACTGTCACTGTCCTCCCGTTGTTCATTGATTTGTTCAAGCGGGCCCAGTAACATTGTGAGACTTGTTGTTACTGTGTTTGGCATATCGAATACATCACGGGTAGCTTGCCAGGCTTTGCCATGTGGGTGAGATACTCTTGGTAGCTAGCAGGGCTCTCTGAGAGGGGCGAAGGAATTGAACTCGAGTCAACAGGGTCGGCCGCGTGCAAGGTAAATGTCCTATTCACTGTGCTATCGCTCCAGCGCACAGCAAATACTAATGACATAAGTGATTATTATAAGGCAGGACTGCTTGTTGGAGGTGGGGGCTTATAGAGTGAGAAAGTGGAGGCACAGGGTCATGGTAACAGGCCCACGGGGTGCTGCTCCACAGGAGGGTTGGAACAGTGAGTCAGGGAAGGAGAAGTATATCCAGGAGCACATCAGCTCTGGAGCCAACAGATTCAGTTCCAAGGAGTTCTGTCAGATCACTCTGGGGCTTTTTTCTTAGTGCTTAGTAACCATCTATCCATCTGTCTACCATCCATCCATCCATCCATCCATCCATCCATCCATCCATCCATCCATGCATCAATCCATTCACCCATCCATCTTTGCATCTATTACCTTTTACTTTTTCTGATTACATCACTTGACCTGGGAGTGATGGCAGGTTCCAGAGTCTTCTGTAAGTGGCTCTAGAAGGTTGATGTGATACAAGTTTGTAAACAACATGGTTTGCTTAAATGTAAAGAGGCTTATCCACTGGTCTTGGATTCAGCACCCCTTTCAACATGTGCCAGAATCACTGCGTTAATGGTGAGTTTGCATCAGCTGCTGTTTAGTAGAACGGAACAATAAAGTATGAGAACAAATTGCCTATTGAGACAAACTGCCCAGTGAGACTTTCACATTATACAGACATCATATTCTTATTTATGAATTGTGTATGAGTCAATTTGCATCAGAAAACACAGAAAACACCTGTTAGGGAAGAATAGCTTATACCAAAGAAACCACATTGCCCTAGTACAATCAAATATGAACAGTCCCTCACTACAGAAAACTTCCAGTCTAGTGGGAAGGTCAGGAATACACAATTCAGTGTGCTGAGTGCTGGGGCAGAAATTGTCACCCAAAGCTGTGTATTCCACAAATTGTTGTCCCTCCTGCTCTTGGGAGCTCAGGCAAGAGATATTTGGACTGAGATCTGAAGGATCATCAATGGGGAGATGGGAAAGAGAGAAGAAAGAATTGGGACGTGAATGTGAGAATTCAGAGTAAGTTACCAGGATTAGTGAGGTCATCACATTCCACTCCCAGGTAGGTCACTAAGGACTCTTATCATCAGGGTTTTGCTTGAGGAAATAGGAAACATTTGGAATCCAGAAATGTAAGTCCCCAGAGAATAAAATGTTAAGTCATAAGGTAGGTGTTCAGATGGGTTCCTACATTGTGCAGAGACTGCCAGGCTGTTAGTGTTGGATAAATAACAAGTACCAATTCCTTCTGTCCCTGGAGTGAGTGTCCTGCCTTAACCTTGCTTATCAGATCAGGTAGGAAAGCGAGGTCCTTCTTACCACATGTGGTCATTACATTTCCCATGGCATTTTCACAGAAGGCCCGGGCTGCTTCCCTGGCCCTTGTCCAGGTAGGTAATTATCTTGCCTCCTGTTCTAACTCTCTTGTGATTTCAGTTGTAGGAAAGAGCCTCCTTCACTCCCACATGATTGGCTGCCGGTGCTGAAAGGTTTCATTCTGGAAATCTGTTACCTTCTGCCCTGCAGCTTGGCTGGCATTCAGGGGTAAGAGAGGAGGTTTGAGGACAACTTGGCCAGGTCTATACTTACTAAGAAAAGTGGAGAACTGGGAGTAATGTTCTGATAAAAATGATCACTATCAGATTTTCTTACCACATGACCCCATTTTAAAAAATAGAAATAATTGGATTTTTCAGGGAAATGAAAAAGTTCTTCACTTAAAATTTGCATTCTTTATCACAAGAGTATGCTGTTTGGGAAAATTATAATTATGATGGTCACTTTTTAAAAAAAAGTGACACACCTCAGGATAGGATCTCTGAGTTGATGTGCTACAAAGCCTGTCTATATATCTATCAATCTATCATCCAGTGTAATGAATCTTTGCATTCATTATCTTAATCTCTTTCTGATTATATCATTGGCGTTCAGTCATCAGTATACAGCCATGGTGAGAATATTTCCCTCTATGAATGCAGTTAACTAAATTTCTGAGTATGCAAAGTGCCACAATTATGTGCAGAACCCACCCACTGCTCACTTCTGAGTAGGAATGCAGCAAAATAGCAGTAGCTGTAGAAACAATTAGACCTGGGTTTAAATGCTAGCCCTTTGCCTTGTTGATTCTAACTAAATTACTTTTCTTAACCCAATCTATGGTTTTTTCATCTATAAAATGGTCATGATCACATTGGTTCCTCACTTAAACAGCAGTAGAAGACATGAGGTATTGATTAAAAGTGCCTGATACATCATAAACTCAATAAAGTTCTCTTTTTTTTGTTTGAGCACCACACCCAACTGTGCTCAGGATTACTGAATCCACAAACTACTGAATCTGTCCTCAGAGATCACTCCTGATGGTGCTCAGGATACCTTATGTGAGGCCAGGGACTGAACTTGGGCTGATCACATGAAAGTCAAGTGCCTTAACTCCTGTAACTATCTCTCCAGTCCCTGGAATATTTTCCCAACAATAATTGGTAGTGTCTCCTTTCTATACTTCACACTATTACCAGATCATTTTGACTTGAGAAGCTTGTATGGTTCAGTTATCTATTAACTAAGATTCATATTTTCTTAATTATAGAATGAGACTAATCTACTATATTATCAAATCTAATAGTAGGTCACAATTTTTGAACCTGTCATTTGTAGGTACAATGCAGAGAGTTTTATAAGAATATTTAAGTGAACACTTTTCAACTGTTCCATACATGCTTTATAAACATATTTAGTTTCATAATACCTTTATAGTGTAGCCATTAATTTTATTTTACAGGTAAGGAAATAGAGGCACAGAGAAGTTATCTGCCTCTGGATATCTAACTAATAAGTGACTGATTAACATGGAAGAACCTGAACTCAGACACCTGAATGCACATTCATATTTCTGTGGCTGATTTCGTTTTAGCAAAATGATATCATCTATCGTAGTTAAAAGGAAAATGATATTGTCTGTGACATTCTGTGGACTTGATTTTTCATTTATTTCACTTATAACTTTTTATAAGAAATAAAAGGGAAAACTTTGTACCTTATTTTGTGTGTGTATGTGTGATGTCAGGGATTGAACTCAGTGACTCACACATAAATGGATTTGTATATTTTATGTATCATCATCAAACAATTCAAGTTAATAGTAGTGGTAGAGAGATGAGATTTCTATTAGAGGTGTTGATATAATTTTTGGATTTGGGAACTATTGATTCATAGAAGTTGGTTTTTCGCCCCCTGTCTTATACTTTATCTGTGTGACTGTGTGATTTAAACCAATAGTTAAAAGAGATCCTCTGAGATGAACTAGGAAAGTAGGGTTTGGAGTATTACTAAAAGAGGTGTGGAGGTATAGAACTCAGAATGTGAGTGACATGGTCTGTATACCCCCCAACACACGCACACATGCACGTGCATGCACATGCGCACACACACACACACACATACACACACACACATACACACCTCAGTGGGTTCTAGATTGAGTTAGCTCACTTGGAAGAATAAATGTGTCCTTCATCTCACACCATGCCAGTGAAGCCCTTTGAAAGCTGAAGACTTGGTCAAAAAGAGAAATTTTGACAGATTGAAGAAGACCCAGCTTTGGTCTGAAAATATGGGTCAGCTGTGTGGAGGTGCAGGCCTTAAGGCCCACAAGCCAATATTAAAGAATATAGAAGCTTATATGGAAAGGAGGCTGAAGGGCACAGCCCACAGGAGGAGTTAATGTGGGAAGGAGGAACAAAAGTCAAAATCCTGCAGTAGATGGCTCTGAATCAAGAGTTTTGACACTACACAGTGGGAAGGCATTGCTTACCACTGGGAGGTTGGTATGAAATATATGAGGTTTTGATACCAAAGCAGAGCATGATGAGAAGAAGGAGAAGCTTGCTGGGCTGAAAAGAGCATTTCAGGGTTGACCAGCACCAAACTTCCACAGGGCGAGAGAATGAGGAGTGAATAATCCTCCTTCACTTCCAAGTAATGAGGATTCTGGAATTCCAAACACGTGAATAACTTATGGGCTCTAGTAAACTGGCTAGGGTCTCTGCTGCCCTGCTGGCGTCCACATTCCTGTTAGATCTATAAATGCAATGGTGACATCTTAATAATGCCACCTTGGCCTGCTGACAAACTTTGTGCCATTCATAGCCATTGGATCTAAACACCGCATTGAGATTCCACAAATACATCTTTGACAATGTCCTGAGCAATAGCTGGCTCGGGAAGACTCTGCCCAGGGTAGCTAGGCAATCAACTTTCTCACTTTGGGTTTTTATTGCAAAAGCTGTCTGAAGGTCTCATGCAGAGAATTCAATTGATATCATCCAAATAGGTGAGACGTGAGTGTGCCTTACTGCCTCCTGGGGTCATGACAACCACCATGCTTATCTTCCCTCTTTCTGGTTTCTTGGAGCAAACAAATTAAAATTCATATGCTGCAATTAAAAGGCGTTCCTAGTAAACATTAGGAAAAACAAGCAATTAGTTAATGTATTATTTAAGGCTTTACTACAATTCTGCCATCAAGCACAATCATTCAATATGAGTAATAATTTTTTTACCCATTATTAAAAGCTTAGGTGTCTACCAATAACTGAAAATATGTTTTGCTCTACTCTAGGGAGCAATACTCTGACAATATTTCCTGACCTAATACCTCAAACTATGACATGGAGTCTACAGCTAAATGCACTAATTTTCAAAAAGAAATTGATAAAAGCTACCCTATAAATTTTTCTTTAGTCTTTTCTATACTCTGATGCATCTACAGTTCCATAGCATGTGTTCTGTTCAAAGTACTATGCTTGAGATACTATGCCTGAGGTTGTAGGGGAGTGCAAATATAGTCAGTAACCCTCTATGAGTTTCAAATTTTCTCCCTAGTACTCACGATCATGATCACGACCATCCTGTTATTCGTCGATTGCCTCGAGCAGGCCCCAGTAACGTCTGCTTCGTCCTAGCCCTAAGATTTTTAAAAAAGTGCCACATTCAATGCTCTTTCAGAGTTAGGAGAATGAGACCCATCATTCTTACTGGTATTTGGCATATTGGGTACGCCACGGGGAGTTTGCCAGACTCTGCCGTGTGGGCAGATTACATTCGGTAGCCTGCTAGTTTGTCCAAAGTAGGAATGAGATATTAAGATGTCGCGCAGCGGCCAGTTGGTGGGTGTGACCCCCGCCTACTGGAATTTGGAGGATCTGGGTGGAGGATGCTCAGCCCCAATCAGAGTAGGCTTGGAGATCTCAGTCCCGGGACCCGCATGCCTTTGTTCCTCTGCCGGTACCTTCATGTATGCGAAGAGTGGTCTCAGCATGGTGGTGGCTGGTTCTGGAGGTCTTTGGCTGCCGGAGCCCTGGTCCGGGCAGGGAGGGAAACTCAACCCGCTCCCCTCCAAGGGGCCCCGGCGAGGACAGCCAGGTGCGGGGGCAGGAGGCTCTGCGCTGTTCTCTTCCGGGAGCTGGGTTTTATAGTAATGACAACAACAACAATAATGATAATACTAATAATTGCTTGTCTATCACTGTAACTGTCCTCCTCCTGTTGTTCATTGATTTTTCGGGAGGGCCCAGTAACATTGTGAGATTTGTTACTGTGTTTGGCATATTGAATATGTCACAGGTAGCTTGCTAGGCTTTGCCGTGCGAGCGAGATACTCTTGATAGCTTGCTGGGCTCTCTGAGAGGGTTGGAGGAATCAAACTCAGGTTGGCCGTGTCAGCTGCATGCAAGGCAAATGCCCTACCCACTGCACTCCAGCCCAGCTTGTCTATAGATACTTAAAAATTAAGTACTTTAACTTATGTATTTGAATCATTTGTTCTTTGATATTCAAGGGAATTCTTTGAAGTAAGAGGCAGATAAGAAACATTACTGGGCACATTATATTGGGGGTGGGGGGAGGAATTATTCCAGAGACACTGACTAACTTACTTATAGTCACAAAGTCAGTATAGACTAGTACCAAAATAGACCTTTCCTCTTACAGAGATTTACTGAAGTGCTATGCTACATTATCCATGAATGCAGTTTTAGCACCTGACCATCTTCCCTCTCCCCAAGGAAGCAGCATTCTATAATGGTAAGGGGATCTTCCAAACTAAAAGTGAATACTTTTCATAATCATTCCAATTTGCTACACTTGGATGTGTTGTGCCAACCATGAATGTATATTCACATTTCAAAACTGAAACATGAGACCTAAACTACAACAACAAAACTTTGAAATGTGCATGTCAAGGTGGCAGGTGGTGTATGGAGGTTTGGGGGACAGTATAGGGAGGAAGCATGGGAACACCGGTGGAGGGAAGTTGACACTGATGGTAGGAATGCTATCAAAATATTGTATGCCCAAACCCCAAATATTCATAACTTTGTAAATCACAGATCTTAAATTAAGTAAGACATTTTCATGAAAAATACGGACTGGAGCCATAGCACAGCGGGTAGGGAATTTGCCTTGCACGTGGCCGACCTGGGTTCGATTCCTCCATCCCTCTCGGAGAGCCCAGCCTTTGAATTGAACAAGGAGGGCCCACTGTAGGGTTATCAGTTCTTCTAATTTAATATTACTGTGTCTTGTGGAGTAGAGATTTATACCGGGAGAGAGATGGAAGGATGACAGGTAGGTCCCTAAAATTAGCTATTTAATGTTTTGAGGCCACTCCTGGCAATGCTCAGAGGTTACTCCTAGCTCTGTACTTAGTAATTACTCTTGGTGGTGCTCAGGTAACTATATAGGATGCCAGGGATCAAACTGGGTCTGATACATGCAAAGCAGTACTCTACCTACTGTACTATCGCTCCGGTCCCCCAAATTAGATATTTTAATGTGAATGAATGGTCATGGCTCCCCAAACAACTGCAATAGCTAATCAAAGATCACTGATCACAGATAACACAACAGGTATAATAATAATAAAATACTTTGGAACATTTTGAGGATTACCGAAATGTATCATAGAGATATCAGGTGAGCACATGCTGTGAAGAAAATGGACCAGTGGCCTTGCTCAGGGCAGGACTGCCACAAACCAATTTGAAAACATTGCAACATCTATGATGTTCAGTAAGGCAACACTAAGTAAAATGAGTTACACATGTGCTTGGAAAACAACATGCTATAGGCAGCTAAGGCAACTTTGAAGATGGAATTTGAGTTGTCCTGTCAAAAGTAAAATATTTTAATAAAGGCACAGTAAAATAAAATGGTATATAATTACTACAGAGAAGAGAGAAAAACCAACAAAATCAAATAAAAAGGTAAGAAGCAGACCCCTACATGGGTGCCAAAGTGACAGAGAGGTAAAAGAACAGAGCAATTAAACAGAAGAACATTTAATAAAAGCTACCTGTACAATTAATTATTCATATACAGAAGAAAAACATTAAGCTCTAACTTACAATATACTCAAAATAAATTCCAGGTGGGTTTAAGTGCTAATCTTAGATAGCAAAACTCAAAATTAAAAAAGTTAGAAAATATTTTTATGACTTGAAGTGTGGAAGGATCCTTCACAAGGCAAATAAACACAAATGTTAAAGTAATAGTTGAGATTTTTAGCTATATTAAGATGAAGATCTTCTGTAATTGAAAGGAGAATATCAAGGAGAAAGTGGGGCTTGATCCCTGGTACCCCACCCCATATGATCCCCTGAACTGATTAATAGTAATCCCTGAGCACAGCTGGGTGGTGTCCCTTCAAAAAAAAAGAAAGGAAAGGAAAGGAAAGGAAAGGAAAGGAAAGGAAAGGAAAGGAAAGGAAAGGAAAGGAAAGGAAAGGGAAAGAAAGGAAAGGAAAGGGAAGAAATGGGAATAGGGAAGGTAACCTAGCATTAACATAGTGCAAGGGTCAAGGGTCTTGGGCATTTATTTCCATGGTGCAGCTAAAAGGTAACTTAGTACATCAAAAGCATAAGAATCGACATGATTTTAAATGTGTAACCCAAATTATAAGTATATTTTAAAACAATAGTTTGTCGTGGCCAAGATGGTGGTGGCAGGTGCTCAGATGGGCAGAGCTCTGGTGACTCTCTTGGAACTCTGAACTATCGGGCGTAATGGCACAGAAACTCTCCATAATTCTGCAAGAATGAACGTAAGTGTCAACTGTTTTAAAAAGACACTTCAAAGGCAGCCCGGTGCTGGAACTGCTGGGGTGCCCTGGGTTTCCGCCATGGATGATCATATGGGCACCTCCAGAAACTTGTGGATGGCCCGGCGCCTGCTCTGGTCCCAGAAGCCGTGCAAAGACTGAAAACCGCTGCACATCCTGTATCCCAGCTGCCAGTGGCGTTGGCCCACTGCCCTTTCTTTCCCAGACCACCCATAGCATGTTATAGAAGAAAACCTCCCTGAGCACCAACTGTCATGAGACCTAGATGGGGGTCATGTTCCTGGTCAGGCGCTGCCCAGTTGATGGCTGCAGCCTACTCAGAGTGCCCAGACCACAAATGGTAGCAGCCCTGGCCCCAGTTCTTGTCCCTGTCAAGGTGGCTACTGCCATCACCACTGGGCCCAGTGGGTGTGGTGCCGCCAGCAGGTCAGCCCTGACCTGCAGGACAAGTGCAACAGCACCTTGATGGTGCCTTCAGACTCCCTGATATCCCCAAATCACTGCTGTACTTCTGGCTGCACCCCAGTAACTCAGGTACAAGCACCCCAAGAACTTAAACTGCCAAAAGTTAGGTATGTGGGAGCCATGCCCACAAGCCACCTCTGGCTGAGCCACACAAGTTAATTTATTAGCTTTGCTTCAGAGTCCTCTAAATAAGTCTCAAAAGAGATAAAAACACCACGGCACTCTGGTTCCCATGGAAGGTTGAACAGACTGGGGTAGATTGAAGGGGGGTTAGGAACCCCTGGAAGCTAGTTGGTCCCACATCCAAAATCGCTGCCATGCCTCTGGCCAGACTCACCATCTCAGAATGGACCTCACCAAGATGTTAACCTTTGAAAATTTGTATATGTGGGTTTTGTGACTGAAATCTCCAGGCTTTCTCAGCGTCAGGATGGGTTACTTCCCCCCAACTTCCCTATACTCCTGGAAGCATTGGCAGTCACCCCCATGAACCAATTCCAGCACCACTGTGTAAGCTCTACTTCACTTCAGTACACATAAATAAATCTCAAAAGAGCTGCAGTGAGTCTTAGGCCTGCACAAGTTTGAAGAGACTGGGCTTGGTCAAAGGAAGCCTGGTGCCTGCCCAAACAGAGACCCCAGCAGCTGCTTGCTCCCACAATCCAAAATCGTCGTCATGCTCCAGGCCAGATTCACTATTTTGGGACAGACCTCAGCAAGATATTAATCTGTAAAATCGTGTATGCAGGTTTTGTAAGTGAAATCTCCACACGTTCTTGGATCAGAAGCTCCAGCAGTCAAACGCACATCCCAAAACTACCACCCAGTTGAAAAAAAGTCACTCCATTTGTCCATTCCCAATAAAAATACTGAACGACCTGAACAAACACTATGACCTATTAGTACCTGTATTGCAAACTATAATGCACAAAGGAGAGATGATAGATAGATAGATAGATAGATAGATAGATAGATAGATAGATAAGGGAAAGAAGAAAGGTGCTTGCAATAGAGGCATCTGGGGGTGGTGGTGTTAGGGGTGTGGTGAAAGGAAGATGGAAACTGGGGACATAGGTGGTGGTTATGTACACTGGTGGAGGGAAGGCTGTTGGAGCATTGTATGATGAAACCCAATCATGAATAACTTTGTAATGGTTTACCTCACAGTGATTCAATTGAAAAAAATTTTTGCTGATGTGGCAGGGTGTGAGGAGTGAGGGGCACTGACCCTGTGTAAGTTTGGAATTGAAACATTGAAAGCCTGAAACTCTGTTACTGAAGGCTTTGTAAATATGGTGCCTAAACTGAAAATATATATATATTTAAAAAGAAGAGAAGAAAAGAAAAAAGGAAAAACTTTGTGAATCTACTCACCATTTAAAAAGCGAAAACTGAGTCTTAGATTGGCAGGGAAAAACATTTTTCAATGCACTCTATAGGGAATTATCATCATACTATTTTTAAAACAACCTGTAAATCAAGAACACACATATTTATTTTTTATTTTGATTTTTATTAGTGAAACACCATGAGGTACAGTTGTAGACTTACAAATTTTTGTGCTTGGGTTTCAGTTATACAATGATCAGGTACCCATCCCTCCACCAGTGCCCATTTCCCACCACCACGGATCCCAGTATCCCTCCCACCCCCCATCCCTCCCATCCCACCCTGACTCTGTGGCAGGGAATTCCCTTTTGTTCTCTCTCTCCTTTCGGCTGCTGTGGACAAATATATTTTTTTAGAAAACTGAAATAGGAGAGAGAAAAAAGTCAAATGACAAAGGTAAAAATGTAAAAGGTGCTCTGTCTAACTGAGACCTTAGAGAAATAAGGTAGTAATGGAAAGCACAGGGAGATGTGATTGCAAACCTGTAACAACAGCAAATATTAAAGTGCTCATAATTCTAGGAATCAAAGAAGATGAGAAGCCAGGTGACAGGATATAGCTGGTAAGAGGGTTAATTATTTTTAACTTAAGAGAGCAGTCGATGATATCTATTATGTTTGCAATACAGATTTCCTATTATCCAACAATTTTCTAGTTATTTTCTCTAGAAGAATTCTTGCATA
This sequence comes from Sorex fumeus, assembly GCF_029834395.1. Classification (NCBI taxonomy): domain Eukaryota; kingdom Metazoa; phylum Chordata; class Mammalia; order Eulipotyphla; family Soricidae; genus Sorex; species Sorex fumeus. Next base: position 12,213,947 of record NW_026606138.1, on the reverse strand, counting down.
TGTGTATGATTAGCACGTACAAGCAAGTTGACAGCAGAAGTTTGGTAATTTTAAAAATATAAAAAATAAAGAAAAATAGATTATATTTTATTTGAAATCTAAATTTAATTGTAGTATAGTTCCGTCAAGGATTACATAGTAGAGATTTGAAAATAACCTAGAGATTTTTGTCTGAACATTGTTAAATAAAAATTTTAATTGGAAATGAAAGTATCAAATCAATACTGTGTGATATAATTTTATAGAGCTTGGACATATGGAAGGCAACATTGCATATTATTTGAGAGATATTTGGATGCAGAGTAAAGCAAAGCTATCAAATTCAATCGTGTTTATTTCTGGTTGTGGGAGAAGTGAATTGAAACTCAAAGCAGATGTGTGGTACTTTAAAGTATTTGTGATATTTTAGTTCTTAAACTGGATAATGGCTACATGGACCTCTATGCTGCTAGTTTGTATACCTATGCCTCTTGGAACTATTTAACTGTAAAACCATTTTTCAGTATTTTCAAAGTGAAGAATTTGTAGCGCAGTACTAAAGAACAGATACTAAACTGCTGGATAAGATCACCTCCTCAATCCAGTACACTACTGAGAAAATACCAAGGAAGATGACTTGAAAATAAGCTAACAGTAAAAAAGAGATATGAAGCGCATCAGGAAATCCACCCCCATAAGAGAGAGTCAGCAGACACAACAAATAAGAGAATTTCCAGTTGAAAAACCAAAGGAAATAGAGCAGTTTCCAAAGGACTTAGAAAATATGTTTAAAAACTGTTCAAAGAGACAAAGGAATCAACTGGACTCATTACGCTTGAAGAAGACATTAAAAACAGTAAGCAGACTTGAGAATAAGCATGCAGTTTAGAAATTTTAAAATACTGCTATCATAACTGTAAAATTCAACAGAACAAATTAAAGTAAACCAAAGCAAGATTTAACAAGTTGGGTGATGAATTGAAGAGCGACTGCAGAGATCTCTAAAAATGCACAATGAGAAAGAGGCAACTGGAGATGTGAATAATGCATCAAGGAGATCCAAAGTGTCTAAAAGAGTTCCACAAGGGGAGAGAGGTTAATGTGAGTCTGACATACAAATACGCTGGCGGAAAGATTTCTGCTAAGACATGCATCCTTACATTGAAAAGTCATATCAAATCCCAACTGGAAAAGAGAGGGAAGGAGAGTGTATTATGTTGATATACATAGAGACTAGTACATCAAATATAAAGAAAACTACTAAAGCCAATAGAAGAAATAAAACAGATAGCTCATGAAGATAAACAACTAGATTTAACGTGAACTTCTCATCTATCACAAGGTGATCTGGAAGAAAATGAAGCTTAGTCTTTTAAAGTGTCAAGGGGCAAATATAACAGCCCATCTAGGTTCTTACACTTCACTAAGTGACCTCTCAAGAACAAGAGTGAAGCAAAGATATTTTGAGACATACAAAGACAGTTTATTACTCATTGAAGAACTTCTGATGAGGAAAATAGAATATAAAAGGAAGAAGTAGGATCCAAGTGATGAGAAAAAATACATTAGCTAGCATGTTTATAAATAAAACAGGGTGAATGATGAAAAAATCAAATATCAGAGTTTAAAAATAGAACTTTATGAAACATGAATAATATTGCTTGGGAAGGTGTAGTTCAAACAATTAGAATATTCTATTTTCATTGTGCTATGAGAATGAGTAAAGAACTTCAACTCTGCTAGTAAATCAAAAAGTTAGCCTTTCTTTTGCAAACCACAACACCCAAAAGGAGAGAGAGAACAGAGGGGAATGCCCTGCCACAGAGACAGGGTGGGATGGGGGGCATGGGGGGTGGGAGGGATACTAGGATCTGTGGTGGTGGGAAGTGGGTACTGGTGGAGGGATGGTATTTGATCATTGTATAATTGAAACCCAAGCACAAAAATGTGTAAGTCTGCAACTGTACCTCATGATGTCTCACTATTAAAAAAATTTTTAATAAAAATAATTTAAGGCTAAGAAGAATAAATAATCGCATAGCTTGCAAACAGGAAAGTGGCTAATAGGCAATGAAGAAATTCATAGTTCAACAAAGGTTATATATCTAGAAGGAAGAAGAGGAGGAGAGAGGGATAATAATAGGAAGAGAGAAGAGAGAAGAAAACTATGAATAATCTAGAAACAAGGTGTGGATTAATTTAAATATGTTAGTGATAACAACATACGATGTTTGATGACCAGCTTTTTTTAACTGGGCCAGTTCTTGTTATTCAAATACTAATCTAGGGATTGCTCTGAAGTCATATTGTAGATGAGATTAATATGTATCATTGGTTGTATTTAAGTCAGAATTTTTACAACCATTTTTACACCTGCAGACTGGCGCCTGTCCTGCATACCGGCCCAGCAGTGATAACAAGGTGATAGACCAGTGACTTTTAAACTTTTTACACCTGTGAGCTGGCATGGGCCCATGGCCCGGTGATTGAAGACCATTGCTTTAACAAAGTTTATCATGATTCACCTGCCAGGAGCTTTTTCATTTAGATGCAGGGTCTTCAAATCAGAGCTGAGGCTTCCTCAAAGAAGAGGAAATTTAGTCTGTGGTCCACAGCTCCTGTGTGTGGCCTTGCCAGGGTTTCAGCCTGCTCTTTCTGATAGCCTGCTCCACAGTTCCAACCTCGTGCTGCAAACTGTGAGCCCAACTCCCTGCAGTAAATCTCTTAATATACAACTCCTGCTGTTTCTGTTTCTCCAGTTGGAGGCTGACTGATAAACTATGTAAATGGAATAAGCTCACGCCTTCACATTGCACTCACGCCTCAAACCACACTAAGAACAAGTAAAAATACTCTGAGAAATATACCTACAACCTAAAGAAAGTTGAAAATGAAGGGCTCAGAGAATGCACATAGAAGGCAAGTGTGCACCAGAAGGGAAAAAAGCAATGAGAACAGCAAAGAGGGCCATGATGTGATGCCCAGAGCACAGGTGACATCAAGACCACAGAGTGGCTTCCACAAAGTTTCCTTGGTTCCAGGGAATTTCCAGCCTCAGGTCTTTGGCAAATTTAGTGAGTCCTCTTCAGTTTTCAGAAGATCCAAGAGCATTTTCTAAACACAACTTGATTGTGTAATTTTCACTTTTTACCTTTGAGAGAAATTAAAGATTCATAGTAAATTGCAAAGATTCCATAGAGAGATGTGGTAGATCTACAATCCCGTTTCTTCCAATAATTATACTTTCTGAAATTCCAGCACAGGATGTACATCAGGAAAAGAACTTTGCTGCAATGTGTGTGTGCACAATTCTTTTCTCCCCGCCCCCAGTATCTTTATTATAGTCACCCTTACCTTGTTTTGCATTATTTCCAGCATACACAAATATACACCTAAACACACACACACACATATGAACATTCACAGGTGGAATGCACAGAACTATCCATCCCCAATAATCTCTATCCTTTATAGTATAAATGTTGCCCTTTATACGCTTGCCACCAATAATCTCTCCCCTGCTTCCCATTATAGTCACACCCACACCCTCCTCTCCTATCTCTAATTCCTCATGGCTGACTGCATCTGAGCTCCATCTAACATTACTTTTAAACTTTTATTCAAATGGGATCACACAGAATGCTAGGAGATTTGGTTTTTGTGTTGAGCATGGATACTCCAGATCCATCCAAGTTGTTGTATGGATTATTGGCTTATTTCTTCTTATGCTGAATGATATTTCATAACCTTCTCTGTTTTAAGTTTTTTTTAAGAAAGTGATGTTTTTTCATCACTAGGAATTTTATTCAATAAAAACACCAATGTAATTTAAAAAATTAATGAAACACTGTGAGATATAATTACAGACTTATACACTTTAGTGATTACATTTCAGTCATACAGTGGTCACAGTACCTATCCCTCCACCAGTGTCCATTCTCCACCACCAATGTTCCCAGTACCCCTTCTGCCACCACCTCCCCCTACTGCCTCTGTGGCAGGCACATTCCCTTTTACTCTCTCTCTCCTTTTGGGTGTTATGGTTTGCAATATAGGTATTGGAAGCCGGCCTCAAATGTGTGTGTGTGGGGAAGGCAGATGAGACATCAGTGTAATTTTTTAAAGGTGGAAGTTTTTAGGAACGCAGGATTTTAATGTTTCTGTTTTAAAATAGTCTGAGGTTGTTAATTCCACCTTATTATCCCAATTTTAGGGAAAAGAGGCCAGTTATGAGCTTAACAAATCACACATGGAAAGACCATGATTATTCTTTTACAACAGAAATATGTGCTCAATGCCAGGTATATCCTATTGTGTTGAATGCTGGCAAGCCCAGATCTTGGACATTGCAAATCTAGCACCTAGCATGCCCTCAATTACTATTAACTGAATAAGTAATTCCTGCTCTGGGAAGGAACTTATAATTATGCAGTAACATTCTCAGTGAGAATATGGTACCTATCATAAAGGAAGAAGAGAAGATTGTGGGATGGTTTGAACAAAAAAATGCTGTCTCTGAGATGTTGAGGACAAGACTTCAAACAATTGATGCTGATGTCTCAACTCAGCCTTGAAAAACGACAAGAATTTGGGTAAACATAAAACATAGAGGAAAAACCCACACTCTTGGCACGATCATCAGAATATCTGACAAGTATTTTTCTTTTTTTGAGTGCAGGGTACTCTGCCCCATGTCTCATGGGCTTGAATAATATCATCTCAAAACAATGTGCTTTCAGCTTCTTGCTCCAGAACAAGAGGCACAGGCCATTATGTGCCCTTCCTGGTGAGTCTCTTGATCTTGAGCTGTGTTTGAACATTTAGACAGTTAATCTCTAGTAGAGCCCCTCTAATAGAGCAAAGAGTGGGAGTAGAAAGAAGAGTGAGAGAACACACTGATTTAGTTTTTATTTTTCTGTTTTCAAACTTAGTTCCTCTTTGTAAGTTAAGAATTAGTTGAGGACTACAGAGATGATACAGGTGTTAAGGTGCTTGATGAGTCTGTGACTGACCCAGGTTTGATCACTAGCATCACATGGTCCCCTCAGCACTTCCAGAAGTGAGCACAGAATTAGGAGTATCTTTGAGCACCTTCAGGTGTGATCCAACCCTCAGCCAAAGTGAAAACAAACAAAATCATGAGATTTGAGGTCATTGAACATAGAAAATCCACAGGACTTACTTGTACACCAATTAATCTCTACCCAGTAACTTTTCCTGTCTGAGCTTAGAACAGCCTCTAAATATACCCTAGAAGAGGCACTCAACTCCAAATCCATAAATCATCTTCAAGAAAACCATTGAATTTTAAAAAATGATTAGGGAGTTGCATGCATGTTTCTGGAATCTGGCTTTATGGAACTTTTATTGCAGCCTTAAAATGGTGTATTACAGCTCAAGAAGCTGCGACCATCTGTCTCCCAGGACCCTTTTGAGTGCAAGGACCATGCCTGCTCTTTCTTAGCTGATTCTGAAGCTTGGCATATTGTACTGGATAAAACACAGGTCTAGGATTTAAAAGACACTTATTTATTTTTATTCTGACTCTGATCTGAACTTGAACAAACATCAGACAAATCACATATACCCTTTAGGCTTGTTATCTTCATCAGGCAAAAGGAGCCAAATATCTCTATTACTTGAAAAAAAACTTGAACACTGGGAGAATAAGGTAAGGTATTGAAAGTGCTGGAAATAATGCAAAACAATGTAAGGGTGACAATAATAAAGATAATGGGAGAGAATATTTACCCACCACTCATTTTACCAAGTGTTAATATTCAAGATATATAAAACACTTGTTAAACATAGTACCCAAAAACACCTTATGAAAATGTGGAGAAGACTTTGAAAGAAACTACCTTTATAAAGACATAAATGCTTAACAGTTATATGAAAAATGCTCTTTATTTCTTAGGAGGGAAAGACAAATCAAAAATGACAGTGAGATAGCACACATCAAAAAGAGCAAAAGCAAGGATATCTGGCAATGATCTGGGGAAAAAGAAACCCTCTTGCACTGCTGGTACTACTTTTTAAAATATTTTTTTATATTTTTATTAGTGGAACTTCATGAGGTTCAGTTGTAGGCTTACAAATTTTTGTGCTTGGGTTTCAATTATACAATGATCTTTAACCTCTTTAGAAAACAATATAAATTTTTTTTTAAAAAACCCTACGAATTGAGCATCCATTTGGCCCAGAAACGACACTTCTTGGCGTCTACCTCAAAAGCTTCTTAACAGTATTTATAAGATATGTTTGCACCTATGTTCATTGCAGCGCTTTTCACAATACTCAACACTGGAAGCAACCTGAGAGCTCAAAATAATGCCGACTGGATAAGGAAGCCATGACATATCTACACAGTGCAATACTGCCGGCTAAAAGAAAAGATGAAATCATACAGATTGCAGTTACATGCATGGAACTAGATGGTGTCAGGTTGAGAAAGTCAGTCAGAAGGAGAGGAACATATACAGAATGATCTTTTTTATGTGGGTTGTAAAGAAACATAGGAAGGGAGCAGAGGTATCAGAACTGGGGAGTTTATTTAGAGATTGGGCTGGGGTGGGGGTGGATGGGAGGGGTATTCAGAAAATTGGTGGAAGAAAAGTGGGGCTGGTGGTGGGTATGATGTTGGAACCAGGTATGCGTGAAACTATCATTAACCATATTATAAATAAAAATATCTCAATAAATAAAAAAATTTAAAATAGGGAGAATTAATTTAAAAAATGGAACACCCACACCCATACCCACACAACACTCTAAGAGGACAGGGTTGCACAATTGCCCTCTGCCATGCTACTGGTTTCTTCAGTCTCCCTTCTTTGCTCATTTCTTTTGTAGAGGCTGTTGGTTCCCTCACTGCCACACACTCCCTCTTCTTACCATCTTTTATAGATGCATCTTCCTGCAGCAGAGACTGAAATGGATAAGACAGGGATTTTCTTCTTGGAGGGATATAGCATTTTGCTTTTTAACAGTGCTTTGCCATTTCTCCGGGAATTTCACATTAACTGTCATTTCTTTGTCTCCATAGGTCCCTCAGAGAGTTTTCTCCATGTCTGTTTTATTTGATCTGGAGATTGAGATCAGGATACCAAGGTCCCTCAAGTAGTCTGGGTGGCACAGGACTACAACTGGTTCTTCCAACACATGGATTTAGGATTATCACCATTCTCCTGGGAATCATCTTGGGCAGGAGATAGAGACTCAGTACTGATGGTATTCATTCCACAGTGAGAAGTCGGTCATCACAAGGGAAAAAACACCCCTTTTTGCTCAAAGAGACAAGAAAAACTGATCCAAGAAAAAGTGTCTGTATTCAGCCCATTTTCAGATGAGGTTTGACCTCATGGCTAAGTCTCTTGCTGCTGACTCTGCTCACTCTCCTTCAAACGGATTCATTTGAATCCCATGGGTCCACTTTGGAGGAAAGGCCCATCTGGGAGGGCCCCATACGTTCCCCTGTCAAGCAGGGGGAAAACAGCTGCCCTTGCAGAACCAGGCAGCTTCCAAGTGGGCTCTGGTTGGAAGGCAATTTGCAATTTTGAGAGCAGGCTTCATCCAGACACAGACATAGCATGCCTTTGCTATGTTCTTCACGAATATTGCCATGTTATCGTTTCACTCTTGCACATAATGCAGCCATGCATACCATACATCTGCATTGCTCAGATTTTCAACCAATCATTCTATCTACTTGCATCACTCATACATGTCTGGAGCACCCACTGAGTGCCAACCATTCTGGGAAATATGAACGTGAAAGTTGATGCTGTCTTCCTCCAAGCTTGCAGGAGAGAGCAAGGATCTGGAGTCTCATGAATGCTTCTGGAGAGAGCTGTGCTCCATGGCCTTTGAATACAGCATGGAGACTACATTCCCAATCTTAAAGTATTACCTCCTACAAAAGATGTGCTGCCTCTTACATCATCTAAGACATGTAAAATTAAAGCAACATGAAAATAGAACTACATGCCAATGAGAATGACCCAAGTTCAGAACACTGACACCTTCCATTGCTGATGAAGATGTGCAGCCTCAGGGACTCTCACTTACTGCTTTGAGGGATGCAAAGTAGAACAACCACCTTGGAGGACAGTTTGACAGTTTCTTTCAAAACTTAACATATGTTTCAGCAATCACAGTCTTTGACATTTACCCCAAATGAATTGAAAGTCATGCCCACACAACAACGTGTACAAGGGGAATGTGGAGAATGGCTCAGTGGCAAAGTGTTTGCCTTCTAAGCTTGCCGCCACGAGTTTGTACCCACTAGCACCAAGTGTGGTTTCATCTCCTCTGCTGTCTAGGACTATCCCCTGTCCTGTGCAATAACAAAATGTGTCACCCCCCAGGCCATTGAAGCCAGTTGTGTGTAATCATAGTAACATAAGTGCGAGATCCAGGTGAGCATGTGTGTGAACACAACCATGATCACTGAAAAACACTAAATCAGAATGTATACAGGAAACATAACAAAATGAACAAAATATGACCCTCACAAGCATGTGTGCAAGCACCACAACTAGAATGTGCAGTTCTTAGTGGCCAAATGTAGGAGTATCTCAACCAGATGTGCAATCCTGTTATTATAACAGCAATGGAGAAGGGAAGGGAATGAGAATAATCCACACATGGGGTGGGAAGATACTATAGGTTTGGGGCGCTTGCCTTGCATGTACCCAACTCTGGTTCAGTTCATAGTACCACATGCCTCCCCACAAGGATTGCTGGGTATGGACACTGAGCACTACCATGCTGGCTCTAGAGGAGTCCAGTGCTTCAGGGTCCAGACAGCCCTGTATCTTGACATTCTAGCTTTGAACGAAGCACTAACTTGGTTAACCTAGAATTGCCAGGAGTGGCCCCCGATCCTTGAATTCCTCTTGGGAGTTCCCCTCCCCCACCAATTTTGAGTTAAAACTCAAAACCTGCACATGGATCGATCAGGGGTTTAGCAGGTTTATTTACCACGATTTGGAAGTAAACACAATATCCTTGAATTAATGAATGAATAAACTATGTTGCATTCAGACAATGAACTATTATTCTATGTTAAAAGTCGCAAAAACCATAAAACCATCCAGTGAACTTAAATCCATATGACTCAGAGGAAGAAGCCATCCTGAGAAGGTCACATACTGTGTGATTCCAACTCTATGACATCTGGCAAAGACAAAGAGATAGTAAAAACATCAGTGGTTGCTAAGGGATAGGGAGGAAGAAAAGAGGAATAAATGGAGCATGGAGAATTTTTAGGGCAGTGAAACTATTCAGTATGATCCAGTAATGACAGATACATGTCAGTATACATTTATCCAAACCCATGGGTGGCTCAACTCCAAAAGTGAATGCTAATGGAAACTATGGACTTTGATAATGACATGTCAATATAGGTTCATTGATGTAACTAATGAAATTCTATGGTCTGGGAAATTGATAATGAAAGAGGCTGTTCCTGTGTAGGTAAAGGAAAACATGGAAAATGTCTCTAACATTTTCTCTTTTTTTGTGACTTTAATATTGCTCCAAAAATGTATTATCATTTTTACATTTTTAGCTTCTCGGAGTTAGAAGATTTGTGTATCGCATTCATTGCTGATTTCTTCAAGTCTTTCCTAAAATGTTGCTCAACAAAATTTTATTTTTGGTTTTTGGGTCATACTCGATGATGCCCAGGGATCACTCCTGGTTTAGCACTCAGGACTTACTCCTGGCAGTGCTTGGGGGACCATATGGGAAGCCAGGAATCAAATGTGGTTCAGCCACAGGCAAGGCAAGTGCTCTATTGACAGTACTCTCATTCCAGACCCAATGCTCAGAACATTTTTCAGTGGTTGAAAGATCTCTGCTTGAATTAAGAAGATCTACAAGAGAACAGGAGATGTGAGTAAAGTAGGCAAGGAATATTTCTTTTTGTTGGGCAGAAAAGATTCGGCATTAATATTAGAGCAAAAAGAGTTGTTCAATAACATCACAGGAGTGCAGGTCAGCAAATGGTGCAGAAAGCTGGAGCATATGACTTACATGTGCAGGTTTTAGCTTTGGCTCTGACACTATATCCCCCCTCCCCTCAAGCAATGCGATATTGTAACCTAAATGATTCCTGGCATTATAGGGAATGGCCCTCAGCCCCTGTGAGCACTAATTGGGGTCCCTCCTTCACCCTGCTAAAAAGTACAAATAATAAACTGTTTATGGGAGCTGCAAGTGACAGGAACATAGGTTTTTCAGGAAAAAAAGAAATAAGGAGAAAACAATTGACTGGTATCATCCTAGTGTCAGTTCAAAGTCATTACAGCCCATTTATAGAGGAGGAAGCTGAGACTGAAAAAAGAGAATTCATCAGAGATGACACATTTATAGTACCTATTCCCCGTCTGTGTGTGGCACATTTTGTGCAATATCCCATTTAATCCTGTAGCATGGTTGTGAGATGGTATTAGCACTCTTCTAGGGTTACAGATGAAAAAAAATATCATAAGACTCAAGTGAAATAATTGGCTTTGAGCTTCCTGCTCAAGGAGGTAGGTTGTATAGATGTTCACTATCATTTCCTCATCTTAACTTAAATCTGTAGGAATGAAACAAAATGCACACACCCACAAAGTTTTTATTTCTTGCCAGTAGAAACAATGGAAGAAATCATAGAAATAGTGAGAAACAATGAAGACTTAGAGAAGAGATTGGAAGTAGCTTAAAGGAAACAACAGAATGTAGATGGCAGAATAAGGATCTTTTGGAAAACTCTTTATGAAGATTGGGGATCAGGCTGAGGGTTCAGTCCTGGCTTGAGGTCAGCACTGGACATGACTGTAGGCTGAGACTGGCTGGTCGGTGGGAGCAGCCAGGTTGCTTGCTCCCTCTATACCCTCCTGCTCAGGGTAGGTAATAGAGGTTGTTGATTTAAGTGAGGTCACCTCCAGACTCAAGCCAGAGCCTGTGGGCAACTGGATCTTGGGCCCATGAGACTGGGTCCACCCTGGCAGGGAGGGGTTCCCTCATTAGCAGAACTCTGATTCAGAGGATTCATACTCAGTGGTGTCTTTCCCTTGTCTATGCTTCTGTTGGGTGTGAGGAACTCTGAATTTTAACCTTAAAAACACATTTTAGTCCTCAGGATGCCCATTGAGTCTGTGCATGCAAATAGATCTAGTAATTTAACAGGGGACCTGAAGTCAAGAATGCTGTAGGCGGAGAAATAATTTATTGTATGGAAAGTCAAGTACTCATTGCCACCTCTAATTTGTTTAGATATTTAATCAACAGAAAATACTTTGGCTTTCCTAGGATTGCAAGCCACTTTCTAAGCCTAGTGTAGATGATCCCATGTTTGAATCTACGTTCTAGCACCCAAGTGAGCCTTAAGGGCTCCCTAAGAAGCTATAACATTTGGGGATTTATCAGCTATGCTACTTGATTCAAACATGTAACTAGTGAGTGTATCTTAGGTGAGCAGATGTCCCCAGTGCTGGTAGTGTGGAGGGAGCAGAAGGAATTTGCAAGAACTGCAGGTGCATGGGATTTGGAGGGTCTCGGTGTTGTAGATCAAATAACGCCATCGAAAACAGAAGTTTTCAATAGTTGATCCATGAGCCGGTGCTGATCCACAGTGTGTCAAAGTTGACAACCACAGGTCTAACCAAGGAATGGAGCAGCAGAAAGACATATTCTAAGATAGTTTGAACCTAAGGAGTGTTGAGGCTTGAAGCAGCTAGATGTACTGGCAGTTGAGGAGAAGGCATTGCCAAAGGCACAGCAGAGATTCAGGGCAGGGATGAGCAAGTTTTATTGAGCAAAGAAGGCTCTAGTATTACCAGGAGAGGTAATTTTGTGTGTGTGGGGGGAGGGGCAGTCGCTAGACTGAAGCCTGTCTCTCCAACTGTGCAGATTACATGGGTGGTTATCAGAGTTTCCTAAGGCTGCTGTAACAAATGACCACCAACTGGTTCCTTAGAGCAGTAGAGAACCTCTCCTCAGCACTGGCTGGCTTCCAACGGCTCCCAGTTTCCAGCTTCCGTATTTCTAGCAGAACCACCCCAGTGTCTGCTTCTGTCATTCCTAGTTTTTCCATGTGTCCTTCCTCTTATAAGAGCACCAGTCACCACCTCTCTGACACCAATCACTACTCAGTTTAATGTGACTAATTAAATCTGCAAAGACCCTAGATCCAAAGAAGGACACACATATTCCAGGTGGGCAGGAGGGTTTAGAGGACATGATACTATTCAATAAATACAATTTTTCTGGGGGTGATATAATTTACAAAATGACTACTACTAAGACCCAACTTCTGATGCAGGGACAGTCTCCTGGCTTAAAGAGTGCTGAGTCCTTGGGCTGCCAGAAACCCTTCCCTGGTCAGCTGAAACTCCCCTGTGTGTCTAGCCTGCCTTCTCTCACTCGAATCACTCAGGCGCCACAGGGGATGTTTGTTCCTCCCCGTTTTGTTTGTTACTTTCATATTTGTGGGCATTGGGAGAATGTTGCTGTCTTCCCTCAAACTGTTTGCTTCTGCAGACAATGCGCCTCTTTCCCGTTTCTATTTTAAAGCTGCACACGCATCTGTAAGAAGATGGGAGTGTTATGTAATACCTACCATTTTTGTCAAAACCTCATCTCACCCCATTGCCTGATACAGGAAGAAGTTACTGGTGTGAAATTTGCTGGATTTTTTTAAAGGTGAAGAGTATATTCAGATAGATTTCATACCTCACATTCATAAGCAGGTCCATTTTTAAAAGACTATAGGTGCTGTGCTAATGAAAGACAAACCTCACATCTGTTTCCCATACCGCATGCCAGCAACGGTCATACAAATATAGCTGAATACTCTGCCTTTGCCTTTATAGGTATTTTAAAGAGGTGCCCTGGAGAGAAGAATGCAGATTGATCTTCAGAAAACATCCTAGAGAAAGACGACCAAGACTGTTTTTCCTTTTAACAGGTTATGATGCTAAAGTGTTAGTACATTTGGAACTTGTCATCTGGACTATTTCAGTTTACAAATGAGAGTTTCAACAGCTATGGGGGATATGAGAAAGAGGAAAAATTACTTTAGGGAAAAGATATTTCTTTACTGGACCTGGGGCTTTGTGGCAAGTGGGATGACCAGTGTAGAGAAGGCAGCCCTGGGGATCTAGCAGGCTACAAGGACAGGTGTCAGGTTGAGGCAGCCCAGGCAGAGCCTGGGAACCTTTTTAACGGTGACAGGAACACAAGGATGATCTGACTCTAGTCTGGGGACCAGTATCAAGGAGGAACAGGGAGAGGATGCAAATTACCACTATACCAGAGTTCAGAGGATGTTTTTTTGGGGGCAGAGCATCATACAAACAAAAACAAGGTAGAAATCTGATATTTTACCAGAAATTAGAAAGGTAGAGGGTTATAAAGAGTTTCTGACATTGACTACTGGAATCTCAGATATGGGAAAATGGACATTCAAGGGAGGAAAAAACCTTCAATCCAGTTAAGTTCTGCAGACAGTCCAACTTGGGATGGGGGTAAACAAGGATCTTGGTAACCCTTTAAATTGCAGCATTCATAGAAAAGATTGAAAGGTACTAACTCCTTGTCCCCAGCTTAGTTTCCAAGAACTGAACAATATGAACTTATGCGACTTGTCTCTATAAATGGCACCAGTTAAGTCACATAGGGTTTCACAGACCCTAAATCCAGTGACTGGCTTCTGAGTAGAAGCAGGTCATGTGGAGACAGAGACTGCCTGGAGAGTCATAGCCTTGGACTGAGGAACACCTGAGTTTTCTGGGAACCACCGAAGCTAGAGAGGGGTGAGGAGCTTCATCCCTTGAGCCTTCAGAGGAAGCCATGCATCAAGGAAATTCTGAGCCCTTCAAGTGCAATGCATTTTCCCACTAGTTCCGAGTTTGTATGGCAATAGTCCTGCCCATAAGTGATTTTCTTGAGAATGAGACCCTGGGGGACTCACTAACTTTTGTTCTCTAACAAATTGGCATATTGAATATAGAATTGAACTTACACATTAGAGTCCTTATACCCTGTTCATTGCCACACGTGTCTATTCGTTCAGCAAATAGTACTGAGCACCTCATGTAGACACTAAGGTATGCACTGGGGCAATCAAAAGGAGCAATAGCTCTGAGCTCCAGAAGCCACTGACTGATGAAGCTACCAGCTAATTGCTGCATCAGAGGTGACAATGGAGTCTATGAAGGCCCAGGGTAGGTAAGGCATAGCAATGCCAGCTGAAGGGGAGCACAGAGGTATTCTTAGGGGGTGATTCTCCAGTCGGACTTAAGTCAAAGCAATAGTGAGTCAGGAGAAGAAAGGAAGAAGGCAGAAGCAAGTGATTAACAGTGAGATATGTTGAATTTGCAGGAACTGACAGCCAAGCTGTGGCAGGGATTAAAATATGCACTGCTGGTAAGTTGAAAACTAGAGTGAAGATAGGGATGGAGAGTAGAAAGAGGGGAGCCATGAATATAGAGTTCTGGACTGTACTCATTGGGGTTGATAAGTCACTAGTGGTTTGGAGTTGAGAGCTTGAGCATTGGTCTGTGATTCATGGACTGAAACAAGAATGATGGCAGGTTCCTGGGGCTGATGGGGTGAGAGAGGGGACTGCACTGGTGGGAGGTGATTGGTGGTGTTTTAGGTAATCTGTAGAAGGCTAGCCCAGAACTGCAGACTGCATGCTTGGATAAATCGCTGTCATTGTCTAAGCCTTTATCTCTTCATCTGTGGAATGGGAATAATAATATTCCAGCCCACACAGTTGTTGGAGGTTTAAATTAGGTCACCAGTAGGTAGCAGATCTCCTAATTTCTCAGCCAGCCTCTGGAGTGCTGTCCTTTGCAGATTGTCCACATTTGTGACCTGTCTTGTAACTCCAAGTTGTCCAACCTTGAGAAACAAGTAAACATGGAGGAATTTCACAGACTGATTTAGAAGTTTTTAATGTGATTTTAAAGGCCCAGGTTCATAAGTAAGTCTATGCTCTTTGTAAAATATATAATTATGTTCTCTGCTCACATAATCTTATCCATTATAAAAACTGAACTTATCACTGTCACTTTCGATGCAGGATCCTGGCAGAACCAGCTTTACCTAGCAGATGTGTTCCTGAAAATTTTACTTGTAAATTGATTTTAAAATGAGTCAAATCATACTTTACTCACACTAGGGAGTTGAGGCATTTCAAAGAACCCTCTGGTTGTGACTCCTTTGGTAAAATTAATAATTATCCTTAATATCTTGGAGGGACTTATATTTAGATGAACTTCTATATATTTAAATTGTGTAGGAGTGGTCTGCGTATATTTGTGTATATTATAATATTTTAAAATGTGAAATGTTTTTTCTGATCAACCATGCTGGGCAGGATCTCTCAGCCTGTTGCTGTGTGGCTGTACTTTCTAACACTCATCCATTGTGAGTATAGACAGCCCCTCACCAAACATGTCCATTTAGCATCTACATTAATCTTCTTCATGTTTGACATAGATCTCATCTCAGCCCTTCCATTACTGACATGAGATCAATTCGCTTGCACAATGTGATCTTCGATGAGACAATAAATTATAAACTTTCTCCTTAGCATCAAGTCAGCATCTAATTGCATTTTGATTTGTTTCTTGATGTGCGGGTGGAGTGCTGAGAATTGGACATGGAAAGTTGGATGAGTCATATTTGCCTAATTATAACTTGTAATTGTAAAACATAACGGCATTAATACGATAAGTGATGCAAATCAATACTGAAAATGTTCAAGCAGGCAAGATGGATGACGATGTGGATTTCTAATAAAGTTGGCCACTTAGGAAGTACCTACTATGTTCCAGGAACTGCACTCTGTCCTGTGCATAAATGCTGCTTTTATCTCCCCTCTGACTCTGAAAGATATTTTTATTTTGCAGATGATGGTATGGAAGCCTAGCAATATTAAATAACTTCCTCTAAATCAGTGTCTCTGAACCAAAGACTATAATGGCCCCTTGTGGGTCCCCAGAAAATTCCAAGAAAGGAACAAGTGAAAATTGCATAAATGTGGGAGTGGGGCACACCATGCAACTAGGGAGCCAACTGGTAGACAGAAGGGGCTTAGGTAGGAAACAAGCTTGGAAGGGTAAAAAAATGAAAAACATGGCCTTAGGTTGTCCAGTTAAGACTTGGGAGCTAAAATGTGAACCCAGAAGGCATATTATATCTCAGGTCCTCTTAGCTATAAGACCTAGTTCCCAGCTCTGTGTGAGTTACTAGCTCACTGTATACCCAGGTCCCCGTTCTCTCATTGAAGGGCTTGTTCTGTTACTTCTGAGCCCCTTCTGTGCTTCCTGATGGTTTCAATAAAGTTTCAAGAAGGCCTTGGGCTACTTTTAAACAGCCTGGCACTCTACCTGCTTTCCCCATAGTCAATGAAATCCAACTTGAAATCCAAGAATAGCTAAACCTCTACTTCAGTCCCAAGAGCCATTCCATTTACTGAAATACTTACCACACTACCATCCAATTACTATGTAAAACACCTTGGGAGACCATTAATACAAAAGGTTATATATTCTAAAACCCAAATGTCATTTTGTATTAGACATTTTCTTAAGGGCTACTTATCTCAGGATGAATTCCAAGAATGAGTGCTTAATAATTATTTTGCATTTAAACAACCTACTTATGAATTCCAGGGATACAGTGTGTCACAGTACGGCTTCTGCAGGATACAGCAATTATTATAAATGCTGCTGGATTAACTGCTACAGCATTGCAGCCTGACAAAATGACACATCTGTATTAGATTGCTGGTAGGTCATCAGGCAAAATTCTTCCTCTCCTGCCACCCCCAGCCCTCATCCCAGAAAAGAGGTTATTGTGAAAAGTTTATCCAGTGATAAAGAATAAAAAGTCCATAAGAATATATATATCCAAATCTCCGGCCAGTCACAGATATTTGATCCTTTGGTGAATTGCAATGTAAAACATTTCCCTCTTTAAAGGTGTTGGGAAGAAGAGTTCTAGACACTAAGATAATTTTACAGAAGAGCATGAATTTGACTTACAGCCAAGTTAGCCAGAGAAATTTGGCTCTTAGATCTATCTAGTTTCAAGGAGTTTTCATTTGAAACAAAAGGCCACAGTTTGAGAGAAAAGATTTAAGTATAACTTTAACCGGATTTTAATTCCTGTCATGTATATGTGTGTGCATGTACACGTGTGTGTGCATGTGCTTGTGTGAGTGATGTGTGTGTGTGTGTGTGTGTGTGTGTGTGTGTGTGTGTGTGTGTGTGTGTAGAGCTGGGGTGAGATACAAGTTCATCTAACCTCTTATGAACCCAAATAGCCAAGCTCCATGCAGCTTTAATAAGTAACTACTTGGTGATGAGCATTTAACAGTCTCATTAAATCATAATTTAAAAGATTGCTTTTTTTTGCCCCAAACAAATAAAACTCTGTTAAATTCTAATAAGGATCTTTGAAACAGCTGTTTTGCACTACAGAATGTGTAATGACCTTATAATTGTATTAGATGTGGCATGGAAATGTTTATGTTTCTTTTCTAGTCTAAAATGTGCTAAATAACAGAAGCCAAAGTAAAAGGATTCATTATGAATTCCAAGGGTGCAAGGGCCATGTTTCTGGAGATGAGGGATGCTTACAGAAATTCTGGTGTGGATGTGAGGTGGGGCTGGACCACACAACATTCTTCCCTTCCAGCTGGATTTTCTTCTTTGCCTTTCATGACACCCTGCCATTCTCCCTCAAACACAAGCACCTCCCCACTACCCCCTTTCAGACCTTGAAAGTGCCCTCTTCTTATTGACTTATGCATTGCAAGAGGCTCAAAATTCCCAGGGACAGGCCCTGTCTTTGCTCTCCTGATGGTGCTTGAATTTCTGTTAGCATGGAGCTACCTAATTGCTGTTTGCTCATCAAGTTAGCTCTCCAGGGCATGTCCTCCAGGTCCAGGGAGCTGACCTGTGTGAGTTTTATCCACTGGTTTCCTGGATTCTGGCTCTTACTGGGTCCCACCAATGGATCTTTGCAAGAAGGAGATGAATGATGATAATTTTTTCCTTGACACCATCTCTGTGAATTTACTATGTGTATCTCTCTTTCAAAGACTTCAACTCTTGTCCCAGAGAACTTTTCCACATGTTCTTAACCTTGAGATGCTAGCAATATCCTGGAATTTCTACCTCCCATTCTGATTGCTTCAAAACAAGAAGTAGTAACAGAGCTTAGGTTGAGCAGCCTTGGGATGTTTCTTAAAGTGACATGATGGCAAACTCATTTTCCAAAAACAAAACTGGAGAATCAAAACTAAAGATTTCCTTCCTTCCTTCCTTCCTTCCTTCCTTCCTTCCTTCCTTCCTTCCTTCCTTTCTTCATTCTTTCTTGAGTCACACCCTGTACTTAGATTTTACTCCTTGCTTTGTATGCAGAGATTACTCCTAACAGTGCTTAGGGGATTAAACCCAGGTTGGTCATATGCAACGCAAGTGCCCTACCATTTGTACTATTGCTCTGACCCCCAATAACCTGTTTTCTACTGATTCCAGTCCCTAGGATGTAAATGCTCTCATCACTGCCAGAATCAAGCACAAACATGAAGCCACTCAAGGCAGAGCTGTGGCCCACTACTTCTCTACATTTTCCCCACAGCCTTGACATAGCCTCTGCATTCAGCTCCATGACAATGATCTAACCTTAAGTACCATCTACTGTTCCAAGCCCCCAAGGAATTACCTGAAATGTGGGCCTTGTGAATTTACGTACTTTGACAAGTGCTGGAAACCCAGCTCCAAAGAAATGCAGTTTCTCCTGGGCCAAGTCTTGTAGTTAAAAGTCCTTCCACAAGTAAAAAGTATCCTCCTGGTTGGGTGCCCCCCTTCTCCCCATCCCAACCTCCCCAACCCATACACACACCCTTTGTCCAGAGTAAGAATAAGATACTTCTGAGCATCTTCTCTTTGAAGGATCACCTTACAAGTGATCCAAGGTGTTGTGAACTAGATCCCCACAACACCAAACCAAGAAACTCACTTCAGAACAAAGGGACAGCTACCCATGGTGCCCTGCCCAGTTGAGTCTCGGGTGCTATTTCTGGTCACTGCTCCCAAGAACTCCCTCCCAGCAGCTTCCCATGGTGTCTGGCTCTGGCACTGGTCTTTTGGGGAGGAATAGGGACTCCTGTCTGAAGAGACTTCCACCAGCCCAACCCACCACAGAATCAATTCCTTTTCTTAGTCCCTTCGCATGAAATAGTTTTGTTTTGGTTTTTTAGCTAATCAGATTGCCACCATTGACCCATTGGTTTCTCTGGCAGAATTTCTTGCTCTGAGCTGACTCAGATGTTAGTGGTCTGAAAAAACTCATTTACTTCTCTGGGGCTATGGAGAACTGCACTCTTTCACCTCTATGTACACCAGCTACCACAACTGTTGGGCTTGAGGCTCACCTGTGTTTATAGGCATTCAGTATCTATCAGTGCTATGTGTCCTCACAGCCTTTGATGAGTCAGAGTTCCTGCCAGAAAACAGATGGCTGATTCCAAGAGTAGCATCCAGGAGAGATTACAAAAGGAGCTATTTGATCTTGTGAGCTTGTACTCTGGACTCGGAGAACCAACCTGGGATGATGCAGCACCCACAGACTCCAGAGAGTGGGCCATGGGCCTCCCCACTCTTTGTTGCAGGAAGCTGGGGGGTTGTTCTCAGGGTTCATGCTGAGATGTGAAGACTCCCAGGAGAGGCTGAAGCTGCAGAGGGTTGCATTAGCTGTCTTGCTGCTGTAGGGTCATACTGCAGAGAGATTATGTTGTGTGGAAGTGTTGGGAGAGAATCGATACTTTCACCCTTCTTTTCCCAATTTCTTCTGAGTCCCAGGGAAAGTTAAAGAGCCTGGAGCTGGGTTACACACATGATTGACTTTAATCATAAGCTCCAGCCTCTTGGGTCCTGCGTGTACCAGAGATGGGTGTAAATGGGTCTGAGATGTGAGCTAAACAACAACCCACAGAGGCAAGGATGCTCCTCCATCTCCAGCAGGTGTTGGCTTTCAGGGGAGTTTTGTGGTGAAACTCACTCTTGCTTTCAAGACTATGCTGTGCTGCCTTCCAGGGACTCCTGAAGGATCAGCAGGAGGAGAAGGTACTTCCATTTTTTTTCGAGAGGTCTGCTCTCCCATTCCACCCCCAGCCCCAGAGAAGCCCCATCCCAGGAATTAGAATTCATGTTAGCTTTTCCAAAGGTAATCCAGGAGTTCTATCATGACCTGGATAATTGCTACCTTATGTTCTGCATTCCAGTCAATTGGTTCATGGATAACTCTGTATGGCTCTTTTGCAGTTTAGGGCTACAGACATGAGGCCTATGCCTGCTTCTGCCTGATGGCTCCTTGGGTGCAAGGCCAGAAATCCTGCCTCTGGCATTCTGTCTGCCTTTGTAAACCTTACTTTTCTCAGCTGGTATTTGGCTGTCTTCAGCAAATGACCCTCTCTCCTTTGCATGTGGTTCTGAGCGTGTCTCCCTTATGAGAGTTGTGTCTTTGGAGAAGTCCTTCACAAGCCGTGAGGCATAAGGAAGAAGAGTTCTAGAGAAATTTTGGAACTGTATCCCCAAAGGAAAAGGCTCTATATTTAAAATCCTTCTGTGTTTCTGAGAGCAAATATAAACTCTTCTTCAGATAAATTCAATTCTCGTTGAAGGTAGCAGAAAGTTACACTTAAATTGACTATAGTATTTTAACTCATTGAAACACCTTCTTAGAATGACAATTAAGCACTCAGTTTTCATAAGTAAGGTAACCATGAAAAAACCTTTCTGAATATTAAAAATAAAATCATTACCATAAGCAACCATTATTCTCTTGCTTAATATTCTTTTTGCGACAAGATCACACAAATTACCCTTAGAATATAGTACAAGAAGTTGGTATTTTCTGACACTATGGTGTTCCTCCTTTATTATGTGAAAAATTTACTCTCCTCCCCCGCCCCTCCGCTTTTCTTGACTTATGGGAAGCTCCAGGCTAACTTGTATTAACTTCACTCTATCCTACATCTTCTGGTACAAATCTTGTTCTTTTATTATTATTATTATAACTGTCCTATAACAAACGTGTTCTTTGACACTTTTGTAAGTAGGCTAGCAATAGCAGCATTTGATTTTGTATGAGGTAAGTTTAAAAAGTCATTTTTATTTTCTTTTTTGATACTACAATAACCCTGTGAGGCCTGCTGCCTACTTTTATTTGAATGTATTCAGATGGTAGTCACAGAGGTGCATAATTTGACCCCAACCAGCTTGCTTAGGAGAAAATGCTCTCTTAGAGCACCAACCAAGGTGAACAAAGTGATGTCAGGCTCTGAAGTCTGACTGTTGGGCTCATATCAAGTCCACTTGACCTTGAGCCAGTCATCTACTCTGTGTCCCCTGCCTAACTAAGCTCCAAGGCCGTGAGGATGAGGATATTTAAAACGAGGATGGTATTCACACCAAATCCACTGGACTCTTTGAAGAATAAAGCTAGGTCATCATAGCACATCTGACACTCAATAAGAACATACTAAGGGGCTGTTATTTTATTGTTCAAGAATAATGTCTCAATCCAGGCTGTCTTCGTTTTCCTTAGGGGAGCATTCCTCCGTATACCATGCTGCTTTGCAGAGATTATACATTTATTGAAACTACACTGCACTCAAATATTTTTCTGAATATATATATTTTCCTCCCCAACCCCCATATGGATTTACAATCTAACAGATTCTGTTTATACAACATAATTAGGAAAAACTCTGTCCAGGAGTTGGCTTTAATTTTGTGCAAATTCATTGAACAAATGACTGGCAGACATGAGCGGGGAGAGGTTTTGCCAAATTTCCCACCCAAGATAGGAGGGCAACCTCTACTCACCTCCTCCCCACCAGGGGTATATTCGTCCTCATCTGGCAGCTGCTGCTTCCCCAGAACACTGCTAAGGTTGGTCACTTACTGAGAGCCACCTGACTTATAGATAAACTTCTCTGTCATGTAAGTGTGGTAAAACAGACCATCTCCTGCCTCTAGACTTTTATCTGCAAGGGAAGATGCTAACTTATGGAGGTCACTTATACTTTTATGCTCTGTTTCTTCTTCTGTAAAGGGGGCATGTAGTGATGAGTCTGGGTTACTTGATTTCCAAGGGCTCTCGCCTGATTTTAAAACCAATATGAGTCCTTTGTAGGAGTTTTGGCTCAACCTCAGCCATAAAGAAAACAAAACAGACATTCTTTCACATTCTGGAACGTTGCACATTCTGGCATTTTCTAAGGAGAGTATTGCATTATCAGGGAATACAATATTTATTTGCCAGATGAACAGCTGTTGTCTACTACTGAGTATAATGCAGGAAGAACTGGAAAGGAATGAGGTAGTTTTTGTAAAGACTAAAGGTAGGAGAAGTGGAATTCAGACTAACAACAGCACGGATAATGCATTTGACAAATGCCTCATGCACTTTCTTTCCTTCTCAAGGAAAATCCTGAGAAGGAGCTGTCATTGTCATCCTTACTTTGCACAGCGAGAGAGTGTGTGAGCTGCCAAAAGTCACAAAGAACATCATCTACATAGTGAACATGGGAATTTAGAGGTCAAAAGCAGGAGATGCTCTGTTATACCACTCTCCTCTACTGCTCAGCCTGGCATTAATTTATCTTGAGCCATACCTATAAACATCAGCAGATTCGCTTCCCCCATTTCCCAACTGAATTTACAGACATAACCTCTCCCAAAGTAGTAGTTCTACCCAAGAGAGATTCTGCTGAGATGGCCTGGAGGCAGTGTGAGTTTGGAGCATGCTGGTTAACTAGCTTCTTAATACTGTTGCTTTCACTTCAAACTACAATTTTGCCTGCACATCCACTACATATGGATCTAGTAGTCTCTGTGAGGTCCTGGGTTATGTTGCATTTTATAACTGAGTGAATGCATTTTGTGTCTCTGTGGGATTTGCTCACGCAGACACCCTAAGTTTTCAAGTGGCATGTCATCTTCCTGGCAATGAGTCACAGACCCATCAGACTGAAGTGCTGTAGGGATTTTCTGGAAGGTGTAAATCAATGGTTCTCAAAGTATAGTGCATCTTGGAATCATCTGAAAGGTCTTTTAAAACACATATGCTGAGTCTAACTCAAGAGCTTCTGGTTCAGTAGGTCTGGGGTGTGGTCTGACAGTTCTCATTTCTAATCAGGTCCCAGGAGACGTTGAGGCAGCTGGCCTAGGAAACATACTTGATTTTATTTTAGTTTAGGGGGCCACACCTAGCTGTGTTCAGGACTTAGGTTTGGCTCTGTGTTCAAGGATCACATATGGTGGTGCTCAGGGAACTGCACATGGGCATCAAACCTGAGTCTGTCCTGTGCAAGACAGGTACTTTCCCCTATAATATCTCTTCATCTCAAGAAATACACTCAGAGAAGCATGAATATGGCAGAGAAACAGCAGCAATGTTTTGGTTTACCATTGGTTCAGTTTCTTGGACATAAAAAGTTGAAGGTGCACTTTCAAATGGTGATAACATTATTGATTACACTAAGTTTCTAAGAATGTTGAAAAAGACCATCTATGTATCACTCAGAGGCTCACCTTTCCCTGATCATCAGACTCCTATCTCAACACATGGGAGAACCTAGCTCATTTCCAGACAACTGTGACTCTCAATGAAAAGTCACTCATGGGAAAGCCCCAATAAGGATCTGGTGACTGGTAAAGATTTTGTAGAGGACACAGAGGAGGAAGCTTATATCACACCACATGAAGCATACTATCCTTGGACATTGTTGCTCCCAAACATTCCTTCTTGGCCTCTTGTTCACTATTTTTCTTCCTAGACCCAACTACTGTAGGCCTGCCTCGTTTTGTGGGTGATGCATCTCGATTGCTGCTCCCTTTCACTCCCCCAAGGGTCATTTGCCCTCCTTTGCATCTTGTGCCTCTAACTCATCTTGATGTTTATAACTAGGGTTTGTTAGGCACATACTCCATCTTGATGCCTGGTTCTGGCTATCTTTTGTCACTTGAGTTCTCATCCTAAATAGTTTATTACAGCATCTCCCTCTCCTCCACCTTTACATAGATATGCCTCCTCCCCTGCCCCTCAAGGCCTCTAGTCTCCCTGAATGAAGGAACTGCAGTGACTTCCTGGGTCTCTGTGTTATTATCTGATTGTTGTCTCCACGGCATATTGGTTGAGGCAAAATAAGCCCCAGCTGGTGTCACTCAGGCCTCCTTGGAGTCAGACACAGCCTTCCCACCTCCTCCTGAAAACACTGACTCCTGAGGCCTTGTTGGGGCCACATTTCCCTGGTATGATAGCTCACAGGAAAAGGGAAGAAACAAGCTCCTTTGCAGCACCAATGAACATCAATGTATCAGCAGAAGTTTTGAGGGACACAGAGTGACATTGCAGGCACTACAGGGTACCCCGCCCCTAGGCAGGCCCTTTTCTAGGTGCTCCACCAAACCATACTCCTGATGAGTCAGGGCCTTCCACTCTCTAGGGTAACTTCATACTTCACTAGGGGGATACCTGACCCTTCTTTCTCTCAGTACCTCTTTCTCTGCTGGAAAAAAATAAACAAGCATCTCTCCCTCAGAGCACTTAATTTCCCTTTCTCTTCTCAATTTATGATAGGAAGCTCTTGTTCAAACACTGTGAATCTCAATTCTCTGATGATTTTAGTGATCATTTCCGATTTTTTCTTTATTATGGGGGAGGAAGACACACCTGGCTGTGTTCAGGACTTAGGCTCTGCTCACGGATCACTCCT
The DNA here is from genome assembly GCF_029834395.1 of Sorex fumeus. Taxonomy (NCBI): domain Eukaryota; kingdom Metazoa; phylum Chordata; class Mammalia; order Eulipotyphla; family Soricidae; genus Sorex; species Sorex fumeus. The sequence continues at coordinate 12,189,172 of NW_026606138.1, read as the reverse complement.
GGTGGGGCTTGGGGGACCATATGAAGGAACTTGGGTCCTTCACGTGCAAGGCAAGAGCTCTACTCAACATTATCTCCTCTGAAAGCACGATTTTAGGAATTCCTCATCCCCGCCTACTGGGAAGTGACTATGACCCTTGCCCATCACCTTGGTCAGAAGTGATTCTTATTCTGATCAAGACACATTTTTTCAAATCCTATTTAAAAATATCCATGCCCATAAGTTTATTGTCACTGTCATTTTGAATGCCCAAATGAAAGCAGAGAAACATTGCTGTTGTTGGGCAGAGATAGTACTATGGGGAAGGAACTTGCTTTGCATGTGGTTGATGGTGCATCAGTTCCCAGCATCTCATACGGTCCCTGAAGGGATTCCTTTGGGCAGGAATAAGCACCACTGGATGTGGCCCAAAACAAAACAACGATTAGCAGCTTTTTTGTGTTTGTTTTTATTTTCCTCTCTTAGAGTTGGTTAGCAGCCAAAGTCTAGACACGTTGTGTACTTCCTGCCATCCCACTCTTCCCCCTGTCATTCTTGTATATTCCCAGGAGTGTACAGCCATAACCACAGAAGTAGGATTGGGGACCATGCTGATGTCTCAGGTTAAAGGACAGGATAAGCTTTAATCTTCTGCAATTATACTCCCAGTTCTTTGCTTTGTCTCACTTTTACCTTTGCTAATTATCTCATTCTTTCTGTGGTTGGACAAGCCTATCATATGACATTAGGGAAAGTCATGAGCTCAGGTCTAATGTGCTACAACCCAGTTTGTTTGTAAAGGCTGTTTTACTACACTGAGCCTGTGTCAGAGAGAGAGAGAGAGAGAGAGAGAGAGAGAGAGAGAGAGAGAGAAAATGAGACTCATGATAGTATCTGTTTCAGAAAGAATAGAATGAATTAAGGTGTAAATAAGGTCATCTACACACATTTGAAATTTTCATTACATACTTCCTGTATTTCTAGGTGTACCTTTTCGATTGTCTGCATTCCTTTCATCACAGGTTTCTTTTCCAGCCTATACTGAGAGTTTGGGCATAAGAAATAGAGATGGGCAGTCTTTTATCAATGTTACTTCAAGTGACTCGGCTGCCCTTGCTTCCATGGAGGAAATCATGTCCAAGTTGTCACGTTAATCACAGCCCAACAGGGAATAGGCTATTTACACTTGTGTCACTTCCTCCAAGATTCGATTACTATAATTGCCTATTGACTGTGTGCTCTGCCGACTTCCACAGGCTCCAGCTGTCAGAATAGAGAGTGCTCCCGGGCAGATTATGTCATGGGGGAAAGGGGATGCTTCCAACACACATCTGGCATCCGGCGCTAGTCTCCCAGTCTGTTGGTCTACAATCTCCAAGTCCTTGTCCAGTGTGCTGAACCTCAAGCTTCTCCTTTTACCCTTTTGGGTGTCTATTATAATGTGTCCCTCTCTCTAAATTCTAACCATAGATTCTATGGTCAGATCCTGTCCAATGCAGTTATCATTACTGAAGTCACAAATAGTTATCATGTTTAAAGATAGTTATTTTCACTTGAAATTATCTGATGCCCCTACTGCATTTAATTTTTAAAAAGTGAACTTTCTGCTTTTTTTCATCCTGCCTAAATTGATTTTTATGAATCATTTGGCTTCTCTGGTCATTTTCTTCCATTTTCTTTCATTAGTGGTTTCTTTGGGGGGGGGGGGTTAGTGGGTATAGGAGTTCTAGTAACTGTTGGCTTTTTTTTTCAGTCAAACATTCCAGGGGTTATCTGACATCATTCTCAAATGAGAGGCAAAGTTCCACTTTATCCAATATATAAAATTGGTTTGAGAGAATACCCATAACTGAATTTCATTTCTTCCATTTCTAGTCTGAGTGTTCTGCTCAGCATTCCTTGCTGGATATCCCAGCCTAAACTTTACACAAGTTGTCCCACAGCTCAACTGTCTTTTAGAACTGAATTTAGCTTAAATCACTGCCATCTACTGCGATTGCCCCAGACAAATCTTTTCAGTCATCTAGCTCTCAAATGAAAAGTGCTTCCTCACTGCTCATTTGATGGAGGGTAATGAGGTGCTGTTTCTACAAGATTACTTACCTGATGAGACAGGAGGACTCAATTGAAAAGACTGAGGAAGTACCATAGATGGCTCTGGCTGAGTGCTTCTGGAAGATTGAGCAAGTGTTACTGAAGAGAGAAGTCAATACTTTCTTTCTCCTTTTTGTCCCCAATAAATTAATGTGGTCCTTTACCCCCATAAAATATTCTTTAAATGTTTTATTTCTCCCGTGTGCCTAGAAACATGTTAGGTTTTGGTTTTGGGTTTTTTTATTCACAATTTCTTTATTTTTAAAATGTTTTTATTGAATCATTGTGAAATAGACCATTACGGACCTGGTCATTATTGGATTTCTCTCATTCAGTATTCCAATATCCATCCCTCCACCAGCGTACATTTCCCAGCACCAGTGTCCCCAGGTTCCCTTTCATTAGTGGTTGGAACTAACCATAAGTGTGTGTGGGACTGAGGGTAGGTAAGATAGAGAAAAGATCGCTATGAGTAGTTAGTTTTTATTTTAATGTCATCCTGCATCTGAATCACATGGAGACCTTATTAAAACACAGGTTCCTGAATCTTGCCAGGCCCCCACCCAAAGTTCCTGATTCAATAAGTTCATGCTGATGCCTGATGATTTGTGTTTCTAATAATTTCCCAGGTATTGGGACTTCTGCTGATTCAGGAACACATGTAGATCTAGAGGTTATGTAAGGACAGAAAGCCATGATGTCAAAGAGTGCAGATTTTTGGCTCTTTTATCCCATCACCACCTTGTCTTTCATTACTACCATGTACTGACATTCACTCACTCATCCACTCCTTCCTTCATTATTTCAGCCTGGCACAAGTTCCAGAGAGTTTGTGAGAGCTCTACTTGCCTTTGGTGGTGTTGTTGACTTTACTGAGAATATATCATTCATCACCTGGGTCACTGTAACTCACCCAACTTCTGTCTCATGCATTAAATTCTCTGTGAGCCAAGTACTTTCCCTGTGAGATGTGGCACTTCCTCTTTTTTTTTGTACTTTGCATTATTCTTTGTCAATGCAGTTATGTCTTTGTATTGAAATAACATTTAGTTGTAACTTGACAAAGTTTTTGCCTCTGTTACATTCGATTTTCTGATAGCATAGATAGTTCTTTATTTGTCTAACTCTAGAGCCTCAGCTATGCAGATGATCCATATGATCTGTTTGTGGGCTTGATCATTTCATGGCACAGACAATCACTTGACACAATTGAATGGGAGTTTGTATTTAAACATGATTTTCCATACTATTCAGCTGTTACAAAAATGAAGTTATTAAATTTGCTTATAAATGGATGGGCATGGAAACCACAATCCACAATGCCCCAAAGAGGACAGAGAGAGAGAAAGAGAGAGAAACATGAAAAAGTGCCTGCCATAGAGGCAGGTTGGGGGAAGGTGGTGGGTCGGAAACTGGGAACATTGGTGGTGGGAAATGCACACTGGTGGAGGGATAGGTGTTGGAACACTGTATGACTGAAACCCAAGCATGATCAGCTTTGTAACTCTGTATCTCACCATGATTCAATTAAAAATTAAAATAAGAAAGAAAGAATAACAAAAAGTTAAAAATTCAAAAACATGATTTTCCTTCTAAATGTGCAAATTATTTCATATAACTACTTGAAGTTGAATGTAGATAAAAAGCTTAGAAGAGTGTTTGGTCCTGCATAGGTCTGGTAACTTCATTTAATTTTGTGGCTCTAATTCACATCCATAATCACTAAGAAATTAATTTAGAAAATAGAGATATTTTGAATTGTTGCTATATTTAAACAGTTTTCTTCTACACTAAAATTTTTCACATCCCTCATTTAGTAGATGTAACTTAACAATATGTTCCAGATCTGTTTCACCATTTGAGCTGGAAAATGGCTCCATGCAAAATCTCTTATCCATGATCAAGATGTGAATGGCAAGAGCACACTGGGGTAGGCAAAAGATCTTAGAATGCAAAAGATCTCTCGTTATGATCAAGCCACTACAGGTCATGCGACCATTGGCATTATCCGCTAAATGTTTTAAATGACCTCTTATGATTGTTGGGTAAATATTTTCTCCTGTTCAGCAACATTACTTTAAATCATGCTGCAAAATGCATTTAAAAGTGCTTCTCATGATGTCAGGGTGAGTAGCAAATGATAGGGGCGGGGTTGATGGAGGGAAATGAAAACTGGTGAAGGAATTGTTGAAACATTGTGTGTTGGAAACCTAGTCATGAATAAGTTTGCAATTTCATGGCAACTAAGTTAAAAAGTCAAAAGATCAGTAAATGACCTTTTAGGTTTTTATACAGTGTTAAAATCCCAGATTGAAATAACATGTTCAGTGGATAAGACTCTTGCCTTGCACGTGGCCAACCTGGTTTAAGTCCTCAGCACCACATATGATCCCCTGGATCCACCAGGAGTGACACTAGAGCACAAAGCCAGCTGTGAGCCCTACACACAGCCGAGTATGGCCTAAAATCAAACAAAAAGAACAACATTTTTATAAACTGGACTTGTGTTTCCATAAGGCTTAGCACTTTACAATGTTTTCTCTCTTGGGAAGTTCCACAGATGGATCCAAAGTCCATATTCTTTTTGGAAATTTTTCCTAATTCATGGCTTCAGTGAACATCTCACTTCACAACTGTCAGATTTGCTCTCCAACCTTGATCCTTCCTGCTAGCTACTTAGCATTCATACTTCATCCTATGCCTGCTATTGCAAAGGTGGCGCATCCAAACAGAATCTTCCCCCGCACCCGACTCCTGAGAATGCTCTTCCTTTTGGTGTTCTTCAGCTATTTTAACAGAGGTCTCACTGCCTAGACCCAAAATTATGAACTGTGATGTGAACTCTTATGTGACTCCTAGTTTTTGTTATGCATATGCTCTTAAAGGTACTTCCTATTTGTTCTGGAAATTTTCTCCTGTTCCTTCCTCCACTTTATGTATTACCACTATCCTGCAATGCATCCTGTGATTTTTTGCTTGGATTTTGCACTAATCAATTTAATTTGGCACTCCTCTCATTTTGATCTGTCAGAAGCACACCCCGAGATGAGAATTTATGAGTAGGTGATGCATTAAGTCACGCAGTGCGTCTGAGAGAAACCTCTAAGACAATGAAGGCAGTGAGAAAAGGAAAGGAAAGAAATGATGTAAGGGCAAGTTTTCTCGCAAAATTTCAGTCACTTTTGATCTCATTCTGGAATAAAATTTACATCTCAGTTTTTGCCAACTGGAGACAAGGGAACATGGCTGCGGGCTGCCCTAGAGGTACCAATTCCCCATCAGCTTTCCCTCCCATATCCCATAGAAAGACTTCTGAACAAGGTCACAGGAATGAGTTGTTAGAAGCTGTACGAGCATATGGAATTTGGGAAGACAGGGAGAGAAATCTCAAATGGATCTGAGAGAATCAGCATTGGATAAAGCATTGTTAGTAGTGCTCACTTTGCTGACTTTCAAACTATTGCCAGCTCAACATTGTCATGTTACTGCTCTTTGCAATGTTCAATGACTTCCTCTACTCTCTTACCCTATCACAAGTCCTAATAAGTTAGTATTGACCATTTGTCCTCACTTGCATCCCATTTCACAAACCTTGAATTTTTGACAGATTGACTAAGCATTGTATGTATGAATCAGAGTCTTCCAGTTTTTGGCTAATAATTCCAGTCTATCTGGAGGGATCTTTAAACTACATTCATAACTCTCACTCAACTTCAAAGATGAGGGAGATTTTTCCGATTACATCCTAAGAGTTGGAGTCTTTCCTCTTCAGAACTTCCCAAGAACTTCATCTTACTCTCTCCCTCTGCAGGTATCTGGTGCATGTTCTAGGGATAAAATTCCTTGTTTTTCTCTCCACTGGACTATGGTCAGCTCAGTATTCACGTTAGTAATCCAGGTTCAGCCACAGAACCTGCCCAGACATTGGAATGGAAGTGATGCTATCAATGCTTATTGAATAAATGACTGAATCTCCTCTCTATGTCTCTATCAAACAGAAGAAGATAGATGGGGAAGGTGACCACTCTATACAATTGAGCTCTCAAAGTCCAGGCTTTTTATGAGCATATTTTAATCCTTTGGAAGCAGTAAAGGCCCTGTGCACACCTTTTCCATCTTGCTTTGTTAGGCCTGCTGTGGAGAATATTCATGATGATACAATGGTGCAGTGTGGGTGGGGGTAGGACTTTTCAAATTTACCTTGTCCCGAAGCAACCCTTTCTTCCAAGAAAGTTCTACAAATAATTAAAAAAAATTTATATGTACAGTGTATTTAACATTCAAGAGTCTTTTTATGACCATAAATATGAAGTGTCTTTCAGCAATCTACCGGTCTCTGTGTTGTCCTAGCCTCAGTGTTTTGGGGTGGGAGACATAGAACAAAGTCAGGTAACCATTTGGCAGTCTTTGTTTCCTTCCAGAATTAATGGTATGCTTGAATTAGAATGTGGAGAGCTCCAAGAGTTTGTGATTTCAACCTTTTATTTGTTGGACATTTTGCTGAATAACAGAGACACAAACACAAATGTCATGGGTTCCCTTGACCACAAAACTGTATGACTAGGAATCCCTTGTGATTTTTTTGATTCGTTTTTATCATTGTTATCTTGCGTTTTTGTTCTGGGAGCCACCGTTGGCAATACTCAGAGGCTGGGTGCTTGTGTATTTCTCCTGGTATTGTTGCACTGACTACATGCTAGGAATGAGTAGTGCTCTCCCTATTCTTGGTATACTCCCGTACTCTCCTCTGGCCCTATCTTGAAATCACTAAGATACCCTGGAAGAAAAACTGTTTCAGAGACGAAATTTCCTTTTGTGTTATTTCCCCTTTAGTTATAATATGACCTTTTATTAGACCTAGGCAGACTTGTTTTTTACATCACAAGTCTACTAGAAAGTTACCCCGGGAACTCTGAAAATTCACCCTCCCCCCATTCCACCCAACACAAAATTTCTCCCAATAAAAAAATACATAGGTATAAGTAGAGAACAAATGTCTGTGTCAAGTGTGGGTTTCAGCAGTTTACTAAGCTCATTCAATAGTTATTTGATGGGATTGTACATATTAACCATCAGCTTGTGCAATCTGAATTAGTGTCAGAGTAAACTAAAAATTTGCTACATGATGAGTTATTGCATTCACTCCTGCATAGATAAAAAATACCTGAAAAATCATAAATGCTCCAAATCTTTCCCCTTCTGGTCTCCACAAACACAATCATAACCCCATTAAAGCATTTGATTCCCCAATCACTCACTCTTGATTGATTTCTTTCAGATGCTCTTAGTCATTATTGTAGGTGTCTTGTTAAGTTATTAAATGCTTATCCCTACCTGGCACAGCTTGAGTCCCTGCAGGCAGTACTATATTGCCAGACGATCTGTGTAGTCAGAAGAAGAGGGACAGATACAGAATGATCTCTCTCATGTGTGGGATAAAAAGAGACATTAGCAAAGGAATAACAAGTGGCCCAAAGAAACAGAACTGGGCTACAGAGCTGAACTCACCAAGGCAGTGAGGCAGGGGTTTCGGGGAGAAGGGAGGGACATGAAGACATTAGTTGAGGGAAGAGAACACTAGTGGAAGGTGTGGTATTAGAATGTTGTATTCATGAAATACTATCATAAACAGTATAATAATCAAATTGGAGACAAACAAGCCTCTAAACCTATAACGAAAGACCTGTGGCTTGAGAGAGATTTCCTCCTGAGGTGATTTGAGCTGCTGAGAGTTATTTTTCCTGGTGTGGCCACTCGACCTACACATATGAATTTATGGCATATTTGTGCTATGCTTCACCTTCTATGTATATTAGTTTTATTACATAATCTCTGGTTTATTACATAGAATGGTGAAAGTATCTTTTTTTTTCTTTGTTGTCTCAAACATAACTCTTTCCTGGCCAGTTATCAGAACATCACCTGCCACTGAGTTCCCAAGGAGTGAACAAGCAATTACCATGCATTTGCGCAGAATTATTTTGTTCTGATTCAAAAGTCTGATTTGGGATGAGACTGGGATACCACAGGGGAGCGCTTGCCTTGCTCCCTATGTGAGCCCCTTGATCAATCCCTGACACCACAAAAGAAATTTTAACCTGAAAACTAATAAAAGCAGAAATTTGATTCAAAGGCCTCAAGCATTTTGGAGGGGGATGGAATTTTAAGGTATTTCATTTCCAAGGGCTTAAGAAGAGCTTAAGACTCTTTTTTGATAGGCATTCTTCTCTCCCTGCTTTCTCTTCCAATATGTTACCATCACATACTATATCCACGTACTGTGGACCAATCTGAAAGGATGTGCTCCAGGGTAAGGAACTTCTTAGAAAGGAATTTACCTGCCCCAGCCAGAGGGCAAATCCAAGTATTTGTCCTCTGTTGCTTGGTGGTCTTCCAGCTGTAGGGGAAATGGATTCAGGGTTTGTGATTGTGCCGAATGAAGCACCATTCTCAGGTTCACCATGAAGCCAAATTTCCATTAGATTTTTTTATTATTGAATCACCATGAGATACAGTTATATGCTTTCATGTTTGAGTTATAATCATAAATTGTTCACTCACCCATGCATTAGACTTTTAGTGAATCAGGGACCTTTCCTGTCTTTTGCTCCACCACTTTCTCTCCTTGCGTATATCTAGGTGCTTTTGTTTCCACACAAGATATGTAATGAATTTGAGCTTTTTGATAAAACAGAAATCAGGGAAAGAAAAATGTTGACACAAATCTCATATTAGTTTCATTCAGATGTTCACTTCTTTTGGTGAGGGAGAGGATGATTTCTTTATTCTTTACCTAGTAATCATACAATTATTAAAAATAATTCCATAAGAGAGGTTAAGACCAATTCAATGTCATAGCATGTATATTAGCTCCAAGCAAAGAGGGGATTGTAGGGACTTTAGAGAGGTTTCATGCTAAAATATTGCATGTTACAATAACTATCACTGATTAACATGTATCTTTTTTCCTATATGTTTGTGTCACTCAGTTCTACCAAGCTTGCCAGGCTTGGGGATGAGACGTAAATCCTGTGAAGATGGAAATCACTGGGACTACTCTGCTACAGAAGAATCCTGTTTGCTATTATGAAGGAGGAAATATCTTATTTGCTGGTTATACATCAAGGAGAAAAAAGAGAAGAACACGGACGGATATCAGGGTATCTGTGTGGGTATGCACTGTAGCCAGCACTGAAGGTTCGCATCTCACAATGGGTGCTGCAAAGAGTGAGGGACCCCAACTCTATTTTTATGGTCTGCTTTTCCATTTCCTCATGTGCCAAATCTACACCATCTGTCTCTTCTCTCTCATAGTCCTTGCTTCTAAAATGCCACATCTCTCTTCTACCTGTTTACATTTCACTGACTCTTCAAGTCCAGGTCCAGTTCTGTTTTTCTCTATGTACCTTCTTAGTGTTTTCATTGCTCTCTGATCTAGTCACACCATTTACTCTTGGGAAACCCTGTGGCTGGAATGGTGGAGCAGATGCATTCCTATTTCCTAATGATCTGTATCACTCTGTTTAGGAGTCTACCTCAGCATATGCTGCTGACAAAGAAAATGTTTTGTGCACTAATTATCCCATATGAATAGTACTTGTCTCTTTCAATTAAATACCTTTGAGGGAAGCAGCAGTGCTGTGTAATTTCTTTTATCCCAAAATGTGCAGCATGGTGTTAGGTATTCATAGTAGCCAATATTGATGGACCATTTACCATATGTTTGGCACTGTTCTAAGCTCGTTGCATGTGTTGACTCACTAATTCTCACAACCCCCCTTTGAAGTCACAAATAGTATTTTCTTTCTTTTACAGATGAGAAAGATGAAGCCTAGAGAGCTTCGATAAAATGCCCAAGATCACACAGCTTGGAAATATGATAAGTGAGTTCAAGTGAAAGATCTCATCCTTTCCCTAAGTGATTATTTAATATGAGTCCTACCAAAGAATCTAGAAATATTTTGATTCTTATAAATAGATCAATTGACTTGGGTTAAAAAAAAAACTGACCTAACTTTAAAATAAGACAGTCTTTGTATTAAAAAGAAGGAAGCTTACTTAACCATATTACTAATTTCCTGTTACTTGGATTTGATCTGAAAATTGAATAGAAAAATTTCATCCTTCTCAGGCCACCCTTGGGCTTATATAGAAACTGTAGAAAGCACAGGCTCTGATCAGAGCTTTCAACTGGATTCCTCCTCCTGGGAAGGTGAAGTGGAAACTGGGCAAATGTCCAAATGCTTTACCAAACCAGCTAATGCTACTGGCAGCTCCCTAGAAACCATTTAGGGGCTCACAAAGCCCACAGTACATAGGGAAACCTGGGCTGCCTGTTAAAAAAGGAAACCAGAAATAAGCATCACAAAAAGGACCACTTTGAACAACGTGTTCATGTCACATGTATGAATCATTTTTGAAAAAGAGAGACCAAAATTGTTCTTTTCTTCCAGGCTTGCTGTGTCCATGCTGTCTCCAAAGCCATAATGTGGTGTTTGTCAAGGCTGCTCTCTGCAAAGCTCTCTAGGTCTCCCCAGAAATGCAAGCCAGCAGCAGGGCTGGTGGGGAGTATAATGAGCAGTCTCCAAGGAGCAGAGGATGCTTCCCCCATCATCTATTTGTACGCTTACCAGTGAGTAATGAGGTCAATTTGGGACAGGCAGGTCTGTACCACAGTTTGGACAGATGTTCAGAGCCTCTGGAAAACACAGCTGCCTGGTCCAAGTGGTGACTCTCGCCAAAAGTACTAAGTGTTCAAAGGAGAATGTGTCACCAGGGACAACTCAGCGGAGCCCACTCATCATTGGGGAAACGGCTGTATCGATTCTTCGCAACCACATTTACACTTGTAGAACCTGTGGCTCTCACTGAGTGCAAATGCAAAAAATTAAAAGTCATTTTCATAGTTGACAAGTATTTGATTAATAGAGTTGTCAATCCTATCCTTACTTGTTTATATCCCGAGAGGAATAGGTATGTGCATTAAAAAAAAAAACCTGAGCTTTAACCAATCATGACTGAGGAGTTCTGTTTCAAATGATGCTATGATTTTATCATTTTGTTAACAGGCAAAGGACTCTCATGGAATAGGGAGCTGTTTTCAGCTGGGGGAAGGGTGTGGGGTGGTATGCATAGCTCACATGAATGCAGAATAGCTGATTGTAAAACTCCTGAGTTGCTACATTGGAGATAGTTAATGCGACTACACAGAATATGTCATGGCATCAATGTTTGTGTTCAAAGGGGTAATAGCCATTGTTAGCCAAGAGCATATTTCAGTTTTTGCTATTATAGGCCATGCAAGAATAGACATTTTTCTGCTTGGCTCTTTGTGCTCATTTGTTATTCTTTCCCTAGGGTTCATACTAAAAATGAAAGTGCTGGATTGTCAGGTATATACAGTTTCAACTTTTCTATATCTTCAAATTGCCTTTCCTCTGAAAAGGCAGTACCAATTTGCGCTATTACTGCAGCTCTTGAGAGACCCCTTCCTGCCAACATCATTGCTAACATTTGATGTTGTCAAGCCCTTTAATGTTTGCCAGCCTGATTGGTATGAAATGTTATCTAATTATCTGATATGGCATTTCCCTGATCAGTAGGACTAAAGGTTGTTATATTTGCTTAGTTTTATTTGAGCTCTCTCTTCTGATTCTTGTTTACTTTGCCGTTCCCCCATCTGGATTACTTATCATATTATTTCTGAGTTCTTTATAGATTCTGGATATCAATCCTTTGTAAGTTATATGAACTATATGTGCTCTGAGTTCCAGCTGGGATTTATTTTCTTCATTTTTCTTATAATAGTTGTTGTTGCAGAGCATTTTAAAATTTGGGTTGTCACTTTTTTCTAATCCTTCTTTGCTCTAAATGATAATGTTATATAGTTTATTTCTGACATTTAAATATTTGACCAAACTGAAATTTATTTGCATATGGTGTGAGATTGGGATCTAATTTTATCTTTCTCCAAATTGATAACTAGTAGTACCCAAAATTGTGTTCTGGAAATCTCTATTTTCCCTTCTGAGTATTATTGACATCGCGTCTGTGGCTGCTCCTCACATTTGATGATTTTATTTCTAATATATTTGTTTTCTTGACCCATTTATCTGTTTTTATGCTTGTGATGCATTGTTTTCTTTAATAAATGCACCTTCTTAAAAGAGTTAACTTGAAGAGACGAGTTGGAGAGATAGTTCAGCAGGTAGAACACTTGCCTTGCATGCGGCCTATCTGGGTTTGATCCTTGGCATCCCTGAGCACTGCTAGGAGACATGCCTAAGTGCAGAGCAAGGAATAACTCCTGAGCATTGCTGAGTGTGGCCTGAAAGAGTTAGCTAGGTTTTCTGCTTCGTATGTGCTTATAAAGCATCTTAGTACTTGATAGGGCAAGTACCACCAACAAACCAAACTTTGTTCTCTTCTCCAAAATTAACAATTTTGAATTCTTTTTCCTTCAACGTGAAATTTAGGATCAGTTTGTTAAATTATAAGAAATTTCTTTGGTATTTTGTGAATGATTTTCAAAATTATATATATAAATTTGGTGAGAACTGGCACATATATGACCTTATGTTTATGAGCATGTTATAACATTCTACTAATTCAGACAAACTTTTATTGTGAGTCAATGTTTTGAAATTTTCTTTTGAATAATAACACAAATATTTCTAAAATTACAATTCCCTTAGAAAATTGTTGCTATTGTGAATGAAATTTTAATTTCATTTTGAAATAGTTTTAGTATTTTAATGGCAAGATGATATCCAATTATCATCCTGAATTTCATTCTTCTTTTTGAAAACTTAGGCATAATTCTTAATTATACCTAATTCATAATTCTTTTTTCAAAAAAGGAAATTTGTCCTTCTCTAATGCTTGAAAGGTTTTTAAAATTATAGCCCGCTCCTCTCTGGAAAGAAAGATGGCGGCTGCACGGGAGCCTTGTGGACAGCAGGTTTGAGCCGGGGTTGGCGGGAGCGGCAGGGACCTCATGGGAAGGGGGCTTTGTGGGCCGTCCCCCACGCCCCACCGAGGTCGCCAGCTGCTCCCCACGAGCGGCTCTCCGGCACGGCCATGACTCCAGGGCACAGAAACCAATCTCTTAACTATCTAACTTTTAATAGAAATTCTTCCAGGGTCAATAAGTAAAATAGCAGAAATTCAAAACCGCGCGGCCGCTATTGCGGCCGCGCGACATCATTTTATTCTTAAACCAAGTCATAGAAAGCAAATCATTTCACAACGCTGTTTCAGCATATCTGATTGTGGGGGGTGGGTCGTAAACTCTAAACAATAATTGTGCATCTTCTATCGAAACAATCTATCTAGCCAAAGTAGATAGAGTATTAACTAGAACTCATCTGCCTCACAAGAATTGGGAGGGGTGGGAGGTGGGGGTCTATTGGGGTTCGGGGTTAGAAATAAGTATTGGTAAAGGGAAATGTGTTTGATATTTACATGACTGAGACCTAAACCCGAAAGCTCTGTAACTTTTCCCACAGTGATTCAATAAATAAATAAATTATAAAAAAAATTATATTAATGTAAAGGTAAAGGTAAAGGTAAAGGCCCTCCCGTTGTTCATCGATTTGCTCGAGCAGGCCCAGTAACGTCTCCATTGGAGACTTTGTTGTTACTGTGTCTGGCATATCGAATACGTCATGGGGAGCTTGCCAGGCTCTGCCGTGCGGGCGAGATTCTCTCGGTAGCTTGCTGGGCTCTCCGAGAGGGGCGGAGGAATCGAACTCGGGTTAATGTAAGGACAAAAACCTTAGAAGTAATGGTAATAGGTATTTTTGCTAAGTTTCTAAAATTCTTCTGAAATATAACCTGTGTTGTATATTTTTATTAGATACCTATAAAAAGATAGGGAAGTTGACAAAGTTTAAGTGTCTAAGGATCTAGTTCCTGAATAAGCATTGAATTTTATCAAATGTTTTTGCTAAAAATACTAAAGTAAAAGAATAATTTTTCTTTCATTTATTAATACTATGTTTATTTGTGTGTGTGGGGGGGGACACTCTCAATGGTGCTTAGGCTTCCTCCTGGCTCTGTTCTCATTGATCACTTCTAGTCGTGCTACAGGGACCATATGTGGGGACTGCAGCATGCAAGCCCACACCTTACTCCTTAGTTTCTGTACTATTTCTCTGGCCCGATAATTTTTAAAATACTTATTTAATCTCAGATTTATGTGATTAAATATATTCATATTTGGCACATATTTAATGTTGTTAAATATGTAAATATTTTATACAAGATTTCTGCATATATGTCTGCAATTGAGATTCACTCTCAGTATAGATCAAGGTTAGAAAAATCTTGTGAGTTGCAAAACTTTCCCTCATTTTAATATTCCTTTAGATTTTTGTTTTAAATAAAAGCTACAAATGCAGACATTAAAGAGTAAAACAATCTCTAAGAGTTGTTACCAAAAGCTTTCCTCATGCCTAGCATTTTCCCCACCTCCATCACTTTACTTTTTATCTCTTTCTTTCATTGTATTTCTGTTTCCTTTGCTGTGTCTCCTGCCTCTTGAGCTGTTCTGAGATATAGCATCATGGAAATAACCATTACCCACTTCTTCAAATGCTAGTTGGAGTTATTATAGACTTCTACTTTGGATAACCTGCTCTTTAGAATTCCAAAGGAAGACACTACTTGATTGCTTTATGCCTTCCAAGTGTAAGTTGATTCTGAGAGACTGAGGTCATTCTGACTCCTTAGCCCACTTATGTTACCTGCTCTTCTCTTCCCTCCTGTAGGTTTACATTTTTCTCTCTAACTTGAATATATTCAGAATTATGTTCTTTATATGAGTCCATGTCTATGTACTTTTCTAGGGTGCTTTGTGGGCTTTTTAAAAAAATGGGAAACAGGCTGTTCATCTTTGGAAAATTTTCCTGGATTTGTCTATTGATTATTTCCTTCTATATGTTTTTAATATTCTTTCATTGTAGAAAGAATATCAGGTGTTAAATCTAGGGGCAGTAGTCTAATTTTCCTTCTCCTTTTGCTCTTTGTAATTTTTCCTAATTTTCCTTCCTTTATCTTTGAGAATCCCTATCAATTGTTTTGTTTCTTCTATTTAATTTCAATTTTCAAGAAGTGTTGATGGTAGATATTTATTTCAGTGATCCTTTTACAGGATTATGTTCCTGTTTCATGGTTGAAGTATCTCCTAATTTCTCTCAAGATATTGATAACAGCATTTTGAAAATTTCTTCTCCCTAGTTAAACTCTGTTTTCAGTTACTTTTTTCTCCCTCTCTATATTAATATTTAACTTCTGTTTTAAAAATTCTCTCTTGAAGTCTTGCATGCTCACTGTCACTTCTTTTGTTTGTTTAGATATTTCTCCTTGGACAGTGCAGCTCACCAAAAATTGACTTTTATAACTTCGAATTAGGTCCTATCTTCTTGATTGCCCAGACATTGCCTTAGAAAAGTACTGGGAGAAGACTGGGACAGTAGGAATGTTTAGCCATTAGTATTTCCATGTTTTGTCCCCATTTTAGACTATACCCATTCCCAACTGCAAGGACATTCCCCATATCAGAGACTCTGTTTTACCCTCTTTTGGTTTAAAGTCTCCACAGACACTTTAATATGCTTGTATGCATGGTACAGCATCTTCCAAACTTACTGTGCATGAATTACTTTCATTTTTGAGATGCCTTTTCATATTTATTTTTTTTACTTTATTTTTTTAATTAGTGAAAAATTTTCGTATTTCTTAGGACTCTTACTAGATATGTAATGTACTTTGGAAGAGAGTATTGTAAGGTTTATTCAGATTTTATTTTGCTTTTTTGCTTTCTTCATTGTAGTCTCCTGTTTTTTTTAAACCTAGTCAGTCCCCATCTCAAGTCAATAGTGTAAAATATTACATAGAATATTTCTTAATCAAAGGGGAATGAGAAGCAAGATCCAGTGCCTGTTCAATACCAATGTATTTTCTGATTAAGTGCAGGGCTTGAATAAAATTTGCAGAATACTTGTCAATGACAAAAGGGATAAGAAGAGCCTAGAAGGATAAAGTATGGAGAGGGAGTTTAATTGGAATAAGAGACATCCCCAAGCAGTTCTTCTCACTGTTGATAGAGATGAGGTGGCAAGAGAAAGTAAACAACACAGTTCCAAATGTAGACTGTGGTTCAACTAAGAGACTCGGAGTCTTATTATCACTGTGTTCTGGCTGAGAGACCTGAAATAGATTGATTGGATGAAAATAACAAGGCCAAATCAGTCAACACGTAAATTTGAAATGATTCTATTCCCGTACGATAGAAGAGAAATTCAGATCCTGAAAGGCTGAATTGCCTAAGGTACATATGTGAGTTATTGAGAGAATATAGTTCCTCTTAGTTCAATATTCTTACTATTTTATCATATTGTTCTTCATCCACATATTTTTTGTCACCTATGGGGAATAGGAACTCATTCAGATTTACCGAGGTCCTCATCTGAGAGCCATTTATTGCCTGTCAGATGCCAGCGTAAAGGGGTTACAGTCAAGATCCAGGATCTTCCATCTGATATCCCTGGTGGCATGGCCATTCTCCCTGGGATTCTGACACATGACATTCATTAGCAGAAAGATTGCCTATTTGGAAAGTCTAACTTCACTTATATATGATGGTAATCAGTTCAATATACAGCACAAACACACGTTCTCCTGCGTTCACTGATATTTTGAGAGCAGGACAGCCAGACCATGAAAATCCACAATGTTCTGTTAGAAAGTTGAATATGCAGGGCTGCTTCCAGTGATGAGTTTGAGGGGACTATTTCTGGTACTCAGCATAGCCAGGTGGTTCTGATTTAATTCTTCTGGTAGCTGGACAATTATATAACTGGATAGGACTGGGAACCCCAGATCACTTAGTTACCTAGTCCTTGAGATCTTGGCACCATGCAAACCTCTGTTATGTGAGTCCTCAAAGTACATCATTCTAAATTATTTTAATTTGATATTCCATTTTAGAATTTTTTATATGTATTTTTTCTCAATATTAGCTTCTTCTTGATATTTGACAACGTTGATGACCTATTCACTTTATTTCGACAGTTAGAGGGAGAGAATATGTTTATTTTATGGCTAGTCATTCCACTAACTATGCTTGGACCACATGCTAATGATTAAGGCAGACTTTCTAGCATCTTATCCTCCTGTTAGATGTTTCAAAATATGTAAAAAGGAAACAAATTAGATTTTAACATATAGGCAGACATCATAAGCCAGACCCACAAATCAAACACTGAACATTGAGAACTCTGGGCTGGTGTGTGCAGCCGAGGTCAGGGTTAACTAGACATGAAGAAGGAAATGTCTAATGGGCAGGAAATCAGCAAGACACAGACTTTGAGGAACAGAACAGAGGCTTCCTCAGTGTCCCAGTTATTAGGTCATTTCAGTTAAGTTGTAGACCCTGGTGTCCTTAGAGTATGTCTGCTGTCTATTCACCCACCCCGTCTTCTTCAGATGTTTGGGGGCTCCTGAGATCCTTGAGGATGGGGAATATTTAATAGCTAGTTATCGGATGGTGATCAAGGAAACTTTGTGCACAATTTTTCTGCTCCTGACTAATGCATGGATCAGAAAACTGGAATTTTTAGGACGTTCTTGGAATAAAAATTCATTCATGCTTTGTGCATGACATCTCCCAGGGATCTGTCAACTCAGAGTCCCTATTGAATGAAGGGACAAAGGAGGCAACAGAATAAACCAGGAGTAGGCAACCAACTTAAGGACAATCTAATAATAAATCTTTGGAAATGAGAGGGACCTATCTAATTTCTCTTTAAGAAATTTTGTAATTGAGGGATGGAGAGGCTTTTGCCAGTTAGTAAGTCCTAATGACAAACTAATATTCATGGATCAGAGGGAATTAGCAGCCATGCTGTTGTATGTGGGATGAAGTTATGAAAAATATACAAGTGAATATGATGGAAATAAAAACAGAGCAGGCATCTTTTTGACAGAGTAAATGGTAGAGAGGAAAATCTATGCTGCTCAAACAGCCCACCTTGTTAATTGCCCACCCCTTTAACTTTCCCCAGACTTACACACATTAATGTATCTTTACATTTAAACTCTTCTTTGTACCTTCTAGAGACATTCAAATGAATCTCTGTTCTCTCTAAGAGATTACTGCCTTGAGGATGTTAACAATGAAGTCTCAATAAAGAAGAAATTCCTCAGGGCTCCTCATTGTGGGGTTACTTTTAAGTCATATCTCTATGTATAGGAAATTTGGCAAGAGACATGAAAGGGCTTGCTGCCTACCTTTACAGAAAGACAATTAAACCAATTAAAGAGTGAGGTTCGATGTGCCTTTTGCCTTCAAGGTCAGGCCTTGACTCACTAGAACCTTGGCTAAGTGCTGCAGTCTGGAGAGAGTAAGAAATCATCCCTGTCAATGACAGACTTCTGAGCAGATGGTTAGTAAATCAAGATCCTGATGTGAAATGTGGCTGCTTTCTACGCAGAAAGATACACATAAAACCAAGTTAATTAGGTAGACTAAACTCTGGGAAGCCAGTGGTCACTATCCCTCAGAAAAAGACTATTAAGTGTGTGATAAGCTCCTGATTGCAATGTTGCAATGTGCAGGACCGTGAAACCACTTACAGCCCTATAACCAAAGGACTAGCAGGGGAGTTATGGTTAAGGGATGCCATATATATATATATATATATATATATGTGTGTGTGTGTGTGTGTGTGTGTGTATGCATGTGTGTTTGTGTTTAACCAAGGGATCTCTTATTGTGATGACCTGTGAATTCTATATTGCATCCAAGAGAAGGGGCACCCTATCTCAAAACTGGCATTATGGGTTTGATATTATTAAGCCCCAATTACAATGCTGCATTCAACAGCGTGTTCACAGTAATCATCATAGTAGAAAGAGCACAGGTTGAAAGAGCTGTGCCCAATACCAAGAGTGAATGCCAACTCAAATCAACTCAAAATTATCAAATAAGACTCATGATTCCTACCTCTTAAGGTGAGTTGCTCTTTCTACTAGGTTTTTCCTTGGGGTAGAACAAAGCAAGAAGATCCTAATAATTTTTAGTGAGAAATTTTAGGGCAGTCAACATGGTGTGGAGGGACAAGTGCCTTTAAACCAACCAGAGCCTGTGGTTACCTGAGTACCTGGTCCATAGAATTCCACCTCCTAGGCATTGTGTTCCAGAGCTATCTGATAAGATCAGTATTTAAGATACTGTTTAAAATCGTCACACAAATTGTCAGAGATATTGTACAGTGGGTACAGTGGTTGCCTTGTATGTGACCAATCCTGGATCACCATTACTCCTGAGCCCTGCCAGGAGCTCATCCATGAGCACAGAGCCAGGAGTAATTCTTGAACTCTGCCACATGTGGCTGCCCCCTCATAATTATAATAGCTAAAGATTTAAATTTATTCCATTTCATCTGTCTAACAAACTTGTGTGGGGAGAGTGCAACTACTTCTGTTTAAAAGATAAAGGAATTGAGGTTCTGAAGGGTGGAGTAAGTTGTTTGAGGTCACAGCCCCAGCGGCAGAGCTCATGTCTGAGCCATTCATCAGATTACAACATGTACAGTCCCCCTCTCCCCACTGAAATGCTGCCAAGCGGGCTGGCAGCATGGCACTTCTCTATCAGCTAATGCAGGCTTCCCAAACAGCCTTTCTCACAGTCTGCCCTAGTTCAGTGCTTATAAAACTCTAAGGTGCATGCAAAAACACTTGGGAGCTGGGTAGACTGCAGTTGTTTATTCAGAAAGACGGGAGTGGGTCACGGGGTGCAAAGTTGTGGGGTGGGCAAGCGCGACTGGCTGGTCTACCACACTTTGAAAAGCAGAATTTTAGCTGGGGCCCCTGTACTTCCAAATTATTCCTTGGATTATGGATAGGACTTCTTTTCAAAGCTCAGCACCTGCCCTTCTCTTACTAAATATTTAGTGGCCAGATATGCGAGGCAGTCAGTCCCAAGTAGTCCTTAATGAAATTAAAACCAGTCTGACATCCCTAATACTCCCCAGCTGTTATCCAGTATGTGCCATTAGGGTAATTGTGTGGGAAAGCTGAGAGTTGAAGCTAAACAATAATCTAAACAGTGTCTATTTAAGGCTACAGGCAATACTTGATTAGTAACTTGGAAAACTGGAAGGTAGGGCCAGAGAGTGTTGGTAGCCTAGTGGCAGCAGCAGTTATAATAATTATATTATTATTTATTTATGATAAACTTTATATTTTTACATTTTACAGCTATTTTTAATTAAATAAACTTCACGTTTTAAGTTTTGAATGTATACTTAATGGCTATGATAGCAGTTCAGTAAGATATTTTTATGAATTTTTAGTTATTCATATTCTATTTTCATTAATAAAGTAACCTAAAGCAATACATGAGAATGCTTAACAGATAACAAGAGAACACAAATTAAAACGTGGGCAAAAGAAAAAAATTATAGATGCAAAGGGAGCAGAGCCAGAAAGGTACTGTAATGATCACATGCATATGACCTATCTCCCAGTAGGGAGTCATATCTGGTTCCCATCTTTCTAGTAGGCACAAGAAAAAGAAGAATCTGCTTAGTTGAACAATTCATATGATCACGCTACTTGTCATGTTCTCCAAGGACCCCAAAACTATACAAAAAAGACATTTGCACTTCCATGTGCACTGTCACTGTAGTACGGTCCTCCCATTGTTCATTGATCTGCTCGAGTGGGCACCAGTAACATCTCCATTGTAAGACTTGTTGTTACTGGTTTTGGCATATCGAATACACCACAAGGAGCTTGCCAGGCTCTGCCGAGCTGGCGGGATACTCTTGGTAGCTTGCCAGACTCTCCAAGAGGGATAGAGGAATCAAACCCTGGTTGGCCGCGTGCAAGGCAAACACTCTACCTGCTGTGCTATCGCTCTAACCCACGTGCATTGCAGCAGTATTCACAATAGATCTGGAAGCAACACAAGTATTCAGGAATGAATGACTGAATAAAGAAACTGTGGTATATATCTACAATTGGATACTACTCAGCTGTAAGAAAAGACTGAATCATGCAATTTTCTGCTACATAGATGAATCTGGAAAATATCATGCTGAATGAAGTTAGACAGATGGAGGGGGGCAGACACAGAATGGTCTCCCTCGTATGTGGGATATAAAGAAACATAGTAGGGCAATCACAGGCATTCAAAGGCAACAAGAACATAACTGATGTTCTGTAGGAAGCTTACCATGAGGGTATGGGGGAGGAATGTTGGAGAAAGGCACTGAGACAATTGTGGAGAGAAGCAGGCTCTGGTGCTAAAAATGCTTTACGCATGAAGCACTACCATAAACAGTTGTGTAAACCACAGCACCTAAAATAAAATTTAAAAAGTATAATGTCTTATACCACTGGCGATAAAATCTGTATCACTGTACCACTGTCATCCCATTGTTAATCGATTTACTCAAGCGGGTGCCAGTAATGTCTCCATTTGTCCCAGCTCTGAGATTTTAGCAGCCTCTCTTTACTCGTCTTTCCCAACAAAGCCGTATTGGAGGCTCTTTCAGGGTCAGGGGAACAAGACTTGTTATTGTTACTGTTTTTGGCATATCAAGGTAAAAGGTAAAGGTAAAGGCCCTCCCGTTGATCGTCGATTTGCTCGAGCGGGCCCAGTAACGTCTCCATTGGAGACTTTGTTGTTACTGTGTCTGGCATATCGAATACTCTCGGTAGCTTGCCGGGCTCTCCGAGAGGGGCAGAGGAATCGAACTCGGGTCGGCCATGTTGGCCGCGTGTAAGGCCAACGCCCTACCCGCTGTGCTATCGCTCCAGCCCTGGCATATCAAATATGCCAAAAACATATTGCTGCTTCTCACGACCCCTTTTCCCGGAAGGGAGCATAGAATGAGGCCTCCATAACCATGCCACCAGACTCTGCGCCAGGCTGTTTTCACTCAGGGCACCCAAAAGGGGCCGGGTGAGAGCCCTCTCTACCCCAAGGGACCAAGCCCCAGCAGCCAACCTCCACTACTCAACTACCGCCATGCTCCAGGCTGCTCCCCACATGCTTGGGCCGCACCTCATGCATGAGTGAACATATTCCTGGACACATCATAAGACACTCCCTATCCATTTTCATAATTACCACACCACATTTGATGGGGTTCAGACAATAGGCAACAAATCATAGACAGTGATAAAAAAAAGAAAAAACTCATTTTTTTAGAGAAAGCAAATATTTCTTTACACTCAGATCCAGTATACTTCTGGGGCCTTTTCTGAGGAGGATATAGTGTGCTGCACTGAATGACTTTCCCAGGAGTTTCTTAACAGACCTGAGGATGGCTTTCATAAGTTACGTTCTAATGATTATTGTTGGGTGTAATATAATTACAAACCAAACATAATTCAGAAACACAGTACTTCCAGGGAAAATGTAACATGGTCTAGTACCTAGCATTTAGTTACTATGATTTGAACTCAGAACTATATCTCCAAGAAACATTACTCAACCTGGGTCCATATATAGTCCACTCTATGCTCCCAAGAGGGTCACAAGTGAAAATTGCACAAACGGGAGCATGGCATGAAACTAGGGGTCAGCTGATAGGAGAGGAGGGTGCAGGAAAGATCCAGAAGAAGTCGAGGCCAGAGGACACTTGAAAAACACTGTACTATATAACCTCAAGAAGTGGGAGGGTCGTGTGTCCTTCAATAATCCCCTTTCTTTGTTATCATTCTTCACTGCCATCTTCCTAAGAGAAAACTTTGAAGATGCTAAACTAATCAAAATTATCCAGACAACAGGAGTTGGGATTGAATGAAGACTCAAAGAGGTTGACTAAAAAGCAACCACAGTAGCTAAACAAGGACACATTCCCCTCCTCACTCTAAAGAGAAATATTCTTAACAGGGATAGGATTCTAAAGAACTTCTTTTAGAAATTAAAGAAATCTAATGATTGGGGTCTTTAGTTATAATGCATAGAGAAATGACAAAATAGTTGTGGCCCAAAAGAAAAAAATATATATAAAACATACATATATATGTCCCTTGCAAATTATCTTTACTTGGCTAAAAGATATTCTCAATAAAATAGCTGTACAAGACATATTTGAACAATATTATTTCTTCTAGATAAGTTGTTTAACTAGATTAGCAAAACATATCCATTGGTTCATTCATTACATTTATTAAACTGAACTATGTATGTTACACTCTCTTTATAACAAAATGTGAGATTTACTGCCCAAATGAAGGCAGAAGAGCTTATGGAGAAGATCCAACAAGCACATAAGCATTGAACTATACCAAAATATTCATGCCAAATGCATTAAGATTTCCAGGTTTTCCCAATAGTGTAACATAAGGTTGATACCCTTCTTCTTCTGGGAATAAGAGAAGAAATATGATGTCAAACAATACATTATAATACATTATAATAGGAGCTAAGTTCTAGGAGGAAAAGAATATATGTTTATGAGCAAGAATAAAGGTAGAGAGCCAGAGATGGCATTTAGAAGGTGGTGTTCTTATAAGATCCTCATCTATGGGCATATCAAGGCTGTTTCATCTGGGGCAACATGGAGCGAGGGTGGGTGAGGTACCTTCCCTTTCATCTCATTGGAGCCAGTCCTGGCAGCTGAAAACCTCCAGAACTCAACTGCTGCCATGCTCACAGCCTCTTTCCCCAAGCTCGGTTGAGCCTCACACATGAGTGGATCTATTCCTGAACCACGGGGCTGCAACATCTCATACTTTACACCACTAATATAATCAAGAATATCACACCACATTTGATGGGGTTTAAAGTAGAAAGAAGGCAACCAATCTTAGGGGGAAATACATTTATGCACACACACACACACATAGGTGTCTTTTTGTGATTTTCTCTCCCTTGGTATTCCTCACACAATCATGGAGTTGCTGAACCAGTCGATCATATTCTTGTCAATGTCGTCAATGATGGCATCTTCCCATGTTGTCGCAATAGTGCCAAAGAGCTCCCAGTTGGTGGTCGTTCTGGGAATACTCTTCTAAAACTTTGCAGACCTTTCTCCCCGCTCTGTGAAGTAGAATTTTGCACAAAGGAGACGATGGTCTGATACCATTTGGAATTTTGGGACAACAGCGACATTGGTCAGGCAAAATCATCAATTGAATATGATGTGGTCGATGTCTTTGTGGAACTGTTCATGGGAAGACTCCCATGTCCAACGTTTAGATTTTGCCTTCTGGAACTGTGAGTTACTATGCATGGTCTTGGTCGACATGATGAACTCAGATAGTCTCTCACCCTGTTCATTGCATTCTAGGCCATGGGTCCAAAAGTGCAGTTCTTCGACTGATCTTCTCGGTCCTATCTTGGCATTAAAATCACTGATAATGATCTTGTAGAAGGCATGGTCTTCTTTATAGAACTTCTCCAGCTCCATGTAGAACTTCTCCTTCCTCATAATTGGATGTTGGTGCATAGACAACAAAGACAGAAATTGCCAGCAGTGAGCCACATCTATTCAAGTGTAATCATCTGATTTGAATTGTTAGGCATTCGAATGAATCAATGCTCATGGCCAAGTGTTGACAAGGACACCAACACCACTGATGCCTCTTTTGTTGTATGTTCTGAGGAACAGGTCTTCTCTAGTGTCGAAAATGGCCTGATGTGATCATGACTTCTTGTCTCGTTCAGACCAATGATGTTGTACTTGATCTTCTGCGCTTGCACCATTAGGTCCTCAATAAATGCTTCCGATGCCAGCGTATGTGCATTGAAAGTACAGTCATTTTAGTCCTTCTACATTTTGGCAGCCTAGTTTGGCCCTGAAATTTCATCAGCCTCTCCTTGCTCATCCTTCTTAACGCTGCTGTATTGGGGGCTCTTTCAGGATCAGGGGAAGGAGACCCATTTTATTTACTGTTTTTGGCATATCGAATATGCCATGGATAGCTTGCCAGGCTCTGCTGTGTGGGCGGGATACTCTCAGTAGCTTGCCAGGCTCTCCGAGAGAGATAGAGGCTTTTAGAGTGGCCTCTAATTGCCCTTGTAGGTGTCCTATGGTTCAAACGATATTTGGACCCCATCAAATATAGTGCGGTAATAATGAAAAATGGGTATTAAGTTTCTTATGATGTGGCTGTGCAGTCCAGAAAACAGGTTGGAGCACGGCAGCTGGGTAGTGGAGGTAGTGGAAGTTGGCCGATGTGATATTTATCTAACTCTGCAGGGTGGGTATTTTGGGTCTGAACCCTGGGTCACTGGAGATTGGTGAAAGCAGGCAGAGGATCTTTGTTTCTGGGTCCTATTGGTCACAAGGTCACAAAGTTCTACTTTACCTGGTTCTCTGGGGCTTCACTCATGTGTGAGGCTTGGCTCAAGTGGTTCAGGAAGTGGCCTGGAGTGAGGTGCTGGCTGAGTCTGTCTTCAAAATCTCTCGAGGTCATTCACCATCATGGCTGGGCATGAGCCTCAGGCAACCACAAGCTAACATCTGAGATTAGAACGCAGTGCAGAGAAGCGATAAAGGAAGACCTCAAAGAGAGAAGAGTAGCAGTGCTGGCCAATGAGGCAGAAACCTGGAAAAGCATTCGCAACACCTGCCTATCCTTCACCAACTACAAGACCTAGATGACTGCCCTCCGATGTCCTGATGGATATATCACATCTTCCAGAAGGGCAATGGAGAAGATTATCCATGACTTCTACTTGGATTGCTTCGATAGCCATGTCCACCTGCCCACATGCCAAATTCCGCGGGATGGATATGTCATTCCCAACGTTCTCCCTTCTGAAACCTGACACATGATTTCATCACTAAAGAAGTGAATAGCACCTGGCCCAGACAAGGTCAGACCCGAACACCTAAAGAATCTGCTGTCAGTACTCTTCAGTACACTGGCTCGGCTCTTCAAATGCTACCTTTCTGAATGCAAGTTTCCATCCCAGTGGAAAACTAGTAGGACCATTCCACTGTACAAGAAGGGAGACATCCACGACAATGGTAACTATTGCCCAAATGCCTGCTGTCCGTAGTCTGCAAGTTGTTAACTCGAGTCATCCTGAATAGGATTGGCAGAAAACTAGATGAAGGACAACCATGTGAGCAAGCCAGGTTCCGAAAAGGATTCAGCACGATTGACCATATCCACATGGTAACCAAGCTCATTGAGGTTTTTCTAGAGTTCAAGATATCTCTCTGTCTAACATTCATTGATATAAAGAAGGCCTTTGATTCTGTTGAGACTGAAGCAGTCATCGAAGCTCAAGCCAAACAGGGCATTCAAACTCAGTACATCAGGATTCTCCGCTAGCTGTATTATGGATTCACCATTCCACAGGGAAGTGATCATCAGTGTAAAGAGAGGGGTTCTGCGGGTGATACCATTTCACTGAAACTCTTCAGTGCCACCCTTGAGAATGTCATGCGATGACTGTAATGGGAAGGAATGGTAGTGAAGATAGACTGTCGACAACTATACCACCTCAGCTTTGGTGATTGTATCACTCTAATAACACCAAACATTAGCCAAGCAGCACAAATGTTGGCTGACTTCTACCGTGAGTGTGGGAAGGTTGGACTGCAGCTGAATCTCACCAAGACAATCTTTATGAGAAACAGATTTGTTCCTGACATTTCATTTGCTCTAACAGAATGAACATCTCTGAATGCAGCAGTTATGTGTACCTAGGTCGAGAACTCAACATGACGAATGACCTGGCACCTGGATAGAGCAGGAGATAGAGAGGGCATGGAACACCTTCAAGAACATCGAAGATCTAGCTAAGAGGACAAAGAACCTCCAGCTCCGGGCACATCTCTTTGACACCATCATTCTTCCTGCGTTAATGTACACCTCAGAGACCTGGGCCCTACTAAAACAGGATGAGAACACTATTCAGGTCTCTCAAAGAGGAATCGAAAGAGCTATGCTTGGAGTATCACGCTTCACTCAAGTGAGAGAAGTAATCCAGAGTTACGACCTCCATTGACGATTGAGAATCAGAGATGCTGTCTCGTTTGCCAAGGCATCGAAAATCAGATGGGCTGGACACGTAATGCAATTTGGAGATGATTGCTGAACTAGAGCCATTACTGACTCGAATCCATGGGATGTCAATAGGACGCATGGCTGCCCATCTATGAGATGGTCAGACTTCTTTGTCAAGACCCTGAACAAATGGTTTGAGGCTCTTGGTGTTCCTGAAGTGAGCAGATGCCTTTGGGCTACACTGTCACGCAATAGGGACGAATGGAGACATTACTGGAGCCTGCTCAAGCAAATTGATGAGTAACAGAATGTCAAGTGATCACGTGATATATATACACATATATACATATATACATATATGTTTCTTAAAGGGAAGAGTGTGAAGATTGTTATATTTCACCCAGACGTTATTAAGCCCTTCTATAAGAGATTATATGTTGTTAAAGGATATATATATATATATATACAAACTCAACCTTTAACAACATATAATCTCTTATAGAAGGGCTTAATAACGTCTGGGTGAAATATAACAATCTTCACACTCTTCCCTTTAAGAAACCATTTTTGGATCATTTTTAGTGGTTTATTCATAATTATTCATAATTTACTACAAAGAAGTAATCATCCATGTCAAGAGAGGGGTTTGGCAGGGTGATACCATTTCACCAAAACTCTTCAGTGCCACCCTCGAGAACATCATGCGACGACTGCAATGGGAAAGCATGGGAGTGAAGATAGATGGTCGGCAACTACACCACCTCCGCTTTGCTGATGACATCGTTCTAATAACACCAAACATCAGCCAAGCGGCGCAAATGCTGACTGACTTTGACCGTGAATTTGGAAAGGTCGGACTACAGCTGAATCTTATGAAGACAATGTTTATGAGAAACAGCCTTGTTCCTGACGCTCCATTCGCTCTCAACGGAACCACCATCTTCAAATGCAACAGTTATATATACCTAGGTCGAGAAATCAACATGATGAATGACCTGGCACCTGAGTTGCACAGGAGGAAGAGAGCGGCTTGGAACGCCTTCAAGAGCGTTGAAGAAATAACTAAGAGGACAAAGAACCTCCAGCTACGAGCACATCTCTTCGATTCCACTGTTCTTCCTGCATTAACATATGCCTCAGAGACCTGGGCCCCTATGAAAACAAGATGAGAACGCTATTCGGGTCTCTCAAAGAGGAATAAAAAGAGCTATGCTTGGAATATCACGATTCACTCAAATGAGAGATAGAATCCGGAGTTCTGATCTTCGTCAATGCTCAAGAATCAGGGACGATGTCTCATTTGCCAACGCATCAAAAATCAGATGGGCTGGACACGTAATGAGGTTTACAGACAACCGCTGGACTAGAGCCATTACTGATTGGATTCCACGGGACATCAAAAGATCGCGTGGACGCCCACCTACGAGATGGTAAGACTTCTTCGTCAAGACCCTGAATGATCGGTTTGAGGCTCTGCATGTTCCTAGAATGAACACTACGCTAGCACTCAACCGGGATGAATGGAGACGTTACTGGCACCCGCTCGAGTAAATCGATGAATAACGGGGATTAAGTGATTAAGTGATAAGTGATTCATAATGATCATGATCACGATCACGACCATCCTGTTGTTCGTCGATTGCCTCGAGCAGGCCCCAGTAACGTCTCCTTCATCCTAGCCTTGAGATTTTTTAAAAAGTTCCATATTCAAGGCTCTTTCAGGGTTAGGAGAATGAGACCCATCATTGTTACTGGCATTTGGCATATTGGGTACACCACGGGGAGTTTTCCAGACTCTGCCATGTGGGCTTATTCATAACAAGCAATACAAAATAAATTATTTTGGTTTTGCATGGGGGCAGAGTTTGGGGTTCAGGATTGAAATATGGTGGTGGGAAGGTGTAATGGTGGTGGGATTGGTATTCTAATATTAAATGTAATCAAATATTGTGAACAGCTTTATAAAAATAAAATGAAATAAGATAAAATATATAAATATGGGCATATCAAAGTAAGAGTATTCTGCGAGCAAAATCCCCTGAATCCAGTGGGAGCATCCAATTAGAGAAGAGGCATAAAGCACCTAAATGGTCTTTTCTTACAGTCGTTTGCCATCCAGATGTAACTGAAAATCTAACTAACATAATTTATTTCCGAGTAAGCAATTCATCTATAGTTCTTCTTTGCAATGAATATTGAGTTAGACAAATTGAACTCTGCTCATCTGGGATAATAAAGCCCTATTATTTATGTGTGAAATGATACACACCTTTATCTTCATGAACATGAGGTTCATACACATGAACTCTGACCATTGTAAATGGCTATCAGATGTCTAAAGAATTGGTGAAAATGCAGGGGTAGCCTCAAGTTCCAGTAGAATATGAACTCCCTGAGGCCTACTGGTGTGTTAAGTGGGCAGCTCCAGCATTTGAAATGGCTGCTTTTTTAGAGCTTGAGAGTTTCTTTTTATACCGTGTAGTATTAGCACTGAAAGAAACTTGGGGTTCAATAATAGTCTAATGCCCATTTGGTGAATGATTATATTTAAAACTCTGTTTCAAAAAGCACATGAGAAAATGCTCTACATCATTAATCATCAGGGAGATGCAGATCAAAACCACAATGAGATACCATCTCACACCTCAGAAACTGGCCCACATTCAAAAGAACAAAAGCAACCGATGCTGGCGCGGATGTGGCGAGAAAGGGACACTCCTGCACTGTTGGTGGGAATGCCGGCTGGTTCAGCCCTTTTGGAAAACAGTATGGACGATTCTCAAAAAATTAGAAATTGAGCTCCCATTTGACCCAGCAATACCACTCCTGGGAATATATTCCAGAGAGGCAAAAGTGTATAGTCGAAGTAACATCTGCACTTGTTTGTTCATTGCAGCACTCTTTACAATAGCCAGAAACTGGAAGAAACCTGAGTGCCCAAGAACAGATGACTGGTTAAAGAAACTTGGTACATCTACACAATGGAGTACTATGTAGCTGTTAGAAAAGATGAAGTCATGAAATTCACATACAAGTGGTACAACATGGAAAGTATCATGCTAAGCGAAATGAGTCAGAAAGAGAGGGATAGACATAGAAAGATTGCATTCATCTGGGGGATATAAAGTAACAAAATATGAGATTAATACCCAAGAATAGCTGAGATCAGCACCTCCATAGCTTAGAGGCCAGCAGGGCATTCTAGGGGAAAGGGCAGCTCAGATAGAGAAAAGAGCACCAAATAAAGGGTGTTTGGAGGATCCTCCCAGGAGGGGAGATGCATGTCGAAAGTAGACTATGGACTGAACATGTTTGCCACTCAATGCCTCTTTTGCAGACCACAACACCCAAAAGGAGAGAGAAAACAAAAGGGAATGCCCTGCCACAGAGGCAGGGTGGGATGGGGGTGGGAGGGATATTATTCATGGTGGTGGAAAATGGGCACTGGTGGAGGGATGGGTATTTGATCATTGTATAATCGAAACCCACGCACAAAAAATTGTAAATCTACAACTGTACCTCTTGGTGTTTCACTAATAAAAATTAAAAAACAAAAACAAAAACAAAAAACTCTGTTTCCCCTTGAGACAGACAGGTTCTGGGCAAAGAAGATTTCCATCTTGCTGGTAAATCTAATTTCAGTTTTTTTCACTGGATCAGTCCTTGCCTCTGACTATGTGCAGATCACAGCTTTCCTTCGCTACCATTTTCCCTTAGTAAAAAACTCTGCCACTTACTCCCTCTGTTGTGTTATTGAGCAGACCCTTGTTCTGGGTCAGCTCTACCTTGTTCCCTAGTTGCTGAATGTGGATAAAAAAATGCAATAGAATTATATGATTCACTTAAATTTATGATCTCCAGCTTCAAATAGGCACTCAAACTTCCCAGCAGGTCTTTGATTTTTCTCTTGTTGACTAACTTCCCTGTTCCCTGAGAAGACTATTTTCTACCTTCTTTTCTCTCATGAAACCCCCTACATTCCTTTTCTCTACTCTCAGACGATGACTTTTCATTTCATGGGTAAAATTGAAAAATCATCTTTCCTTCGCCAAACCTGCAATCTTCATTGGAACCCATTTTCTTATATTTTTTGTGCTCTGGTTAAAATGGAAACAGTGTTCTTAGGCCTATCAAAGTCCAATCCACTCTCCAAGCACCCTGGACCTCATCCTTCAAATACTGCCCTACTTCTTTACACACTAACTCTCCTTCTCTAGCTTTTCAGATGAGCCCCACCAGTAAACATTTTTTTTAGCTTTAAAGTACTTTTATTTTATTATGTTTTTAAAAATTTTTATTAGTGAAACACCATGAGGTACAGTTGTAGACTTACAAATTTTTGTGCTTGGGTTTCAGTTATACAATGATCAAATACCCATCCCTTCACCAGTGCCCATTTTCCAACACCACGGGTCCCAGTATCCCTCCACTCCCCATTCCCCCCCATCCCACCCTGCCTCTGTGTTCTTTTTGTTCTCTCTCTCCTTTGTTCCTTTTGTTCTCTCCTTTGTTCCTTTGTTCCTTTTGTTCTCTCTCTCCTTTGGGGTGTTGTGGTTTGCAAAAGAGGCCTTGAGTGGCAATCATGTAGATACAGACCCACCAGTAAACATATTTTATTACTCCGAGTTTTATTGAAATAAAGGGAGGAACATCTCTATTGATCCCAGGTCTCTTCCCATGCACACCCACATTTCTTGAATTCCTAACCCGTGTCTTCTCATTGAGCCCAATCTCCACACACTGACTTCATGCTAACTCTTCTCCCATTTCCGTCTGGTCTGGGTACACTTCCACTTGACTGGTGATTTGCGCTGAAAATGTGTATGCTACTTTCCAAATACCTTCAGGATCCAAATCAATCAAGGTATCTTTTAGCCCTTATCTTATTCAACAACTAGATAGCAACAACCACTCCCACTGCAATTTCTTTCTGACTCTTATGATACCTATTTGTTTCCTTTATCTTATTTCCAAACTAGAATGTTCTCAGTGCTCAATCTGAGCTGCTATTCTCTACCCTAAGCAACCTCAGGCAGTCCACTGGTTTAAGTATTCTCAAAATTGGTTTACAGTTTTATTTAAGAAGCATATGTTTAAAAGAATAGTTATAAAAATAAACAAAATACTGAGCTTGGAGATTGTACAGGGTTGGTAAGCCTACTGACCTCTATTTGATGTTCTGCACCATATATGGCCACAAAACAGAGACTATTATCTTTTTCTTTTTAATGTCACTATCATGTCATTTACTCTACGCTGTTCTCTTCTGGGAGCTGGGTTTTATAGTCTCTGGGTCTTGGTCATTGATGGGATTACCTGGCGCCGGGGGCAGTTGGTGGGTGTGACCCCTGCCTACTGGAAGATGGAGGATCTGGGTGGAGGATGCTCAGCCCCGATCTGAGCAGGCCTGGAGATCTCAGCCCCGGGACCCGCCTGCCTGTGTTCCTCTGCCGGTTCCTTCATGCATGTGGAGAGTTGTCTCAGCATGGTTGTGGCTGGTTCTGGATGTCTTCGGCTGCCAGGGCTCTGCTCGGGGTGGGGAGGGAAACTCAATCCGGCCCCCTCCAAGGGGCCCCGACCAGGACAGCCAGGCACGGAGGCAGGAGACTATAAAACCCAGCTCCCAGAAGAGACAGCACAGAGTCTCCTGACCCCGTGCCTGGCTGTCCTAGCCAGGTCCCCTTGGAGGGGAGCATGTTGAGCTTTCCTCCCCACCCCGACCAGGACTCTGGCAGGAGAAGACCTCCAGGACCAGCCACCACCATGCTGAGACCACTCTCCGCACACCTGAAGGTACCACCGGCAGAGGAACAAAGGCAAGTGGGCGCCGGGGCTGAGATCTCCAAGCCTACTAGGATCAGGGCTGAGCATCCTCCACCCAGATCCTCGGAATTCCAGTAGGTGGGGGTCACACCCACCAACTGGCCCCCTGGCGCCGTGTAATCCCATCAATGGCCAAGACTCAAAGACTATAAAAACCAGCTCCCGGAACCGCATGGCCGCATTTGCGGCCGCGCGACATCTTATTATGACATCTTATTATCTCACTCCTTCTTTGGACAAACTGGCAGGATACTGAATATAACCTGCCCACACGGCAGAGTCTGGCAAACTCCCCATGGAGTACCCAATATGCCAAATACCAATAACAATGATGGGTCTTATTCTCCTAAAAAGCCTTGAATATAGCACTTTCTTAAAAATCTCAGGGCTAGGATGAAGGAGACGTTACTGGGGCCTGCTTGAGACAAACGACGAATAACAGGATGGTCGTGATTCGTGAGTCGTGAGTATGTTAGTGGTGAGTTTATCATGTATACAGATGTTACTGCTGCATTCAGAGATGTTCATTCCGTTGAGAGCAAATGGAACATCAGGGACTAGTTCTTTTCTCATGAACATTGTCTTTGTGAGATTCAGCTGCAGTCCAACCTTTCCACACTCACGGTCGAAGTCGGCCAGCGTTCATGCCACTTGGCTGATGTTTCATGTTATTAGAATGACATCATCAGCAAAGCAGAGTGGCATCTCTGAATGCAGTTATTATGTGTACCTAGGTCGAGAACTCAACATTACAAATGACCAGGCACCTGAGCTGCATAGGAGGAAGACAGCAGAGTGGAACGCCTTCAAGAGCATTGAAGAAATACCTAAGAGGACGAAGAACCTCTGGCTCTGGGCACATCTCTTCAACTCCACCGTTATTCCTGCACTAACATATGCCTCAGAGGCCTGGGCTCTACTTAAACAGGATGAGAACACTATTCGGGTCTCCCAAAGAGGAACTGAAAGAGCTGTGCTTGGAGTATCATGCTTCACTCAAGTGAGAGAAGGAATCCGGAGTTCTGACTTATGTCGACAATGGAAGATTAAGGATGCTGCCTCCTTTGCTAAGTTGTCGAAAATTAAATGGCCTGGACATGTGATGTGATTTGGAGATGACTGCTGGACTAGAGCCATTACCTATTGGATTCCACAGGATGTCAAAAGAACATCTGGTCGCCCACCTACGAGATGGTCTGACTTCTTTGTTAAGACCCTGAACAAACGGTTTGATGCTCTTTGTGTTCCTAAAGTGAGCAGTCGCCAGTGGGCTACACTAGCACACAACAGGAATAAATGGAGACTTACTGGCGTCCACTTGAGCAACTCGATGAACAACGGAATGACAAGTGATTACAAGTGATACATGTTACTATGTGGACATTTATTTCACTTTTACCACTTTTGTTCATTTTCATCATAAAAAGATAATGTATCTTATAAAATCTTTCCTCTGTTGATATTATGATATTTAGCTTTTCTTTTGGTGGTATGGTGTATTACTTTGATTTGAGTGTGTTTAATATATCTTTGTATCACTAGATTAGATCCCACTTCGTGCTGATTTGCTATCTTTTCACTATCCAGATATCATGACTTACTGTAGTATTAATACTAAGACTTTTGGCATGTAATATTACTGCACCATACCATCACAATGTTGCCTATTTCCTCCCATCACTGTCCTTAGACCCCTTGTCATAACCCTTTAGCCCATGCCACTTGGCAGATTCAGTTCTGTGAGCAGAATTTCAGGATTTTGTTTCTATATACCACTATCTATCCTGTTTCTTTGTTTCCTCCTGTGTTTCATACTCCACAGATGAGTGACATCATCTGGTCTTTAACCTCCCTACTCACCCAGTTTTCAGCAAACTGCAAGATTTTGTCTTTTCTTAAAGCTGAGTTGTACCTATATATTTCATATACTGATTTTAGTGAGCTAAGATTTTTTAGAAATTTTTTGCATCAATGAACATTATTGATATTGTTTTTTGGTCTTTCTTTGCTTCTTCTTTCATTCTTTTTTTTTGGATCATATCTATGTTTTCCTTTGGCATCAGTGTAACTAAGCACTGTAGCACTGTCCTCCCATTGTTCATCAATTTGCTCTAGTGGGCACCAGTAATATCTTCATTGTGAGACTTGTTGTTACTGTTTTTGGCATATTGAATATGCCACTGAGATCTTGCCAGGCTCTGCCATGCGGGTGGAATACTTTTGATAGCTTGCCGGGCTCTCCGAGAGGGATGGAGGAATCGAACTCGGGTCGGCCGCGTGCAAAGCAAACACCCTACCCTCTGTGCTATCATTCCAGTCCTAAATTGGTTCTCAAAATGTCTTATATAGAACTCCCCTTTTTTCAATTTTTACAAGAGTTTAAGAAGGATAGATGACAGGTCATCTTTCAGTGTTGGTGGAACTCACTAAAGAAACCATTTGGTCTTTGGTTTTAGTTTTTGGGAAACATTTGATTTTCCTTTATTTTTTCATGCTTGTAATTGGTATTAAGGCTTTCTATTAATATCGATTGTTTTTTAATTTTTAATGAGAACCTCTGGAAAGTGCTCAAAAGTCCTGGGGGACTACTTCCATGACACAGTGCTAGAACCCATCATTGCAGCATTGCTCAGACCCACCTGTGCTGGGAGTTAGGAAGGCAACAGTTCTTTGGGGCCTCCAGCGATAGCCAGAGGTGCTTAGGGGTTCACGCAGTATCAGAGATCAGACCTCTGCCACTGAGCTCTCTCCCTACCCGCTCTTTCCCCTACCACATTCTTCAGCTCTGTGATTTCTGTTTAACCACTTCTTATACTTTTCTGTCATTGTTGAACTTACAACCCATTGATTTCACTTCTGTGAGCATTGTCAGGATTTTTGCACTGGTTTCTTCTATGAGTAGTTTACAGAGCTCTGTTATACTAGAAGCTATTTCCAGGCTTTTGTCTTGATTCACAAAAGTAGGTGATTTTCTCTTTCTCATTGTGTCTGGAACTCTGCAAGTGCCTTGGTAGGGTTCAGGTGGTCCATATTTGAGAGGTCATGGAATGGTAGCCGGGAGTTTGAAGTAGCAAGTATTGTGTGGTGGTTGTAGTGCTGAGATTGAGGAGGCCTGGGTACTGGCCAGGGAGGTCATGTCTAGCAGTGATTATGGTGCTGGAGTTCAGCAGGCTTGAATGATGACCATTCATTCTTTATGGTTATGAGCACAAAGTAGTGAGCACTGAAGTGTTTAGAACTTCACTATGCTGAAGTGCTAAGGTCTAGTGGACCAGGACTCATCCAATGTTAGCTAAAGTTGACTGATAAACACTGAGTTGCTGAGATTGAGTGGACCTGGGTGGCAGCTAGGGATGCACAATATAGACTGCTTAGAAGTCATGAAGATACCTTCAGTCGCACATTCCAGTCTGCCAGGAGTTAGCAACCTATTTGCCACAATTGCTTCTCAACTCCCAGATAGCTAAACACTTTTGCTTGGGGTTGGATGGAGCAGAAATTTGTTTAGGTATGTCTGATATATGCAGACTAGGTTCCAATATGCTACAACTAGTACTATTAGCAAGGTTGTGGGAGATCAACAAAATGGAAACTCCAACCCCAGTTTATGCTCTGGAACTTCCTGCCTTTATCCCATTGTCATAGGTAGTACAGATTCTTCTTCTGGGTTTGGTATATTCAGATTTGAGTTGCAGCTTTGAGTATGAGGATGAATTAAATTAGGAGAAATAATGGGGGGTCTTTTGTACTTCCTTCTTGCCTTCAATATAGGGGACTTATGTGCTCATGTTTGTTATGTTTGAACTTGGGGTTAGTGTTCCAGGGAGCCAACAAAACATCTTCCCATGGTTCCCAGGTAAATTCCACATCTCAGAAACATCTTCCACATTGAAGTAGATTTTTTGTTCTTGGCACGGGCATCTTTCTGCCTTCTATGAACTTTCCTGTTGTCTGTCCCTTACTGTGTAAGTTCTGTTCATTGGGGTTTCAGGTTCATTCTAGTGTGAATTTGCTGTGATCACGGGGAAAATTAGAGACATGTTCTTCCTATTTGGCCACCTTGGCCCCGATTCATATCAACTTTCTTATTCTTTAGATTTTTGTCCACACATCACTTCTCTAGAGGAGCTTTCTCTGAACTTTATCTAAATAAAGCAGCCTCCCATGATTATATTTTTGGTTAGTTATTTTATAATATTTGCCACAAATAAATTGATATAATTGTAAAATTGTGAAATTATGTGCTGTATAATTGAATACTCTCTTGTCTATTTCCTATTATCTGTCAATAGGACAATTATTAAATAATTGTAATTTTGATCAATGAAATAGGTTCAGAGCAAATTCTTCAATAATCATTTCTTCAGTGACTCAGTAAAGGAATGAATGGGTTCATAGAAATTATAGGTTTTTAAACAGTCTCTGTTATAAGTAGTTTTTTGATAACAAGTTACTTAACCTTCCCAAGCTTACTTCTCTTTATTTTTCTTAACCTAGAGTAATATTTCTTATTATACACACACCCAAAAAAGAGAAGAATTGATATAAAAATAGTTAACAAAATGAATCATATGAATATGAGGGATTACAAAAACTGTGGCTTACTCCACATTTTTTCACATTGAAACTATAATTTGGCCCTTCAGGAGTCATAACTTAATAGCACTTTCTAAGTGGTATTGTTATTAAAATTCCTTTTTAGAAACAAATTAACTAAATTTTTAGATGTGACTCAAATAAAACATGCTTTAATAACACTGCTAAAAAATAATGCTATATGAAAATTCTAGTTTCTGGTTCTATTTCAATAAAGGCAAATCGCAAGGTCAACTCATGTTCACTATCAAACACGAGAAAGGAAAAGATAACAGACATTCCTGTTCATGGATGACAAGTCACTCTTCTATTTGTATCATTATGATCCAATAATATTTGACCCATACTTAACACAAATAATGGTATGCTGTTCTAGTGTGTGAACAAACCAGTATGCTTATGCATTGCTGATAGCGATGTAAATTTATGCAATATTTCAACAAAACAATCCAGAATTGCATATGCTTGCCTTAAAGTTAGTAATATCTTTTAATATCATAACCATGCTTAGAAATCATCCTAAGGAAGAAGCTATATATTTTAAAATTAATATAGACTTAGAATTAATATATACAAGTATTTGAAAGTATAAACAATTAGGAACAACGCCCATTTCTAATAATACAACAAAGGTGAATAAACATGTGCATATTTGTTAGAGCACTATGCAGTTACAAAAATTAAGATTAGAGGAGCTACTTAGAAACACGGGTAAAATATTTGCATGGACTAAATACCAAATTGTATGTGTGCTTAATAATAATAATAATTGATTTAAAAATATTTACTTAAAAACATTAAATAGGGTTAGGATGTAGTGCAGAGGTTACCTGATTTTATCCCTGGCACTGTGTGTTGCTAAGACATCTTAGAGTGCAGCTCTGGAGTACCTAAGTACCACTGGGCACCCCAGATATGAAGAACCACATCTTTGGGCCTTTGCATGAACTTCCATGGTTGGCAAAGCATCCCAGGGAGGAGTTTCTGAGTACCCTGAGTACCTCTTAGGGGGCTTACCCTGCAATATAGTAAGTTAAATGAACATGACAAAGTGCATTCTGTTTGAATGGTAAAATACTGGAGGAATTGATATTTTCCTGTGAGTACCTGAGAACTAATGTTAGCTAACATTACAATTCATTAGTGTGTTGCAACTTTAGGAAAATGATAGAAAGAAAACCCATTATGGGCTATTCACTTTCAACTAGATGCTGTACAGCATAGCAGAGACATTGCTATGATAGTTCTTACTAAATTTATTGACTAAAATGTTTTCTCAGTCAAGATAATTTTCATTGATTAAAATATATTATTGATCAATATTTACAATAGTACAAATGTTTTAGGCTTTACAATGCCACTGCACCACACCCACAACCAGAGTGTCAATATACCTCCACCTTTTCCCCAAGGTTCCGTCTCAGCCACTCACTTTCCTCTTGTCACTTGGAAATCTCAGTTTTGTTGGAAGTATGCCAGAATTGGTTTCTGTTGACTCTGGGCTCTGACAGGCTGTAGTTAAACTTCGTAACTTAAATTTGTACTTGGAAATACAGCAAACATAGTTCTGATGATCAAATGTATGTCTTTTTGTCTTCCGTAAATCTGGTTTAGTTTTGAGTACTTACAGTTCTTGCAGGGCTGGAGCTATAGCACAGCGGGTAGGGCATTTTGCCTTGCAAGCCGCCAACTTGGCCGACCCGAGTTCAATTCCTCCGCCCCCTCAGAGAGCCCGGCAAGCTACTGAGAGTATCTCGCCCGCATAGCAAAGCCTGGCAAGCTACCCGTGATGTATTCCATATGCCAAACACAGTAACAAGTGTCACAATGGAGACGTTACTGGGCCCACTTGAGCAAATCGATGAACAATGGGAGGACAGTGACAGTGACTGTTCTTGCAAGGTGCAGAACTAAGCATTAATGAAGAATTGTTAACCCAGCTGAGATCCCACTGAGGGAGTAACAGGAAGAGAGGTTCCGATGCAATAAGCAAAAGGTCTTTATTGGTTAGCTCGAGCTAGGATCCTCTTCCGGCTCACTGGCACAGCGGTAGTCTTCTCAGAGCGAGTGGCCCCAGTCTCAAAAGTGAGGGTTTTTTTTTACCATAGCATTATATAACGGGAACTTTCCCCAGACCCCCATTTTGGCCGGAGTCTGAGGGGCTTTCCATTGCTTGTACTTAGCTGATTGGGTATAAGTTTGAGTTACATAAGGATTGCATTAGAGTTACCAAAGAGTTACATGAAGTGGGGTTGGGGGGCTTCCCCTACCTGATTCTAATTGGTAACCCTTAGTTGAACTCACCATGGTTATCTCACTTCAGGAAAATCATTACTCAATTTCAGGTGTCTGTGCTCAATTCCAGGAATCTATCCTATGCTCAATTCCAGGAATTCTAAAACGGAAACTTAGGCCTAGCTTCTTGTGACTCCTAAATGAGCCTGTCATGGCGCTGCTTTTGCTTTCTCTATTTCTCAGAATCAAATAGACTTCCTTATTTACAGAGTATCTTATGGTACAAGGGAATAAGATTGTTGCCTCTAGTTCAGGATTTGAAAGTTTGTCCCTTCCTTCCTTCCTTCCTTCCTTCCTTCCTTCCTTCCTTCCTTCCTTCCTTCCTTCCTTCCTTCCTCCCTCCCTTCCTTTCTCCCTCCCTCCCTCCCTCCCTCCCTCCCTCCCTCCCTCACTTTCTCCCTCCCTCCCTCCCTCCCTCCCTCCCTCCCTCCCTCCCTCCCTCCCTCCCTCCCTCCCTCCCTTGTCCTTCCTTCTTTCCTTCCTTCCTTCCTTCCTTCCTTCCTTCCTTCCTTCCTTCCTTCCTTCCTTCCTTCCTTTTTATGGAGTAAAGGTACATCTGGTAGTACTCAGTACTCAGCTTACTCCTGGATCCACTCTCAGGAATCATTCCTGGTAAGCTCAAGGCCCATATGGGATACCAGAGATCAAACTGAAGTCAGGTGGGTACAAAGCAAACGCCCTACCTCCTGTACTCAGCCCCATGAAAACTTTTTCAAAAGCAGGTAACTTAGTAAATATTTCGAACTTTGAAAACCATAAATTTCTACTTTGAAATATTCAATTTTGAATGAATAAGCATGTATTTGAATACAATTTATTTAGAAAACCAGTATCAGTTTACAGCTTTATCATACCCGACATAACTAATACTGGATATCTTCTTTGCATGCTTTTATGGTTTTATCTGTCATGCTATTCTCTTAGTTACAGATATCTTCACCTCTTTAAAACAGCAATGACTTCAACTTAATATCAAATCAACTTAGTATCATATCCTCAGCATATCCTTTAGAGTCTTGCTTTTTATTTATTTCCCCTCTAAATTTTATTTTATTAAAATACAATGAATTTCAAAGCTATACATAGTTGGGGTTTTGACATACAATGTTCCATGACCAATCCCACCACCAGTGTCAACTTCCCTCCACCAGTGTTCCCACATTTCCTTTCCTACCCTCGCACCCCAGCCCCAGCCTGCCATCTAGGTAGGCACCTTTTAAATTAGGTTATTAAAGTTTGGATCTCATGATTTCAGTGTTGTTAACTCTATGGTTTGGATATTTAACTTCATAAGCCCTTAACACTATTAACATACCTAAATTGCCTTGCTTCTCATCTAGCTCTTCTCCCCTTCCCCTTTATTGTATTTATTTTCTTCTTCTCCCAATATCTGGGCTCAAAGGTAAGTCTTGATTTTTAAACTACAATAGACAGAACTGCAACACTGGTATTATAAGGAAATTGGTAAAAAATTAGAATTTGGGAAGAGAATACAGTTAAGGTTATAAAATAAGACTCTATCCTCGATGCTGCATATGGTCCTCTGAGCAATGTTGGGTCATTTCTGAACACAGATCAATGAATAGTCCCTGAGCATTAAAGAGCATGGCCCAATTCCCCATAATAATTTAGTGCCCTACACGAAGGTACTAGACAGAAGCTGCATTTTGACGTGCTCCTGACATGTTTCATATGCGTAGTATAGTCTGAGAATCTAGAAGACAAAGCACAGTCGTCTAGAACTTTTTTTGTAATGACTAATACTATGTGCTTCTTTGAAAAAGCTAAACTAGAGAAGTCAATCAGTGTGTGACTGCTTCTTCTAACACCTAGGTGACTCAACGATTCCTTTTTGCCTCCATTGAGATTGACAAAAGACCTCCTGACAGATGTCAATGATTGGAGCTTTTCATGCCAAATCATGGGTTCATCCTTCCATCCTGCAAGGGGTTGAACTCAGTTGTTTTTAAGGGGGAGTCATACCTGGCATTGCTTAGGGGTTACTCCAGGCCTCTGTACTCAGGAATTACTCCTGGCGGTGTTCCTGAAGCCATATGGGATGCTGTACATCTAACCCGGATGAGCCACGTGCAAGGCAAACACACTATCCACTGTACTATGACTCCAGCCACTGAATTCAGTTTTGTAATAATACTCCCACACTCTCTTCACATGGTTCTCTTCGATTTGTAAATTAAGATCCTAGAATATCTAATGACTATGTGAGGTAGAGATGCAAATTAACCAGTCACAATTCTGTTTA
The DNA here is from genome assembly GCF_029834395.1 of Sorex fumeus. NCBI lineage: Eukaryota > Metazoa > Chordata > Mammalia > Eulipotyphla > Soricidae > Sorex > Sorex fumeus. The sequence goes on along the minus strand of NW_026606138.1, from coordinate 12,147,135 downwards.
TGAAACTATTAGGTAGTTTTGAGAAAGATGTACTAAGTAAAGTTTACTCTACTTATGCCAAGTTGGAAAAGAAGCATATTCAATTGAACAATTAAAAAATGTCATTTGTGTAGGTAAGAGAGAGTTATATATTATCTATTTCATGTAGATCAAGTTAATGGTTAAACTTTTTGTTTCTTATAAAATACTTACCAGTTGGAGCACTGTCCTCCTGTTGTTCATCAATTTGCATGAGTGGGCCCAGTAACATCTCCAGTGTGACACTTGTTGTTACTGTGTTTGGCATATCAAATACATCACCATACATCACCGGTAGCTTGCCAGGCTTTGCTGTGCAGGAGTTATACTCTCAGCAGCTTGCCAGGCTCTCCGAGAGGGGTGAAAGAATAGAACCCGGGTCGGCGGCGTATAAGGTGAACTCCTTACCAGTGTACTATCACTCCAGCCCACTTGCAGTTATTTGCTCATAAATAACTTATTGGAATCCTCTTTTTGTTTGTTTTTGAGCACCCACAAGTGCTCAGGGTTACTTCTTGCTCTGTGCTAAAGGATCGTTTTGGAGGGGCTTGGGGGATCATATGTAGTGCCTGAGATTGAACCCAGGTCATCCATGTGCAAGGCAAGCCCCCTACCTACCTTACTATCTCTCTGGCCCATTAAACTCTTACTATGAGTAAAATAGGCCCTTTGGTAAATTTCATGCATCTTTATTCTGCTTAATTCTCAAAACAACTTTGTAAGACAAGGTTTTATTTTTATTTTTAGTACTGTACAGATAGGAAAATAGAAGCTCAGACAAGCTAAAGAAATTGTACAAGAACAAGCTGCAAACAGACTTCTTTTTCAGAATCCAGACCCATTCCATTGGTTCTCTCTTTTCTGGGTAACTGTCTTTAAATTAAGGTCTATCACTACAAAGGCATTCTTTGGAGTATCCTAGCTTTTATTTGAGCAGAGCATGATGCTCTATTCCCATCATTCTCCCACCCCCAGTTTACTTCTGGGGACTTGTCTAGACTCAAAAAGTGCTCTCATGGCTGCTTAACGTCTTTCCCAGAGCCTCACTCAGTGCTGATCTTCTACCATTCTCGACTAATGTGTATATAATCCTCTTATACATAAACGTGTAACTAGATTAGTCTCACTTTCAGCTGTGACTTTAAGACAATAGATGTGAGAGTACCATGTTGGAGCTGTGAAGAAGATATTCACAAAACAGTCTTGCAACTCAGCTTCTCATCCACATCAAGAATATAAAAAGAATCTGAAATTACAGAAGTGGAAGTGGAAAGAAGAAAGAAGCCCCACTCTCACTCCAGCTTTTCTCTTGGAATATCTACATATAGCAAACAGGAAGCTGAAGAAGGTAGATAGAGGAGCTTTACCTTTAAGTAAAGATGGAAGCTTATATTGTTACTCTGGGATGGACGCTAATTACTGAACCAAACTGCTTTGCAGCCAAAAGTGACTGAAGAACTCATATCTGAACTGACCTGGTTTCCACTTGAGGGGAGGCTGAGTGAATTTTAATGTGCAGTGTGAGACTGTGTCTGTAACTTCTGCATAATGATTTCAAACCCACATGTAAACATTCTAGCAAAGATAATGACAACGGGACAACAAGCGAATCTCTAGATGGTAAGAATACGGTCAAATGAGTTTACTTTTTGTTTTTATGTACATACCACTGTGCCTTTCAAGGAACCATAATACCAATTGTATTTTCCATAAATTTGGGTGATGTGTATACTATCATGTACAATGGACAGTACATTACTGGTCACTGTGAAATGTAGGAAGCAGTACATAATTAGGATATTTTGTTACTTCTTCTCTCGTAAAATGCTTCTCTTTTAAAAACCCTATATGCTGTACTCTTGCTCTGGCTTCAAACTCATTCTTATATGATTTAAAAACATGGAACTAAATACTAAACTTATTTTAATGGCCACATTAGTATTATAACAAGTCTTACAGTGTCATATTTGTAGGAATAGAGTGATCATCCAATAGTCATCCACTTCTACCCCTTTGCCCTTCACATGTCTACATGTTTCTGTATTTTTCTCATTCTCTGAGTTCTTAATAAAGTTAAAATGTCTTAAAAGAGGAAATATTTGGCATCCACCTTCAACCCTACATTTTCCAAGAGGGTTTCCATTATAGCTATGTAAATTTCTTCCCCCTCAGACTCCCACAGTACGTGAATCTGGACCACATAACTGAGCAACTGACTATGTCTTGTCTTGAAAAGATAGAAGATGGTTGACTCATTTTTTTAATGTTAGAGCTCTATTCTTATCTGGGTGCCAAATTTTTTCAAGAAAAAGAATGCTTGTAGTCTTTGAAAACACCTTAAGCCCTAACAACCTATCCTATATACAAAGTGAGTGCAGAGAAAAGTGGTTGAAGAATTTTACCGGTAAGGAGGGATATCATTTCCATTTCTATTCCCCTTAGCTGATAATCTCTGAGATACAGAACTTCTCAGAAAAACCTCAATAGCCACAGTAACAAAACTATAGTTGTTTCTCTGCTTTGTAATCTCTTGCCTTCAGAGTTCACTCTTGTCAACAACTTTATCTAGTTGTCCATGTTTGGAAGGCTTTTTATATCTATCAGGAAAGACACAATAAAGGAAGAAAGAATGGGAGCAAGAGCAATAATATAGTAGGTAGGATGTTTGCCTTGCACGAACAGACCTGGGCTGAATCCCCGGCACCTCACATTGTGCCCTGAGCACCTTCAGATTGATCACTGAGTGTAGGTCCAAGGGTAGCCCTCAGAACTGCTGGATATGGCCACAAAATAAAAACAGAAAAGAAGGAACAATGAGCATCATTGGTCTGACCGAGACAAGAAGGCACGAATCTCACCATGCCGTTTTCGACACTGGAGAAGAATTGTTCCTCGGAACATGCGATAAAAGAGGTGTTGGAGGCGTCGGTGTCCTTGTCAACACAAACTTGGCCAAGAGCATTGATTCATTCGAATGCCTAACAACCCGAATCGGACGTTTACATTTGAATAGATGTGGCTCACTGCCTGCAGTTTCTATCTTCGTTGTCTACGCACCAACATCTCATTATGATGAAATAGAAATCGAGAAGTTCTACATGGAGCTGGAGCGATAGCACAGCGGGTAGGGCGTTCGCCTTACAAGCGGCCAACATGGCCGACCCGAGTTCGATTCCTCCGCCCCTCTCGGAGAGCCCGGCAAGCTACCGAGAGTATTTGATATGCCAGACACAGTAACAACAAAGTCTCCAATGGAGACGTTACTGGGCCCGCTCGAGCAAATCGACGATCAACGGGAGGGCCTTTACCTTTACCTTACCTACATGGAGCTAGAGAAGTTCTATAAAGAAGACCACACCTTCTACAAGATCATTGTGGGTGATTTTAATGCCAAGATAGGACCGAGAAGATCAACTGAAGAACTTCACATCGGGACCTATGGCCTAGAATGGAACGAACAGGGTGAGAGACTGTCTGAGTTCATCATGTCGACCAAGACCATTCATGGTAACTCACAGTTCCAGAAGGCAGAATCTAAACGATGGACATGGGAGTCTCCCAGTGGACGATTCCACAGAGCGGGGAGAAAGGGCTGACAAAGTCAGACCTGAACACCTGAAGAACCTGCCGTCAGTAATCATCAATACACTGGCTCGGCTCTTCACTCGCTACCTGTCTGAATGCAAGGTTCCGTCCCAATGGAAAACCAGCAGGACCGTACTACTGTTCAAGAAGGGAAACATCCATGACATTGGCAACTATCGCCCGATCTGCCTATTGTCTGTCATCTACAAGTTGTTCACTCGAGTCATCCTAAATAGGATTGACAGAACACTAGATGAAGGACAACCATGCGAGCAAGCAGGGTTCCGCAAAGGATTCAGCACCATCGACCATATCCACACAATAACCAAGCTCATTGAGGTTTCTCGGGAGTTCAAGATGCCGCTCTGTTTAACGTTCATTGATTTAAAGAAGGCCTTTGATTCTGTTGAGACGGAAGCGGTCATTGAAGCCCTAGCCAATCGGGGCATTCAAGCCCAATACATCAGGATCCTCCGTGAGCTGTATTGCGGATTCATTACCAGGATCTCACCATTCTACAAAGAAGTGATCGTTGATGTCAAGAGAGGGGTGCGGCAGGGTGATACCATTTCACCGAAACTCTTCAGTGCCACCCTCGAGAACATCATGCGACGACTGGAATGGGAAGGAATGGGAGTGAAGATAGATGGTCGGCAACTACACCACCTCCGCTTTGCTGATGACATTGTTTTAATAACACCAAACATCAGCCAAGCGGCATAAATGCTGGCCGACTTTGACCGTGAGTGTGGAAAGGTAGGACTACAGCTGAATCTTACGAAGACAATGTTTATGAGAAACAGCCTCGTTCCTGACGCCCCATTTGCTCTCAACGGAACGACCATCTCCGAATGCAACAGCTATGTGTACCTAGGTCGTGAGGTCAACATGACAAATGACCTGGCACCCGAGCTGCGCAGGAGGAAGAGAGCGGCTTGGAACGCCTTCAAGAAAGTTGAAGAAATAGCTAAGAGGATGAAGAACCTCCGGCTCCGGGCACATCTCTTTGATTCCACTGTTCTTCCTGCATTAACATATGCCTCAGAGACCTGGGCCCTACGCAAACAAGATGAGAACACCATTCAGGTCTCCCAAAGAAGAATAGAAAGAGCTATGCTTGGAATATCACGTTTCACTCAAATGAGAGAAAGAATCCGGAGTTCTGACATCCATCAACGATCAAGAATCAGGGACGTTGTCTCATTTGCCAAGGTGTCGAAAATCAGATGGGCTGGTCACGTAATGAGATTTAAAGACGACCGCTGAACTAGAGCTGTTACCGACTGGATTCCACAGGATGTCAAAAGACCGCGTGGCCGCCCACCTACCAGATGGTCAGACTTCTTCCTCAAGATCATGAATGATTGGTTTGAGGCCCTTCATGTTCCCGGAGCGAACAGATGCCATTGGGCTACACTAGCATGCGACAGGGACAAATGGAGTCGTTACTGGCGCCCGCTCGAGCAAATCGACGACTAACGGGAAGTTAAGTGATTAAGTGATACTGTGAGGTATATTTTAACTCGTTTTTATGTATCAACCCTAAAATAATGCATATTATATATTTAACCTATTATTCTATAACTTCAATTAGGTCAATGGAGTGATTAATATTAGCAAATGCTCCACAGACTTACCGATAGTCTATTTACTCTATTGATTTCTGGAAAAGGAGAATATAATTTCCCAGTGATGGAAGATTCATCTGCTCTTCTGTTTCTTTGGGTTTTTTTTTTTGTTTTTTGTTTCGTTTAGGACTATATCTGGCTGTACTCAGTGCTCTTGGTTCTGTGCTTAGAGATCACTGCTGACAGTGCTTAGGGGAACGTATAGGATGCTGGGAATCAAATCCAGGTTGGCTGCATGCAAAGCAAGCACCGTACCTGCTGTACTATCTTTCGGGTCCTGTATTTCTCTATTTTTATAAAGAATTTGCTTTAAGCATACATTCTTAATAAACTTGTCATATAATTTCATTTCCTCTATCTATAATAATATTCTTTATTTTAACTTATATTTTACATTACTGGATATATTGTCTTGAATTCATGCTTGAAATCAGCTTCCTGATGTTTTAGTATTCTCCATTCTATTTTTTATCAATTCATATATTTTATTTTAACATAATTCTTATAAAGGGTGTAACGTTGGGCCCTGCCTTTAACAATTTTTTGATGTCATTGTTGAATGAACCAAACTTGGCAGTGGTCAGGGGCTGGGCTCACTCTAGGCCGTCCTTCAGATCATTTTATTATGCTCCCTTCGGGCCGCACATGCGCAGGGCTTATACTCTACCACTGAACCATGATTATTTATCTTTTAACAAAAGCATTTGGTATATCGATATTTGTTTGCATTTTTAATTATTGATAAGTTTTTGTAGAAACTATCATTTTTTTGTTTATTTTTCTATTTGACTCTTTTCCCTCTATTAAGACTGTCTCTTTGGGGTAAACTGAATTTGACTAAGTTTTTCACTTTATTTTACACACTACTTTTCTCTTATTTTTTCAGTGTTGGAGAATAAATCCAGGCCCTCCCACACACAAAGCATGCACTTACCACTAAGCCTCATGTCAGTTCTGCTTTATACAAGTTTCAAGATGCATCTCTTGGCAACCCCCATTCTGGTGAATCATCTCAACCTGAGATGTGTAATATCTTCCTCTTTATAGATACACTTATCATTTTTCCCTCTGGGTAAGACTACGTTCTTTCAGGAGAATAATCCCTGACCCCCATCTCCTTTCTCTATCCCCCCCACATATTTATCTAAATAAAATTATTTTATTTTTTAGAAGATACATGTTCTTGTGATTTAATTTTAGTTTAGCTTTTGTTTTTATGTTTGTGGGACACTCAGCTGTCTTCAAGGCTTATTCCTGCCTCTATGCTCAGGGGACCATATAAAGTGCCTGGACTTGAACCTGGGTTAGCTATGTGCAAGGCAAGCACTTTAATTCCTATACTAGCTTTGCAGCCTGTGATTATTGATTTTGAAATTTAATTGTGTTTTTAACTTATTACAGAGTATTTTAATAAACAACATAAGAATGCTAATATAATTTATTTTCTATCCTACTAGTCCACGTTCTCTTCTTTTTTATTTTTGGTTTTTGAACCACCTCTGGCAATGCTGGGTGGATACTCCTGGCTATGTGATCAAGAATCATTTCTGGGGGAAGGAAATGTCTGGAAATCATATGAGGTGCCAGGAATTGAAGCCAGATCAGTCACATGCATGGCAAACTCTCTACTCTCTATACTATTGCTCCAGCCAAGCCCTGTGTTTGGTTAATACATATTTTATGTGTTACTAATGCCACAGTGGTTATTCTTTTCACCTTAAAATAATCTTTAAGACTGCAAAATTATACGCTGGAGCTATAGTACAGTGGGGAGGGTGTTTGCCTTGCACGTGGCCAACCTGAGTTCGATCCCTGGATTCTGACAAGGTCTCCCACGCACTACCAGAAGTAATTCCTGAGTGCAGAGCCAGAATAACCCCTGAGCACTGCCAGGTGTGACCTAAAAATACAAAAAAGAAAAAATAGGAAATTATAAATAAAACAAATGATAAATATAATGAACACATTATCCTTTCTGATATTTTTCATTCTTTCTTATAGATCTGGGACTCAATAAAGCATAATTTTATGTTCAACTGAATAAATTTCTTTTAGCACTATTTATAATAGAGGTATGTTAGAGTGAATTCTTTATGTATCTATAAATATCTTTATTTTGACTTCAGCTTTAAAACATCTGTTTATGGGATATGAGAGTGGAAGTCGACATTTGGTTGTTTCACTTCTTTTCAACACTTTAAAAGATACTCTTTCATTGTTTTATGGCTTCCAATATTTCTGATGGGAAGTCAGCTGTAATTATTATTTTTCTCATGTAATGTGTCTCTTTTCCAAGGTTGGCTACTTTGAAGATATTTTTATCTTTGTTACTAATTTATGTTTATCTGAATATGATGTATACTTATATTTGGTTTGATGTCAACTCTTCATTGTGGTTTATAAGACATTTAAGATATGATTTTATATCTTACATAAATGTTGAAATTTTTAGCTGACCAGCCATTATCTCTTCAAATATTTTTACTTTAATCCTCTCTGATTATTACTGTCTCCTGCTTTTAATGCTATTAATTCCACAGTACTTATTTAAATATAAGTATTTTAATATAATTTTGCTTTATTTTCATTGATTTTTGTCTATATATTTCCATTTGTTTAACTGCAATTAAGCTTACTTCAAATTTAACTACTGTCTCTATTTTTTGAGCCCCATAAACCCTATAGAATAAAATTCTCTATATTTCATTTCTAGCATTGCTACTTGTTCCCTTTTTATAGTTTTTATGTCTCTGAAAATATTTCTGCAAATATGTATATATTTATATACTATCTACATTTACTAATACATATTTAAACAAATTCACTATAGTTATCTTACTCCCATTTTGAAAATTACATAATTTTGATGATACTTAACACATATTTTTTTTTATTATTTTGTTCTCTATCTCCCTAACTTACATTTTCTTGCTTCTTTTCCACTGTCTTTTACTACCACCATTATTATCATCTGGTAATGTGCATAAGGGCTGGAGAGATAGCAGAGCAGTAAGGCGTTCGCCTTGCAAGCGGCCAACATGGCCGACCCGAGTTCGATTCCTCCGCCCCTCTCGGAGAGCCCGGCAAGCTACCGAGAGTATTCGATATGCCAGACACAGTAACAACAAAGTCTCCAATGGAGACGTTACTGGGCCCGCTCGAGCAAATCGACGAGCAACGGGAGGGCCTTTACCTTTACCTTAATGTGCATAAAAACCTAGTAGAGACTAAGTAAACACACCCACAGAAGAAAATGACTATGTCTCATTTATCATATGACCATTAATTGAAGATGCTCATTGAATTTCTGTTGTGGTATTTGTGTGCCTGTCAGTTGAAGAAGCATTAACTAGATTGTCTTTAAATCTCTGGGAGCCAAGGGCATGGCTCAGCAATAGAGCATGTCTCACATGTGTGAAGCCCTGGACCTAATCTCTGGCACCACACACATAAACTATAAATAAATAAATACATAAATAAATATTTTGGAAGCAGGACCAAGAATATTCTTTCAGCAAGGCCTCATAATTCTGATTTTTTATGCTTTACATTCCAAGTTTCAACTTTAAGAACTGTGCAATTTCTTTGACTAACAGCTTACTGCACTCACTTTCATAGTTCATTAGAAAGCTCTTTTGCTCTTCATTTAAACTGGGATCATACTTCAATGAAATAGACAAATCCTCTAAATGAATTACACAAGTGAATACTTAGTCGTAGGTTCAATGTATTAGATTAAAAAGCTGAGAACAACTTCAACAGTTTGCTTAGCTGATTGACTGAAACTCTGTCTTAAAAGTGATAAATGCTAAATGAAACTGGAATTTCATAAAATTCCTAGTGAGTTGTAGAAAAAGTATTTGAGAGACTGTAAGAATGGAGTAGTGCTATTATGTAAGATCTTACCCATGGCCTTATCACATTCCTTGCAGAATGATAAGTACACATTTTTCACCAAATCTATGAACAATATATTAGTGAGACGGACTCTGACTTCCTTAAAATAGTTATGAACATAATTTTCATAAAGGCCATTAATAACTGTGAAAACTATTGTCATTAATCTATGCTGGGTATGCGTACTTTGAATAGAAATAATAACAAACTGGGAGAACCTTAATATTGTTCTCTTTCTTGGCTAAGTGAGATGTATTATTAGTCATGACTGTGATAAAACCGTTTATCATGACTATAATAAAACTGTTTACCTACTATCATAGTAAGCCCCAAATCAATGCTTTACTTCTAGAGGAATTATAAAGATTAGGAATACTCTTAAGGATTTTAAATATGTAGGTATGGTAATTCCTACCACATTCCCTATTCAGCAATTACACAAAACATGGACATCTTGAAGAATAATTGTGTATTATCATAAACTTAGCCAGCTGATCAGATGACCTACTCTGTGGGTATCAGTGAGTCTCTTTCCCAGACATCTTTGTCCATTGGACATACATAAAAAGTAGCCATGGTGACATGGGTAGAGATTATCATGAGCTCAGTCTCATAGATTGATGGAAGTCCAATTGGATTCTTCTCCTAGAGAATCTGCCAACAACCTGCTATGCTCCTGATATGGCATCAATCCCTAGGGTATCATCCAGCTACCTGGTGGAAGGTTGTTTACATTGGAACACTTCCAACACAAAAGAAGCTGAGCTGAATTCTCACTACAACACTTACTCCGAATATAGATTTACCTTCCCCTTCTACAATGTTCTTACAAAAACCATCTATTGACTTTTGTTGTTTCACAATGACAATTTTTCGTACAGCATATTTTCCCATTGAGGAATTCATAGTAAATGAAGTGTAGTACTGGACCCAGGTTCACGATCTTATCATGTTTCCTGATCACAAGAGCAGGAAGACGCAGATGCAGTGACAGATATTAAAGCCTGGCAGAGCTGGCACAATGGACTTCAGGAGGCAATATGTTCTCTAAATTAGCAACCATTATGTGGTGCTGTTTCTCCCATGGACAGAAACCGATGACTGATGGAAATGGGCCAAACTCTTGCTAGTGATCCATAAGAAACAAATTTTCTTCCTTCTCCACAACTGTGGGGTCTGTTGTACTAGAGTTTGTGTTTTCTGAGGGAGAAATACTTTCATCTTGGACCATGAAATAATTCTCTGAAAGTGGAGGCACAATGACTACCATTTGGCCTTGGCATCCTGAGTCCAGGACAGAGAGGAGAGCAAAAGAGAGGGAGGGAGAGGGGCACTGGGTAGAGTAAGCCTATTTACTGGAGGGCAATGGTTTGCTACTGTATCATGAAGGAAAGGAGGATTATATTTGTGATGCAATGTAAGAAATCACCTGAAGCTTCTTAATATTCCCCTGTCCTATGGTTAAGCTGAATGAAAAGTGATCTCAATCTAATGAAATCAGGGATGCTTGGGGTCAAGACCCTTCAGGAACAAAGTTTTTAGTTTCCACACCATAGTAGGGACAACATCATGTCATCACCTTTGTTGAGTAAAAGATAGGTAACAAAAGCAAACAGTTATACATAAAGCCACTCAACAAGATATAGATGTGAGAACTGTAATAATTTTTTATTCCTTATTCTGATATGATGCTATTTGTGTACATGTAAAGGTTCAAGGAAAAAACTTTTCTGCAGTTTTTGTCCTATCTCTGTCATGCTAGTTCTGTGAACTGGACTAAATTCTTTTAAAAATTTTTAGATTTGCTGTTAGAAACGGAGAATAATTATGCTATTTTCCTCAAAGGAGTTCTGTGAATTTTAAATGGGTTAATATCTTTTGTGCACTCAGAATATTGTTTCCTGGCCCAAAGGAAACAGTCGGTGTAGCTGTCACTAAGAGGTAGAGCCAAATCCTGTAGACTCAGTTGTCTCTCCTTCAGTGGAAACCTTCCCCAAGATCATTGCAGTCCCCAAAGTCTGCATGGCAAGGGACAAATTCCCAGGATTCACTTTCTCCTCTCTTGGTCTTTTTCTGAGGTTTTCTCCTCAGCAAATGCAAACAAGCCTGCCTTAATATGATAGCATCCTCTAGCATTTTCCTAACGTTGCTCTGAGAATAGCTTATATTTGAGGAAGGGATTTGGGGGATGGTTAAAAATGCTAAAATTTGACCAATTCTCCAAATGGAAAACGCAGCTCTAGGGGAAACGAAAAAACATCTCCCACTTTTTCTTTCACTCTCAAAATGCATTATGATGAATAATGCCCCAGGGCTGGTGTATGCAAACTTCCACTGTGCTTATGGAGAAAGATTATAATTGAATCTCCTATAATGATGCCCCTCGCTCCCCTTCCCCCCAAAAAAGGATCCAGACAGACAAGACTCTAAGACTGCAGACTGGCCCAGTTTGGCTTCTAGCCCACAGCACCTACAATTATTCTGCAGTAATTTTTATTTATCTATTTAATGCTCCCACTAGACAGGGAGAGAGAGGAGGAGGAGGCAGAGAAAATGTGAGAGATTTAAGTCATAATTCAGCCCTCCTGGTCAGGCAGCAAACTCAAAATTGAAAAAGTTATTCAAAGGGATAATAACATGGAACTGAGTTTATAATGCTTTCATCCATGGGGGAAAGTGGCATAAATTTTGAGATTTTGAAAATGGTTCACACATTGTTTTTGATGAGATTATTTAAGAGTAAATTTAGTGATGTTGCATGAAGGCACTATATCAGGATGAGAGGCAGATCCTTTCATTTGTATCAAAAGGCAGAATGGAAACTCTGCATTGGATCTTGAGCAAGTCTATGATGGTCATCGGTAAAACCAAGTCCCCCTCTGTTCTATGGAGATCATCACTGGGAAGACTGTAATTGTCACTTAATTCCGTGGCTCTTGATGAAATGTGTCAAACAGTTAAAATTCAGTGTACGGTTTTGGGTGAAGAGGAGATGCCATTAATAGAATACACATATCAAAATACCATATGGGGCTGAAGGGATAATTTAAGGGTTAATATAAGGGTTACTTGCCTTGCATGTGGCTGACCCTTGTTTGATCCCAGGACTTCCAAGCACCACCTGGAGTGATCCTGCGTATAGAGCCAAGAGGAAACCTTAAGTATCACAGAGTGTGGCCCCCACACAAACAAATCTAACAATCAGCCCATTTCAGTGGTTTCTGGAGCTATGACCACCACAATCTTGCCTCCACTCGCTTATTGGGAATGTTGGCCCTTCTTTTCATTTTAAGAATTGGTGATAGACACATGACACACAGCATAATAGCATTACTTAAACTACATGCTTCACCTAATGCTCCCTCAAAATTCACAATGACTTTTGTCATGACAAAGCAATTTCATATACTACAGCTCAGGGCAGTGGGTCATAAATCCTAACACCATTTTATAGATCCAGAATAACTGGAGTTCAAGGAATTGAAGCACTTTGTCTGAGGGCATATGGTTAGTTTAACTGTGGAACAGAGGCATGACCTTGAGGATCAATAAGTTAACACTATATTTAAACTCATATACCTTACATAATTGGAATATTGACTTCCAGTTTTTAAAGTTTTCTTTATGATCTAGAGTAGCACTATACAATAGAACTTTCTGTATCGATAGGACTGTTCTATAATTTATTCTGTTCAATAGAATAGCCTCTAGTTACACACAGATATTAAACATTTTTGAAAAGTGACTAGCTTATCTAAATAAATGAATTTAAAATTTTAATTATAGTGAATTTAAATTTTAGGCCACATATGACTAGTGTTTCTGTATTAGGCAACAAATATCTATTCATCTCTTCACCAGTCAGGAAATCTAACCTTAATCTAAGCAAATATAATGGTTTAAAGTAGTATTTCTCAACCAGGGGCCATAAACTCCATTGTGGCCTTCCAGGATTTTCGAAGGATGTCACATAATGAGAAGAGGGGGTCAACTGGTATATTGGGGATGGGTGGAGGGTGGGGTGTGATAGCCCGAAGGAAATGATATCTGAATGGGGCCAGAAACATGTTGGAAAAGAGCTTGTGTATCATGGTCTGGCAGACGATTTCACATAGAATTCAGCTGAATGAGGTGTTTCTGAGGAAGGTATAGGAAGCCCTGAGGAAATTCACCAAAATGCTTCATAAATTTGAGAAATCTCAGGTCTTGGTGAAATGCTCTTGTACTTCTCAGTAAATATATAAATGGATATAATGGGAAGGGAAAAGTAATCAGTTGCTTATTCTTCCTAGCAGAATCAGAGAGATTTAGAACTTCTTGCAGAGAAAGGAAGTCTGGCAGACTGGGGTCCTCACTGAGGACCTTAGCATAGACTGTGAAAAATTCCAAGTAAAATAGTTGAGTGAAATGATCAAGGAGTTGTCTCTCTAAAGTAATAAAAGAGAAATACGGTAAAACTTCAATAACCTAATATCTTAAGATTAACAAGGAAAGTTTCAGGTTCTGCAAGATATGTATTGCCCAGTGGTAGGGCAAGAGGGACTAAGACCTGCCTAAAGTAATTGTCTCAGGACAGAGGAAGGAGGAACCAGGCTGCTGTTGCTAAACTTTAACCTTAGTGGCAGGAAGCAGCAAAACCTGGTATTGGTGTTGATCAGGATGCTTATGATTGTGAGTAGAATCTCCAGTAATGCATTTGATTCATAGGATATAAATGGTTTCACATGATGAGAAGTCAAGAGGTAAGATTTGACTACTTTCATGACATTTAATTTCCACAAGGAAATTAAATTTAGTTTCATAAGGAAAGTTCATTATATACCTATAAAGAAGTGGAGGCTTGCAGGGTGGGTGGGTCGATACTTTTGTCCAAAATCACATAACTGGTAAGAGATAGAGTCAAGGTTGGATGCAGAAACCCAGACACGAAAGGAACTGAGTATTTAATTCTAGTGAAGTTTTACTTCTGTAAAGGGAATTAAGGAATTTATGTTGTTACAGGGAAAGTGAGCAAAGCAGGTCTAGAAAGAGGAGGGAAAAACTGAATCTCTGAGGGAACATATTACACATTCTAATCTGAATATACAGCCTGTCTGATGTCTTTCGTACTTTATTTGTATAACGGCAGATAAAACCACTTTTTAAGAACAAGTAATCTAATTGTTGGTACTCAAATCAACCCATGGGATAATTTGAATGTACAACCAGATTAGTTGTCCTAATCAAACTAATTTGTAGGGTGTATCAATCAGATTGCAGAAACAATTTAGGGTGAAGAATATGTAATATAGAAAAGATGAGGTCACTGTATAGAAAGGTCTCCTTTCAGTCCCTGCTTCTGAACTTGCTGCCCAGTACCAACTTGGTCTGTGAAATAAATTATGACTCTTTCTAGTCATAAATAAAAGAGTGTTAAATAAAAGAGCCAAAGTCATAATTTGGTAGTCAGCATGCTAATCTTACATGCTATCCATGAGAACACACAGTGGGTCACTTTCTCCTCTAACATGAAAAGAAAAAATGACATTTATTGGGTGTAATTCCCATTTGACAGAGGTCATAATTCACAGTGTAAAGAGTATAGTATCCAAATCATCCAGAAGGTTAAATGAAATATGAACACTAAGGCAGATTCCTATGAGTTACTGATTCAGAGCTCCCAGTTTGCAAACCAAACCACACCCCATACCTCCAGCGCCTGCAGCCCACACGGTACTGTGCTCTCTGACAAATTTCATGGCTTTCCCCACACACGCCCAATGGCTGCTACCTTGTGAGAAGAATAGACAATGAGGGGCATGTTGTAGTGACAAAGCAAAGTGCAGGGCCTAAAACGATAGCACAGCGGGTAAGGCATTTGCCTTGCACACAGCTGACCCAGGTTCGGTTCCCAGAATCCCATATGGTCCCCCGAGCACAGCCAGGAGAAATTCCTGAGTGCAGAGCCAGGAGTAAGCCCTGTGCATCACTGGGTGTGACCCAAAAAACAAACAAACAAAATAATGCAAAGTGCAGAAGCCAACCTAGAATCTGTAGGCAAGAGGGAAGCTTTCCAGGAGAAACCAAATGCCTGCTTCTTCAAGGAAAGGAGTGATGGCCAACTCTAGAAAGGTGAGGGGTCTCAAATTTGGGACTATTATTTGAAAGTCTCAAATTAGATCAATCATACAGTAAAACCAGCAAAAACAATGAATATATAAGACTGCACAGATAGGATTTCAGAATATATGGTGCATATTTTTAACATGGTAAAAGTGTGGGGGAGGGGGGAGGAGCAGCAATCCTTTATTGCAGAGAATGTCCATGGCCTAAAACTTATTATGTAGATATATCTAAGTTTAGCTTATCCTATATGAAGAACTAACACTTTTCAGAGCGATAGCACAGCAGGTAGAGTGTTTGCCTTGGACATGGCTGACCTGGGTTCGATTCCTCCACCCCTCTCAGAGAGCCTGACAAGCTACCGAGAGTATCTCGCCCACATGGCAAAGCCTGGCAAGTTCCCCGTGACGTATTTGATATGCCAAAAACAGTAACAACAAGTCTCACAATTTGTTGTGAGACGTTACTGGTACCCACTCGAGCAAATCGATGAACAACAGGAGGATAGTGCTACGATTATTCATTTATTATCTGTTGTCAATGTCACAAAACTACTGAGAAATTGATCAACATACATCCTTAAATGACTAAGACTTTGGAGCATAAATAACTTCCAAATATGGATTAAATTGATAAAAATAATTCTAAACATGATTAGAGGCACTCTGTTGTATATTCTGCACAGCGGGTGGGAAATCCTTGAGAAGAATTAGGGAAAGGTTTAGGGAAAGCAGATTAGTGGAGAAAAGATTAAATGTGTTTCAAAAGCAGTACAAAACATATTTTAAATGACAATCCCTCTATAGAGAATGTTAAAAGGTACTTGGACACATGCAACATTCAGGTGCTTGGTTTAAATGTAGATCATGTGGCTACAGATGAAAATGCATAATTATGGTAAAAACTGAATGTGAAAGGCACTTGGAAGTAATAGATATAATTGACAGATGAATTGTTTTCCTTTGTCTTTACATTGAATTTCAATTGTGTAAGAAAAAAATTCTTATTGCAAAAAGTATGACCAATAATAAATATACAAAATTAAAATTCAAAGATCTCTTAGCTACCAGCACCTTCTCTCTGCCCCCACTTTCCCTATATTCCTTGTTAGGTAAACTCATGCTTACAATTATCTTCCTAGTCACATGGTCACAAATATTCTTATACTTTTGATTCTCTTATACATATAAGACAATGTAGCACTGTAGCACTGTCCTCCCATTGTTCATTGATTTGCTCGAGCGGACCCAGTAACATCTCCATTGTGAGACTTGTTGTTACTGTGTTTGGCATATTGAATACCTCACGGGTAGCTTGCCAGGCTTTGCTGTGTGAGCGAGATACTCCTGGTAGCTTGCAGGACTCTCCGAGAGGGGTGAAGGAATCACACCCAGGTCGGCCAGTTCGGCCGCATACAAGGCAAACACCCTACCAGCTGTGCTATCGCTCCAGCCCGTAAGACAATAGTATTGATTTTTATTTGCTATTTTACATACCAGTATGTCTTAGGTCTGTTTTCATATTATTACACATATACCTACTTTATTTTTTTAATGGATAACTATCTCATAGTATAGATAATTCTTAAATTAGTTTATTATTGATGATATTTTGTGGGCATCTGTATCTGTGGATGTATCTGAAGTGATTTAATATGACAAAAGCTTCAAGAAACACATATTCTTTCAGATTATGTCAGAAAATGTATAATTTCTTGTAGACACCATTAAAATGCTCTCATAATTATTATATAATTTAAGATAATTTACATTAACTACTCATGAGTTCTAATTCTGACTCTATTGGTTAAGGTCAGAAATCCATGCTATGAACTACCTTGCTTCCTTATTGGAATCTTAATTAGTAAGACTTGAAAAAGGTTTATGTATGTACATATACATGTATGTGTATGCATATATGTGTATGCATCCCACAGAATATGAAACAAAGATAACAACAGCTTATTTAAGAATCTTAAATGAAAGATGAAGGTTATAATCTAATCTCAGTTTTTGTGTAAATTGAATGTTGCAAATGGTATATGTCTGTCTGTCTCTCTCTCTCTCCTCCTGTTGTTCATCTATTTACTCAAGTGGGCCAGTAATGTCTCCATTGTGGCACTTGTTACTGTGTTTGGCATATCGAATACAATGTAGCACAAAGAAACATGTATTCAAGGGTCAAAGGGATCTAAAATTGAATGGATGTTTTATCCTTAGCTGAAGGATTTGAAAAAACCATTTTAATCATCTATAAAGTTTCCTTATACATAAAATGAGGATACAATTAACTTTATGATTGTTAAAACAATGTGACACTGAATAGCATGCTGAATAGTTCTCTTACTACCTAGTATTAGTTGTTTTCTTTTCCTTCTCCTGAAGGAAAAGTACTTCAAATAAAGCACTCTTGCACCTTCACTAAAGTAGTTACACAGTATAGTTACTAATCCCTGTTTCTTTGTGGTACTACAGTCAGCAGAGCAGATGCTGTGTTGCTTGATCCTCACAAGGCTGGGTATGTAAGCAAGAACACCTCATGGTCCTTTTCCAGGGTTAACCAGTGTTGCGAGTTCCCCAGATGTCGGGGGTCTCATGTTTCTGCACACCTTGCAAAAAGAAAGACTAAGTGTCCTTTGGGTTAATAAAAGGTGTTTTAGAAAGTGTCAATCTCTGGAACAAATAGCAGATTTGATTCCCATAGAGTAAACTAAAGATTATGGAGGAATTCTGGTGCAGAGGGCAGGTTGGTGTGAACCTATGATAAAGGAGTTTCCTTTACTAGGCTGGAAGCTCCTCCCCCATCCTGAGAATCTACTGTGTGCAGACTCTGTGGCTGCTCTGAACACCTGAGGTGTCAGGGGCAAGGGAAACTGATGTGACCATACTGCGTATGCTCATACTACTGGATGTAAAGGATTCTATCATCTGGGACTCTTGTATTTTCAGCATCGTCCATAAAATTATGGTAAACTGACATGTTAACTTCTCAGCAATGTAAAAATATCAGAATTTGTAGTTTTGACACCTACAACATTGCACAAAACTTCTATTGGTCCACTGGAAGAAAAAACATACAATTCTTATTCCTGTATTTCATCCACCTTTATATACAGTCCAAGACCAGATTTTGTCAATTAGCTGTGTAAACACAGGACCTTAGAAAATGCTAATGCATCTGGAAGGCTTCTCTTACTTTTCCCCAGTTTCTCATTTGTTCTTTAAGTTTTCACTCAAGATTCACTTTCTTGTGAAAAGTAAATTTTCTCTGAGCATAACTATGTACAATTTTTCTCTTATGATTTGAACACCACTTTTACAAGACACCTACTATTATCAACATATTATGTTAATTTTAAATTGTATTTAAAATGTTATGTTTAAAATTTTTTTACTATGGTCTGAATGGTTCCCTCCAACTCCAGACTACTTTTGCAGATATAAAGATTGTGTCCCTTCCCTTCCCTTCCCTTCCCTTCCCTTCCCTTCCCTTCCCTTCCCTTCCCTTCCCTTCCCTTCCCTTCCCTTCCCTTCCCTTCCCTCCCCGTCCCTCCCCGTCCCTCCCCTCCCTCTCTCCCTCCATCCCCCTCCCTCCCTCCCTCCCTCCCTCCCTCCCTTCTTTCCTTCACCCCTCCCTCCCTCCCTCCCTCCCTCCCTCCCTCCCTCTCTTCCTTCCTTCCTTCCTTCCTTCCTTCCTTCCTTCCTTCCTTCCTTCCTTCTTCCTTCCTTCCTCTTTCCTTCCTTTCTTTTCTTACCATGGAATGGTCACACAAATTACATTTGAAAGGTTCCTCTCTATGATCCTTGCTAACCTTTTCCAGCAGTTTAATTTGAGGGATCATGAATGTAATATTATTTGGGCTTTGTGATGTTGGGGATTACCTGGGTCAGAGTTACCCTTGCAATGCTCGGGGGGTGAGGGGATGTCATATGGTGCCAGCGATAAAATATGAACCTGTCACATGCAAGGCATGCACTTCCAACTTTTTACTATCTCTCCAGCACCCCTCTTTCATAATCTACTTAGTATATCTATTACCATATATAAATTAGTGAACAGGTCTCTGGTTTGTGTGTGTGTGTGTGTGTGTGTGTGTGTGTGTGTGTGTATCTTTTAGGGTCATACCCTGAGATACTCAAAGGTTATTCCTGGCTCTGTAACTACTCCTGGCAGTGCTTGCGGGACCATATGGGATGCCAGGGATTGAGCCAAGATCAGTCATGTGCAAGGCCTTCCCCACTGTACTATTGGTCCAGCCCCATGACTCTTTTTTTATACATGAAAAAAGAGAGGTTCAGAGATGAAAACTGAGTTTCACTAGATCATACAAATATCAATGGCAGCTTCTGATCTGATGGTAAGATTTTGCTGAAAGTGCATATTTCTTTACATTGTAAGTTATTTTTATGAATCCAGGACAGCTCTGAATCTAGGAACTGAATATAGATGGAGAATCATAAAGGTAGTTTGTTCCAAGAAGGAAGAAACTTAGATAAGTTCATGTAACATGGCACAAAGGGGGGAGAGTGGGGTGAAAGAACAGACCACATTTAAATGGAAGGAGAAGGAAAAGATATAAGGGAAATGGGCCATAGAACTGGAAGGCAGAGAACAGGGCACAGTGAGGAAAAGGAAATGTGGATGAAGTTAAAAGATCTGACCCTCAAACACTGGTCCTGGGTACTTGTTTTCTGAATAAAACCATCTCTTTATTTTTTTCTTTCCATTTTTTTTATTAGCGAAACACCATGAGGTACATTTGTAGACTTACAAATTTTTGTGCTTGGGTTTCAGTCATACAATGATCAAGTACCCATCCCTCCACCAGTGCCCATTCTCCACCCCCACCAATCCCAATATCCCTCCCACCCCCCATCCCCCCATCCCACCCTGCCTCTGTGGCAGGGCACTCCCTTTGTTGTCTCTGTCCTTTTGGGTGCTGTGGTTTGCAAAAGAGACATTGGGTAGCAATCATGTTCGGTCTATAGTCTACTTTCAGCATGCATCTCCCATCCTGGGCGGATCTTCCCAACACCCTTTATTTGGTGCTCCATTCTCTATCTGAGCTGCCTTTACCCCTAGAGTGTGCGGCTGGCCACCAAGCCATGGAGTGAACCTCCTGGTATTTATCACAGCTATTCTTGGGTGTTAGTCTCCTATTTTGTTACGTTATGTTCCCCAGATGAATGCAATCTTTCTATGCCTGTCCCTCTCTTTCTGGCTCATTTTGCTTAGCATGATATTTTCCATGTAGTACCATTTGTATGTAAATTTTATGACTTCATTTTTTCTAACAGCTACATAGTACTCCATTGTGAGAATGTACCAAAGTTTCTTTAACCAGTCAACTGTTCTCAGGCACTCAGGTTTTTTCTATAGTCTAGCTATTGTAAACAGTGCTGCAATGAACAAACAAGTGCAGATGTCACTTCGACTATACTTTTTTGCCTCTCCTGTGTATATTCCCAGGAGTGGTATTGCTCGGTCAAATGGGAGCTCAATTTCTAGCTTTTTGAGAATCGTCCATACTGTTTTCCAAAAGGGTTGAACCAGTCGGCATTCCCACCAGCAGTGAAGGAGGGAGCCTTTCTCACCACATCCGCGCCAACACAGGTTGCTTTTATTCTTTTGAATGTGGGCCAGTCTCTGTGGTGTGAAATGATATCTCATTGTTGTTTTGATCTGCATTTCCCTGATGATTAATGATGTGGAGAATTTTCTCATGTGCCTTTTAGCCATTCAGATTTCTTCTTTGAGAAAGTTTCTGTTCATTTCGTCGCCCCATTTTTTGATGGGGTTGGATGTTTTCTTCTTGTGGAGTTCAACCAGTACTTTGTATATCCTTGATATCAACCCCTTGTCAGATGTGTATTCGGCAAATATCCTTTCCCATTCTTTAGAATGTCTTTGTATTTTGGTCATTGTTTCTTTTGAGGTGCAGAAGCTTCTTAGTTTAAGATACTTCCATTTGTCTATCTCTGTTTTCACTTGTTTGGCGAGTGGCGTAACATCTTTGAAGAAACCATTAGCTTCAGTGTCATGGAGGGTTTTGCCAACTTTGTCTTCAATGTACCTTATGGATTCCGGTCTGATGTTGAGCTCTTCGATCCATTTTGAACTTACTTTTGTACATGGTGTTAGGCAGAGATCTGAGCCCAGTTTTTTTGCATATAGCCATCCAGTTTTGCCAGCACCATTTGTTAAAAAGGCTTTCCTTTCCCCACTTCATATTTCTTGCTTCTTTATCAAAGATTAGATGATCTTATGTTTGAGGGGAGATGTCAGTATATTCAACCCTGTTCCATAGGTCTGCAGCTCTGCCTTTGTTCCAGTACCATGCTGTTTTAATTATTACTGCTTGGTAGTAGTGTTTGAAGTTAGGGAGGTTGATTCCTCCCATTTTCTTTTTCCCAAGAAATGCTTTAGCTATTCGTGGGGGCTTATTTTTCCATATAAATTTCAGGAGTGTTTGCTCCATTTCTTTGAAGAATGTCATGGGATCATAATAGGGATCGCATTGAATTTGTACAGTGGTTTGGGAAGTATTGCCATTTTGACAATGTTAATTCTCCTCATCCATGAACAGGGGATATTTTTCCATTTCCTCGTGTCCTCTTTTATTTCCTGTAGTAGCGTTCTGTAGTTTTCTTTGTACAGGTCTTTTACTTCCTTAGTTAAGCTCATTCCTAGGTAGTTGATTTTCTGGCGTACAATTCTGAACGGGATTGTTTTCTTCATGTCATTTTCTTCTCTCTCACTGTTTGCGTATAGGAAAGCCATGGACTTTTGGGTATTGATTTTATAGACTTCAACTTTACTATACAAGTCTATCATTTCTAGGAGTTTCTTGGTGGAGGTTTTAGGGTTCTCTAAGTATAGTATCATATCATCTGTGAATATTGAGAGCTTGATTTCTTCCTTTCCTACTTGGATGCCCTTAATATCTTTTTCTTGCCTAATCACTATTGCCAGTACTTCCAGTACTATATTGAAAAGCAGTGGAGAGACTGGGCATCCTTTTCTCATCCCTGATCTTAGGGGGAAGGCTCTCAGTTTTTCTCCATTGAGGATGATGCTTGCTGTAGGCTTGTGGTAGATGGCTTTAACTGTATTGAAGAAAGTCCCCTCTATCCCCAATTTGGCGAGGGTTTTCATCATAAATGGTGCTGGATCTTTTCAAATGCTTTCTCTGCATCTATTGATATGATCATATGATTTTTTATCTAACTCTCCCAAACAGTGATTATAGATTTTTTATCTAACTCTCCCAAACCGTTTCTATGAAACTCGTATCTCTCTAATACCAAAAGGAAACAAAGACACCACAAAAAAAGAAAACTACAGGCCGATATCCCTGATGAACATGGATGCGAAGATTCTGAACAAAATACTAGCAAATAGAATTCAACAAGTCATCAAAAAGATCATACACCATGACCAAGTGGGATTCATCCCGGGGATGCAAGGATGGTTTAACATTCGGAAGTCAATCAATATAATCCATTATATCAACAAAATAAAACCATCTCTTTAGAGAAGTAAAACTTACCTGTGATAAAAAAAATTGACTGTAGATTTTTGGAGTCCTTGTATGTTTCTTGCATCCTCAATACAAAAATCTAGTAATTTAGTTAAACTTCCAGAGAATCCACTAAAGATGATTAGAACATTGGAACATTAATATTGGAACATTGACATATTCTTTTACTGATTTCCAACATCCTGATAATTAAACATGCAACGGTTCGCACTTGCATTTTCCTTACCTTATCTACTTATTTCTTTGTCTCTCTGGTTCCAATTCCACCATCATTTTTACAACCAGAACATTATGGCATTCACAGATAAATTCCGCCAGGTCTGCCCACCTATCTCCGAACTCATTCTATTAAGCTAATTGCCACTAAGGTTTAAATGATTAGTGAGTTCTCTTACCTCTCCCAAGTACCACTATCTTATAATTGAGTGCTCTTGAAAATATATTTAATGTATTTTAACCCAGTAAATGAACCTCTAATGATAAAAATTGAGAAAGAGTTGTAAGGTATTTTTGAAAGCAATAGAATACACAAAAAATAAAATGGAAGTTATATTCACACTTGTCTCCACTAATTTAACCCATTAGAAATGGGGTTCCTTCTTGATTCTCCAGTTTTCGTTTTTCTTTCTATCTTCTGTGTCAAAATTTTATGATTACATATGGACAATGGTCATATCTGAACACTTTTTTCATATACATTTGTTTTATCAGAAATATCTCCCTGCACCTGTGGGGGTCTTTGAGAATTAAGAAAGCTAAGCTGTTCCTGACATGTGGTGGAAAAAGTAGCTGCTCTATTATATATGCAGTGCAGAATGATGGATGAAATGAGGAGAAATATGAATCAGTGCGACTCACTTTCTGAACATGCATTATTCACAATTCAACAAACATTACAAATATGTCCTGGGACCTGAACATTATTTGGTTTATAGGTCACTGAAGTGCACTGGACTTGCATGTGACCAGAGAATACTTCTTAATGCAGCCATGTCTGGATGCTCAGAGACTCTGTAAACTGCTTGAGGATATTCCACAGGATGATTTCCTTTTCCAGTCCCACAAATACTAGGATCCCTGATTTCTGACCTGCAACCTCATTCCTGAGTTTTGCCGCTTGGTCTAGGAATTTTGCATTGGAACTTTGGTGTTATTTATTTTAATATCATTCATGATGTTTTCTTGAATCTCCTTTGTGTTTGTTGTACAGACTTGAAAATCAGTCTCACTTTACCTCCTCCCAGTGAAGACTTTGGGAGTTTGGTGTTTCGGGTTCCAACTTGTCTGAGAGGACTCCTGTACTTGGACAGGACTCTGTTAAATGTTTTGTTTGGTTTTCATTATAGTAATGATTTATTAACCAAACAATTACAACCAAAGAATGCGAAGGTAATAGCAAACAGTGTATACAGAAAAAAGGATGAATAATTAGAAGTAGTTACACAATCCATATAGTTTAATTGACACTCATCTAAGAGCTTTAGTCCCTTAGATGCTAAATCATTGTATGTGCAAAAGATTGACATTTTCTGATTCTATAGAAATCTCAAAAAGCTTACGGCCATCACTTGAAGGTAACATAGTCATTAAGTGACAAGTCACAGGCTTCAACTCACATCTGTCTGGTTTCAAATCTGAAACTTTTCCACCATGAGATCAGAATTCACCACATGACCATATGCATTCTACTAATTTTTATACATGACATATATAGAAACATATGTTATGCTAAAAACAAACACTGTCCTGTTGTTCATCTATTTGCTCCAGCAGGCCCAGTAACGTCTCCATTTTGGGACTTGTTGTTACTGTGTTTGGCATATTGAATACATCACGGGTAGCTTGCCAGGCTTTGCCGTGCAGGTGAGATACTCTCGGTAGCTTGCCGGGCTCTCTGAGAGGGGTGGAAGAATCGAACCCGGCTCAGCTAGGCTGGCTGCATGCAAGACAAACGCCCTACTGCTGTGCTATCGCTCCAGCCCAAATAAAAATAAAAACTATTAAATTTAATCTCATGTTCTTCATATTTTCTAACAGTTTCTGTGAATCTATTCAATATTTTCTGTCATTTTTTCTTTTCCCTTATAATATTTTAGGAATTTAATAATAACTTTTCTGATGATAAATTTTCTTGTCATTTACACATACATACAGAGAGTTGATATTCAATACATTTTAACACAGAGCTCATTAGTAAGGCAATTCTTTCACAGCATGAAAAAACATTCCATTACTTAAAAAAAAAATTGTCCAACACCATAGCATTAAGTAGAGCAATTAGCTATCAAGATGTCCTTTAGAAAATTTTCAGGGGTTCATTTAGTCATTCTCACACAGTCAGGTCTGTGGAAGTTGCAATGATGGTAGTGGATTTAGAGAAATGGTATAATGAATCATTATGCCCAGAGATATTATTCCTTAAAGAGCTTTCTCTTAAGCAAAGTAAAACAAACACTAAGTTCTCTGAATATCACCTCCGAAAAAAACGGATCTTGTTATGTTTCAGTCTAAGTAAGGAACAAAATGAGGTTCTCAAAAGCCACCATCTGGGATCCTCTCTAGGCATGCGCAGCAAGCCCCATCTCCTAGAAAGCTGGTTTTCTCCCCTGATCTGCGCGGGACGGGCACGGAGGCCCAGCTCTGGGCAACAAAGCTGAACGGCTCCTATTCCAACCAGGAGACGTTCCCAACTCCTCGCCCAGTCCCAGGGACTCTTTCCGGAGCCGCGGTCGCTAACGCAGCCGCGAAATATTTTCCCACTACGTATGCCATAGGAAACATAAGCTACCTTCTTGGATGGAAACTTCTCTATTTTAGCTCAGCCACTAGAAAGACAGTAGCCAATAACTCATAAGGCTATCTTAACTCACACTGCATATCAAGCAGAATAGTAACAGTGGACGTGAAGGACTAAACCACACTTGTCAAAATGGTAAAGCAACGCAAAAGCCCACCAAACTTTCTTATTGAAGAGTCTAGCCCAGATGACACCAACAGTACTGTAGTGTTAGACAGCCTCTCTGACAAGGAATTCAGAAGGGAGCTACTTAGGATGCTTAGGGAACTAAAAGAAACAATGGAAAATAACGCCAATAGAAGACAAGAGGATTTGAAGCAGAAATGAGGAAAATGCAATCGGAAATGTCAGACCTGAAAAATCTCGTAGGTGAATTGAAAAACTCAGTGGAAGGCCTCAGCAGCAGAGTAAGAGCTGCTGAGAATAGAATCAGTGAGCTCGAAGATGAAGTTCAGAGACTCTCCAGAAAAGAGCAGAAAATGGAAAAGAGACTCACAATTTGGGAACAGATGGCAAGAGAAGATCGTGATGAAGCCAAGAGGGGTAACATAAGAATTATTGGAGTCCCAGAGGTACAGGAAGAAAACCTTGATGAAGAAGAAACTGTCAAAGACATCATTGCTACAACATTTCCAGAGCTGAAGAAAACTTGTGACTACATTCAGGAGGCCTGAAGGGTACCAGCTAGAAGAAATCCAAATCAAAATACCCCAAGACACATTCTGATCAAAATGACCAAAGACAGAGACAAAATTCTGAAAGCAGCAAGATCGAAGAAAGAAATTTCTTACAAAGGAGCATCCTTAAAATTCACAGCTGATTTTTCTGATGAAACCCTCATGGCCCGAAAACAGTGGTGGGACATAGTGAAAAAACTCAATGAAGTGAATACCTCCCCAAAAATACTTTACCCAGCGAGACTCTCATTCATAATAGAAGGAACAACACACAGTTTCACAGACAAACAACAGCTCAGGAACTTCATAAACAAAACCATGGTTACAAGAACAACTAAATGGACTACTTTAAGGCAAGAAAGGCCCCTCAAATACACCAAATTTCAACAGAACAATGGGACAAAATCCCATAACAATAATCTCTCTCAATGTCAATGGGCTAAACGCACCAATTGAAAGACATAGAGTGGCAGGATGGATTAGAAAATTGAACCCAACATTATGCTGCCTGCAAGAAACACATCTCAATAGTCAAAGCAAACACAGACTCAGAGTCAAAGGCTGGAAAACAATCCTACAGGCAAACAGCTCCCATAAAAAAGCTGGGGTAGCCATCCTAATATCAGACCACATCGATTTCAGAGTGAAGAAGGTCATAAGAGACAGTGAAGGGCATTTCTTATTGATCAAAGGATCTGTACAACAGGAAGAACTTACAATAATAAATGTATATGCACCTAATGAGAGACCAGCAAAGTACTTAAAACAACTACTCATAGATTTGGAAAAAGACATCAATTGCAACACAATACTAGTGGGAGACTTCAACACCGCTTTGTCACCTCTTGATAGATCAACCAGACTCAATATTAGCAAGGACATACTTCATCTGAGGGAAACAATGGAAGAAAGGGACTTAGTAGATATATACAGGACACTTCATCCACAAAAAGCTGAATACACATTCTTCTCAAGCGTACATGGAACATTCTCCAAGATAGACCACATGCTGAGCCACAAAACATGCCTCCATAAAATTAAGAAGATAGAGATTGTATCAACAATCTTCTCAGACCATAATGTGCTGAAATTAGAAGTAAATCACACACAAAAACAGAAAACTAAATCAAACACCTGGAAATTAAACAGTGCGCTATTGAACAACGAGTGGATTAGACAGGAAATCAAAGAGGAAATCAAAAGATTCCTAGAAACGAATGAAAATGAGAACACGAGTTACCAAAACTTATGGGACACAGCAAAAGCTGTGTTAAGAGGAAAGTTTATAGCTCTACAAGTATTCCTCAGGAAGGAGGAGCGAGCACACATAAGTAATCTAACCTCACAGCTCAAAAGCTTGGAGAAGGACCATAAAAAGGAGCACAACCCGAACAGGAGAAAGGAAATAATAAAACTCAGAGCAGAGATTAACGAGATGGAAACCCAAAAAACAATCCGAAAGATCAATGAAAGCAAGAGCTGGTTCTTCGAGAAAATTAACAAGATCGATAAGCCTCTAGCAAAACTCACAAAGAAAGGGAGAGAGAAAACCCTAATAAACTGAATCAGAAATGAAAAGGGGGTCATTACAACAGAAACTACAGAAATTCAAAGGATCCTCAGGGAGTACTTTGAGAAGCTTTATGCCACAGAACATCAAAACCTCGAGGAAATGGATAAATTCCTAGACTCCTACAGACTCCCAAGGCTGAACCCAGGAGACCTGGAATACCTAAACAGACCTATCACCATCAAGGAAATTGAAATGGTAATAAAAAGTCTCCCCAAGCACAAAAGCCCTGGCCCGGATGGATTCACTAGTGAATTCTTCCAAATCCTTAAAGAGGACTTACTCCCAATCCTCTTTAAGCTTTTCCACGAAATTGAAATATCAAAAACACTTCCGAACAGTTTCTACGAAGCAAATATCACACTGATACCAAAAGCAGACAGAGATACCACAAAGAAAGAGAATTACAGACCGATATCCCTGATGAACACAGATGCAAAGATCCTCAACAAACTACTAGCAAATAGAATCCAACTACTCATCAAAAAGATCATACACCATGACCAATTAGGATTCATCCCAGGGATGCAAGGATGGTTTAACATGCGGAAATCAATCAACATAATCCATCATATCAACAAAAGAAAATATAAGAAGCATATGATTATATCAACAGATGCAGAGAAAGCATTTGACAAGATCCAGCACCCCTTTATGATGAAAACCCTAACCAAAATGGGTATAGAGGGGACCTTCCTCAACATAATTAAAGCCATCTACCACAAGCCTACAGCAAGCATCATCCTCAATGGGGAAAAACTGAGAGCCTTCCCTCTAAGATCAGGGACGAGACAAGGATGCCCACTCTCTCCACTGCTGTTCAATATAGTACTGGAAGTACTTGCAATAGCGATTAGGCAAGTAAAAGATATTAAGGGCATTCAGGTAGGAAAGGAAGAAATCAAGCTCTCACTATTCGCAGATGATATGATACTATACTTAGAGAACCCAATAACCTCCACCAAAAAAACTCCTAGAAACAATAGACTCGTATAGTAAAGTTGCAGGCTATACAATTAATACCCAAAAGTCCATGGCTTTCCTATATGCAAACAGTGAGAGAGAAGAAAGCAACATGAAAAAAACAATCCCGTTCACAATTGTGCCCCAGAAAATCAAGTACCTAGGAATCAGCTTAACTAAGGAAATAAAGGACCTGTACAAAAAAAAAAAACTACAAAACGCTACTTCAGGAAATAAAAGAGGACATGAGGAAATGGAAAGATATCCCCTGCTCATGGGTCGGGAGACTTAACATTGTCAAAATGGCAATACTACTGAAAGCATTGTATAAATTCAATGCAATCCCTATAAAGATACCCATGACATTCTTCAAAGAAATGGAGCAAACACTCCTGAAATTTATATGGAACAATAAGCCCCCACGAATAGCTAAAGCAATTCTTGGGAAAAAGAAAATGGGAGGAATCCACCTCCCGAACTTCAAACTTTACTACAAAGCAGTAATAATCAAAACAGCATGGTACTGGAACAAGGGCAGAACTGCAGACCAATGGAACAGGGTTGAATACACTGACATCTCCCCTCAATCATATGATCATCTAATCTTTGATAAAGGTGCAAGTAATGTGAAGTGGAGTAAGGAAAGCCTCTTTAACAAATTGTGCTGGCATCACTGGATGATTAAATGCAAAAAAATGGGCTCAGAACTCTGCCTAACACCATGTACAAAAGTAAGATCAAAATGGATTAAAGACCTCAACATCAGACCGGAATCCATAAGGTACATTGAAGACAAAGTTGGCAAAACCCTCCATGACATTGAAGCTAATGGTATCTTCAAAGATGTCATGCCACTGGCCGAGCAAGTGAAAACAGAGATAGATAAATGGGACTATCTTAAACTAAGAAGCTTCTGCACCTCCAAAGAAACAGTGACCAAAATACAAAGACAGTCTACAGAATGGGAAAGGATATTTGCCGAATACACATCTGACAAGGGGTTGATATCCAGGATATACAAAACACTGGTTAAACTCCACAAGAAGAAAACATCCAACCCCATCCAAAAATGGGGCAATGAAATGAACAGAAACTTTCTCAAAGAAGAAATCCGAATGGCAAAAAAGCACATGAGAAAATGCTCTACGTCATTAATCATCAGGGAGATGCAGATCAAAACCACAATGAGATACCATCTCACACCTCAGAGACTGGCCCACATCCAAAAGAACAAAAGCAACAGATGAAACTTTGGTACATCTACACAATGGAGTACTATGTAGCTGTTAGAAAAGATGAAGTCATGAAATTTACATACAAGTGGTACAACATGGAAAGTATCATGCTAAGCGAAATGAGTCAGAAAGAGAGGGATAGACATAGAAACATTGCATTCATCTGGGGGATATAAAGTAACAAAATATGAGATTAATACCCAAGAATAGCTGAGATCAGCACCAGGAGGATTACGCCATAGCTTAGTGGCCAGCCGGGCATTCAGCTCAGATAGAGAAAAGAGCTCCAAATAAAGGGTGTTTGGAGGATCCTCCCAGGAGGGGAGATGCATGTCGAAAGTAGACTATGGACTGAACATGTTTGCCACCCAATGCCTCTTTTGCAGACCACATCGCCCAAAAGGAGAGAGAGAACACAGGGGATTGCCCTGCCACGGAGGCAGGGGGGGATGGGGGGATAGGGGTGGGGGGGATATTATCCATGGTGGTGGAAAATGGGCACTGGTGGAGGGATGGGTATCTGATCATTGTATAATCGAAACCGAAGCACAAAAATTGTAAATCTACAACTGTACCTCACGGTGTTTCATTAATAAAAAATATATATAAACAAAAACAAACAAAAGCCACCATCTACCCTACTCAAGAAGCTATAAAAAGACATAAGTATCCCAGATCCCCTTCTTATTCATTTCCCAGGCAAGGTTGACCTCCTAGCTGATATATCCAGGGCCTTTTTGTTTGTTTGTTTGTTTTTGGGTTTTTTAATCTAAATTTTATTTATTTTTTATAAAGTTGTTCACAATAATTCATTACATTTAATATTCAAACACCAATCCCACCACCATTGTACCTTCCCACCGCCACATTTCGAACGTTTCCACCCCACATCCTAAATCATGACCCCAAAGCAAAACAAAGCATTTAATTTTTTATTGCTTGTTATAAATAATTCACTAAAAATGATCCAGTAAAGTTTTCTTAGAGGAAAGTGTGTGAAGATTGTTGTATTTCATTCTGGAGCCATTAAGCCTTTGTATACGAGATTACAAACAAGTTTGTTAAACCCAATCAAATGTTGTGTGCTACTCTTGGTACATCAGTGGTATAGAGTATGAGAGGTCACTCCAGAAATTCTAAAATTTAAAATATGATTATACAGCAGATTCATTCATGGGTGAGGCCTATGTTGCTCTCTCCTGGGAGCTTTATTTCTGAGTTTATAGATGATGGCCATTGATAATATTATATAGTGCCAGAGGCAGTTTGTGAGTGTAACTGTCAAGCTACTGGGAAACTCAGGAATGAAAATCCATGCCCCCTCTCCTCCCCATCTCTCAAGTATCCAGGGTCTTTTGGAAGCAGAAGAAAATTCCCTTTCTTTCTACCCTGGACCCAGGAGACTCCACTCCCAGCCTATGTCTCTGCAGGCCCACATCCAAACTGCAGACTCTGCTTGCTCATCAGTTCCCAGATCCCTTTCCACATCCCACGTTTATAACTCCACATGACGCTGTTTATGCCTTGATCAATGTGGCCTTATAACAACTCTTCTTACTACTTCACACCATGCACACTTATACCCCTGGTACTGGGAGAGAACTAGTAGGGACTGAAAAAATCAACAATCAGTCTAACACCTCAGAGAACTACCAGAGAGATGATCTACAAAGAATCGCCTTTAAAATATAGCTGACACACTGAAGAGCCACAGAAGTCCTCTGAGCTCATTGCATGAAGACAATAGCAAGGAAGGCTCTTTATATGCTCTTTATATGCTCTCAGATAGTGACTACAGAGGCACCATGATGAGGATGTTTAATGAACTCAAAGAAATGATGGTACAGTCCCTTAGCATTGAGACTGGAAATTAGAACACTACACTTAGAAATGACAGAACTGAACAGTATGGCAGGTTAAATTCGATGCTCAACGGAAGGTCTCAGCAGCAGAACTGAGCTTACTTGAGGGAGGTGGACGGCAGGGAGACATTGGTGGAGGGAAGCAGTCATTCTGGTGCTGGGGATGGTGTTGGAATGATGTATGCTTTAAGCTATTAGTAGTAGTGTTGAAACTGATGTAGCTCAGTAAAAATGGGAGAAAATAAATGAAAGCTACAAAGAATCTCTGAGCACCAGGCCCCTGGTCATCTGTAAATTCTTTCTGGAGTGTAACTCAGTGCCACCTCTATGCCCTCTTCTCAACTTGTGTTAGGATCTGACACTGTGACAATCTACATGCTTTTGAACATGGGAGACTGTTTCTGGGTGATGAACTAGCCAGTGCAGAATAGGAGAGCATGATCTGAGATAAAACTCAAGACACTCGTGTTTTTGTTCTGTTTTAACTACTAACTGGTGATATACTTTGGGTAAATTATTTCCCATTTATAGGTCTTAATTCTCAGAGGTCAAGTAAGATAACAAAAGGTCAACACCTTAAAACTAGACAGTTCTGAGTTCCAGTTCTGTAACAACAAAGCAGTTCTTGGGCATATTACTTAGTTTCCCAGATTTGATACTTATTCTCTATTCAATAGAGATAGCAATCCCTACTTGTCTATCCATAGGCAGAAGAGAAGAGTATATTTCTCTGACCTGTTTGTTTGCTCACAATTTTAATTGTTCTGTAACTATAGTGTTTTGAAATTTCAAAAATGTGCGTGACTTGATCAATTCCTTTTAATAAGGATCACTGTCACTGTCCTCCCGTTCTTCATCAATTTGCTCGAGCGGGCCCAGTAACATTATGAGACTTGCTATTGTGTTTGGCATATCAAATATGTCACAGGTAGCTTGCCAGGCTTTGCCGTGCAGGCGAGATACTCTCAGTAACTTGCCAGGCACTCCGAGAGGGGCAGAGGAATCGAACTTGGGTCGGCCATGTCGGCTACATGCAAGGCAAATGCCCTACCCACTGTGTTATCGCTCCAGCCCATAATAAGGATAACATATAACAATTATACCAACAATAATACATAAAAGCACAGCTTTTTTGGGGGGGGGGTCACACTAATCATTGCACAGAGGTTAATCCTGGCTCATGCACTCAGAAATTACTCCTGGCGGTGCTTGAGGGATCATATGGGATGTTGGGAATTGAACCCGGGTCTGTCACATGCAAGGCAAGTGCCCTACCCGCTGTGCTATCACTCCAGCCCCCAGCACAGTTTTTTAAAGATAAGATTTAGCCCACCTTTTTTCTATTTACAAACTAACAAAAAACTTAAATTCACTTTTGAACCACACTGAATAAATAGCTTCAAATCAATGGCAAGATAATCTTAGAATTGTTTTTGTCTTTTGATTCATCTATATGTTTTTCATATGTTTATATCTTACAAATAAAGTAGGTCGTAGTATATTTCTCAGTAATGAAATGAAAAGTTACATTTGATAATAATTCTTTGGTTAGAATCATCTACTAATGTCATCTCAAATATAAGCAAAAAATTAGCTGCGGAGGTAGCCCATATGGTAAAAAGCATTTGTAATCCCCAGCACTATATAGCCCACATACACTCTCAAGATTTGCCAGTTGTGGCCCCAATGGTTCTTAAGCACTGCACTGTCAGATTTTAGTATTATTGTGTGTGATCCTTTTTTTATTTATTAAAAAATTATTTATTGTGTCAAATATCTATTCTGGGGCGTAAGGGGAATAAAATTGACAGAGAGGCAAGATTGACTTTTTTCTTTGAGAGTTATGTGGGAAGAGGGGAGTTCTTCCAAGTGGTGATCAAAGGATCTGGGTGCCAATCCTTTGAGTACACAGCCAATGGAGCAAAAGCACTCAATGCTAGAGTGATGAGAAAGTGATGCATTTGGACCTTGTGGTTCCTGGGACAGCTGGGCTACCCTTGTCGGGGTACTCCAGGGCTATTCCTAGTGATGCTTGTGGGGACAAACCAGTGACAAGCACACGCAAGATATGTATCTTAACCTCTGTCCTATTTCACCAGTTCCTGTAGCTATAGGCTGTTGAGAAAAACACTGACTTTTATTTTAACATTACCTTTTTAAAAATTTTTTTAAAATTTATTTATTTATTTTGAATACCCATCCCTCCACCAGTAACCATTTCCCACCACCACGGATCCCAGTAACCCTCCCACCCCCAATCCCCATTCCCCCGCATCCCATCCTGCCTCTGTTGCAGGGCATTCCCTTTTGTTCTCTCTTTCCTATTGGGTGTTGTGGTTTGTAAAAGAGTTAAGCCTGATTTTCAGGGAGAAACGTAGGATAATTTACTTTTCATTGATCACTTTATATATAAGGAGATGTCGTGCGGCTGCGTAAGCGGCCGCGCAGTTTGGAGTAAAAGTCCTGGCTCCTACATAACCTTTCTTCTCTGTGCCGGGGCAGTCCTGGCAGTTTGGAGTGAGAGTCCTGTTACCGAATGCTTGAGCTGTGCTTGTAGAGGCTCATGGTCACTGGGGTTCCATCTGGAGGAGGCGGGATGCAGCACCTACCCCATCTGGGGCTTCCCAGTGATCTCGGCTCTCTTTGGGCCCTGGAACATTCTCCGGGAGCTGTGGAGCCCCCTCCCCCCCGCCGCCCCCCTCGCGGTCTTTCTTCTCTGTGGCTGTGTGCTGTAAAGATGGCACCGTGATCCTTTTTTTTTTTTAAGGAGAACATATCACATTGGCAAAGAAAGCCTAATCTGTATTTTCTTCAACTACTTTATTTCTTGAAGATTTTAGGGAACATAGGAGTTTGTTTTTTTCTTTAGTTTGATTTCTTTTGGAACCTGTGCTGATGGTTTACTCCTGGCCATTACACTGAGCAGTATTGTTGTGCAACTTCCTTTGGGTTGGCATATCTAAGGAAAGAGAATGACCAGTTCTCTGCAATGCATGCAGATTATAGGCAGCATTTACATAAAAACTACATTTTACATCTAGTTTTATTTGATTCTTACATGATATAGTAGCAATGATGAGAGAAGAAATGACCATATAATTTATTCTTGTTACCTAATATTTTTCAAGTATGTATTTCTATTGTTCTTATATTTTTGAAGGGGGATCTCCTAAGCAGTGTTCAGAGGTCAAGAGATTCTCTGCCAATTGGAGATTCTTAACCAACTGGGCCATTGGCACAGCACTGGATTCAATGATGCGATGCTGCTTGGACCCTGATAGTGATTTTGGGGTCACACCTGACAATGTTCAGGTGTCTCTAGGGCTGGTCCTGGTGGTGTTCAGGAGTGCATGTGATCTTGGGAATCAAACCAGGTATGTTGCATGCCAGGCATGCATCTTAATTATCTGTATTATCTCTGTACCTTGTTGTCAGTATTATTTACAGTAATGATAATAGTTATATTTATTGTGACCTTTAGTGAATGCCAAGCACCGTTCTAAGACCTTCACTTTAAGTATATCATTTAATCCTACAATGAGGTATATTCACTCCCATTTTGAGATGAAAACTTTCTAAGCTCACCCCTCGAATGGATTTGTAAAACCAGTACTATCTAATACTAAAGAGAGAGGGAGTTTTAAAAGAAATAATTGAGGTCCAGGGGACCTATAATATACAAAGATTATTGTTGGCATCCCGCACGGCAGAGCCTGGCAAGCTCCCCGTGACGTATTCGATATGCCAAAACACAGTAACAACAAAGTCTCCAATGGAGACGTTACTGGGCCCGCTCGAGCAAATTGATGATCAACGGGAGGGCCTTTTTATTGTTGGCATAAATGAGGCCTTATAGTGTCAACAACATTACTCACTTTATTACACTGAAATTTGACTTACTTCAACTTGGCCAGTTACACTGAAAGCCTCTAGCAGGTAGAAGAAGCAGTTAATGTTGGCAGTAAGTTATGTCGGGGTGTATCATGTAATAAAACACATCAGGCTTATTTTAAAAAATAATATTGTGCTTACAGGAGAAGATGGCTTGAGGTAGCAGGGGTAGGGATCAAAGGGTGGCGCCAGTACCCCAGGTATGCGAATCCAACCATGTGGCCTGCAGAAAGAAAAAAAAGAAAGAAAGAAAAAAAGATATTGTGCTCTCACATTGCATATAATAAAAGGTAAAGGTAAAGGCCCTCCCGTTGATCGTCGATTTGCTTGAGCGGGCCCAGTAACGTCTCCATTGGAGACTTTGTTGTTACTGTGTCTGGCATATCGAATACTCTCGGTAGTTTGCCGGGCTCTCCGTATATAATAATTGATGTTTAAATTTAAATTTCACATGATTTCTTCCATTCTGTGAAAAGAGATATTTAAGGTGATATGTAAAGGGCCAAACCATATGAAACAGCCAATTTCCAACCAATTTTCAATCTACAAAAACATCAATTTATGCAGCATAAATCTTAGAAATAAAATATTAAACACCCACAATAATTTTACTTCTTCTTTAAATCCCACTAAAATAAAGCAAATAAATAGTCTAAAAAGATATAAATCTACACCCACAATAATTTTACTTCTTCTTTAAATCCCACTAAAATAAAGCAAATAAATAGTCTAAAAAGATATAAATCTATACGGAAGTGAAAAAAATAAGAGAAGCCACACAATTTCAAGCATTTGGAGGCAGAAAACAAGGCAGATAAGTGTAACTAATTTAGCAGGTATGATAAAGTTGTAATATAAAGTGAAGAAAACTGAGTACCAATCCCAGTTGCATTGCAGACTCTTCAAAATGCTCAGGAACTGGCAGCATTTTCATTTCAAAAATACAAAGTTAAGTAAAATCAAAAGCATCGGGCAAAAAAATAAACCTTCTTGAAAGAATTCTCTTCTCTATTACCAATTTCCAGACAACTATTCCTTTCTTATTTCATCAAAAATTTGAAGGTCTATTCTCCAGATAGGATAATATAAGGTCTATGGACAGGGACTAGAAAGACATTTGTGGCATTCAGTGACTAATAAAAACAATTAAAGCTGAGAATGTCCAATTGCCTCTGTTGGGTTGTTTTTGTTTGTTTGTTTGCACTCTGAGGCACACCCAGCTGTGCTGAGGGCTTTCTCCTGTCTCAGTTGGGGGTAACTCCTAGCAGGGCCCAAGAGACCATATGGGGTACTGGGAATCGAACCAAATTTAGCTGTGTGCAAGGCAAAAGTCTTTAACTGCCGTACTATTGTTCCAGCCCCAAACCTCCAGAACATTGGCAGTCAGATTTTTGTCTTCCAGGCACACAACATTAGGTGAGTGCTCTCTTACATATGTGACCAGTCCTAGAGAAGAAAACACAAAAATAATTATATGAAAGTTTCCCCTAAATAGCTCCTTATAGAAAATTTTGCACTGGATATCAAATTAAATCAATCTCTTTATTTCCTGTAATTGAAAAAAATATGAATTGCTTAACATCTGAGGACAGCATCTACTACAGAGGATAGAGGACCAAGTAAATGAACAGCAGTGTAACTCAAAGAAGGTATGTTATACAAGGAGATTAGAATAAGGCCCTCCCGTTGATCATCGATTTGCTTGAGCGGGCCCAGTAACGTCTCCATTGGAGACTTTGTTGTTACTGTGTTTGGCATATCGAATATGTCACGGGGAGCTTGCCAGGCTCTGCCGTGCGGGCGAGATACTCTCGGTAGCTTGCTGGGCTCTCCGAGAGGGGCGGAGGAATCAAACTTGGGTAGGTCATGTTGGCTGCGTGCAAGGCAAATGCCCTACTGCTGTGCTATCGCTCCGCATAATATAAATTACCATTATCATAAAAAGTAAGAGAACAGAATATATTCATGAAACTAGAGCAGAGTGTTCTAAAAAAGGAACAGTTAAGACACATACACACATCACTTGTGAAAATTATAGGCATAATAGCAGAAATAAATATCTCAAAAACATTTTTTCAAAGACTTTAAAATAACAAATCAAATTACTTCTTTCAACATAAAAGAATAGTAATTTCAGAGATCACAGAAAATATGTAGGAGGGAAAAAATGAACAAAAATTATTCAAGAAAAATATTTTCATTGAAGAATATTAATTGCCAGACTGCAAGACTCCAAGGAGCACTGCAAAAGGGAGGCTCATGAATATGAAATCTAAGCATGCTTGGTTCAAAGAAAAGATCCAGGAAATAGAAGTGAGAACAAACAGGCACACAGAAGAACAATTACAAAGTCTTTATTTTTTTATTTTAATTTTTTTTCCTTCATTTTTATTTTTTTTAAATTTTTTATCATTTTTTTTATTAGTGAAACACAATGAAGTACACTTATAGACTTATAAATTTTTGTGCTTGGGTTTCAGTTATACAATGATCAAGTACCCATCCCTCCACCAGTGCCCATCCTCCCCCACCACGGGTCCTAGCATCCCTCCCCCCCATCCCCCACCCCCGTCCCACCCTGCCGCTGTGGCAGGGCATTCCCCCCTGTTCTCTCTCTCTTCTTTTGGGTACTGTGTTTTGCCAGAGAGGCATTGAGTGGCTATCATGTTTGGTCTATAGACTACTTTTAGCATGTCTCTCCCACCCTGGGAGGGTCTTCACAACACCCTTTATTTGGTGCTCTCTTCTCTATCTGAGCTTCCTTCTCACCTAGCACATGTGGCTGGCCTTCAAGTCATGGAGCAAAATTCCTGGTACTAATCTGAGCCCTTCCTGGGTGTTAGTCTCCCGTTTTGTTGCTTTATGTTCCCCAGATGAATGCAATCTTTCTGTGTCTATCCCACTCTTTCTGACTCATTTCGCTTAACATGATACTTTCCATGTAGTACCACTTGTATGTAAATTTCATAACTTCATCTTTTCTAACAGCTACATAGTACTCCATTGTGTAAATGTACCAAAGTTTCTTTAACCAGTCATCTGTTCTCGGGCACTCAGGTTTTTTCCAGATTCTGGCTATTGTAAAGAGTGCTGCAATGAACAAACAATTGCAGATGTCACTTCGACTGTACCTTTTTGCCTCTCTGGGATATATTCCCAGGAGTGCTATAGCTGGGTCAAATGGGAGATCGAATTCTAATTTTTTGAGAATCGTCCATACTGTTTTCCAAAAGGGTTGGACCAGCCTGCATTCCCACCAGCAGTGAAGGAGGGTCCCTTTCTCGCCACATCTGCACCAGCACCTGTTGCTTTTGTTCTTGTGGATGTGGGCCAGTCTCTGTGGTGTGAAATGATATCTCATTGTTGTTTTGATCTGCATCTCTCTGTTGATTAGTGATGTAGAGCATTTTCTCATGTGCCTTTTTGCCATTCGGATTTCTTCTTTGCGAAAGTTTCTGTTCATTTCCTCGCCCCATTTTTTGATGGGGTTGGGTGATTTCTTCTTGTGTAGTTTAACCAGTACCTTGTATATCCTTGATATCAACCCCTTGTCGGATGTGTATTTGGTGAATATTCTTTCCCATTCTGTAGGCTGTCTTTGTATTTTGGTCACTGTTTCTTTTGAGGTGCAGAAGCTTCTAAGTTTAAGATAGTCCCATTTGTCTATCTCTGTTTTCACTTGCTCGGCCAGTGGCGTGACATCTTTGAACATACCACTAACATCAATATTGTGGAGAGTTTTGCCAACTTTGTCTTCAATAAACATTATGGATTCCAGTCTGATGTTGAGGTCATAAATCCATTTCGATCTTACTTTTGTGCATTGCGTTAGGCAGAGATCTGAGCCCACTTTTTTGCATGTAGCCGTCCAGTTTTGCCAGCACAATTTATTAAAGAGGCTTTCCCTGCTCCATTTCACTTTTCCTGCCCCCTTATCGAAGATTAGATGATTATATGTTTGGGAGGAGATGTCAGTATATTCAACTCTATTCCATTGGTCTGCAACTCTGCCTTTGTTCCAGTACCATGCTGTTTTGATTATTACTGCTTTGTAGTAGAGCTTGAAGTTAGGTAGGTTGATTCCTCCCATTTTCTTTTTCCCAAGAATTGCTTTAGCTATTCGTGGGGGCTTATTGTTCCATATAAATTTCAGGAGTGTTTACTCCATTTCTTTGAAGAATGTCGTGGGTATCCTTATAGGGATTGCATTGAATTTGTACAGTGCCTTGGGAAGTATTGCCATTTTGACAATGTTGATTCTCCCCATCCATGAACAGGGGATATTTTTCCATTTCCTCATGTCTCTTTTATTTCCCGAAGTAGCGTTTTGTAGTTTTCTTTGTACAGATCCTTTACTTCCTTAGTTAAGGCGATTCCTAGGTACTTGATTGTCTGGGGCACAATTGTGAATGGAATTGTTTTCTTCATGTCACTTTCTTCTCTTTCATTATTTGCATATAGGAAAGCCATGGATTTTTGGGTATTGATTTTATAGCCTGCCACTTTACTATACAAGCCTATTGTTTCTAGGAGTTTCTTGGTAGAGGTTTTAGGGTTCTCTAAGTATAGTATCATGTCATCTGCGAATAGTGAGAGCTTAATTTCTTCTTTCCCTATCTGGATGCCCTTAATATCTTTTTCTTGCCTAATCGCTATTGCAAGTACTTCCAGTACTATATTGAACAGCAGTGGAGAGAGTGGGCATCCTTGTCTCGTCCCTGACCTTAGGGGGAAGGCTCTCAGTTCTTCCCCATTGAGGATGATGTTTGCTGTAGGTTTGTGGTAGATGGCTTTAACTATATTGAGGAAAGTCCCCTCTATCCCCATTTTGGCAAGGGTTTTCATCATGAATGGGTGCTGGATCTTGTCAAATGCTTTCTCTGCATATATTGATATGATCATATGATTTTTAGCTTTTCTTTTGTTGATATGATGGATTATGTTGATTGATTTCTGAATGTTGAACC
The DNA here is from genome assembly GCF_029834395.1 of Sorex fumeus. NCBI lineage: Eukaryota > Metazoa > Chordata > Mammalia > Eulipotyphla > Soricidae > Sorex > Sorex fumeus. The sequence goes on along the minus strand of NW_026606138.1, from coordinate 12,106,403 downwards.
ATCCTTGCACCCCTGGGATGAATCCTACTTGTTCATGATGCATGATCTTTTTGATGAGTTGTTGAATTCTATTGGCTAGTATTTTTTTGAGAATCTTCGCATCCGTGCTCATCAGGGATATCGGCCTGTTGTTTTCTTTTCTTGTGGTGTCTTTGTTTCCTTTTGGTATTAGAGAGATATGGGCTTCATAGAAACTGTTTGGGAGAGTTTCCGTTTTTTCAATTTCCTGGAAAAGCTTGAGAAGAACTGGCAACAGGTCCTCTTTAAATGTTTGGAAAAATTCGCTAGTAAATCCATCTGGACCTGGGCTTTTGTTTTTGGGAAGACTTTTGATTACAGTTTCAATTTCCTTGATGTGAATAGGTCTATTCAGGTACTCTATATCTTCTTGCTTCAGCTTTGGGAGATGATAGGAATCCAGGAATTTATCCATTTCTTCTAGGTTCTCTTGTTTCGTGGCATACAGACTTTCAAAGTAGTCTCTGATGATCTCTTGAATTTCTTTAGTTTCTGTTGTGATATCCCCATTCTTATTTCTGATTCGATTTATTAAGGCTCTCTCTCTGTTTCTTTGTGAGTGTTGCTAGTGGTTTATCTATCTTATTTATTTTCTCAAAGAACCAGCTCTTGGTTTTATTGATCTTTCGGATTGTTTCTTTGTTTTCCATGTCGTTGATTTCTGCTCTAAGTTTTATGATCTCTTTCCTTCTGCCTGATTTAGGCTCTTTCTGTTGATCCTTTTCTAAGGTCTTGAGCTGTGAGGTCAAGTTGTTTATGTGCATCGTTTCTACAGTCCTAAGATATGCTTGCAGAGCTATAAATTTTCCCCTTAATACAGCTTTCGCTGCATCCCATAAGTTCTGGTAGTTTGTGTCTTCAGTCTCATTTGTTTCCAGGTATCTTTTGATTTCGTCCTTGACTTCGTTCTTGACCCACTCATTGTTCAGCATCGAGTTGTTTAATTTCCAGGTGTTTGATTTTGTTCTCCGTGTCAGTGTGTGATTCACTTCTATCCTCAGTGCGTCATGGTCTGAAAAGATGGCTGATACTATTTCTATCTTCCTGATTCTGTTGAGGTATGTTTTGTGTCCTAGGACATGGTCTATTTTGGAAAATGTTCTGTGCGCACTGGAGAAGAATGTGTATTCTTTCTTTTGGGGGTGTAAAGCTCTGTATAGGTCTATTAGCCCTTTCTCTTCTATTTCTTCTTTCAAATCCAATAATTCCTTGCTGGGTTTTGTTCTTGTTGATCTATCCAGAGTTGATAAAGCGATGTTGAAGTCTCCAAGTACTATTGTGTTGGTAGCGATGTCCTCCTTAAAATCTGTTAGCAGTTGTTTTAGATATTTAGCTGTTCCCTCATTAGGTGCGTATACATTTAAGAGTGTGATTTCTTCCTGCTGTATGTATCCCTTGATGAAGAGAAAATAGCCTTCACTGTCCCTTCTAATCTTTTTCAATGTGAAATTAATGTTGTCAGATACTAGTATGGCCACCCCAGCTTTTTTGAAGGGGCTGTTGGCTTGCAGGATTGTTTTCCATCCTTTGACTTTGAGTCTGTGTTTGTTCGGGCTTTTGAGATGAGTTTCTTGTAGGCAGCAGAATGTTGGGTTCTGTCTCTGTATCCATTTTGCCACTCTGTGTCTCTTAAATGGTGAATTTAGACCATTGACATTGAGAGAGAGTACGGTTATGGGGTTTTGTGTCATTTTCTGTAGGGTGTGTTGTGGTTGTAGGGTTTGTCTTGTCTTATAGTAGCCCCTTTAGGCCTTGCTTTAGGTTTGGTTTTGAGTCTATGAAGTTCCTGAGCTGCTGTTTATCTAGAAAATAGTGTACTGTTCCTTCGATTTTGAGGGAGAGTTTAGCCGGATAGAGTATTCTTGGTGAAGCATTCATTTCAGTGAGTTTTTTGACTATATCTTGCCACTGCCTTCGGGCTTGCAGGGACCTCTGATAGGTCTGCTGTGAATCTCAGGGGTGCTCCTTTGTATGTGATTTCCTTCTTTGCCCTTGCTGCTTGCAGTATTGTGTCTCTATCGGCAGCATCAATCATTCTAACTATGATATGCCTTGGAGTGTTTTTGTTGGGGTCTCTTTTAGCTGGCACCCTTAGGGCTTCTTGAGCCTGAATGGCTGCATTGCGGAGCTCTGGGAATTTTTCAGCAATGATTTGTTTGACGGTGTTTTTTTCGTTGGGATTGTTTCCCTGAGCTTCAGGTAGTCCCATGATTCTAATGTTGTTCCTCTTAGAATCATCTGCTAGGACTCTGATTCTCTGAAAAGCTATTTTGAGGTCCCTTGCCACTGTTTGTTGTTCCGTGTTGGCTTGGCGCAGCTGATCTTCCAGCTCACTGATTCTCTCTTCAGCTGCGGTCATTCTATTTTTAAGAGAAGAAACTGAGTTTCTCATTTCATCTACGGAGTCTTTTAATCGTGACATTTCTGCTCTCATTTCTTCGCGTAATTTGTCTATCTTTTCTGTGGTGTTACTGGCTGTCTGTCTGACCGTTTCATTGAGTTGATTGAACATCTTGATGACTTTGTATCTGAATTCTGTGTCAGAGAGATCCCTTAGGTGAGCTGTATCGACAGAATGTTCTGGATTGTTTTTGTTGTCCTCCACTTGTGGTGGGGATTTTCTTTGTTTCTTCATATTGCTGAGTAGGTTGGGGACTAAATTCCTTGGGAACTAGGTTCCTTAGAATGGGTAAACAACCTGCGGCCGGAAAAGGCCACGCCCAGTCTGAAGCCACGCCCAGTCTGAAGCCACGCCCACTTCTGAAGAGGCCATACCTCTACGGAAAACTGGGTTTGAGATGAGATGAGCGCCACGTGAGTAGTGAAGAGGGGATGGCAGCCGCTTACGGCTGCATTTCTCCAGGCGTCTGCCGGGATGCCTGAGGTCCCGAAGGGAGAGATGGAAGTCCCGGGGCCACACACCAGGGGCTGGGCTGACCTGGGTTTGAGATGAGAGGAGCGCCGCGTGACCTGTCTTACAAAGTCTTTAAAGATTTAATAAACACCACCATGAGTATAAAGTTGAGTTTCCCTCCCCACCCTGAGCAGAGTCCCGACAGCTGAAGACCTCCAGTTTCAGCCACAGCCATGCTTAAGACCATTCTCCACACGTTCGGATGAGCCTCACACATGAAGGAACTGGCAGAGGAACCCAGTTGTGCGGGGACCTGGGACGTAGATCTCCAAGTCTGCACAAATTGGGACTGGGGCCTCGTCCAATCAGATCCCCCATTTTCCAGTATGTAGGCATTACACCCACCAACTGCCCCCAGCGCCGTATAATCCCATCAACGACAAAGACCCAGAGACTATAAAACCCAGCTCCAGGAACATCTTATTATCTAGTTCTTACTCTGGAGAATCTGGCAGGCTACCAAAAGTATCCTGCCCACACGGCAGAGTCTGGCAAACTCCCCGTGGCATATTCAATATGCCAAAAACCAGTAACAATGATGGGTCTCATTCTCCTGACCCAAAAAGAGCCTCAAATGTGGCACTTTTTAAAATCTCAGGGCTAGGACGAAGGAGACGTTACTAGGGCCTGCTCGAGGCAATCAATGAACAACAGGATGACAGTGATACAGTGATGAGTATAAAGAATTCAACCAAGGGCAAAAAGCATAGAAATTTCTAGCATGGCACTGTTCTATTGCTTTAGACATAACACTCAACTGGAGGTGTTCCAGATGGATAGAACCAAAAACTGAATAAAAAAAGATAAATTCCTGGATGTTTATGATATGTAAAAAATATATACTAAAAATCTTCTTATTTCTTAAAGGCATATATGGAAAATTAACAAAATATACAGAGACAAATAGAATGAAATATTATACACAATAAACACAACAACCCACTCAGAAAAAAAAAATGGCAAGGAAGGAAGCAAGTGCAGTACTCTATTGTGTGAAACTAGAAACATTGGCATAGGAATTTCATGTAATAGCTGAATGTTGATTTAACAAAATATGGGGAAGGAAAACTAAAAATAGATGTAAAATCTTTGCCATCTTTATAAAAAAAAGTCAGGGAGGAAAGATGTTAATACATGGTAAAGGCATATGCTTTGTGGTGACTGATCCTGGCTGGATCCGTGGCACTGCATGGTCTCTTGAGTAGCAACATACTACATTTTTCATCCTCAAAGCCTAGCACTGAACTGGTTAGTTGGTTGGCTGAGAATCACTGCGAGAACTCCCTGGCCCACCTATGCTTTACTTCGGAAGTCCTCCACCCTGAAAAAAATGGGAAAAATGTGCAACTCAATAAACATTTTTCCCATTAAAGATAGTTTCATGCATACACAGTTCCAAAACCATACTCACCAACAGAAACCCTGTTCCCTCCACCAATGCCCCAAGGACCTGTCACATTAATTCTACCCCCTTCTCCCCACCCCCAGGTAAGCTCAATTCTGTAGAAAAATTCTCTAGTTCTCTTTCCCTTGGCTATTTTCTACCTTATGATATTTCTTTATGTCCCACATATGAAAGAATCGATTCTGTATCTGTCCCTCTCCTTCTGATTAGTCTCACTCATTATGTCATTGTCACTGTCCTCCCATTGTTCATCAATTTGTTTGAGCGGGCTGAGTAACGTCCCCATTGTGACAATTGTTACTGTGTTTGGCATATCGAATATGTCACAGTAGCTTGCCAGTCTTTGCCGTGTGGGCGAGATACTCTCGGTAGCTTGCAGGGCTCTCCAAGAGGGGCAGAGGAATCAAACTCGGGTCAGCCATGTTGGCCGCTTTCAAGGCAAATGCCCTACCTGCTGTGCTATCGCTCCAGCCCACTCATTATGATATCCTCTAATTCCATCCAGATAGCAGTAGAATGAATGGTGTCAACTTTTTCTTTATTTGAGTAGCATTCCCTTTTGTACATTTACCATGATTTAAAAAATAATAATCCTTGCTTCTCTGGGATAAACCCCATTTGATCATGATGTATTTTATTATCTTTGTAATGCATTATTAGGTCCAGATTGCTAATATCATGTTTGGGATCTTTGCATATATGTTCATCATTGAAATTGGCCAGTTGTTTTATTTAATAGTAGTGTCTCTGTCTGCTTTGGTATCAGAATAACATCTGTCTCACAGAAACTGTATGAGAAGATTACATTTCTTCAACTTTCAGAAGTCTAAGAAGAATTATATGTAGGTCTTTGAGGGTTTGGAAGAACTTGCTGGCAAACCCATGTGGACGTGGCCTTTTGTTTGGGGAAGATTTTTTTTGTTATTACCATTTTGACTTCCTTATTAGCAACGATTTGTTCAGGTTCTCAGTTTTCTCATGGTTCACTTTTGGAAAGTGCATATTCTAAAAATTCATCTATTTCTTCTAGGATTTTTAGTTCCATAGTATATATGCTTTTAATTTCCAGGAGAAAGTTCTAAAAGAATTAAATTATTTCCTCTAAAGATGAGTAAGAATAATTTGGAGCAGTGGGGCAAGCAGTTATTTATAACTTTTTCAGTATTTTAAAAACTATTTTAAGCTTTTTGTAAAACTATTTGCATATATTACTTTTATAAAAATAAAGTGATTTAAAAATCTACATTTATTAAGCCTAATGCTGTTTTTAAAACATGTTTTTTTCAAGTTTTAACAATAGATAATTTTATTATTACCAACACATAAAATGTATAAAAACAGTGTGCTAAGTTCTGATTCAAAATTCTTGGGCTGAAGAGATAGTACAGCAGATAGGGCACTTGCCTCACATGTGGTCAACCAGGGTTCTATCCGTGGCACCCCATATGGTCCCCTATGCACATTCAGGAGTAATTCGAGTGCAGAGTCAGATGTAACCCCTGAACATCCCCAGGAGTGGCCAAGCCAGCAAACAAACAAACAATTGCAATAATGTGCAGACAGATAAGTAGTATAGCCAGTACCATGTTTGCCTTGCATGCAGCCCACCTAGATTCAATCCCTGGCATTCTTTATGATACCCTAAGTCTGCTATGAGTGATCCCTGAGCACAGCACCAGGAGTAAAGCCTGAGAAACTTTGGTTGTGCCCTCAAAACAAAATTTGTTTAAAAATAGAAGAATTGTAATGCACTATTGGAAATAACATTCATCTTACTAAGTTATAAAGCCTTGACCTTTCAAGGTTAGTTGAAAGACAAGAGTCTACCTTTCATTATGTTTTAGATATAAACTCAAGAAACACTTGAGTTTAGACAAGAGACAAGAGAACATTATACAAAACACAACAAAGTTTGGTACAATGAACACCAGTAATTAACTTTAGAAAAATAATATACATTACTGATCTCCAAATCTTGATTGCTTCCTAAAATGATCCATGTCTGTGAGACTGTTGATAAATCATTTCACATCTAGTGGATAGATCTTGGAACATTCTTCTTATGTTTATAAGAAGAAAAATATTCTTGGCAAGATATTGTCCATGCTCTGAATTTATTTCTCTTAGGTCTGGGTGAATGTCCCTCCAAGGGCCCTTGCTTTGTGCCAAATTTGTATGGGTGAAATATGACATAATTTTTATTTTTGTATCTAATTATCTTAAATAGCTTGTCTTTTGTCCTTCAGTTTCAGTTCTAACAGGTCACTTTCTAGTGACCTGTCAGAACTATGGTCCATATTCAAGTGCCGCCATTTGGAAACTCTTAACATAAACTCTTGACATTATGCTAGAACTCAAACTCCAAACTAGTTTTTATATTCTTTGTCACTGGTACTCTTTGTCTTGTTTGTTGTGCTGTGTCCATCCATCTTGCAGCCCTTCATTCTTTCCCATGATTTCTCATTCCCTTTCAATTTTAGTATGCATGTTTATGTTTATATATGTTACGGGATTTGGGTGTACATAGGTTTCTACAGCTTCTTTGTTGTTATTGTTTTTTCCTGTGAAAAGGTTTCCATGGCTGCCTTTGGCTCTGAAACCATAGTTAAGAATTGAGGGTAGTCTTTCACTCTTCCTAGAAGCCCTCAGTTAACTCCCCTGCCTATTATCTTTCAGAGGAGTTAGTGCCAGGCCATTCTGCCACTGTTGGTATGTCCTCCGTGCTCTTATAGGCTTTCTATTTTTCTTCAGAGGTTAAATATAATTTCTTTCATCAAAGACTTCTTACAGCTTTCCTCAGATAAAAATGCTTATTTGTATGCCTGAAGTCTGAGTTGTAGTTTGGTGCATTTCTTCATTTTAGATTTCTCCATTTGGGCAGTTTATGATGAATTTGCTATTTCACTCTTCAAGTCTAGAATCAGCAGAAGATACCTGGAAACACACCAAGGTTTAACCCTGAGATGTGAAGGAATAAGGAGGACATACAGACCTGGGAAACTGAAAAGCTCAAAATAGAGGGGCTATAGAAACTCCTCGCCGGGGTCCCTTGGGAGGGAGCGGGTTAAGCTTTCTTCCCCGCCCCGACCAGGGCTCCTGCAGCCAAAGACCTCCAGGACCAGCCACCACCATGCTGAGACCACTCTCCGCACACATGAAGGTACTGGCAGAGGGACAAAGCCACATGGGTTCCGGGGCCGAGATCTCCAAGCCTACTCTGATTGGGGCCAAGCATCCTCCACCCAGATCCTCCAAATTCCAGTAGGCGGGGGTCACACCCACCAACTGGCTCCCTGGCGCTGTGTAATCCCATCAACGGCCAAGACTCAGAGACTATAAAAACCAGCTCCCGGAACCGGAACATCTTATGACATCTTATTATCTCATTCCTACTTTGGACAAACTGGCAGGCTACCGAATGTAGCCTGCCCACACGGCAGAGTCTGGCAAACTCCCCGTGGCGTACCCAATATGCCAAATACCAGTAACAATGATGGGTCTCATTCTCCTAAAGAGCCTTGAATATAATCTCAGGGCTAGAATGAAGGAGACGTTACTGGGGCTTGCTTGAGGCAATCGACAAATAACAGGATGGTCGTAATTCGTGATAGAAACTCCTCATCCTATGATTAGTGACAAACCTCATATCCACCATCTCCCTAGCAAAGATCATCCACTTAAAGGGCCTGAAAAACCTTCTTGGAAATCTAAAGCCAGAAAGACCATAATAAATGACAAAGAATATTTAATTTTCAGATATCCCACTTTCAATGTGACTAGTAAATATGTATTTGCTAAAGTAAGACCAATCCTCTTATTCTTAAACTATATATCAAAATATTTACATATTGTGGCTGATGGTATTTATTTGCTTTTCATTAAACATTTATTAATCACTTACTATATCTGGGTACTATATATTTTCCAATCCTTTTGGTTTATAGCTTAGCTGCACAAACTTAGAGTTGTTATAATTTTATGTATTTTGTACATATCCAACTTTTGAAAACTTGTCATAAGGTAGCAATTTGATTAACAGAAATATGCGATATGTAAACCATATTTATTACATAATGATTTGTAATGGCAGCACTGTAGCACTGTCCTCCCATTGTTCATCAATTTGCTCGAGCAGGCCCAGTAAAATCTCCATTGTGAGACTTGTTACTGTGTTTGGCATATTGAATATGTCATGGATAGCTTGCCAGGCTTTTCTATGCTGGCGAGATACTATCTGTAGCTTGCTGGGCTCTCTGAGAAGGGCAGAGGAATTGAACCCAGTTCAGCCAGGTCAGTCACGTGCAAGGCAAACACCCTACCTCTGTGTTATCACTCCAACCAAAAAAAAAGCACCTTTGGTGGCGGTGTGTAAACTCAAAAAGCTGGGGCAGCAACAGCGGCACTCTATCTCTCCTGCCTGTGTTTGGTAGTATCACACCACTTCCCCCACCCTGGGGAGGTCGATGGTAATGGGAAGGTCAATGGCAATGGGCAGGCGAAGGAAGGAAAGGAGGACCAGTTGCAGTTTCTTCCAATCTCCTATCCATTTACTCCTGTCTCTCGCCCTCTGCTTCTTCCCCGCTATGCTATTTCATTGTCTTTCTCAATCCTCTTTCATTCTCCTCACTCTGAAACTGGATCTTAATCCCCCAGCACTCTCTTACCTCCCAGTTAAATCTCAAAATCTGAGGGGTTGGGGCTTACACATAGGTGTGGTCACAATCAATAGGTCTCAATCAATAAGCATCCCTGACGGATTCTTCTAGGACAGATACTCTTTCAGCAGGACGACCTACCCTAGAGTGAAATCCCGTGGGTGTTTCTCCTCTCCGTGTCCAACAAACATATAAGCATTCATAATATTAATCATTTTGTATGGACACAGTAAGAGATACATTAAGCTTATAGAATTGCTCTCCTGAGGTCGTCTCAATCTCAGACTGCAGTACTCAGCCCAGATTAGTCTTTCCTATCCCTAGTAGGGTCCTAGTCTTGTCGTTACTTTTGGATCATGAACAGCATTTGTCCATGTTCAAGCTCTTAACTTATAGTTAAGAATCGTGGGGCTATGCTGAAAGTAGGCTATAGACCGAACATGATTGCCACTCAATCCCTCTTTTGCAAACCACAGCACCCAAAAGGAGAGAGAGAGAGAGAGAGAGAGAGAGAGAGAGAGAGAGAGAGAGAGAGAGAGCAAAAGTGAATGCCCTGCCAGAGGCAGGGTGGGATGGGGGGATGGGGGGAGGGATACTGGGATTAGTGGTGGTGAAGAATGGGCACTGGTGGAGGGATGGGTACTCAATCATTGTATAACTGAAACCCAAGCAACAAAATTTGTAAGTCTACAACTGTACCTCATGGTGTTTCACTAATAAAATTTTTTAAAAAAACAGAATTGTGGGGCTTTAGCCTGGCCTATTTCGATGACAGGTTAGCTCACAGCTTGCCCTGGGTCCGTTCAGTTTCTTGTTGGGACCCTGCTTTTGGGGTGCTAGGAACTAAGGTAACTGAGGCTTAAGTCGAGGAAGCAGATGCTGGGAATGAATAATATTTGAAGCCAATTAAATCCTAAGTTACAAAAGCATAATATTAACTGCCTTCCTCTGTCTATACAAAAAGGACATTGCTTTAAAATCTCCTTATGCTCAAAAGACATCAGGAGAGGAGAAAGGCAGTATTAGCTTCCAATACAAATTCACTGTCCTAGAAGGATCTGACCTTACAATTTAACAGACTCCGATTAGGGGGAAAAGCTGATTAACTGGTTGGGGAAGAGTACATAGAGAAGTTGGCTACATATAAACAAAGGGATGGGAGTGACTCAGGAGCACTGTGATGGGTGTAACCCAATAAATCTAAGCTCCTTGTGGCAAAGGAAAAAGGACAAATCAATGTCATCCTGCAGGATGGGAGTGATACGACAGTGATTGCATGCAGCAGACCTGGGTTTGATCCCCGGCATCCCATATGATCCCTTGAGCATCACCAGGAGTAATTTCTGAGTACAAAGCCAGGAGTAATCCCTGGGCATCACTGGTGTGACCCAAAAAGCAGAAAAAAAATAAAAGCACCTATAAATGCCTAATTATAGATGGATATAGATAATTTTGGCGTATTCATCCTAAAAGCATTAAGTGCATTCTAGAAAATAATAAAGACAGAGGATAAAAATATAGAATTGAATTGAGCATTTGAAAGGCATTGAGCATACGACAAAGAAAAGACAAAAACTGTAGAAAACCTAATTGTATCTATGTAGAAATACAAAAACATATAAAGTTATAAGGATTGATGAAAACTGAATCATTAATGTTCCCTGTTGGCCAGATTAAATCCTTATATTCCTCCTTGAAATATTATAGAGATGCCTTAACAGCAAGCTAAACAAATAACATAAGTTAAAAGTTCATTTAAAATTTTTACTTCGTAGAGTATGGTAATGTACATGGAATGGGGTACTTCTTAGGTCATTAATATTAGTAATTTTATTACACATGGAAACATTTTAAACTAAAATGTTCAGAGAAAAGCATTATCAAAGCCAATAGTGATAACCAATACCTGTCAAAACTCAGGGTCATGTGACTTTGTAGCCTGAATTATTCCCTTCCCAGTTTAACATCCATTGTTTTCTATATTATTTTCATTACAATAAGTTTTCCATGTCTTCTGCTTCTCTCAGGATCTTGAATGGAGAATTCAGACAAAACTGAGTCAAAATTGAATTGACTGAGTATCCAGTTGAGTGCTTGGGGTCACCAGGGCTGTCTTGTTCTCTTCACCTAAAGAGTGGGGGGAGCCTTGCTTCTCTTCCATGACCATCAGTATGCCTTTTCTTGGGACAGGGGTTAATAACAACGAGTCATGTCACAAGACTGGGTTCCATGAGCTGGTTCCATGAGCTGGGTTCCATGGCTGGGTTCCATGTCTGGGTTCCATGAGCTGATTCCATGAGCTGGGTTTATGAGCTGGTTCTATGAGCTGGGTACCATGACTTGGTTCCATGACTGGGTTCCATCAGCTGGTACTGTTAGCTGGTTCCATTAGCTGGGTTGCATGGCTGAGTTCCATGAGCTGGGTTCCATGAGCTGATTCCATGAGCTAGGTTCCATGAACTGGGTTCCATGAGCTGGGTTCCATGAGCTGGTTCCTTGAGCTGGGTTCCATGAGCTGGTTCCATGAGCTGGGTTCCATGAGCTGGTTCCATGAGCTGGGTTCTATGAGCTGGTTCCATGAACTGGGTTCCATGAGCTGGTTCCATGAGCTGGGTTCCATGAGCTGGGTTCCATAGCTGGGTTGATGGCTGGGTTCCATGATCTGTCACTGTAAGAAGTTGGTAGGAAGTTCTTTACACAGAACCCTCTCAGTGGGCTGGTGTAATGTCCTGTCCATTCCTGGGTGAGAACCTCAAGCTGGAGTGTTAGGCCTGACAGCTAGTTTCTGACAATACTTTTATCACTATAAAGGCAATATGTGTTTACTAAATAAAACTTGTAAGGGAGGGGAAATGGAAAGAAAATTTCTCTGAGGTCCCTACTTGAAGAAGATGGCTGTTAAATTTTTTTGTTTTGTTTTGTTTTGGTGAATTCCCTTCCAGGTTTTCTGTCCATTTTGGTTGGTTTTAAAATACAGTTTAAAACACATCTTGATGCAATACAATTTTGCATTCTAAATTCTCATTTGAAGTAGGAGATAAACTGTTTTTATGCCATTTCAAAGTTCTTAGTGTTATCATTTTTAATAGATGTATAACACTCTGGTTTGGAAAAATTTCAAGCAACATGTACGGTCACTATTCATGTGCCAGGAAACCTCTTATTAAGCCTTCCAATTCTAAGGGGGCTTCTGAATTTTCCAGGTGACTGCCAGATCACATAGCTATAGTTACTTGGGAGTGGAACAATCTTTTTGAAGAGGATAGAAAAAGAAGGAGGAAAAAGAGGAATGAATGTGTAAAAGGGAAGGACTGAAAGGCGAAGAGAGTAAGATAAAGGAGAAGAAGGATATAGGATAAAAAGGAAAAAGATGGGGAAAAGCAAAAGTTAAAGACAAATAAATAGTTAAGCACAAGGTGTGACATGGAGAGGCAGAGGCAAATACCAAGTGTTTCAAGATAAAATGTGATCCTTTATGGATTCTTGCATCATCTAAGAAGATACTTTTTGAGTAAAATAGTGATTCCCTGGGAATTGTGTTTCATTTACTGCTTCCAACACATTACCAGCTTCTGACATTTTTATTCTCAATTATATGAACTTCTGTCTACTGGACTTGTTGGAACTGAATTTGCATTTATTGGTTCACTTGATATCCTTTTTACACACAAAGTGTGTGAAAAATCTCTGGGGCTTGATCTCATGGATTGAAAAGCCAAAGCTGTACCAGGTACCGCATGGCATTTTGTTCTTCTTTAAATCAGTGTTTTTGTCTGGACTCAACTTTCCCTTCCCCGGATTTTGCGCCCGCTGCCAATACTGAACGTCAAGATATCTGGTTCATGTTCTATGTGCTGGTAATTTTCCAGTACTTAATATGGCTCAGAACCTACCCCAGCTCTACCAGCAGTTGATCAGCGTTGCTAAGATTAACCCTGAGCCTGGGCGGCCCAGCAAGCTCTGGGGAACCTCTATGTATTGCTGTCATACAAAGGCGAAGAGCGAACCTCAGAAGTACTGGCTGGGCCTCAAGCTGGCTATGAGAGAGTGTTTGTATGCCATCACATCCCTTTATCCCAGGAAGCCGAACGCTGTCTATGCTCTGGTGTCCTGGCAGAGAGAGCCCCACCCACCCCCACTTAGTGAATTCGCTGTCTCTACACTAACAGCAGAGGATTTGAACGCAAGGAGGACCCCCACCCCCACCTCCACATCCACCCCAGTATACCCTCACTGTAGGTGGGATAGGGGAAGGTGGAGGAGCAAGTGGACTTGGGTCACAAAGGAGGCACGAGTTAAAGAAACTTGGTTGCAACGTGATTCTTCCACTTGGCGGCGCTGTGGTTCGAGTCAGCCAAGTGCCTTTTGAACTCGGCATCCTCATCTGTAAGATGGAATGACTCCCTGTCACTTCAGAGAGTTGTTTGCATTGTAAAGGAGATAATAGAGATTAAAATCCATGATAATGAAAGCATTCTTTGCAAATCGAAAGAGAGGGGCTGAGTGCTGCCTTGGCAGAAAGAACTTTTGCTTTGGAGCCAGGAGCTCTGGTTTCAAATCAGCATGTCTCCCTCCACCCACTGAAAGGTGTGTTAAGAGGATGCTTGCCTTTCTGACACATTTTCTGTGAATTTTGGATGAGATCACAGAAGAGAGTTTGGGTTGTGCTTTAAATAAGAAGTTTAATTCCCTATTGCTGAAAGCCTTAGTTTCCCGTTGCCCATGAGGGAGAACACAGTTGGTTCTCTCCAGATGTTCCATCTCTCCCCCATCAACCAGACACATATTTCACCCACAAGATTCTGTCTCAGCATTCCCAGGGTTTCCCAGGAACATAAAACTCTGCCCTGGTCTCTAGGCTGACAGAGAAGCTAAGATAATGGGTAATCCTGGCATCTAGGCTGACAGGGAAACTGAGATCATTGGCAATTGGGCCTGGAAGATTGTTTCTTCTTGCCAGAAAAGAAGAAGCCACCCACTTGCCACCTTTCCCCACTGACCTGACACAATCTTTCCCAAAGTCCTGCCCCAGCAATCATAGAGATTTTCAGGACCATAAAACTCTGTCCTAAAGCCGAGGCCAACAGGGAGACTAAGATAAGGGGCAAAAATGCCCATAAAGATTTAGATCAGCTAGACATCATTGTAATTTTTTTTCTTAAATTTTTATTAGTGAAACACCATAAATTTTTGTGCTTGGGTTTCAGTTATACAATGATCGAATACCCATCCCTCCACCTGTACCCATTCTCCACCACCACCAGTCCCTGGCACCTTTTGTAAACACTTGCCAACTGATAAGGGATGCCAGGAGTCTTTAAAACAGCCTTCATAAAACGCCCTTACCTTAACTTAGTCCTATACTAAGTCCTATCCTAACCCTAACCCTAACCACTTGGGGAGATGATCTTTTTTCTTCTACTTTCCAATGAACTTTTCTATTTTCCAACTCAGAGTTTGAGAATCTTTATTATGCTGAAAGATTCTCAAGAAGAACTTGGGAATCACCTATGAAGAGACCTGTTGGCTGCAATGGCATCATGGTCATTGTAGACACTATTAATAAAAGAAAAACTCCTCCCTTAGCATTATGGTTTCAATCTTTGTATCCCGCCAAAACTTCTCTGTTGACTCCTAGTCCCCAATGCGCCAGAGGTGGAATCTTTGGGACATACCATGGTGAGATGAGTCAGGAGGGTGCCCGGTACTGGGAGTGGCACCTTTTGGAGCAGAGACAGTCAAGACCATGTTTCTTCCTAAAGATAAAACAGCTTCCAGGAAGAGTGGCCTCACCCAGAACCTGGCCTTACTGGAATCCTGGTCTCTAACTCCATCTTCCAGTACTGGGAAATTGCACATCTATTGCTTACACCTACAAAAGTTCATTATGGTGTCATGGCTAACTAAGACCCTTGGTGTGAACCCCATTTCACACTGGAGACTTGTTCATAGGCTGCCAGCCCCCTGGGTGTGCAAGTAGGGGACAAGAGTGAGAAACATACCTTCTTATAGAGTCTCAGTTTTCCAAACTGTCATCCAAAAAGATTTCCCTGTAATATTAATTAAAACATGTTTTTAACTAGTGCAAAAATAGTTAAAAAGAAGAAAATACCAAATACAAATTTTAAAGTGAAAATGACAAGATCCTCATGAGCTGGGGGAAAAGGCAGCTGGAATAGAGAAGGGACCACTAAGTCAAGGATGGTTGAAGGGATCACTCAGGATGGGAGATGTGTGCTGAAAGTAGACAAAGGACCAAACATGATGGCCTTTCAGTATCTGTATTGCAAACCATAATGCCCACAAGTAGAGAGAGGGTATGGGGGAAATTGTCTGCCATAGAGGCAGGGGGAGGGATGGTTTGGGGTAGAGGGATACTGGGGACATTGGTCGTGGAAAATGTACACTGGTGGAGAGATGGGTGTTTGATCATTGTATGGCTGAGACTCAAACGTAAAAGCTTGTAACTGTATCTTATGGTCATTCAATTAAAAAAGTTTAAAAAATCATAGAGGTTTTTAAGAGCCAAAAGCAGAGCTTGAGGCAGAGGGGGAAATACTACAGAAAAAAATTATTTTTTTATTAAACATTTTTTTAAATTTTTAAAGTTATTGTTTTTGTGCCACACCTGGCAAATCATGAGAATTACTCCTGGTCTGCACTTAGGAATTATTTCTGACGGGGCTCAAGGGACCGCATGGGATGCCATGGATTGAACCTGTGTCAAGTACATGCAGGACAAATGTCTTAACTTCTGTACTATATCTTCAGCCCCAATGTTTTTTTGCTTCTTTTGGGTCACACCCGGCGTTTAACAGAGGTCACTCTCAGTCATGCACTCAGGAATTACTCCCGGAAGTGCTCGGGGGACCATATGGGGTGCTGGGAATCAAACCTGGGTCGCCCATGTGCAAGGTAAACATCCTACCTGCTGTGCTATCACTCCAGCAGGTAGCTCCAATTTTTAAAATTTAAAAATATTTACTTTTTATTAAACAATTTTGATGTCTTTCTTATCGTAGATTTTTGCATAATTGCAGATTTTAAAACCATGAATGAAATAGGAGCCTATACCTTGATCACTATTTTTTAGTCCTTCGATATTTTGAATTAAAAGACCTTCTTTTCCTCCACTGCACACCTCCTCCTCTCATCCAGCAACACTGTCTGGTTGTGACCTTACTCTTCTTGGCTTCATAGGGGCTACTGGTCAACCACCAGGTAGCTGTGGCCTCTCCAACAAGTCCAGCTCACTGTCTACGCCCTAGTATTCTATGTCCCAATCATATTCCATTACATAAGAATCCACACCAAGTGCTGACGATCCACCAAAAGTTTATCCTCCTCTTAGAAATGGGGATTTGGATGAGTGTCCTGAAAACACAACATCTGATGCCCATGTTGGAATGAATATCTCATGGTAGGATCTCAATCTTTTACTCAACAAATATTTATTAACTGCCCAGCATGTGAAGAGAGATAAAAAGTCATCATCTCATTTCAATCCACCCAGCTTCATGAACAATCTGGATAATGACAATGCAGAGAGACAAGTGTTCAGTCACTTGCCTTGTATACAGCTGATTCCCCAACACAGTCTATGGCTCCTAAATCGTGCCAGGAGTGATCTCTGAGCACAGAGTTAGAAGAAAGCCCTGAGCACTACAGGTGTGGCACTGTGCAAGTATATATAACTTAAAAACTTCACTATAATTGTTTGACCTTGCTCTGGGACTGAAATTAAGAACAACACTTAAGTGGTACTGTGACTGGAAATAGGTTCTCTCTTACTAAACCAATGCAATGTGAAATGTTTAAGCTCCTTATTGGTTTGCTCTCTGCCTTTCAAGAAGACCTCTCCTCTTTGTCCGCCCAAGACACCAGGGTACAGGAGCTCAGGCACTGTGCCCTGGGTCCTTCTAGCAGTTCCCAGGTCACATATCCACCTGGGTCTCCAGGAACCCAGTTCTGGATCAATGAGGTGGTCTGGTCTGGGTGTGCCATTGGCTTCACTGCTGGAGGCCCTATATCTCTCATTGGTTAATCTTGTCCTGGGTGGCTGATAGTATCTTCTAAGCTTGGCTCCAGAGTCGGCCTTCTGATGAGGGCAGGCAAAGAGGCTCCCAGTGATTCCTCTATTCGGTTGCATTTTGGGAACTGCTGCAGACAGGGTCAGTCATTAGCTGAGCAAATGGTCCTGCCAAAGATCTGATCATTCAGTTCTCTTTACTGAATATGTTTGAAATTCAACCATTGCTCTTTTCAACACTGAACAACAGCATTACCTCCACTCCCCTCTCCTCACCAACACACAGCAAAGGAGGTACAGACATTGACTACAGTAACAATGCCCCCTTCCATGTCTGCACAACTCCTGAGGGGCATGTGACCCACTAAAGGTCTGACCGAGCCAGTCCACTCCAACAGAGAACCATGAAGGACACAGAACTGGGTAATGTATGCTGAGGTAAGAGTCAAACAGGAACTCGGAGATGAAGGTGAATAAGAACTGCAGGGCCATTCTGTGCGGGACATTCTGTTCTGGCCTCCAAATTAAATGGAAACGAGGGGGATTGATAAAGGGTTCAGAGTAGGAATTGTGAAATGGTTCCTGGCAGCAGCCTCGGCTTTCTCTGCTCTCTGTCATAATGCCATTGTCCACGATTTATGCATTTCGCTTGTGCTTAGCTTATTTATTTTTTAAGCTACAAATTCCAAAAGACAAGACACACTAAAAGTTGAAGTTCTTTGTGGGAGCAATTATAGCAGGATTCCGTCTCTTTTAGAGAGAGGGACACATAGTCAGTGCTAAGATTTTCCTAATAAATGAAGGGACGTTTAAGAAATCATTATGATTGGGCTGAGAGTTAGGAACCAAAATTAAGCTTCTTTTCTTACCTGTGGCCAACCCTGGTTCAGTTCCTGGTACCACTTATGGTCTCCTGTGCACCAACAAGAATGATCCCTCAGCACCATCAGTTATAGCCCCCAAACAAATAACAAAACGGAACAACAGAGAAAGAAATCCTTATGATGGACTGCAAGCTTCCTTTCCGTCTGTTCTTCAGCAATTGCCCTTTGTCATTCTTCTCTGCCCATGAGGCCACCTGCGTCAGGTGTGACTCCTGCTATGAGTCACCCACACATTCCCCATATTTTGGTCTGCAAGTTTCCTTCTCTCCTAAATCATCCCCTCCCTCAAGGCAAGGTCAGGTTCAGACCAACTATCTTGGCATCCTCTCTCTCCCCCTCTCTCCATCCTTCTGAGTTGGAATTCTAGGCTTAGACACACAGTCTTGCTGCTAAGATACCTGGAAGAAGAAACTGCTCACCCAGAGAACACTCTATTGGTCTATAACGTTGCCAGAAATTAACCCTTCAATATCTGGAGTTCACAAGAGTTTTTGGAACTGATCTGGGAGACAAAATTGGTTTGACTCAGGTCTGTTTGACTCTCAGATATTGGTGTTTCCACTATTTCATACCAACTTCCTGACATCACAATGCTTTCTACACTGAGAATAGAAGACTTTTATTTATTATTATTATTTTTTTAATTATTAGTGAAACACCATGAGGTACAGTTGTAGATTTACAATTTTTTGTGCTTGGGTTTTGATTATACAATGATCAAATACCCATCTCTCCACCAGTGCCCATTTTCCACCACCATGGATAATATCCCCCCACCCTATCCCCCCATCCCACGCTGCCTCTGTGGCAGGGCAATCCCTTGCGTTCTCTCTCTTCTTTTGGGTGTTGTGGTCTGCAAAAGAGGCATTGAGTGGCAAACATGTTCAGTTTATAGTCTACTTTCGTTATGCATCTCCCCTCCTGGGAGGATCCTCCAAACACCCTTTATTTGGTGCTCCCTTCTCTATCTGAGCTGCCCTTTCCCCTAGAATTCCCGGCTGGCCTCTAAGCTATGGAGTAATCCTCCTGGTGCTGATCTCAGCTATTCTTGGGTATTAATCTCATACTTAGTTACTTTATATCCCCCAGATGAATGCAATCTTTCTATGTCTATCCCTCTCTTTCTGACTCATTTCGCTTAGCATGATACTTTCCATATTGTACCACTTGTATGTAAATTTCATGACTTCATCTTTTCTAACAGCTACATAGTACTCCATTGTGTAGATGTACCAAAGTTTCTTTAACCAGTCATCTGTTCTTGGGCATTCAGGTTTCTTACAGTTTCTGGCTATTGTAAAGAGTGCTGCAATGAACAAACAAGTGCAGATGTCACTTCGATTATACATTTTTGCCTCTCTGGGATATATTCCCAGGAGTGGTATTGCTGGGTCAAATGGGAGCTCAATTTCTAATTTTTTGAGAATCGTCCATACTGTTTTCCAGAAGGGCTGAACCAGTCGACATTCCCACCAACAGTGAAACAGTGTCCCTTTCTCGCCACATCCGCGCCAGCATTGGTTGCTTTTGTTCTTTTGGATGTGGGCCAGCCTCTGAGGTGTGAGATGGTATCTCATTGTGGTTTTGATCTGCATCTCCCTGATGATTAATGATGTAGAGCATTTTCTCATGTGCTTTTTTGCCATTCGGATTTCTTCTTTGAGAAAGTTTCTGTTCATTTCATTGCCACATTTTTGGATGGGGTTGGATGTTTTCTTCTTGTGGAGTTTAACCAGTGTTTTGTATATCCTGGATATCAACCCCTTGTCAGATGTGTATTCAGCGAATATCCTTTCCCATTCTGTAGACTGTCTTTGTATTTTGGTCACTGTTTCTTTTGAGGTGCAGAAGCTTCTTAGTTTAAGATAGACCCATTAATCTATCTCTGTTTTCACTTGCTCGGCCAGTGGCGTGGCATCTTTGAAGATACCATTAGCTTCAGTGTCATGGAGGGTTTTGCCAACTTTGTCTTCAATGTACCTTATGGTTTCTGGTCTGTTGTTGAGGTCTTTAATCCATTTTGATCTTACTTTTGTACATGGTGTTAGGCAGAGTTCTGAGCCCATTTTTTGCATGTAGCCGTCCAGTGATGCCAGAACAATTTGTTAAAGAGGCTTTCCTTACTCCACTTCACATTTCTTGCACATTTATCAAGGATTAGATGATCATATGATCGAGGGGAGATGTCAGTGTGTTCAACCCTGTTCCATTGGTCTGCAGTTCTGTCTTTGTTCCAGTACCATGCTGTTTTAATTATTACTGATTTGTAGTAGAATTTGAAGTTAGAAAGGTTGATTCCTCCCATTTTCTTTTTCCCAAGAATTGCTTTAGCTATTCGTAGGGGCTTATTGTTCCACATAAATTTCAGGAGTGTTTGCTCCATTTCTTTGATAAAATTCTGATTAAAAACTCCTCACTATGCATTAAAACAAACAAGCAAATAGCTCTGAGGGTAAATGAATTGCTCAAGGGTATGGATCAGAAATCTTGGTCTTTAAGGGTATCCTTACAGGGATTGCATTGAATTTATACAATGCTTTTGGTATTATTGCCATTTTGACAATGTTAAGTCTCCCGACCCATGAGCAGGGGATATCTTTCCATTTCCTCGTGTCCTCTTTTATTTCCTGAAGTAGCGTTTTGTAGTTTTCTTTGTACAGGTCCTTTACTTCCTTAGTTAAGTTGATTCCTAGGTACTTGATTTTCTGGGGCACAATTGTGAACGGGGTTGTTTTTTCATGTAGCTTGAGAATGGAAGACTTTTAGAGTCAAGAACCAAGTCCTTTCATTGTGGCATCTAATCTCTGCTTGGTAGTGAGATGTGCATAACAGTTGCTCAGTAAATATCATTTATTTGGTTGAGATTATAAATCAGTGTATAGTTACATAGTATTTTAATCTTTTAAAAGTAGATTTACATTAGCTAATTTATTCCCTGTGATAAAATTCTGATTAAAATCTCCTCACTATGCATTTAAACAAACAAGCAAATAGCTCTGAGGGTAAATGAATTGCTCAAGGGTATGGATCAGAAATCTTGGTCTCTGCTGCTTAATTTAGTTCTCCTTTAGAGCACAAATAGTTTAAAGAGATACTTCTGGGACTAGTGGGGAAATTTAGCTAAACTGTATATAGTAGATCATTGGATGACTTCCTAATCATTGCTTATTTCTTCCCTAACAACTTACCTCAGATTAGCTTAAAACAATGTAAATTTATTATTTTTCCCTTTCTGGAAATCAGAAGTCAGAAAGATCTTTCACTGGGCTGAAATAAAGTTGTTAGTGGAAATGTCTTTCTCCTAAAGGCCAAAGAAGAGCATCTATTTCCTTATTCAATAAAAATTAAGCTACTAGATAAAAATTCCTTGACTTTTAGTCCCCTTCTCTGTTGTCAAAGCTCACTTGGCTTCCTTCATCTTAATACCTGCTTCTACACTTCTGTCTCTCTTTTGTAAGTTGTCTTGTGATAGTATTGATTTACCTAGATAACTCAGGATAATCTCCCTCATCTCAAGATCCTTCACTTAACACCCACAGAGTCCCTTTTACCATGTAAAGTAATAGAAATATGTTCAGGCGCAGGGCCTGGGACATTGACATCTTTAAGGGACTGTTATTCAATTTATCACAAAAAATGCCGATATTTTGGTAAATAAGATGATGGTTTAGTGAGAATTTGGTTTTTATTTTATTATTCTCATCTGTTGCTCTTGTTTCCTGAAATGTTTATGGATGAAATAGCATGGCATCTTATGTTATCTAAAAATTTTCTGGACAGTAAGTGGATATATGGAAGGTGAATCTAACAGTATTGGTAAAATTATAGTTGTCTGATAATTATTGCAGTTGACTTCTAAAGGGGTCTATTTTATAATTTTGTTTGATTTTTGTGTGGTTCAAAATTTTCCACATACCATTTCACTGTTATTGTTGCTGCTGTTGCGTTGTGTGCTTGTGCTGATGGTGGTGTTGGGGGGCATAATGTATTGATAGTTCTTGGGGGGGGGCATAATGTATTTTTAAATCTTAGGTATCACTGATGTTTCTATATAACTGAAATTCCCCGTACAACTTTTCCTAATCTTTCTCTTTTTCTTTCCTGACCAGAAAGTAGCTGCCATTCTGAATTACTGATTTTTCTCTCCCTTCCATATTTTCATAGTTTTACTACACATACATGCCTTAAACACTATATAGAATTAGTTTGCACTTTTCTCAAATTCATATAAATAGTATCATATGAGACATATTCATGTTGATGCATAGATAAATGCAGTTGATGCTTTTTTGGGCAACAAAGCATTCAGCAGTATGGCTACATCTAAATTTATCCCTTATGTTGATATGTATGAGAGTTATTTAAAATTTTTAGCTACCACAAACAATGCTCAATAGACTTTCTCATAAATATCTCCTTGTGCACATGTGTGAAATTCCCTCTAGGATACTAAGTAGTGGAATTGCTAGTTTGTTAGGTAAATGCATTTTCATCCTTACTGCCTTACTAAATATTTAAATATGGGGTGGTGCCAATTTATACTTCTCAGCAGCATATTAGATTTCCCATTTATATTCACATATTTACCCACACTTAGTATTTTAAGACTTTGAAATTTTTATCAACTGAATAAATGTGAATAGCATTCCATTGTTTTAATTTGCAAACCCCTGCCAACTAAATTTGAGCATCTTTTTCATCTGTTTGGTAACATTGTTTTTCCTTTTGTTAATTCTTTTTACTGTTGGGGGCTTGGGGGTTATTGCATTATGCTTGGCTGTGCTCAGGAATTACTCCCAGCAGTGGTTGAAGCACTATATATGGTACCAGAGGCCAAACAGGGGTCTACCATGTACTAGGAACACACCTTCAAACCCTTGTATTGTCTCTCCAGTATCTAATTCCTTTTTCAATGATGCTTAGTCTTATGCTTATCTCATCTCATTTTAATACTATTTTCATTTCCTAGGCTCTATTTTATTATTTTACTTTAGCTTGTCTTTGAGCAGTCTTAACATTATTTTTAAAAAACTGCAGATTACTTGATTTCTTTCATTTGACTAAAGTCATGTTTTGAGGGTTGGCTAATGGTCTTATGGACTTCTTCTTAAATTTCTTGATTGGCTTTGAATTTAAGCGTGTAATTTCAGTTTGCATGGTGATACTGGGTGGAGTCGTGATACCAGGTGTCAAGCCAGGGCATGTCACAGGTGAGGCACACATTATACCACTTAGTCAAATCTCCATTCTTGTATTGGAAATTTGGGATTCAACTATTTTGACTTATTTCTCTCTCTCTCTCTCTCTCTCTCTCTCTCTCTCTCTCGCTCTCTCTCTCTGTCTCTCTCTTTCTCTCTGTATCTCTCTTTCTCTCTGCACATCCCTTTCTACTAAGCTTTCCCCAGTGACTCCCTTTGGTTTTCCTGAGTTCTCAGTTTTTACTTGTCTCACCATAATATCTCAGATCTTTGTTTCCATAGTGACATCCAATCCTAGAGAGAGCATAGGTCAGATCTTTTTATCAACAATTTTTGTATCATATTGAACTCTGTGTATGTGGCTCATGGTCAGAAGCTTTTCTTTTGTTCCACTCATGAGTACGACAACCATACACAAGTACCAGGTATCCAGAATAAAGTTGGACCTTTGTTCCCTTCTTTGCATAGAACAATTTTGGTCTTACCCTACTCTGTTTACTACCATTTGGGATTTCTCTTGTTTTCAGTTTACAACAATGTTTAATTTTCTTACTCTGCCTGATTTTTTTAATTTCTTGATTTATATTTTTATCTGTCACTGATTTGTACCTGCACCAATGTTCACTTTTCTGCAGTCATTGGAACTAGAGAGGTAGATTACCTTTTGATGTCCAATGTCTTGTGGAGTCAGATGAAACTGATACACAAAATACTAAAGTCTTTCTTTCATAATACTTCATCCTAAAGACTCCTAGTGTTGGGAATTACCAAAGCTACTGCTGGCTATCTTGGGGGGAAGGTGACAAATCTTCCCAGCAAGGGAACCCAGAACCCTACGTCTATGAAGCATATGTTTACCATTTGAGCCCCATCCCCAGATTCAAAGTCACAAATTTGGAAAGATGATCCTATTGTTCTCAGTACTGAATGTTGTTGGTCAGTCTGCTCTTGAGCTTATTCCTGTGAGCAAGGAAAAGACACAAATACACATACACACAGATGTAGATAGACATGCCTGTATTTTTATTTCCATTAGAAAGCATTTAAGATTTTATGTATGTCTACATACTTATCTAAAATCCATCCGTGTATAAGGTAAAAGGTAAAGGCCCTCCCGTTGATCGTCGATTTGCTCGAGCGGGCCCAGTAACGTCTCCATTGGAGACTTTGTTGTTACTGTGTCTGGCATATCGAATACTCTCAGTAGCTTGCCGGGCTCTCCGAGAGGGGCGGAGGAATCGAACTCGGGTCGGCCATGTTGGCCGCTTGTAAGGCGAACGCCCTACCTGCTGTGCTATCGCTCCCCCCCGCTGTGCTATCGCTCCTCCATCCGTGTATATTATGCATTTATTTTTCTTTTTGAGAGTCCTTGCCCTCTTTGAGTTCTTCTTGTTCTGAATTTGCATAATGATTTAATCAAGGCATAGGTCTTTTTCATTCTTTCTCATTGATACTCTGTGAAGATTTCATTCTAAAGACTCCGATTTCTCTTAGTCCTCAAAAAAATCCTTCTGATTCTCTTATTATTCCTCCTTTTTTCTGTTCATCTTGATGGATGCTGCCCTTTCCTGATTAATTTTATGTGTCACATATTTTTTTCTGTACACTTTGCTTACTTTTGTGAGTTTTACACTATGGTTAGCATTGCATCTTTAGTGCTCTCAGGAAGTTTTTAAATAAATCTGTGAGCAACAATTTTTCTTCAAAAATTCTTTCTTTTTCTTTGCTTCATTGTCAAGTGGTCGATATTTCTTTGTTTTTTGCTCTTATTCTTTGTTTTTTATTTGTTTTACTGATTGAGCTAGAGTACTGTTAACGATGGTTTCTCATGCATTTAATCACAACACCACATCCATCACTATTGCACTTTCTTCCACTCAGAACCCAATTCTTGTTCTTTCAGCTTACTATGATTTCTGGTGATCCTTCCACATTTCCATAAGTGCTTTGCTGAGTATTTGACTTCACTGAGGAGTCAACAGAGAATAGGATAACCTCCCTCTGGCTTGGAGCTAGATGTCATGGTGCTCCTTGTCTCAGAGCACTCCAGGTTTCCATGCAAAGGGTAGTCCTTGCCTTCCTGCATTGACTTTCTTTCTGACTTGAGTCTCCTTTTTCCCACTTTAACAGTTTATATGATGTCATCTCCCCTAAGGCCCCCTGGAAATGTATCAGAACCTCTGTGATGGAGGTCTTTTTCTTTTCCTGTTCTGGACGCTCAAAACAGGGCTTTGTTTCATACTTTCTAAACTCAAAGGAGAGGGATAGGTAACAGGTGGTTTAAAAAGTATATTTATTTATTTATTTAGCACAGCGGTAGGGTGTTTGCCTTGCATGCAGCCAACATGGCTGACCCAAGTTCAATTCCTCCGCCCCTCTCGGAGAGCCCGGCAAGCTACCGAGAGTATCTCGCCCACACGGCAGAGCCTGGCAAGCTCCCCATGACGTATTCGATATGCCAGACACAGTAACAACAAAGTCTCCAATGGAGACGTTACTGGGCCTGCTCGACCAAATCGATGATCAACGGGAGGGCCTTTACTTTACTTACTTACTTTATTTATTTATTTATTTTTTATTAGTGAAACACCACGAGGTACAGTTATAGACTTACAAGTTTTTGTGCTTGGGTTTCAGTTATACAATGATCAAATACCATCCCTCCACCAGCGCCCACCCTCCACCACCACGGGTCCCAGCCTCCCTCCCACCCCGCATCCTCCCCATCCCACCCTGCCTCTGTGGCAGGGCATTCCCTTTTGTTCTTTCTCTCTCTCCTTTTGGGTTCTGTGGTTTGCAAGAGAGGCATTGAGTGGCAATCATGTTTGGTCTATAGTCTACTTTCAGCATGCTTCTCCCATCCTGGGAGGATCCTCCCAACACCCTTTATTTGGTGCTCCCTTCTCTATCTGAGCTGCCTTTTCCTCTAGCACATGTGGCTGGCTTCCAAGTCATGGAGCAAAAATCCTGGTACTAGATTTGGCCACTCCTGGGTGCTAGTCTCCCATTATGTTACTTTATGTTCCCCAGATGAATGCAATCTTTCTGTGTCTATCCTGCTATTTCTGACTCATTTCGCTTAACATGATACTTTCCATGTAGTACCACTTGTATGTAAATTTCATGACTTCATCTTTTCTGACAGCTACATAGTACTCCATTGTGTAAATGTACCAAAGTTTCTTTAACCAGTCATCTGTTCTTGGGCATTCAGGTTTCTTCCAGTTTCTGGCTATTGCAAAGAGTGCTGCAATGAACAAACAAGTGCAGATGTCACTTCGACTATACATTTTTGCCTCTCTGGGATATATTCCCAGGAGTGGTATATACTTGGGTCAAATGGGAGCTCAAATTTTAATTTTTTGACAATCGTCCATACTGTTTTCCAAAAGAGTTGGACCAGTCGGCATTCCCACCAGCAGTGAAGGAGGGTCCAAATAAATAAATAAATAAATAATATATATATATAAAAATAAAATTTTGTGCATAAGACACACTTAAAATCAAAGTTCTTACAAAGAATTTTTATGTAGAGGAATTCAAAAATACCTAAAATTTAGTTCTCTTTTTAAAGATTACTTTTACCATCATAACTGTGAAATAAATATATTTTTTGAATAACCATAAAATTGTTTGAGTTAAAACCCAAAACACTATTTCACTTTTTCCTCTTCAAAAATATAATAAATTAGGCAATATATTTCATGTGCTTTTGAAAAGATTGATTTTCGATATGCCAAACACAGTAACAACAAAGTCTCCAATGGAGACGTTACTGGGCCCGCTCGAGCAAATCGAAGAACAACGGGAGGGCCTTTACCTTACCTTTACGATTTTAATATTTTATTTATAAATTAACTTTATTATTTATCCCTTTTTGAAATTGAATCCAACAATGGGACAATTTGCGATGATTAATGAAGAATAAAAAATTAGCTATATTTTTTTACTGTCCCAATCAGTCCCAACTTTTTTTCAGACGCAGGAATATCCTTTCAGAAACACTTATTATTGAATATTTTTAGGGTGCTTCATAGGACCAGAGAGATAGTACAGAGAATAAGTTGATTGCTTTACATATGGTCAACTTTGACTCTATCCTGAGCACGACATATGGTTCTCTGAATACTGTCAGGACTGGTTTCTAAGCAAAGGGCCAGGAGTAACCCAGGAGAATCACTATATGTGGCTCCAAACCAATTCATTAAATATAATTCAGGAGCACCACCAAGTGTGACCCCCAAACCAATTAATTAAATACAAAAAAGTAAAAAAGTGCTTGTAAATATTATCATTTGTGAGCTTACTGTAAATTGCTTCTCATTTTTTAAAAAATAATTATATCTAAATATATGAAAATAACTTAAATTTTAAGATATAAAATGGGTTGTGGATTTTTCAACTTAATGCCCTGGTGGGTTTTATGTGTATAATTTGACTTTCCATGTGGAAATAAAGTTGTCGATTTTTACGTGGAAAAAAATAGTATACTTAACTCACCATCTTGAAGCTCACCATTATCAAAAATCAATCGGAGCTTTAACTAAAGCTCCATAAACACAGTGTGGAGTGGTGTTGGAGATAAGAGTTTAGTTAGGTCCACTGACATAAGATGAGAGAACCAAGTCAAAACTAAGAGTGAAAAGAAAAGGCAAAGAAACAGAATGGTGAGGTGGTTGGAGTTGTATTCTGGAGATCGGGGTGATGGAGAACCTTTTCGTAAAATTTTATTTTCTTTTTATAAGATTGTTCACAAAAATGCTTTATATTCAATATTTCAACACCAATCCCACCACCATGACACCTTCCCACCACTGTTATTTTGAATTTTCCCAACCACTTCCCAAGTCTGCCCCAATAGCAGGCCCTAAATAGTTTATTTTGTATTGCTTCTTACAGAGAACCTTTTTACCTTTGGAATGTTTCTAGGCTTGTGCAAGACCCCAGAATAAGAGGCTGACAGATGAAAAACGTAAAAAGTACATGGAATGATAAACAGAGCAATAGCTGGGAAAAGGCTGGCCTGAATTTTCAGTAGATGAGTGATTTTTATAGACTTCCTCATAGCCTCAAGATCTTCATCTATAAAACAGGCTGCTAAGACCAACTACTCTGAGTACTGCTACAGAATTCTCTTGGACCACCTTAAGACAAAGAGAGTAAAACTATGAACAGATGAGCCTGGAAATGCAAAATTTGTAAACAAGCTCAGAGACTGCTCCACTCCTCTGCATGGCCCAATGACTGGAGCACATTAAATGATGTCTCCATTGCTGTTTTACAAATACCATTTAGTGGGAAGAGATGACTGATGGAATCAGCTGATTTTTTTTTTCGTAATTTTTATTAGTGAAATACCATGAGGTACAGTTGTAGACTTACAAATTTTGTGCTTGGGTCTCAATTATACAATGATCAAGTACCCATCCCTTCACCAGTGCCCATTTTCCACCACCATGGATCCCTTCACCAGTGCCCATTTTCCACCACCATGGATCCCAGTATCCCTCTCCCCCATCCCCCCCCCTCCCCCCCCCCCCCCCTGCCCCGGCTCACCCTGCCTCTGTGGCAGGGCATTCCCTTTTGTTCTCTCTCTCCTTTTGGGTGTTATGGTTTGCAAAGAGGCATTGAGTGGCAATTATGTTTGATCTATAGTCTACTTTTAGCATGCTTCTCCCATTCTGGGAGGATCCTCCCAACACCCTTTATTTGGTGCTCCCTTATCTATCTGAGCTCCTTTTTCCCCTAGCATGTGTGGCTGGCCTCCAAGCCATGGAGCAAAATTCTTGGTACTGATCTCGGCCACTCTTGGGTGTTAGTTTCCCATTTTGTTACTTTATGTTCCCCAGATGAATGCAATCTTTCTATGTCTGTCCCTTTCTTTCTGACTCATTTCATCAGCCCATCTAGGAAAAGCCCTTCCCAGCAGGCTGTAGTCCTGACCACACTCAGAGTTCTCAGGCCAAGCAGTCACTCTGCCTTGTCAGAGGTCACTTCTGTTAAAAGAGTGGCATAGTCTGTGGCCCTGAGCAGAGGTGATTGGGTGCTGAGATGAAATAGGACTGAAGAAGGGAGAACTACTGCGATTAACATACCAGCACTTTTCCTAGGAGGATTGATATGAGTTCAAACAAAGCAAGATGTGAAAAGCACCTAGAGGTTATTATTTTTAGATGAGCCCCACCTAATCCACAAGATTACCTATTGCAGTACACAAGAAAAGTGTTGAATGCTTGAATGCTTGTTAGAATCCCGGCAACCTGAATTATGGATCTTTTTAGCTGGCAAAAATTAGCCTAATTGTGGAAGTGAAAGTGAACTTTAAAATTCCTCTAGGAATAAAAACCACCGAAAGAAAGGAATCCAGGAATTGGGGGAAAGACTCTGCTCCCCATGGGCTTTTTTTTTGTGAGACTCTCTATTGTGAGTTAAATTAATTATGCCCCTAGATGTCTTCTTCCCTATTTTCTTTTTTTCCCTTGAAACTCCAAGTCAAAATATGATTTATATTTCCAGGACAATGACTGTTCAATATCTATTTCTAAATCTGTCTGGCTAAAAATGTATACGAAAACAAAACCTGCAATACTGGCATTTAATTAATAAAGGCAGAATTCTCTGTTTTTCTGCCATATGCATTCTTTTGTTCGGCTCCAACGTAAGTGCTATTTTCCGTGCTCCTTTTTAACTTTTAATAAGCTTCCTTTCTGTCGAGTGTGGATAATGTTGTGAAGAGTAGCAAAAACATATTTTCAAAAGGAAAACAATCTTCAACTGTAAAACAATCCAAAGACAGGGGTGAAGAACAGGGCCTCCCAGGATACCCCCAGGCTGCTTCCACCTTATAAGCAATGATGTGAGGACGCTCTAAGGTGCCAAGGTCTTCTTTTTGCTGAGCTTGCACTTTGGCTCACCCCATCCCAGCTGTTCTTCTGTAGGAAGTTGGAGTCCTGCCTAGAAATGGTGACCCAAGTCCTTGAAGCTGAACACCCCATTCTACTGCTCTCTCCTTGGGAACCTGGCTGGGGAGAGTTCCCTTGTCTCCTTCCCATCTGAGAAATGCAGAGAGGACTTGGACTGGGTCAGACTTTCCAGCGGGATCCCATGACTAACACTGATGATCTTGGACTTGGGAATATGCCATAACAAGGGCTGGAGCGATAGCACAGCGGGTAGGGCGTTAGCCTTACAAGCGGCCAACATGGCCGACCCGAGTTCGATTCCTCCGCCCCTCTCGGAGAGCCTGGCAAGCTACTGAGTATTCGATATGCCAGACACAGTAACAACAAAGTCTCCAATGGAGACATTACTGGGCCCGCTCGAGCAAATCGACGATCATCGGGAGGGCCTTTATCTTTACCTTTATGGGACTCACATGCTAAGAACATGAAACTTTTCAACTCCTCGTCTTTCCTTGCATTACCTCAGGAAGCTTCCATTTGGTGCTGGCATGCCCTTTACATGACTTTAGATTTTAATAATTTTCTTCTATTGAAACAGCATACCCTGGGTTCAGGCTGCAGTGTCTCTTTAGAACTAAAAAATCAAGCCAGTCCCTAATGGGCTTCCGGTTCTAAGGCTAACTTCTAGCCACAGAAAGTACCGTGGCCATTCTTTGTATGGTAGGTATACTTAGCTGCCTTTGAAAATAAAAGGGAGTTTATCATTTTTAAAGTAAAAATATAGTGGGTTCTATTATGAGCATGTGGCAGGTGGATGTGATTGGGTTAAGCAGTGTGATGAAGGTTGGTAACATTTATCTCTGCCAGCGGTGTTCAATCTTTTTTGATATCTGTGGATCACCATCCATGCAGTTGTCGCTCTGTATGTCACCCTGTCTAGTCTCTGTCCCCTTCAGGGTTCCCACATGTCCCCACAAGGCACGCTGGGCAAGGAAGTTCCCCCTCCATTTCTCCTCCAAAATCTGCAGTTCAGAGTGTACACATTACACTTGTGTCTGGCCCCACTTACTTGTAACCAGCTTGTATAAGACCCCTGCAGAAAGACAAAGTTCAAAAACAAAACCCTCTCAGTACTCACCAGTGAGTCTATCAGACTGTGCAACTACATTGACACGGAGGCCAGCCTGAGTATTTTTAAAGACATATTGTTGGGGCTGGAGCCATGGAACAGTCCAGGAAGGCTTTTGCCTTGCATGTAATCAACCCGGGTTTGATCCTCGACATCCCATATGGTGCCCTGAGCACTGCCAGAAGTAATTTCTGAGCTGGGTGTGATTCCCCCCCCAAAAAACCTCTACTACATATTGCTAAGTAATGTTAAAATAGTGTTCTTTTTTGAAAGATGGAATACATTGCAGATAAAAGATGTGAACCCGCCTGGACCCTCGTTTGAAAATAGTCAGTGAAGGAGTAACTTCTGGGCAGATGAATAGAACATTTCTATGGACCTACTTTTGGAAATCATGGAGCTGGACTAGTCTTTTCTAAATTGGGTGACCTGGATCCCCTCAGTCACAGCGTACTGGAATCATGTAGGGGACAGTCGTAGCCTCAGTGCAACTGAGTGGCATTTATTGCAGGTAGATTTCCGGGATGGTACTATTTCCTCTCTGCAAAGGGGACAGAAGTTCAAATCAGTGTGGGCTCCGCTGATCTAGGTGCTCCCCAAGAACCCAACAGACCTTCCACCATTGACACCTGCTGAACACTGTCTGTTGCTGCTGCAAATACATTTACAGAGATGAACAAAACCTCCATGCAGCCTCCCTATGTGACGACTTGTCTTCTCAGAGTTTCTGTATAATAAACACAGAAATGACTTGGAGTTCAACGACATTGAAAAGAAAGAAAGAAAATTGTGCTCCAAGAGTTTAGGAAGATTTTTCACTCCCAGTTAAACTTGACAGATACAGTCCGCACTTTTATCTGGGCTCTTTCTCCAATCTCAAGTGAAATTTAGTAAAACAGAGGGAACAGGTTGAAGCCTCAGAGCATAAGGAGAATACTTGTGAGTGTTTGGGAATCTGGAAAACTTGTGGCTGGGGGATAATTGGAGCATAAATGCCTCAACAGGGAGGAATAGTGTTCAGCCAGCGGATTCAGGCTGTAGGATTGTGGACACGCCAGGTTCCTCTGGAGACAGCAGCAGAGAGATTGGAAACAGGAAGGTTGCAGGAAACACTGCCCAAAGCAGAGTTCCCAGCCTTGGCCTGCTTGAAAGCTGAAGTAGGAGAATTCTTTGGGGGCTTTGCTACTTTGTACAAGGTTGGGCATCATCCCTGTTCTCTCTTCACTAGATGTCAGTAACTCCTCTAATTTTAACAAATAATCAAACAAAGCCTGCAGACATTGTTAAACAGAGTTCAGAGGCAGAAAACTCTGGTTGAGAACCCCCTTCTGACAGATGGCTCACCCTTCCCTGAACCCACTCTCTACTGCTTTTTCACCCCAGAACGAACCAAAAATTAATTCAGTGAATAAATACTTGAGGCCAACGAGGCTAAGGCTCCAGGCCTAGGAGACCCACAGGATACTGGGGCTGTATCAAAGCCCGGGGAGGGCAGGAGGTGAAGTGCACATACAAGTTTCCAGAGGATTCCAGACCTTTCCCGCTCAAGTTTGTGAACATGCCAGTGGGCTGGTGGTGGGGGTGAGGGGGTGTTGGGGGCAGGATGGATGGGAAAGCAGCTAGGCTCCCAGTGGAGACTGAAAAATAGAAAGTGGGTATTTACCCTGGTCACAGCCCAAGTGTTGGAAGAAGACATGTGGGAAGCCAACAGCCAACTCAAGCAGGTAGCAAGTGAGCAGAACTGCTTCCTCCTCCCCCTCAATCCCTTCTAACTTCCTCCACTTCCTCCTCTGGCCACCACCACTGCTCCTGGACAGAAAGGAAAAACTATTTTGAATGACATTACCATTCAGTGCTTTGATAAGAGTGGGTTTCTTTACATATGCTTTCGCTTGACTTTGATATATTTTTCAAGGCAGAAAATATAGTGAATTCTTTACCAGTCCACTCTTGTTATTGCTACCTCTTAGCTATGTAAACTGCATGTACGTTTACATTTATGCTCTGGATTTGAGCCTGCTAAGAGCTGATGCTTCCAATATCAGAAGTCGGCCTTGGAAAGATCAAGAACTTAATCAAAGAAAAAAATAAAAAGATGGCTGACAAATTAATTGGAATAATAATAAGATACTTGACTAAATTATAATCAATATAGTGTCTTCAATGACAGCTTCCAAGATAGTGATGTTCTTATCTATTCTACAATGAAACTGTTGAAAGAGGTGATCAAGAACCTGTTGTGTATGTGTTACACTTGTTTATTGATTAGTCATCCTTCCATCCATCCATCTTTCCATCCGCCTATCTACCCTTTGTCAATCCTCCTGTCTATTCATCTACTTATCAACACCAGTATATTAACCTGGTGTTTATTGTAATAAAAATCCAACATTGCTCTTTCTAAAATTGTGATAAAATGCTAGGAAGAATGTGGAGAGTTGTGTGTGTGATGGAAGAGTAATAATAGACCTATGCTACACCCTTATTATATGGTAAAGTATTATTAGAAATATTTTCAAATGAAATAAAAAATAAAGACATAGAGATTACCTGTGATTATAAAATATAAATGTAAACTCCGAAAAAATAGACTAACAGCCTCTTAGGAATAAAACTTCATTGGAGAGACAGAATATTGATATTTCTTGGAATATACCTATTCATATTTGTTGCCTTTGTATATGTTTTTCATTATTATGATATTATTCTCATTTTTAATTTTTTTCTTAAATGATATGGACTTACAGGAAACTTAATGCTGGGTGTATATAGAAGAGAATACTTCTCAAAGAAAAATGATACATTTTTGATACCTATATGTAATGAAATAAGTGAAGCACAGTGAAAAATTATTAAAAAATTGATGACAGGTAAGTACAGTCTCAGCTGTCTGAGTGTATACTCTGCTTACAGGAAACCGGGTTCAATCCCCAGAATTGCATGGTTCCCTGAGCACCACCAAGAGCACCAAGCACAGAGCAGGAAGAGCATCCCAGCACCACTAGGCATGTGCCTGCCCTACAAAAAAGGAGGTCAGGTGGGGAAAAAAAATCCCAGGATGTACTTTTGAAAAAATGGACATTTACTAAGCAACTACTAAATGGCAGAGATAGTACTAGGGGGTTCACATATCGTATCTGATTTACTTCTCATGATGGTTCCATTAAGAGCACGTTATTTGTCTCACTCTACAGATGAAAATCCTGAGAAGAGAGGTGCCACCATAACCAACAATGAGTGAGATGCTGATGCATAAACCAGGCTCTGACACCCTCATGCTTGGCAGACTTGGGCACAGATTTATCCGTCTGTACCTTGACTAAATAAAGTGAGGTGACAGATGAGAATTTAAGATCACTGCTACTTTGTTACTTTGTCTCACAGTAATTATAAGGATTTATAAATATGTTGTATAAGTTATTTATAGGGAGAACCAACACATCCTCTGTGTACTTATTATGAAGGGCAGTCATTCCATTCTGAGAGCAAAGGGGAACAATTTCTTGACACTGTTTCCTTATCTCATTTCACTTTTTGGAGCATTTGCAATTATTGATCACTTTTGCAAAGCCACATAACTATTCATTAGTTAAGCAGGAATTTGAACCCCAGCTTGCCCTCAAAGTTCAGGTCCTTTCGCTATAATCCATTGCTTCCCACTAACTAATGGGGTATGTGATAGCAAGGCCAGCTACCAAGGCAGAAAATATCAACACTAGAAAACAAAAGAAGGAAATGAAAGAGGTGAGCAGCGAAGATGTTAAGCAACATGATGTTGGATCAGAGAGAGAAGGAGGTGAATCCATTTGGGCAAAATTAAGATGGAGGAAAACGTAAGAAGAAGGCAAAAGATTTGTAACTGAGAGACAATAGCAGAGCAAGTTTGTATAAGTAGGACATTATGATTGGCAGAAATGAATTTAGGGAAGAATGGTCTCAGGAGAAGCACTTTACTCAGGCAATGGTATAGTTAAATGCTGATAGAAAGATCCCAGCTATACTTTGAGAGTTTTTTCACCTTAGAATGGAAACATTTTCCCTGTATATCATGCATGTATTCCTATCATGCACAATTACAATCCATTTTCAACTTTTGTGTCTATCTGCTTAAGACTCATCTCCGTTATTAGACTATAAGGTCTGTGAAGGCAGGGATTATGTCTATCTTATTCAAGTGTATTTAGCTCAGTCTTTGTTATAGACTGAAGAAAGGAATTAAGGGAAGGAAGTAGGATATGTGTTCATATTTAATATTTAATAAATTATTCATGAATACTCTTTATAAAGGCTAGGAGAGTGTGGAAGTAATGAAAAATGACTTTGAAATATTAGTCTTTTGATACAGAAATCAGAATGTGCAGGCTGGAAGTACATTATTATTTATTATTATTATTAATTATTATTTGGTTTTGTGGTTACACCCAGTGATTCTTAGGGCTTGGTCCTGGCTCTGCATTTAGGAGTGTTCAGGGGACCATATTGCTGGGGACTGAACCTCAGTCAAGTACATACAAGACAAGTGCCTTAGTCATTGTACTATCTCTCTAAGCCCTGGAAGGGGCTTAGAGTGCTTAGATATCAGCTCTATTTCAATCTATCACCCACCTGCACATATGTCATCCATCTATTCATCATCCATCTATTCATTCACTCATCCATTCTTCCATACATTCACTCATGTAACTAATTTTATTAAAGTGTTTATAATAGTCAAGTGTAGAGTTGGGGCATACATAATAGAAGATTACTAGCCCTTGTTCATTGAGGAATTATGCTTAGTCTCCAGAGATTAAAGATGCATAAATGCTGTAGTAAGAGATGCCAGATATGGTCAACAGAAAAGAAAAGGAAAGCTGAAAATCCACATCCACTCTTGTGACTGTTTCGCTCTGTATTTGTTCACTTGGTCTAAGGGAATGCTCATTATCCTGCAAAGCACTCAGGAATCCTAAGGAAGGCAGAGCACCGCAAATCTTTCTTCCAGTGGACTCATGGCAGGGGTATGCTAGTCTTAGGCAGCTGTCACTGCAGGACTCTGCCAGCCTCTATCTCTTATCCAGTGCAGCTGTTTTCAAAGTTTAAGGAGTACATATGTGTAGCAACAGAGATTTGCTAGCTTTAATTCTCCAAAGGGGCATAAAGACAAACAATCCCCAAATAACCTATCAACTACTCCCACTGTCTTTTATGTTTTGTTTATTTTAGAAATAAAAATTATCATGTTTAACATAAAAATTATTGGAAGCACTTTAATAATTAGAGCATTTTTTTGCCATTCTTTAAACTGAGCAGCCAAGAGGGCACCGTGGGGCAGAAGCTGGAGTGTTCTGGTGTGGCTGGACCTTTGTGGGTGGCCACAGAGAGTTGGTGGTGGAGCCAGGACCACTCCCAGCCATTCGACCAGTGTCCCATTTCCCAGGACAGCAGTAGCAAGATATCAACACACCACTTAAATACAGGCTATATACAAGACACCAAGTAGGGGCTGCTGCCTATCAGCAGTGTCTATGTGTGTCCTTTCAGGCCTTTACTCTGACCATGAAAGAAAGGGGCTCATTTCAAACACTACCAGATGATGATTATCATAATGAAGAGAAGGCATCTTGATAAACACATCTCTCACTCATGATCTTATTCATTTTCTCTTCATTAACACACCTAGGGAGAGGATGCCACTGTCTATTTAATGTTAGAGCAGAGAAATTTGTGGCACAGGAAAGCTAAGTAACTCGTTCCAAGTCACCGAGCTGGTAAAAAGTGGAGCCAGGAAAAATTTGAAGCAAGAAATGGTAACTGTAATTTGAGCTGTTTTCATCAGGTTCCAATGCATTAGTCCATGGAATGTGGACAGACAGAATCTCACCACCCAGACAGGCGATGGACTTGTGTCCATATAGACAAGAATAGTCTCTCATTTATTGAAAGTAATTAAAGTTTATCGACAGTACTGAAAAGTTTAGAAGGAAGTTACTGTATGCTTAATTTTATTCAAAATCCACTGTATTATGATGGGCGAGGTGTGATCCTGTCTGGAAGAACTGAAGTTCAGAGGCAAAGAGGGTGCCCAGGTGACCCCACTGTGACCCAGTGGAGTCAAGATCCAAATTCCATGTGTGATTCCCCTGCCTGAGTTCTTTGCATTGAATATAACTTTTCTCTTAGATGCCAGAAATCACCTTGTACCATTTTTTGCTAAATTTTTACAATTTGGGAAGGGGTGAAATTCAGAAGTATGTGACACTGAATGTACAAATTGTTGACTTAATGTAATGTAAAAAATAGCTCAGATAAATAAAAAAATAATAATATGTTGTACTCATGAATGTCTAGAAGCAAAGTGCTATCTAATATAAACATCTGAAATTGCAAACAAGGGGTCACTGCACTATAATGAAGATTATCATTAAAATTAAAACTACTTTGCTGGTCTCACATGCTGGGGGAAAATGCAGCTGGGATAGAGAAGGGACCACTAAGTAAATGATGGTTGGAGGGTTTTCTTCAGATGGGAGATGCATGCTAAAAGTAGACTATAGACCAAACATGATGGCACGATGGCTGCTTAGTATTTGTATTGCAAAGCATAATACCCAAAGAGAGAGAGAGAGAGAGAGGGAGGGAGGGAGGGAATGTGCCTACCACAGAGGCAGGAGGTGGGAAGGGGTGGGAATGGCAGGAGGAATTGGAACTTGGAACATTGGTGGTAGAGAATGGGCACTGGTGGAGGGATGGGTACTCAATCATTGTATGACTAAAATGTAATAATGAAACTTTGTAAGTCTGTAACTGTAAGTCTCCTAGTTATTCATTAAAAAGCAAAATAAAAATAAAATAACAATAAAAAACCTACCTTGCTCGAATTTATAAAATTCTTTGCAGTTTACAGAGAATCTGTGTATCTTATTTAATTTTGACAAGAAGATGGGCATGTCCAATTATTATTATCCCCATTTAGCCAAACATTTTGAGAAGTGAATGCTTTCTCACAGTGCCTGGCAAGAGATGAAACTGGAGCTCAATATACATCACTTGTCTCCTGGGTTAAAGCTCTTTCCGCAACCCCACCTGTAGCACCCCACTGAACGCACTTAAACTAAGAAGTAGACGCTGAGGAAGATTCCAGGTGCAGTGCATATGTGTGTACCCTTTCTGGCTCATTCCATTGCTTACCTCTCTGGGAAACCAGGTTTATGGAACTTCTGGTAGCAACCTGCAGGTTGGAGAGTTCCCTTCAGAGCAGGAACTTCTACCCTCCCCATAGACAGAATGCTAATATAATGGTGCAGAGATGAGAGCTGGGGGCTTTCGGGGAAGACCTGCTCCCTGCAAAACCACCCACAACAGAGACGAGTCTGAGAGGTGGGGAGGCTTTTGGAAATGACTGAAGGAGATATGATGAGCAGGAACAGATACAGCTTGAAGAGTGACTCATAAGCAGATGTTAATCAAAAGGGACTTAGCACTTGAACAGAGAATAGAGTCCCCCAGAACTGCTTCAAATGGAAGGAATGAAAGTATGACTATTAGCTCAAAGTCAGCCCTCAGGACAGTCAGCACAAAATATTGGATGGATTTCTTGAGTCCCAACTGACCCTTGAGTTCCAGTCAACCAAATCCAGAGGGCATAAGTGAAAGGACTGTGGGTGTCGGTGGCGGGGGGGGTGTACACAACTGCCTAGTCAATGCATATTACATTTCTGTAGTCTCTTCTCTGTGCTTATACATAAGGATATCTCGGTTCCTTTCACAGAAAATGCTGTTGTTTTACTTTAAATCCAAATCAGTGTCACCCACACACTTCTCCCGCTAGGTACCCTGAGGTTCTCACTCATCATATTGTGTTACACTATTCAATTCCAGGTTCACTATGCCAACTTCTGTGGGAGTGACTCTGAGGTAGTGCTTGGGAGCTTGGAGTCCATTCCTGATGATATCTACCTGGGCTGGATGGCTCAATGCGAGACTGTGATGCTTCTCAGGTCCTTTGATGCTGTAGCCCACCAACATGAGACATGACAACAGTTTTCCCAGTCCGGGTGTCCTGAACATTGCGTGGCCAAACCGTACCTTCCTTGAGATATTTCAGCTGAATATGTAGATTAAGCCAGTAGATCCTGATTACGAATCAACTTTTATTTTCAGTGACTAGGACACCCAGAGAATAGGCAGGAGTGCCATCTGCTTAAATAGCTTTCCAGAAAACTCCATGCTGCAAGGCCAGATTGAGTAGGATACCCAGGTAGACTATAGCCTTGCATATAGTCTACCTGGGTTCCATCCCCAGCACCCCATATGGCCCCCTGATCCCAGCCAGGAGTGATCCTTGAATGCAGAGACAACAGTAAGTCCTGAGCACCTCCAGGGTAGCTCAAAAACAACAAACTGAAACAAAAAAAAATTAGAAAAAAATACTCCGTGTGACTGATATTTTAATAAATAATCTTTCTTAACTTTACCTACTCTTGATTCTGCTTGACTAGAATTAAGAGAATACAAAGAATCTATCTTTACTCTATGAAAACACAGGAAGAAGTAATTGATTTTAATGTAATATTATAGAAGATTTCAAAACTAACATTTCAATTTTTCTAGCAGTACTCACACTTGACACAATTTGTTTGATAACTAATTTGACAGATCGATGATGTATTTGATTTGTAAGCTGTATCAGTTGTGAGGTTGCATAGCTGGAGCCATATTTCTAAGATCTACCATTGTGTCTAGCACAGAGAAGATGTCAATTGATTTTCATTTAATGAATAATAGTTGAATCAATCTCTTAATGGATTCACAAAGAAATCTTTAAGAAAAGGTAGTAGGGTTGAGCTATTCATACCAACTACATACAGGTGCCTTTTATATTGTCAGCGTGGATCAGCCCCTGGGCTGAATACCTTAAAATTCAGATATTGTACACATTAGTGTCTATATTTTACAATGAGATACCTGAAGTTCAGAGAGTTAAATAACTCACAGAGACTTACATAACTAATTTTTGGCTGAACAAAAACAAAACAGTCAGATGAACCTCTGACTGATGCCAGATTCAGTGTGTCATAAAGGGAAGATCAGCTCCTGGCTGAAGGAGGAGCATGGGGCATAGAAGTGGCCAAGAAAGTGGTCAAGTGTGATTCACCTCAGGACTGAAGACTGTTCTATACCTACACTAACTCCAAGCTTTCATTAAAAGCAAATTTCCTAAATCAAATCTTATGTAAGAGTTGATTTTCCAAATTTGCTGTTAAATGCTGAAGTACAAAGAAGGAAATTTCAAACACTTGGAAGATCCAGTAAGTTGGTTGTAATTACTCAAATTTTAATGTGAAAGAGAATTTCCTGGCTAGATGCTTACTTCCCATTAAAAAGTTTTAAAATTAACTTTATATTGACAGAACAGGTTCAAAAGCAGTGCCAGGATCTCCGATATTCCATAAACTTCACCCAATTTCATAACATTGACCTCTAATGGAACAACTTACATTGACTCTAAGAAATTGATATTGGCACATACTTTTCACTAACTGAAAACTTTATTGGATCTCACCAGTATTTCCTCTAAGAGCCTTTTTCTGTCCAGATTCCAGCTTAGGCTCTCACTTTGCATTCAGTAATCATGCTTTCTTAGTCACCCTCAATCCAGCCACAGTTCCTGAGACTTTTCTTTGCCTTTCAGGACCTTGGCACTACTAAAGAGCATTGCTCAGTGATTTTGTAGGCCCACTCTCAGTTTGGGTTTGTTTGATGTTCTGTCATGATTAGACTGAGGTCATACATTTTGGCAAGATGTGCTAACTCTTGCCATCTTGGCAAATGCATCAAAGTGAATCATGCCAGGGGTCCCTGATGTCAAAGCTGACCTTGATCGCTTGGTGAAGAGAGCACCTGCTGGGTCTCACCACTGTAAACTTACTATTTTTACCTTTGCAATAAATAAAAATAAAGAAATGAGGAATGATCATTTTAGATTCAGTAACACCCTTTACATCTTCAACTTCTGCACATTAATTTAAATAAATTAATTGGTGGTTCTTACCTGAAATAATCACTATTCTAATTTCTAAATGTTGATTTTATATTTTACACGTTATTTTTATAATGATTCATTAAAATTATGTAAGGAAAATGATTCATTTTCCCCATGTATCTATTTACTCAATTATTTATTATGTCAGCATAGACTCACACATTGTGTATTCTATTTTATGAACTATAAACTGATACTATCATATTGGTTGAGCAAATGTTTTCACTTTGACAATTAAAGCTCCTTGCTTTTTGATCATCCTCTATCCTGTTTTTGAACACTCCTTATTTTGTGGCACCACAGAAGCTCTGGATTTAGCTTGTGCTTTCCATGTTCCATCCCTGGAATCAATTGCTTCTCCAAGGAACCCAGGATTTTTTTTAAATTTGAGAATAGTATTTCTGGACTAGGGTCTGGGCACAAGTTATACTCTTTGCTGTCAGAATGCTATTGTTCTAAACTATCCCATGGGAAAGATCTAGGACAAAGCAATGGGTTAATATATGCAACGCATATGCACATAGGTTATGAACATTGTAGAAATAATTATTGGACTATTTCCATGTGTACCATTATTTGTATATGTACTACAGAACTCTGAATTCAAACTTCTGATTTAGCTCAGCATGCAGTGTCGATTCTGGTTTCCTCACTTTTATTGGTACCTCTCCTTGAATCTAAACAAGGCAGTCTTCATCAACAGAATTCAGAAATTCTTCTATGTTTACTGAGTTAAGAATCAGAAGCATCTAGGACAGACAATAGTGAAGGTATACTTTTAAATTTTCATTGGCCAGTTTTACATCTCAGTGACTAACCCAAAGAGGCATTAGCAGACATTTGTGGCAACTTGAAAGGCAAAATAAAGTGCAGCATATAGCAGCACTTGAACTGTGAAAGTTTCCTTCCTCTGATTTCTGATAAGTCAACTTCCCTCTGCACTACAGATATAGAGCCCTATTTTTTCAGGGGATAGAACTTAGGGATTTCTGTTTGCTTTCAGAGAAGGCATCTTGCTTAAGTCTGCACATCCCCTCCCCCTCAAAAAAAAAAAAAAGAAAATGGGATCACTCAAGACTCTTAATTTACTGTGACTTGATTTAGTCTCTCTGGATTATAAGTGCTATTCCATGTGAGAAATAGAACACTTTTCCAAAAACCACTTCTGGCTGTTCCTCTGGAAAGAGGGAACCTGGTTTGGAAACCCTAAGAAGCAAACAAGAGATTGATCAAAGAGTGAAATGAAAATCTTCAGTGCAGTACATGAGAAAAAGAATCTCCTAAAGAGTTAATGCCCCACCATGACCCAATTTCAACAGGACCATGAATTAAATAAGAACTTATTCTACACCACTCTTGCTGGGGACAGAGAAGTATAATTTTACTTTTATTATAAAATGCAAGGACTACATGAATTTCAATGGAAATTATTTCAACAGTTAAAGTATGACCAAATGACTGACTTAATTCAGCTCTCACTGGATCTTTAATGTGTCGCAGAGGGAGATGGGCAGATGAACATCTTCAACTTTATCCATATTTAAGAAATTTGTCATTAGATATCTGAGATTTTTCTGCCACTGGTATCAAGATGCTTCAGCAATAATATCTTCATGGCATCCTTCTGAGAGCCTGGTACTTCTGAGGTGATGTGGTCCCACTGGTGCCAAATGGGCTGGTGTGAGCACTTGTCATGACCTTAAAATCAATTGTTGCTTACTTAAAAAGCAAATTAATAGCCAGCCCTATCTGTTCTACAAACTTGTTAGGAGAACTATACTCGATGAAGCAGTTGTTCTTTTGGTAGAAGGAAGATGTTCAGTTCTCAAAGCAGCTGTCATAGTAAATGAGACATTTAGCCTATAATTCAGTTTTACTATTTATAATGAGGAAAATAGATGAACACTTTCAAACTTTCCTTTACCTCAGGAACTCCTTAAAGCCCATATGCTCTAGGGCCAATGAAGAAGCTCCTGTGTAGGAAGATATGCCTAAGATAGTGTATAGATCACTGCCCACCTCATGCATTGCCAGTAGCCTTGGCTTGACACCAATACTTAACCTCTTAGTGCCACTATTTTCTCTCCTCTAACATGGCATAGCACCCTTTGCCTATGAATATTATGAGGAGAAAATGAGTAAGATCATGAGTGAAAAGTTTTATTTATATAGATGAATACAGAGAAAAGCCTCTTTAATAAATGTTGCTTGCAAAACAGATCAATTGCATGCCCCAAAAAAAAAAAACCACAGCCAAACAAGAACCCCGCTCCCCACCCAGTTTCTACCTCACAGCATGCACGAAGGTCAATTAACAATAGATTAAAGACCTTAAGATCAGACTTGAATTCATAAACTATATTGAGGAAAACATAGTCAGGCAGTACCATCCAGAACACTGAATCTGGAGGTA
Organism: Sorex fumeus; assembly: GCF_029834395.1. Classification (NCBI taxonomy): domain Eukaryota; kingdom Metazoa; phylum Chordata; class Mammalia; order Eulipotyphla; family Soricidae; genus Sorex; species Sorex fumeus. The sequence goes on along the minus strand of NW_026606138.1, from coordinate 12,062,832 downwards.
ATTTCAGTGATTCAATGCCATTGGTCAAGAAGATGAAAGCAAAGAAAAACAAGTAAGATTATACCAAATGATGAAGCTTTTGTCCCTCAAAAAAAATGAACACAAGAATAAAAAGACAACTCACAGACTGAAAACATAATTTTCCCACCACCCATCTGACAAAGGGTCAACAGTCAAGATATATAAAGCACTGGTAAAATCTAAAATAACAAAAACCACAAACACAAACATCTCCATTTGTTGTTTGGGAGAAGAAGTGAGCAGAAACTTCATAAAACAACAACATATCAACATGGTCAAGAGGTATATAAAAAGTGCTCTGCATCACTTATCATCAGGGAATGAAACTCCAAAAGAACAATGAGAAGTGAACAGGAGAAGGAAAGAAGGGTCTTGTTCATACAATGTCAGGAACCCGGTGAGCATGGAGGTATCAGAAATAACAGTAGAGCATAAAAGCATGTAAAATGTCATATGACTTTAGTGGACTGGATAACATGCAGAAGAGAGACGCAAAAGAGGCTCAGCTTCTTGTGAAGTACCTTAGCCATGTGTCTTTAGGAAGACCACTCAGTCTTTCTGCCTCTCTCATGTAAGTCCTCAATTGAACATACGATGATAAATTTGGTTTGAATTTATGTTGTAGATGCTGAAGAATTTTGGAGTGCTAGTTAAAATTCTGATCAAGAAATTCTCTCTCATACCATGGGAGCTTTTTGCCCTTTCCCCCTTCTCTCTATTCTCTTAAACAAAATCTCTTCTGAATTCAGAAAAAAAACATATTCTGATGAAATTTTGACTTTTCCCTGTTACTCTAAAGCTGTTTTTCCTAAAGTGGGATTTCTGGAGTGATGGGAGGGGTGATAGTAACCTCAGGAGGAACTTCCCATTTGTTCATTCTAGAAAATAGATTTTGGGGAGCCTGAGTGATTTTTTTTTCTGAAAAGAGGGCAGTAGGAAATACTAAGATTAGAGAACCTTTGCTCTAAAGTTTGATTGGCGAATGCATGAAATGCTGACAATAATGTTGAAGACCTGGAGCTCACAGGATCATTGCACATGCTTAGTTTTTGCTGTTTGTTGTTTTTCCAGGAACAATGCAACTTTTTAATCATCTATTGAAAAGCTGGGTACATGACATATCCTGCATTTGCCCCCAAAGAAACCCTTCTTTTGCCCATCTCTACCTTCTTTCCACTCTAGTCTTATAAAACTTTTCCTCTGTGCTCAGTACACTTCCTGCCAGGCTCCCAATTACACAGTCCTCACTGTCCACAATGCTGATGAGAATTCAAAATGCACCTTTTTCGTCATTAAACACGCAGGAAAAATTGACCTAAATGATTTAGAAGAAATATGTGTTCAATATTTCTATATCTTTAGAGGTTGTTGACATTTTTTTTGTTATGTTATTGGTTTCTTGCTTAGATATTGGAAGTTGAAAATAGAGAAGTTGGAAAAGGGTAATGAGCTCCTGAAAGTTCTAAACTAGTGCATAGGTTAACTCGCGCAAAACCTACAGCGTATACCCAAGTGAGTCTGTCATCAAACAAGGCTTTAGATCCCCACCTGCTTACACAGCTTCATTTTATTTTACTTTGCAAAAAGGCCCTATCTTTAGAAGTCCCACAAAGTAGGGGAGACATTTATCAGTGACAACAGTGCTTTTCAAGCATCTTTATGGTGACTTGAAACAGAAAGCGAACTTTAATGTATGTATCAATGAGAACTGTTTACAAGGCTGAAGATTGCACCCAGCACGAGCTTTTGACACATTTATCACTTCATTCCAAAGCTGGATGGGAAGGGGCAACCTTCCCCTGACAGCTGATGTCTAGAAAAAAGGATGAAGAAAGTGTCAGAAATTTTATGAACCTTCCGCAGGCAGTTGTAATAGTGAAAATGATCATGATTCTTTTCTTCATCCTCTTCATAAATCTCCGTCAGCACTTGAAGATAACACTGGCAATCTATTGTAGTCTTTCAACATAAGGTACCATTGTGGCAGCTTAACTTACAGTCCAGGAGTGGTACCTGAAATTGGAAGTCTTCCCAGTGCACTGTGTACTGATAAGATGCTGAAGAGAGAGTAATGAATGGGAAAAGAGGCAGAAAGGGAGCAGGGGTGGAGGGGGAAAGGGAAAGAGAAGAAAGGATCCTACATGAGGAGCAAATCGCTTAGAGCATCTGTGTTCAACTTTGCTCATTCAAACAAATAGACTAAGATTTTCTTTTCCTAACTCAGGAGAATTGTGAAGAAAAGAACGAGATAATGGATGTAAAGCCACTTTGAAAAGCTGAAAGCTCTATGCAATTATAAGGTATGTAAAATATAAAGTATATAAAGTATAAAGCATAAGGTATATAAAACTTTATCTGACTATTCATTTTATCCTGTGTTTACGGTGGGGAAATGTTAAAAAGAGAAGGATCCAACTAATTAGCAATGAATGTGTAGCTTGGAAAAGGTATTACATGGACAATCTCAGGTTAGGAAGAGTAGCTGAAAGATGCATTAGCAAACCTGCAATTTGATGGGCGCTCAGCATCAAATTGCCCAGCCACTAGTGCATGCTTAGTAAATATGGACTGAGTGTCTACCTTTAGCGTGTCCTTTGTTTCCGTATCTTTTTTTTTTTTGCTTTATGGGTCTCATCCGGCGATGCTCAGAGGTTACTCCTGGCTCTGCACTCAGGAATTACTCCTGGCGGTGCTTGGGGGACCATACGGGATGCTGGGAATCGAATCCAGGTCTGCGGCGTGCAAGGCAAATGCCCTACCCGCTGTGTTATCTCAGCCCCTGTAAGTGTCTTTCTGACCATGATACCTGCATATTCCAGACTGACTACTCTTCCTCATTATCAGCCCTTGTGTCTCTTACAAAACTGTCATGCAATAAACCTTGATTGAATAAATTGAAAAAACATGAGTGAAAAAATAATAAAACTGACCAAATTTATTTCTTATACATATGGTGGGTCAATTAAACTTACTGGTTATTTAAAAATGGAGTAATTAGAACTAAAATAAAATGGTAATCAATATAGTAGTGTACTAACGATGGATTCAGGGCCAGTGAGAGTACTCAACAGGCAAGAGGCATGGGTTCAATCCCTGGCACTGAATGGTCTTCTGGTCACTGCCATGGGTAGCCTTGCACATGGAACTGGGAACCCTTAATAATGATGGGGTTTGACCCCAAAATCAAACAAAAATAAAAAAGAAGATAGATTCTTGGAAGAGAGCATAGAGGTTAGCAACATCTCAACACATAGGCAGTCAAATACCTTCACAAACACATTAAGGTAATCCAGAAAGAAAATAATTTTGAAATAGAGTCTCAGGGCTGGAGCAATAGCACAGCAGGTAGGGCATTTGCCTTGCATGTGGCCGAACCCGGGTTTGATTCCCAGTATCCCATATGGTCCCCTAAGTACCGCCAGGAGTAATTCCTGAGTGCATGAGCCAGGAGTAACCCCTGTCCATCGCCGGGTTTGACCCAAAAATTAAAAAAAAAAGAAAAAGAAAATAAAGAGTCTCAATTCATACCTCACACCACACATATTAATTTTCAATAGTTCATAAATTTAAATACAGAGTTAAAGGTATAATTATAAACATAACCTCATGATCATGGGCGTAGACAAACATTTCTATTAGAGTTTATAGAAATTACTAATCATAGCAAGAAAAATGGTAATTGGACTACATCAAAATTGAAAATTTTGCTCATCAGAAGAAATGATTATGAAAACAATCCCATAAGCCTCGTGCTGAGAGAAAGTACAGCACCTTTCTCCAATTCTTTTTCAGTTACTCTCCTAGCTTTGTTTCTCCTTTCAGGTTTTCTGAATTCACCATCGCCTTTTCCTCACCTTGTCCCGAAATCTCTACATTGCAGTTTATGCCTTCACCTGGATGCCATTCTTTCCAGGATCACCCTGCAAAGAAACTCATGGAACAACTAGCTATCCTTATTTCAGGTATCAACCCTCTCACATGTATAAGCGTGGTCATTTCCTCTGAGTCTGATGTCTACACCTCCTGTCCTAACCCTCTTTCCTGGTCTTCTTTTTCCTCTTATCTCTAATGGATAGTTTGAAAATATTCTAGCATGTTAAACCTCACTCCCAATGGCATAAGCCAATTGCATCCTCCTGAAGAAGGGCGCAGGAAACAAGAAGGGTGAGGATCCTACTGTTTGCCTCTCACTTGTGAGAGAAGAGTTTGGAGCATTTGGAAGATAAAGCCTGTACAGATTAACCATACATAAGGCACTAGGTGAAATATAATTGGAGACACAAACTGGACCTGTGAAACAAATATTTAACATGCAGTATTCAGAATACTTCTTGTGAGTCATCTCAATAGGAAACTTGGTCTTTTTCAGAAACATTTATTTCTTTACTAAATAAAAAACAACTTTATGAGATATAATGGATGATCCAGGTGTGAAGCCAACATGAGTACTGTTCTGTAGAAATAACACAGGAAGGTTGGTCACAGAACTCAGGCATAACATCTAGCTTGATCATTGACTAAACATCTTGGTCATTAACCTTCTAAAACTCACTTTCCTCAGTTGTAGACAATCTTAACAAATTCTTTCCTGAATTTGAATAAAAGTGAGATAATATGAGAGAAAATCTCATTAGAAATTTTGAAATGTTACAGAAATAGAACAATTATCACTGATGTTCTGCCCTTTCAGAATGTAGATCTTGTCAAGAAGATAAGCCTTAACATAGCTGCAGACAAAACTGGACACTGCTTAGGGTGTTTAGAGGAGCTAAGCTTTCCAGTCCCTGTCTTAAATTAAACTCTTATCATTCTGGTAAAGGACCTTTGTTTTCTTTGCATTTTACCACATGTTTTTCTTTATTATGTTCCGCTTCTCTGCTTCCTGCCTAGCTTTTATGTTTCTGCCTTTGCTCAGCTGTCCTGCTGAGCAAGCAAACAAACCATGCCATGTGTCATTCCATCCAATCTTACTTTTGAGCCTCTCCAATCACAAGACTTCCTCTCTGGTTGCTTCTGCAAACAGCCACTCCAAAGATGTGAGCCTGCTATTACTGCCAGAAAAGGAAAGCTTGGGCCATCACCCTGGAGGAGGGTCTTGGTTACACACCATAGCAACCACTCTTCCACTCCCCTTTTACCACACTGGAAAAATGTGAACCCGAAACTCTGAGAATAAACTATCATAGGGAAAAAAAGTTTAGTACACAGGGTTAAGAGACTTGCCTTGCATGCAACTGACCCTGATTCACTACCCAAAACCATACATGGTCCCTGATCATTGACAAGAGTAACTCCTGAGTACAAAGCCAGAGCACCAGGAGTAACCCTGAGCACCTCAGAGTGTGGCTCTGATCCCTTGTCCTCTCCCTTCCCAAAAGATGTTTAATTCATTTGTCTTTGAATGTGATGGGGTTTGTGGATATAATAATATAATTTTTTAAAGCCTGAAGTGCTTGATTAATGAAACGAGGCTTCTTTCTTCTATATCTCATTTACAATTTAATTTACAATGTTCCATTTTTGCTTAATATTTTATTAAGAGATAATGTTTTATTATAAGGGATTACTTTTTCAATTAATATGCACTTCTAATATATTTTCTGCATTCTTTAAGGTAAATTTGGGTCCTGAGGCCATACAGCTTTTCCCATGGTAACACAGCTCTAATATTTTAATGAAAGAAAGTGAGAATATAGGATTTTTGTTTACATTAAATGTTTCATGAACAGAGCTATTTCAGAAATCAAAGTAACCCTGCGTTTAAACTTAATAGAACCATATAAATACATTAATCTTAAGATTAGGTTTAAGCTCTATTTGCAGTTACAATTAGGAAACCAAATACTTCAATAACAAAGATGCTGAATTGAATTGATCATTTTTCCCTCTTTCAGGCAGTGGCATGTACCCTGTCAAAGGAGAGAAATCTGACAAAGCAAGTGCAATAGATTTGGGATTTCTTTCTTTTGAAAATCAGGGGTTCAATAAAAAGAATCGACTTTATTTTTACTGTGAAACCTGTGTGGTCTTATAGTTTCCCACAGGTTATCTTGAGTGAAACCATAAAAGAATCAGGAAAACTCCAGAGTTTTGGTTTTATTCAGCCATTGCCAGAGAAGTTTTGTCTCTATTTTATTTTTATTATATTTGATCTTATTTTAACATATTGAAGTTCTTCAAAACATTTGAAAGAAAATTTGTGTCATGACAAAGATTGACCTAAGTTAACCTTTTCATCGTATTAAAGAAGTATCTGCTTAGAAACATAGACCAAGGAACACTTCTAAAGGTTTGAAAAGTGATGACAACAAATATGAAAAATTTCTAAAGGCTCCAAATGGAGAAGATGGGACTCCAGGAGGAATGGCTCAGGTTCAATGTCTGGCTGACTGCTCTCCAGCATCTCAGAGGCTTAAAAGCTGCATAAGAGAACAGGAAGTAGTCCCATTTGTTTATGTTTGCTTCCACTTGCATGGTCAGTGCTGTTTCTTCCTTAAAGATGCTTTTAGCTTCAATGTCATCTAGAGTTCTGTCTGCATTTTCCTTTATGTACCTTATGGATTCATGTCTGATATTGAGGTCTTTAATCCACTTTGATCTGACTTTTGTGCCCAGCATTAGACAGAGGTCAGAGTTCATTTTTTTGAAGGTAGCTATCCAGTTTTCCCAGCACCACTTGTTGAAGAGGTATTCCTTGTTCCACTTCACATTTCTTGCTCCTTTGTCAAAGATTAAGTGGTCACATATTTGGGGGTCTGTGACAGAATATTCAATTCTGTTTCATTGGTCTACAGGTCTGTTTCTAGCCCAGTACCATGCTGTTTTAATTACTACTGCTTTGTAGTACAGTTTGAAGTTGGGGAGGGTGATGCCATTCGTCTTCTTTTTCCCAAGGATTGCTTTAGCTATTCGTGGGGGTTTATTGTTCCATATGAATTTCAGGAGCGTTTTAGCTATTTCTTTGAAAACAGTCATGGGTATCCTGGTAGGGACCACATTGAATTTGTATAGTGCTTTGGGCAGTATTGCCAGTTTGAAAGAGAAGAAATAGATATTTTAAAAAGTCCTGTTCACAATAGTACCTCAGAAAATCAAATACCTTAGAATCAGCTTAACCAAAGAGGTGAGGGACCTATATAAGGAAAAATCCAAAACACTACTTCACGAAATAAAAGAGGACACTAGGATATGGAGACACATCCCTTGCTCATGGATAGGGAGGATTAACATTATCAAAATGAAAATGTAGGCAGAACTCTCCATGGCATTGAAACTAAAAGCATCTTTAAGGAAGTAACAGCACTGACCATGCAAGTGGAAGCAAACATAAACAAATGGGACTACTTCCTGTTCTCTTATGCAGCTCTTAAGCCCTCTGAGTTGCTGGAGAGCAGTCAGCCAGACATTGAACCTGAGCCATTCCTCCTGGAGTCCCATCCTCTCCATTTGGAGCCTTTAGAAATTTTTCATACTTGTTGCCAACACTGTCAAACCTTTAGAAGTGTTCCTTGGTCTATGTTTCTAAGCAGATACTTCTTTAATACCTTATTCATACGGATGAAAAGGTTAACTTAGGTCAATCTTTGTCATGACACAAATTTTCTTTCAAATATTTTGGTCCTTCTCCTCTTTGGTTAAGATGATTCCGAGGTACTTGATTTTCTGAGGTACTATTGTGAATGGGAATGTTCTGCACTTCAAAAGAAACAGTGACCAAAATACAGAAAGAGCCCACAGAATGGGAAAGAATATTTACCCAAGCACAGCAGGTAGGGTGTTTGCCTTGCACGCAGCTGACCCGGGCAACTCAGGTTCGATTCCTCCGCCCCTCTTGGAGAGCCTGGTAAACTACTGAGAGTATCTCGCCCACATGGCAAAGTCTGGCAAGCTACCCGTGACGTATTCGATATGCCAAACACAGTAACAACAAGTCTCACAATGGAGATATTACCGGGCCTGCTTGAGCAAATTGATGAACAATGGGAGGACAGTGCTACAATGTTACCCATCTGATACGGGATTAATATCCAGGATATACAAGACACTAGTAGAATTGTACAAGAAAAACCTCCAACCCCATAAAAAATGAGGAGAAGAAATGAACAGAAGCTTCCTCAAAAGAGAAATACAAATGGCCAAAAGGCAAATGATAAAATGCTCCACATTGCTAGCTATCAGGGAGATGCAAATCAGAACAACAATGAGATATAATCTCACACCACAGAGACTGGCACACATTCAAAAGAACAAAAACAAGCACTGCTGGCGTGGATGTGGGGAATAAAGGGACACTCTTTCACTGATAGTGGGAATGCTCACTAGTCTCTAGCCTTTCTGGAAAACAATATGGACAGTCCTTCAAAAACTAGGAATTGAGCTTCCATATGACCCCACTATACCACTTCTGGGAATATATCCTGAGGATGCAAAAAAGCAGAGTAGAAATGACATCTGTACCTATATGTTCATTGCAGCACTGTTCACAATAGCCAAAATCTGGAAACAATCCAAGTGCCCTAGAAGAGATGACTGGTTAAAGAAACTTTGGTACATCTACACAATGGAATACTATGCAGCTGTCTTGAAAGATAAAGTCATTGGCCCACATCCAAAAGAACAAAAGCAACCGGTGCTGGTGCGGATGTGGCGAGAAAGGGACCCTCCTTCACTGCTGGTGGGAATGCCGACTGGTTCAGCCCTTCTGGAAAACAGTATGGACGATTCTCAAAAAACTAGAAATTGAGCTCCCGTTTGACCCAGCAATTCCACTTCTGGGAATACACCCCGGAGAGGCAAAAAAGTATAGCCGAAGTGACATCTGCAGTTGTCTGTTCATTGCAGCACTGTTTACAATAGCTAGAATCTGGAAAAAACCTGAGTGCCCAAGAATAGATGACTTGTTAAAGAAGCTTTGGTATATCTACACAATGGAATACTATGTAGCTGTCAGAAAGGATGAAGTCATGAAATTTACATACAAGTGGTACTACATGGAAAGTATCATGCTAAGTGAAATGAGTGAGAAAGAGAGGGATAGACATAGAAAGATTGCATTCATCTGGGGAACATAAAGTAACAAAATAGGAGACTAACACCCAAGAATAGCTGAGATAAGTACCAGGAGGATTACTCCATGGCTTTGAGGACAGCTGCACTTGCTAGGGGAAAAGGCAGCTCAGATACAGAAGGGCGCACCAAATAAAGGGTGTTGGGAGGTTCCTTTCAGGATGGGAAAAGTGTGATGAGAGTAGACTATAGTCCGAAAAAGATTGTCACTCAATGTCTCTTTGGCAAACCACAGCACTCAAAAGGAGAGAGATAACAAAAGGGAATGCCCTGCACAGTGTTAGTGTGGGATGGGATGGGGGGGGATGGGGGTGGGAGGAATACTGGGACTGGTGGTGGTGGAGAATGGGCACTGGTGGAGGGATGATCTCAAGAAAGATCTTGAGAATTTGTGATCAGAGGTCTATGTGTGCATGGTTGTCCTATTTCTGCCTGATTTCTGCTTTGGGGTGGGGTCAAAAAAGTATCACAACCTTAAGATTGAAAGTAGCCTGCAATAAATTGAAGGGAGGAGATTGTTGATTATTCGATCTTTGTATAACTGAAACCCAAGCACAACAATTTGTAAGTCTACAACCGTACCTCATGGTGTTTCACTAATAAAAATTTAAGGGAAAAAAAACTTCATTTGAATCTAAAAAAAAAGAAATATGAAGTTATGAACCTTGCTTATAAATGGATAGACATGGAGAGTATCATGCTAAGTCAAATGAGTCAGAAAGAGGGGGACAGACATAGAAGGACTGCACTCATTTGTGGAGTATAAAACAACACAACATAAGGCTGACACCTAAGGATAGTAGATATAAAAGGTAAAGGTAAAGGCCCTCCCGTTGATCGTCGATTTGCTCGAGCGGGCCCAGTAACGTCTCCATTGGAGACTTTGTTGTTACTGTGTCTGGCATATCGAATACTCTCGGTAGCTTGCCGGGCTCTCCGAGAGGGGCGGAGGAATCGAACTCGGGTCGGCCATGTTGGCCGCTTGTAAGGCGAACGCCCTACCCACTGTGCTATTGCTCCAGCCCATAGTAGATATATGGGACAGATAGTTTGCTCCATAGCCAAAATCCTGCCTCATGAGCAAAAGGGAGAAGGCAGCTGAAATAGAGAAGGGATCACTAAGAAAATGATGGCTGGAGGAATCGGTCAGGATGGGAGATGTGTGCAGAATGTAGATAAAGGACCAAACAGGATAACCTCTCAGTGTCTAAAATGCAAAACATAATGCCCAAAAGTAGAGAGAAAGTCTGGGAGAGAGTATGGGGTATAATGTCTGCCATGGAGGCAGAGGGAGGGTGGGAAAGGGGGGATATACCAGAGATATTGGTGGTGGGAAATGTGCATTGGTGGAGCGATGGGTGTTTGGTCATTTTGTGATTGTAACCCAAACATGAAAGCTTGTGATTATCTCACAGTGATTCAATAAAATTTAAATAAGTAACTAACTAACTAAATAAATAAATTTAAATCCTTTGCTAAAGATTAAGAAACAAAAGAGAACAGGAAGTGAAGTTGGGAGTTGTGGGAAGTTGAAACTAAGATTTTTACATAGAAGCAAAGCTTTCTGAAGGAGGTTAGCTTCAATGAATGGGTGGGTCTGCCCCCTGGCAAGAGGAGAGAATTATGTTAATTGGGGCATAAGCTCATGTAAGAAAGAAAGATCTTGAGAATTTGTGATCAGAGGTCTATGTGTGCATGGTTGTCCTATTTCTGCCTGATTTCTGCTTTGGGGTGGGGTCAAAAAAGTATCACAACCATAAGATTGAAAGTAGCCTGCAATAAATTGAAGGGAGGAGATTGTTGAGGGTGTTCCAGGACCATTTTTTTTTTCAATTTTTTTTTTTATTTATTTTTTTTACAGTTGTAGATTTACAATTTTTTTTGTGCTTGGGTTTCAATTATACAATGATCAGATACCCATCCCTCCACCAGTGCCCGTTTTTCACCACCAAGGATAATATCCCTCCCACCCCCATCCCCCCATACCCTCCTGCCTCTGTGGCAGGACAATCCCCTGTGTTCTCTCTCTCAGTTTGGGTGTTGTGGTCTGCAAAAGAGGCATTGAGTGGCAAGCATGTTCAGTCCATAGTCTACTTTCGACATGCATCTCCCCTCCTGGGAGGATCCTCCAAACATCCTTTATTTGGTGCTCCCTTCTCTATCTGAACTGCCCTTTCCTCTAGGATACCCGGCTGGCCTCTAAGTTATGGAGTAATCCTCCTGGTGCTGATCTCAGCTATTCTTGGGTATTAATCTCATACTTTGTTACTTTATATCCCCCAGATGAATGCAATCTTTCTATGTCTATCCCTCTCTTTCTGACTCATTTCGCTTAGCATGATACTTTCCATATTGTACCACTTGTATGTACATTTCATGACTTCATCTTTTCTAACAGCTACATAGTACTCCATTGTGTAGATGTACCAAAGTTTCTTTAACCAGTCATCTGTTCTTGGGCATTCAGGTTTCTTCCAGTTTCTGGCTATTGTAAAGAGTGCTGCAATGAACAAACAAGTGCAGATGTCACTTCGACTATACATTTTTGCTTCTCTGGGATATATTCCCAGGAGTGGTATTGCTGGGTCAAATGGGAGCTCAATTTCTAATTTTTTGAGAATCGTCCATACTGTTGTCCAGAAGGGCTGAACCAGTGGACAGTCCCACCAACAGTGAAGGAGTGTCCCTTTCTCGCCACATCCACGCCAGCATTGGTTGCTTTTGTTCTTTTGAATGTGGGCCAGTCTCTGAGGTGTGAGATGGTATCTCATTGTGGTTTTGATCTGCATCTCTCTGATGATTAATGATGTAGAGCATTTTCTCATGTGCTTTTTTGCCATTCGGATTTCTTCTTTGAGAAAGTTTCTGTTCATTTCATTGCCCCATTTTTGGATGGGATTGGATGTTTTCTTCTTGTGGAGTTTAACCAGTATTTTGTATATCCTGGATATCAGATGTGTCAGATGTGTATTCGGCGAATATCCTTTCCCATTCTGTAGACTGTCTTTGTATTTTGGTCACTGTTTCTTTGGAGGTGCAGAAGCTTCTTAGTTTAAGATAGTCCCATTTATCTATCTCTGTTTTCACTTGCTTGGCCAGTGGCGTGGCATCTTTGAAGATACCATTAGCTTCAATATCATGGAGGGTTTTACCAACTTTATTTTCAATGTACCTTATGGTTTCTGGTCTGATGTTGAGGTCTTTAATCCATTTTGATCTTACTTTTGTACATGGTGTTAGGCAGAGTTCTGAGCCTATTTTTTTGCATGTAGCCGTCCAATGATGCCAACATAATTTATTAAAGAGGCTCTCCTTACTCCACTTCACATTACTTGCACCTTTATCAAAGATTAGATGATCATATGATTGAGGGGAGATGTCAGTGTATTCAACCCTGTTCCATTGGTCTGCAGTTCTGCCTTTGTTCCAGTACCACGCTGTTTTAATTATTACTGCTTTGTAGTACAGTTTGAAGTTCGGGAGGTTGATTCCCCCCATTTTCTTTTTCCCAAGAATTGCTTTAGCTATTCGTGGGGGCTTATTGTTCCATATAAATTTCAGGAGTGTTTGCTCCATTTCTTTGAAGAATGTCATGGGTATCCTTATAGGGATTGCATTGAATTTATACAATGCTTTCGGTAGTATTGCCATTTTGACAATGTTAAGTCTCCCGACCCATGAGCAGGAGATATCTTTCCATTTCCTCATGTCCTCTTTTATTTCCTGAAGTAGCGTTTTGTAGTTTTCTTTGTACAGGTCCTTTACTTCCTTAGTTAAGCTGATTCCTAGGTACTTGATTTTCTGGGGCACAATTGTGAACGGGATTGTTTTTTTCATGTTGCTTTCTTCTCTCTCACTGTTTGCATATAGGAAAGCCATGGACTTTTGGGTATTGATTTTATAACCTGCAACTTTACTATACGAGTCTATTGTTTCTAGGAGTTTTTTGGTGGAGGTTATTGGGTTCTCTAAGTAGAGTATCATATCATCTGCGAATAGTGAGAGCTTGATTTCTTCCTTTCCTACCTGAATGCCCTTAATATCTTTTTCTTGCCTAATCGCTATTGCAAGTACTTCCAGTACTATATTGAACAGAAGTGGAGAGAGTGGGCATCCCTGTCTCGTCCCTGATCTTAGAGGGAAGGCTCTCAGTTTTTCCCCATTGAGGATGATGCTTGCTGTAGGCTTGTGGTAGATGGCTTTAATTATGTTGAGGAAGGTCCCCTCTATACCCATTTTGGCTAGGGTTTTCATCATAAAGGGGTGCTGGATCTTGTCAAATGCTTTCTCTGCATCTATTGATATAATCATATGCTTTTTATCTTTTCTTTTGTTGATATGATGGATTATGTTGATTTATTTTCGAATGTTAAACCATCCTTGCATCCCTGGGATGAATCCTACTTGGTCATGGTGTATGATCTTTTTGATGAGTAGTTGGATTCTATTTGCTAGTAGTTTGTTGAGGATCTTTGCATCTGTGTTCATCAGGGATATCGGCCTGTAATTCTCTTTCTTTGTGGTATCTCTGTCTGCTTTTGGTATCAGTGTGATATTTGCTTCGTAGAAACTGTTCGGAAGTGTTTTTGATATTTCAATTTCGTGGAAAAGCTTAAAGAGCATTGGGAGTAAGTCCTCTTTAAAGATTTGGAAGAATTCACTAGTGAATCCATCCGGGCCAGGACTTTTGTGCTTGGGGAGACTTTTTATTACCAGTTCAATTTCCTTGATGGTGATAGGTCTGTTTAGGTATTCCAGGTCTTCTTGGTTCAGCCTTGGGAGTCTGTAGGAGTCTAGGAATTTATCCATTTCCTCGAGGTTTTGATGTTCCGTGGCATAAAGCTTCTCAAAGTACTCCCTGAGGATTCTCTGAATTTCTGTGGTTTCTGTTGTAATGACCCCCTTTTCATTTCTGATTCGGTTTATTAGGGTTTTCTCTCTCCCTTTCTTTGTGAGTTTTGCTAGCGGCTTACCGATCTTGTTAATTTTCTCAAAGAACCAGCTTTTGGTTTCATTGATCTTTCGGATTATTTTTTGGGTTTCCATCTCATTAATCTCTGCTCTGAGTTTTATTATTTCCTTTCTCCTGTTCGGGTTGTGCTCCTTTTTTTGGTCCTTCTCCAAGCTCTTAAGCTGTGAGGTTAGGTTACTTATGTGTGTTCGCTGCTCCTTCCTGAGGGATGCTTGTAGAGCTATAAACTTTCCTCTTAACACAGCCTTTGCTGTGTCCCATAAGTTTTGGTAACTCGTGTTCTCATTTTCATTCGTTTCTAGGAATCTTTTGATTTCCTCTTTGATTTCCTGTCTAATCCACTCGTTGTTCAATAGTGCACTGTTTAATTTCCAGGTGTTTGATTTAGTTTTCTGTTTTTGTGTGTGATTTACTTCTAATTTCAGCGCATTATGGTCTGAGAAGATTGTTGATACAATCTCTATCTTCTTAATTTTATGGAGGCATGTTTTGTGGCTCAGCATGTGGTCTATCTTGGAGAATGTTCCATGTACGCTTGAGAAGAATGTGTATTCAGCTTTTTGTGGATGAAGTGTCCTATATATATCTACTAAGTCCCTTTCTTCCATTGTTTCCCTCAAATGAAGTATGTCCTTGCTAATATTGAGTCTGGTTGATCTATCAAGAGGTGACAAAGCAGTGTTGAAGTCTCCCACTAGTATTGTGTTGCTATTGATGTCTTTTTCCAAATCTATGAGTAGTTGTTTTAAGTACTTTGCTGGTCTCTCATTAGGTGCATATACATTTATTATTGTAAGTTCTTCCTGTTGTACAGATCCTTTGATCAATAAGAAATGGCCTTCACTGTCTCTTATGACCTTCCTCACTCTGAAATCGATGTGGTCTGATATAAGGATGGCTACCCCAGCTTTTTTATGGGAGCTGTTTTCCTGTAGGATTGTTTTCCAGCCTTTGACTCTGAGTCTGTGTTTGCTTTGACTATTGAGATGCGTTTCTTGCAGGCAGCAGAATGTTGGGTTCAATTTTCTAATCCATCCTGCCACTCTATGTCTTTTAATTGGTGCGTTTAGCCCATTGACATTGAGAGAGATTATTGTTATGGGATTTTGTCCCATTGTTCTGTTGAAATTTGGTGTATTTGAGGGGCCTGTCTTGCCTTAAAGTAGCCCATTTAGTTGTACTTGTAACCATGGTTTTGAGTCTATGAAGTTCCTGAGCTGTTGTTTGTCTGTGAAACTGTGTGTTGTTCCTTCTATTATGAATGAGAGTCTCGCTGGGTAAAGTATTTTTGGAGAGGCATTTATTTCATTGAGTTTTTTCACTATGTCCCACCACTGTTTTCGGGCCATGAGGGTTTCATCAGAAAAATCAGCTGTGAATTTTAAGGATGCTCCTTTGTAAGAGATTTCTTTCTTCGATCTTGCTGCTTTCAGAATTTTGTCTCTGTCTAAGGTTTTGGTCATTTTGATCAGAATGTGTCTTGGGGTATTTTTATTCGGATTTCTTCTAGCTGGTACCCTTCGGGCCTCCTGAATGTGGTCACAAGTTTTCTTCAGCTCTGGAAATGTTGTAGCAATGATTTCTTTGACAGTTTCTTCTTCATCGAGGTTTTCTTCCTGTACCTCTGGGACTCCAATAATTCTTATGTTACCCCTCTTGGCTTCATCACGATCTTCTCTTGCCATCTGTTCCCGAATTGTGAGTCTCTTTTCCATTTTCTGCTCTTTTCTGGAGAGTCTCTGAACTTCATCTTCGAGCTCACTGATTCTGTTCTCAGCTGCTGTTACTCTGCTGCTGAGGCCTTCCACTGAGCTTTTCAATTCGCCTACGAGATTTTTCAGGTCTGATATTTCTGATTGCATTTTCCTCATTTCTGCCTTCAGATCCTCTTGTCTTCTATTGGCATTGCTTTCCATTGTTTCTTTTAATTCCCTAAGTATCCTAAGTAGCTCCCTCCTGAATTCCTTGTCAGAGAGGTTGTCTAACACTACAGTACTGTTGGTGTCATCTGGGCTAGACTCTTCAATATGAAAGTTTGGTGGGCTTTTGCGTTGCTTTACCATTGTGAGAGGTGTGGTTTAGTCCTTCACGTTCACTGTTACTATTCTGCTTGATATGCAGTGTGATTTAAGATAGGCTTATGAGTTATTGGCTACTGTGTTTCTAGTAGCTGAGCTAAAATAGAGAAGTTTCCATCTAAGAAGGTAGCTTATGGTTCCTAAGGCATATGTAGTGGGAAAATATTTCGCGGCCGCGTTAGCGGCCGCGCCTCCGGAAAGAGTCGCTGGCACTGGCGAGGAGTTGGGAACGTCTCCTGTTTGGAATTGGAGCCGTTCAGCTTTGTTGCCCAGAGCTGGGCCTCCGTGCCCATCCCACGCAGCTCAGGGGTTGAAAACCGGCTGTCTAGGGGCTGGATCTACGTGCGCATGCCCAGAAAGCAGGACCATTTTTAGTGGCTTACTGAATCATTGGGTAACTAAAAACAAACAAACCTTTTTTTAAAAAAAGGAAGTAAATGTACTAAACATACACTTATCACTATGGAAAATACTGTTCCACATTGGTATTCCTTTATTAGATATAATGCAATGTGGTCATGGTAAATTTCCGGTCAGTTGCCATGTAGCCTGCACGTCCTGGCCTGAGATTAGTGGCTTTTGTGTGTGCAAGTTCCTGACCAAATACTGAAAAGGGGAGGCAGGGTTTTATAAACTAATGTCAGATGGACCAGCTACTGGCTTCTGGAAACAGCTGAATCACAAAGATCAGGAGACCTGATGTAGGAGAGATGTACGCTCCCTTCTCTTGACAGAGACCTGCAGCTGCCTCTCTCACACTCTCCCAACAGCCTTTCCTAAGTAGAGAAATGACTGAGGAGGCATGTGTGCCCCAAAGGAGCCCCTTCACTTTACCAAGCACACCTTCACTCTGTGTTTTCACCTCACTTACTCCTCATGTATCAGTCCTTTCTCCAAAGCAGCTGGTAAGACTCAGATGGTGCTCTTATCTTCTCATTCATTCTTGAGCAGGATGGTCATTCCCTCACATTTGGTAGAGAGAAGAGCCATTACTTGGATTTCAGCTTTAGGGAATGACCAAGAATGCTTAGATCTTGAATTGAAATCATTTTGCTCCTGAGAGTGTTATGAGAGCTCTGCACTGGGCTTGTTAGGCCCCTCACATGCAGGCAAAGCAAATGGGTCCTCTGTTCCCCATTTACTCACTGTTCCTGTATATTTCTCTCTTGAGAGAGAGTAATAATCACTAACACTGAGTGCTTCATACTTCCTAGGGACCATTCTGAGTGCTTATAGTGTGCTCACGTTATTATTGTAATAACCCTGTGTGAGACTTCCAAAACATTCTCCTTTTTATGGATGAGGAAAACAAGGATCAAATGTAGTTAACAGCAAAACTAAGATTCCCATCCTGGAAGTCACTGCCGCGTGTTCTACAGTAAATGGGGTGACAACAAAATAAGATTCTGCTGTTCTTGGAGTATGAAGTCCATCCCCCACCCCCAATAGCATCCAGAGTGGAGTGCCAGCCACCCAAATTTCCACTGACAGGCCACGTGCCCAGACTCCTGCATTTGCACAGTACATCAGCATCATTCCTCGCTGTCCTCTTACCTTAGGACCACGGCACTCTCGTCTTCAATCCACTAATGCTGAGCCCCACTCTGACCCTCCACTAAAGAACACAGACTGCTTTGCGTACTCCTTATGTGTGCGGTGTTCTTAAAAGCTCTCATTGCACTCACTTTTCTGCCTCCTGCGGCTCTGTGGTGTCTGGGAGTCTTCACTCTCTGTTCTAGTTTCCCTACTGCCCCATGGATAGAAAGGCCCAACACTAACCTCTGGTTTGACCCTTGACGCCTTCATGGTGCAGATCTAGAGTCTTCTTGTGCCGGCTGCTTAGGGGATTGATGTAGAGCCCACAGAAATTCTGGGCACTGGGTTCTCTGGAAAATTTTGATACCTCCTTTATTCACTTGTCTATGCTATTAAAATCCATGGGCTTTTCCCCCCCAGACCACCTAATTTCTAGGAATAGCTAAGAATGGCACAACATTGGGGGTATGGGTGTGTGTGTTGGGGGGGTTGAATGATCTCTCATCTTTATCCAATCACAGTATACCTCCTGGCGGTGATGTCAAGGTGAATGGGAAGTGGGTGTCGGGGTGGAGGTGGGGTAGAGGATTCTCAGTCTCCCATTAGCTAATATTGTCCTATTGTATTTTCAGTTCCTAATGCATGTGTTCATGGCAGCATCTCCTCTTTACCCAGTGCTTAGCACAAGTGTTAGGAAACATTCAACAAATAGGTGCATGGAAGTTTTGAAAGGTAGATATGTTAATCAGAATTATTTGCTGTAAATGGCTAGAAGCTTTCAAACAAGTAGAACGTCCAGGGTTGGATTAGCTGAGAGAGAGAGAGAGAGAGAGAGAGACAGACAGACAGACAGACAGACAGACAGACAGACAGACAGACTCGGGGATGGGATTGGGGCTAATGGGAGGGAAACTGGGAACACTAGTGCTGGGAAATGTACACTGGTGGATGAATGGGTGTTCTAACACTGTATGACTGAAACCTATCATGAACAGCTTTGTAAGGGTCTATCTCACAGTGATCCAATTTATTTTTTTTGAAAAAAATAAAACAAAATAATTTTGGAAATTCACGCTGTTAACGGACATCTGTCTTTCTGCCAGTTCTATGACTTGGCTTTATTTCTTTTTGCCTTCCAAAAGAGCAAAGTCAGGTTTCTGCCGCTCGGCATAGGAAAAAAAGGCTCGTCGACATTGCTACAAATGCCTGTCCTCTAGGTGTTCACTCTCTAATGGGGAGAGAAAGCCAATAATGAATGATGTTGAGTGCTGTTAAGAGATAGTATGGAAATGGTAGAAACCAAAAATAGTGGATGAGAAACAATGATTTGGGCAAAGAGTTGCAGTTTTAAGTAGAGTATATGAACTAACATGCCACCAAGAGACCATTTAATAAAGTACTTGCAAAGCACAAGACCATAAGGAAGAGCAGTATTCAGCAGGAAACAAGATCTGGGTA
Organism: Sorex fumeus; assembly: GCF_029834395.1. Lineage (NCBI taxonomy): Eukaryota > Metazoa > Chordata > Mammalia > Eulipotyphla > Soricidae > Sorex > Sorex fumeus. The sequence goes on along the minus strand of NW_026606138.1, from coordinate 12,043,701 downwards.
CCAAGTATCTGTATTCTTAGTAGTGTGCCACTGCTTAGGGTGTGTTCTTAGCAAACAGAGATAGGTAATATGTATGCCTTATATATATATATATATATATATATATATATATATATACACACACACAGATGTATATATAAGATACAGAGAACATGTTACATGTAAGAATGCATTTTTTTTCATGTATCCACTTATTTAACTTACTAACAAAATTCTGAAGAGTTTATGGTATCTTGAAGCATGGGGCACATTCTTACCTTCCCTTCCCCTCACTCCCAACTCCAGCAAGGTGAAATCTGATTTCCTTCACCCTTGACATAGCTGCATACTTGTATATCCCTGAAATGCACATACAGGGAGTGAAAAAAAAAACAACTAATTTGAGTTTAATATTAGTGTATAGTTTTTCTTAATCTAAAATTTATATATTAACACACATAACTCTAGAACTACGTAATTTGATGAGATCTGACAATATAGCACACCAAAGCGAAGAGCCCTCCAGGAGAATGCACTTGTCTCTTCATTCCTCACCCCTCTCCTCCTCGACCTCCTCTCTACTCACCTCTCCATTTCCTCCCTGTCAAGCAATCACTGTTCAGAATTTTTTCTAGAATAGATGTATTTTTGTATGGATGAATAAATCAATTTTCTCTTTAATTTTGGTTTACTTTCTTGTACTCAGCATGATATCAGTAGGATTCACACAGTATGTAAGGCAAATTTCATTCAGCATCATGCTTTGAGAATCATCCATGCTATTGCACCAATAACTGATTTATTGCATTTTATAAATAAATAGTATTCTGTGGTATGAACAGACAAATTTACAACTGTTGTGTTGTATCTCACTGTATAAATATATCACTCTTCTATTGATGAATGGGCTGGAGCGATAGCACAGTGGGTAGGGCGTTTGCCTTGCAAGGGGCCAACATGGCCAACCCGAGTTCGATTCCTCTGCCCCTCTTGGAGAGCCGAGCAAGCTACCTTGCCCACATGGACAAGCTACCCGTGACGTATTCAATATGCCAAACACAGTAACAATTGTCACAATGGAGACATTACTGGGCCCACTCGAGCAAATCGATGAACAATGGGAGGACAGTGACAGTGATATTGATGAATAACTGAATTTTTTCAATCCTAAGCCATTATAAACAAACAATACAATGAACACTGTTACAGTTTTTTTGAATATATACTTTTATTTTTTAATATTTGGGTCCCACCCAGCAATCTACAAGGGTTACTCCTGGTTCTGCACTCAGGAATTACTCCTAGCTGTGCTTGGGGGACCATGTGGGATGCTGGGAATCAAACCTGAGTTGGCCACGTGCAAGGCAAATGCCCTACCCACTATGCTATCATTCCAGCCCTGAATATATACTTTTAATTCTTGGGTAAATACTAGGTGTAGAATTGCTGGATCACAGGGTCATGTGTTCAGTTCTGTAATATATTATCATACTTTTTTTTAAAAAAAAGTACTTATTGTGCATATTCAAAAATAAATTATGAAAGAGGCATCTCTGGCTCTCTCTCTCACTGCCTGCGTTCAGTGGTCTCGCACCACTTCCCCCAACCCAGGGTGAACGATGGTGAAGGGAAGACAAAGGAGGGAGGAGGACCAGGCTGGTTGGTGTCAGTTGCAATTTATTTCAATTTCATCTCCATCCTCCTCTGATTCTCCTGCTTCTTGTCTTCTCTCTCCTTCCCCAGCCCACTCTTCCAGCCTAGTTTATATAGGAATCACGTAGGGTGGGGTTGAACATTAACAAATCAACAAAGAGAGGTAAGGCCACTCCTCCAGGAGATTAACTCAAGGACACAATCTCAGCTAAAGAGATAACTCTGGATTACTAGGAGATCCACTCAAGGGCGGGATTCCATCCAGGGTGTGTGGCTTTCTTCTTTCCTCAGCTAGTAATCCACTTAAATAGTTGTAGTAAATTTACTTCTAAGATTTCTAGCAATGTCATTTTGTATGAGCACAGTGAAAGATATATCAAGATTAAAGTTTTGTTCGTCCTGTGAACATCTCACTATATATTCCAGACCACAGTCCTCAGGCCAGGTTAATCTTCCTAACCCCAGCAGGGTCATTATCTAGTTACCTCTTTTGGGTCATGACAGAGTTTGCCCATAACTGTGTTCTTAACTTATAGTTAAGTATCATGGCACTTGGCCTGGCCCATTTTGATGCCAGGGTAGCTCACTGCTTGCCCTGGGTCCATTCAGTCCCTCTTCGGGACCCTGCTTTTGGGGTGCTAGGCAACTGAGACTTAAATCAAGAATGCAGATGCCTGGGAGTGAATATTATTCGAAGTCAATTCACTCCAAAGTTACAAAAGCATAATATTAGCTGTCTTCCTGTGTCTATGCAAAAAGAATATTGCTTTAAAGTAAACTATGCAAAAGACATGAGAGGGAGAAAAGCAATATTTAACTTACAATATAAATTCAGTGCCCTTTGAAGGATCTGACCTTACAAATTAACAGAATCTGAGTAGGGGAAAAGGTGATTAACTGGTTGGGGAGGAGAGCACAGAGAAGAGGTTACAGATAAACAGAGGAATGGGAATGTCTCCAGAGCACTGTGATGGGTGTAAGCGTAAACCTAAGCTCCCTATGGCAAGGGAGAAAGGACAAACCAATGTTATCCTAAAATGTTTAGAGCTATACTCCAATAACTTATACTAATTTGCATTCCAGTCAGCTGACCTGAGAGTCTTTTTGGACATACAGAAGTAAAATTAGTTTATTTATAGCAGTATATGTGTTTGCGAGTATACCTTACAAATCCACAGTATGTTGGCATCCAGAGTTCTTGTTTCCATCCTTTACATAAGTGATTCCTTTTATCTGATTCACCTATTTTGTTCCCCAATTTCTTCTGGTAACCACTATTTTGTGCTTGTTGTGAAACTTTGCTTTTGCTTAATTTTTTTTTTTTTGGTTGGGGAATTTGGCCCTAAATTTATTTATTTATTTATTTATCTATTTATTTTTGCTTATTTAATTCACAGATATTTTATAGCAAGAATTTACATATTACTGCAGACAGATAAACAATATCTGTAATGGAATATTCTCTAATATAAAGCAAGATTTTATTTTCTTTGAATAAAGCACACTCTTATACTTTTATAGCCCTACTTATATTTTACCTCTAAGTTTTTCCTAGTTCTCTTCATTTTTTTTTTATTAGTGAAACACCATGAGGTACAGTTGTAGATTTACAATTTTTTGTGCTTGGGTTTCGATTATACAATTATCAGATACCCATCCCTCCACCAGTGCCCATTTTCCACCACCATGGATAATATCCCCCCCACCCCCACCCCCTTATCCCCCCCCCCTTCCTCTGTGGCAGGGCAATCCCCTGTGTTCTCTCTCTCCTTTTGGGTGTTGTGGTCTGCAAAAGAGGCATTGAGTGGCAAACATGTTCAGTCCATAGTCTACTTTCGACATGCACCTCCCCTCCTGGGAGGATCCTCCAAACACCCTTTATTTGGTGCTCCCTTCTCTATCTGAGCTGCCCTTTCTTCTAGAATGCCTGGCTGGCCACTAAGCTATGGAGTAATCCTCCTGGTGCTGATCTCAGCTATTCTTGGGTATTAATCTCATATTTTGTTACTTTATATCCCCCAGATGAATGCAATCTTTCTATGTCTATCCCTCTCTTTCTGACTCATTTTGCTTAGCATGATACTTTCCATATTGTACCACTTGTATGTAAATTTCATGACTTCATCTTTTCTAACAGCTACATAGTACTCCATTGTGTAGATGTACCAAAGTTTCTTTAACCAGTCATCTGTTCTTGGGCATTCAGGTTTCTTCCAGTTTCTGGCTATTGTAAAGAGTGCTGCAATGAACAAACAAGTGCAGATGTCACTTCGACTATACAGTTTTGCCTCTCTGGGATATATTCCCAGGAGTGATATTGCTGGATCAAATGGGAGCTCAATTTCTAATTTTTTGAGAATCGTCCATACTGTTTTCCAGAAGGGCTGAACCAGTCGACATTCCCACCAACAGTGAAACAGTGTCCCTTTCTCGCCACATCCGCGCCGGCATCAGTTGCTTTTATTCTTTTGGATGTGGGCCAGTCTCTGAGGTGTGAGATGGTATCTCATTGTGGTTTTGATCTGCATCTCCCTGATGATTAATGATGTAGATCATTTTCTCATGTGCATTTTTGCCATTCGGATTTCTTCTTTGAGAAAGATTCTGTTCATTTCATTGCCCCATTTTTGGATGGGGTTGGATGTTTTCTTCTTGTGGAGTTTAACCAGTGTTTTGTATATCCTGGATATCAACCCCTTGTCAGATGTGTATTCGGCGAATATTCTTTTCCATTCTGTATACTGTCTTTGTATTTTGGTCACTGTTTCTTTGGAGGTGCAGAAGCTTCTTAGTTTAAGATAGTCCCATTTATCTATCTCTGTTTTCACTTGCTCGGCCAGTGGCGTGGCATCTTTGAAGATACCATTAGCTTCAATGTCATGGAGGGTTTTGCCAACTTTGTCTTCAATGTACCTTATGGTTTCTGGTCTGATGTTGAGGTCTTTAATCCATTTTGATCTTACTTTTGTACATGGTGTTAGGCAGAGTTCTGAGCCCATTTTTTTTGCATGTAGCCGTCCAGTGATGCCAGCACAATTTGTTAAAGAGGCTTTCCTTACTCCATTTCACATTACTTCCATCTTTATCAAAGATTAGATGATCATATGATTGAGGGGAGATGTCAGTGTATTCAACCCTGTTCCATTGGTCTGCAGTTCTGCCTTTGTTCCAGTACCATGCTGTTTTAATTATTACTGCTTTGTAGTACAGTTTGAAGTTAGAAAGGTTGATTCCTCCCATTTTCTTTTTCCCAAGAATTGCTTTAGCTATTCGTGGGGGCTTATTGTTCCATATAAATTTCAGGAGTGTTTGCTCCATTTCTTTGAAGAATGTCATGGGTATCCTTATAGGGATTGCATTGAATTTATACAATGCTTTTGGTAGTATTGCCATTTTGACAATGTTAAGTCTCCCGACCCATGAGCAGGAGATATCTTTCCATTTCCTCATGTCCTCTTTTATTTCCTGAAATAGTGTTTTGTAGTTTTCTTTGTACAGGTCCTTTACTTCCTTAGTTAAGCTGATTCCTAGGTACTTGATTTTCTGGGGCACAATTGTGAACGGGATTGAAGATAGTGGGCATCCTTGTCTCGTCCCTGATCTTAGAGGGAAGGCTCTCAGTTTTTCCCCATTGAGGATGATGCTTGCTGTAAGCTTGTGGTAGATGGCTTTAATTATGTTGACGAAGGTCACCTCTATACCCATTTTGGCTAGGGTTTTCATCATAAAGGGGTGCTGGATCTTGTCAAATGCTTTCTCTGCATCTATTGATATAATCATATGCTTCTTATATTTTCTTTTGTTGATATGATGGATTATGTTGATTGATTTCCGAATGTTAAACCATCCTTGCATCCCTGGGATGACTCCTACTTGGTCATGGTGTATGATCTTTTTGATGAGTAGTTGGATTCTATTTGCTAGTAGTTTGTTGAGAATCTTTGCATCTGTGTTCATCAGGGATATCGGTCTGTAATTCTCTTTCTTTATGGTATCTCTGTCTGCTTTTGCTTACTTGTATTTGTTTGTTTCCCTCCATATGTGAGTGAAATTTCAGTTTGTCTTCCTCCACCTGACTGACTTGACTCAGTATAATAGTGTCTTGTTTTATCCATTTTGTTCCAAATGGCAGCCTTTTTCATGTTTACCATTTTAATGGTCTGTAGTGCAAAGCTTATAATGGTTTTAATTTGTATTTTCTTAATTAAGAATGATATTAGTTTTACAAGTGCTTATTGAAAATTCCTATATTTTTCTTAATACATTCTATTTGAAAATTTGCACATTTTCTTGGTTTATTTGTTTTTGATTAGATTCTGTTCTGTCAGATACATTTCCTCTTAATTTGTCTTATTTACTAATTTTCTTAAACATTTTTTATGATTGTCACATTTATTTCTTTTGTAATTAAATTTTTATTTTTTATTAAGGCATCATAATTTAAAAAGTTGTTCATAATAGAGTTTCTGTCATACAATCTTCCAACTTCATTACCTTAGTTCTGATAAAGACTAATTTATCATTTTCTCTTATTTTATGGTAATTACCTTCTCCTTTCAAAAGAATGTGATTGACCTTAGATTGCAAAGATGCTTTTAAGTTTTTATATTTAGATATATGATTTTTATCAAATGGATCTTTGTGTCCAACATCAGGAAATAGTTGAGTTTTTCTTTTCTCATAGAATTCTTTGTCTGTATACTCCTAATATTATGTTGTTTTAATCTCTGTAGCCTTATAAAAATTTCCAAAGTCAAGAAGTGCAAGTTCTTGATGCTACTCTTCCTTTTCTAGTCAAAATTCCTTGAATATCATATAAATTTTAAGATTAGATTCTAACTTTTTATAAGAAAGCCTGTGGGGCTGGTAGGGCGTTTGCCTTGTACACAGCCGACCTGGGTTGGATTCCCAGCATCCCACATGGTCCCCCGAGCACCACCAGCAGTAATTTCTGAGTGCACAGCCAGGAGTAACCCCTGAGTATCGCCAGGTGTGACCCAAAAAAAGAAAAAAAAAAGCAAGCCTGTGAGATTATCCTTGGGATTCTACTGTTTCTATACATCACTGACAGAGAGAAATGGATGTTTTTTTTGCAACCCTTTATCTTTTTAACCATGAATAAGGGTCCTTTGACCCTTTAATTATTTAAAGCTCTAGTGTTTAATTTTCAAACATATGATGCTTTTCTAGATTCTTATTATTGATTATTAATTTTATTCTTCTGTAGACACACAACATGCTTTTTAAGAGTCAATTTTTTGGAATAGCGTTTATATTTAGTGTATTGACAATATTGATGAATGGGCAGTGTACATTTGAAAAGAACAATGTGTTCTGTGATTGCTGAATGCAGATTGCATATATGCCAGCTAGGTCACAACGATTGATGGTGCTGTTAAACATATTATATCCTCTCAGCTCCCTTTCTCTTTATCTCAATATTGAAAGGGAGTGTTTCAGAATCTTTAACAATAAATTTGATTGTGAAATAATCTATTTCTCTGTCTTATTCCATCACATTTTACTTCATATATTTTATCCCTTAAAATAGTCTTTAGAGGACCAGGATGCACGTACAGAAGGCAAGGCACTTACTTTACCCACGTTTGACCAGAGTTCCATTCCCAGCATCCCACATGGTCCCTGAGTCCCTGAGCTCAGAGCCCTGAGCACCGCTAATGTAGTCTAAAAAACAAGAAAAAAAATAATTTAAAACTAAAATAAAAATAATGTATACCTTGATGTCTTTTTTGTGAAATTTACATATTTTATTCACTTTTACTTTTATTTTGTATGAATATTTTTATTTATTTTTAATTTGAAGGGCACACCCAGCAGTGCTCAGGTGTTACTCCCTGCTTTTTTTTTTGAGGGTTTTTCTCAGTGGTCCTCAGGGAATCATGGTGTGGGGACTGAACCTAGCATCCTTCATGCAAAGCACACCCCAGTCCATTATCCTTACTTTCACTTTTAGTTTTAGTATGTTTTAGTATTTGAAGCATCTTTTACAAACAGCATGTAATAGATCCTAGGTTTTTTTCACCAACCAATCTGACAATATCTGAATTTCAAGTTGGTTGTTTCATCCATTTATATTTAATATAATTGTAACTAGAGCTGGGGTTTGGCTTATTGTTATTTCATTTATTTATTTTTTGTTTCATGTAATTGTTTCTTTGTTTATCATCTTTTATCTTCATTTGCATTAATAAAATGAATATAACATTTTATTTTAATTCCTCTATTCATATTTTAGTTATGTAATTTTTCGCATTATTTTGAGTACTTTGTTCAGGAAATGCAGCATGTAATTTGAATTTCCCAGAGCCTTAAATTCCATACTGTCCTACCTCACATGAAAACAAATGCATCTTGCAACAGAGTTTTCCATTCATGCCCCATCCTCTGTGCGAAATATTGTATAAGATGTAAACCATCTACTCATAGTAAACTCCATAACAGGATGATCATTTTAGCTTTAAGGAGTTTCTTATTTTACATAGTCATATAGCTCTAAAAGAAATCAAAATACTTATGTTACCTTATATTTACATTTGTGGTGTTTCTTCCTATATGTAATATAAGATTCCATCTGTTGTTATTTATGTTTTTTTATTTAGAAGAACTTCCTGCAGTTTTTCTTAGAATACAAATCTGCTAGTAACAAATCCTCTGTTTTCGTCTCTCTTAAAATGTAATTACTTTGGAGGATAATTTTGCTGACTATAAAAATCTGGATTGAGACCATCCTAGGAAGAAATGGCATAACAGGGTGACATCGGTCTTTTCTGAATTAGTTCCCAGTCCAAGAACACATAACTATTCTCACCACCAAGAAATCCTGAGGAAATTTAGATTGATGCCATTTTAAATTTCAACACTTTGAGGATATTATCTCATTGTTGGTAATTTACTTTAATTAAAGCTTTTTTTTTCAATAGAAATCAGTTGTCACTTATAATGTTAAACTGTTTATAATGTACTGTCTTCCACCTGTTTTCAAGATTTTCTCTTTTCTTTGACTTTTAGTAGATTTTAGTAGATAAGTGTGGGTAAAATTTTCTTCCAATTTATCCTCAGATTTACTAAACTTACTGGATATAATGTACTTTTAAGTTTAGTATTTTTCCATGAAATGTTGGAATTTTTTTTGCTATTATTATCTGAAGATAATAATTACTATTTAATAATATATAGATTATAATGTAATCTTTAAATTATATTTCTGCAAATTTCCTTTGGGGAACTCTACAGTTGCAAGCATATTAGACTATTTGTTTTCCAAATTGGTGAATGTCTGTTAACACATTACTGAGTTTGTTGACTCTTTTCCTATGTACTTTATCACAATAAAGACAAATTGGTTTCTTTGACCTCTGTCCATCAAGGTCAGTTGCAAATAATGAGGCAAATGAATTCTGTGGTATATCTAGGTTTCAAGTTAATCTTGACAGCTAGCTCCCAAGGAAGAAATTGTCTGGTCAGTACACAAAATATGCTCCGCACCTTGGATTCCTTGTTCCAAACACATGAGCCATTGTTTTCTTTAACAGGTACAGTAAGAACACTTAGCAGGTACAATAAGAACAAGGACTGGTATACTTGTATGACTATAACCATTTGGTGATACACAAACAGCAAGGACTCACCTTCACTGTTCTTAATGTATACTAATGTAAACTGTCCTGACTTTGGCATTTTATTAAGGGGATGATTGACCACATTACTTACCATTTTCAATATGCTTTTAAATCTGTCTTATAAAATTTTTAATGCCTTGATATGAAAAACAGAGGTAACTAAAAAAATTTCAGGCCAATATCGTAATGAACCTGAGCGCAAAAATACTCAATAAAACATTAGTGAACCAAATACAACAATACATTAAAATTGTTTTATATTATGACTAAGTAGGATTTGTCGCTAGGATACAAGGATGGTTCAACATATGCAAATAAGTAAAGTAAAGTAAAGTAAAGGCCCTCCCGTTGATCGTCGATTTGCTCGAGCGGACCCAGTAACGTCTCCATTGGAGACTTTGTTGTTACTGTGTCTGGCATATCAAATACTCTCGGTAGCTTGCCGGGCTCTCCGAGAGGGGCAGAGGAATCGAACTCAGGTCGGCCATGTTGGCCGCTTGTAAGGCAAACGCCCTACCCGCTGAGCTAATTAATGTTATATACTACATAAAGAAAAGGAAAGATAAAATCATATTATTTTATTAATAGATGCAAAGAGATTTTTGAAGATGCAAAGAGATTTTTGACAGGAGTTAACCCTCATTTATGATAAAAACTGTCAATGGAATGGGGATCAAATTTATCTATCCCAACAGAGTAAGCACCAAACTCACAGGTGGCATCACACTTAATGGAAAAAAGCTGAAAGCTTTTTCTCTGAGATCAGGCATAAGGTAAAGACATCCATTACCTACTATTATTGTTGAAGAACAAGTGAAACTGTTAGAACTTGTGATGACATGATAATATACCTAGAAAACACTGAATATTCCCCTAAAACTTATTGTAAACTGTAGACCAAAATAGTAATGTGGCAGCTCATAAATCTATATACAAAAATGTATATGCAAACAATTAACTAGAGTTAAAAGAGAGAGTGTTCTAAAATCTAAAGTATTTTATAGTTATACTACAATCAAATATCTAAGAATCAGTTTAATATAAGTTAAAGACTTATATAAAAACTATATGCTACTATTAGAAGAAATAGAAAGCAAGGAAAGAAAAAAATATTCCATGTTCATGGAATGAAAGAATTAACACTGTTTAATTGATCATCCTATCCAATGCATTATACAGATTTATTTCAATCCTTATCAAAATTCCAATGAAAGTTTTCAAGGACATAGTATTATAGTGGGTACAGGTGCTCAAGTTCTTGTTCCCAAGCAGTCATTATTGAAAGCAAAGGACTGAAGAGCAAAAGGCTGAATTTGGAAAAGGGAATGAATACAGGGAAGCTCCCAGATTATCGAAGGGGTATCCTATAGATTCCATGGCTTCAGCCTCTCCTCTTTTATACCCTCTTAACAAAGGTTGGTGGGTCAGCATTTCTTCATTATGTTCTAAACGCCTACGATGTTGGCTTTTAGGACAGGGGAGAAGGTGCTGAGATGATGCTCTTCTGGTGTCCTGATCCAGCAGGGCCTACATCATCCCAGTCATCAGGCACCACTCAGGCCACCCTTGTGACATTTCATACCAGTTGAGTCCCTTTCTTCAGGTCCATGATCCTAATACTGTCCTCCTGCTCCCCTTGTTCCTATCAATAGAATAAATACTACTAAAGTTTGTAAGAAACCACACCCCTCTCCTCCCATATTCAAAGCAGTTCTGAAAAATAGGTTGTGCTGTGTTCAGGCATCTGAACTCTTTAAAACTGTAGTAATCAATACCAACCAGTATGGTACTGAAGTAAAAGGAGACACTCAGAATAATGGAACAGGATTGAGAGCTCAGAAATAAATTCTCACATATATGAACAGTTAATCTGTGACAAAGTAAACAATTACATGAGCAAAGAAATAAGATGGAAAATGGAAAAATCTCTTCAATAAATGGTGCTAGGAAAACTGATTTAGTCACAAGAAAAAGAATTAAATTGGGGGCTGAAGCGATAGCACAGCAGGTAGGGCGTTTGCCTTGCATGTGGCCAACCCGGGTTCGATTCCCAACATCCCATATGGTCCCCTGAGCACCGCAAGGAGTAACTCCTGAGTGCAGAGCCAGGAGTAACCCCTGTGCATCGGCGGGTGTGACCCAAAAAGCAAAAAAAAAGAAAAAAAAAAGAAAAAAAAGAATTAAATTGGACCATACACAAAATTTAACTAAAAATATATTAAAGACCTAGATATTTGACCCATATCCATAAAATACATCAAAGAAAATAGAGGCAAAACAATTCATGGTATTAGCTTCAATGGTATTTTCAATAATTTAGCTCCATTGATAAGAAGATCAAAAGAAAAAAAAGCAATTAAAATTGTATCAGACAAAAAGTTAGTATTTTATAAAAGAAACTAGAACTAAAATATTGTTACTGAATGAGTGAAAATATTTTCCCACTACACCTCTAACAAACTGCATCTCCAAAATATCTAAAATACAAAAGGCGCTCAGAAAAATCAACAATAATAACAAAAGCAACACAACCCAAGCAAGCCCAGAAGAGCTGAAGAGGCATTTCTCCAAAGATGACATAGAAATGGCTCAGAGGCATGTGGAGGAAGTACTTATCATTACTGATTATCAGGAAAAAAGCAATGATAAAAAAAAAGAGATTATCTCACACCAGTGAGAATAGCCTATAAATACAGCAAAGAAAAGCAGAACACAACCACAACACAACAAAACAATACAGACCTCAGAAAAAACCATTGCTGACAAGGATGTGGAAAAGTGGAAGCTTCAATTGTTACAGTTGAGAATGTAGCTTGTTCAGCCCCTGTGTAGAACAGTGTGGCTATTTCTCAAAAAAATGAGAATATACCTATTATATAAAGTAAAGTAAAAGTAAAGGCCCTCCCGTTGATCGTCGATTTGCTCGAGCGGGCCCAGTAACGTCTCCATTGGAGACTTTGTTGTTACTGTGTTTGGCTTGCCAGGCTCTCCGAGAGGGGCAGAGGAATTGAACTCGGGTCAGCCATGTTGGCCGCTTGTAAGGCGAACGCTCTACCGCTGTGCTATCGCTCCAGCCCATACCTATTATATAAGCCATTTAATTCCACTCCTTGGTATCTAGCCCCCAAACTACACACAAACAAAGGTTTATTTGAAAAGGTATACATGCACATGTATGTTTATTGTGTCAATATTTACCATAGCCGGGGCTGGAGCAATAGCACAGCAGGTAGAGTGTTTGCCTTGCAAGTGGCCCACTCGGGTTTGATTCCCAGCATCCCATATGGTCCCGTGAGTACTGCCAGGAGTAATTCCTGAGTGCAGAGCCAGGAGTAACCCCTGTGCATCGCCAGGTGTGACCCAAAAAGAAAAAAAAAGATGTACCATAGCCAAAATTTTCAAACCCAAGTGCCCAGTGACAGATGAATGGATAAAGTGGTTGTATCTACACACACTGTGGAATGTGACTCAACTGTAAGAAAAGGTGAAGTCTTGATTTTTTCTGTAGCATGGATGGAACTAGAGGGTGTCGCGCTAAGCCAAATAAATCAGGAAAAAGACAAATGCCAAATGATCTCACTCATAGGAGGGATATAATGAAACAAAGTGAGGGCATCAGACAATATCTAATGAAAACAAGTCCTTTAAACTCTGACAGTAGAACTGAGATTTCCTCAGGGAAGGAAGGAATTTAAGGAAGAATTTCATGGTCTATGGTGGAGGGATGTTGGCACTTCAGAGTTGGGCATAATATGATAATATTATACTTCTGAGGCATATAACCTAATGTAACCCAATGTCTCCTGAAAAAACATACAAAACATTAAAAATATGGGGCAGGAGATATTATAGAGCAGTAAAAACCGGTGCCTTGCATGTGGATGAAGCTGGTTAAATTCCTGGTACCACGTATGGTCTTCTGAGCCCCACCAGGAGTGGTCCCTGATTCAGGAGTAAACCTGAGCACTTGCTGGGACTGGCCCCCAAACCACAAATAAATGAATCACATTTAAGCTTAAATTATTACATAATTTTAATAGTTTTAATTATCATTAAAACAGATATAGCCCATTTTCCCATTATAAATATGTAGATTTCCTTTAATTCTTTGAAATATGAAATAGCAGTTTTAAATGTTTTCTTGTTTAGGGACTTCTCAAGTAGTGCTCAGGATTATTCCTGAGTCCCTAGCGATACTCACCCTTCTGTGCAGGTGTGATGGCTTGTATGAGCATAGTGATAATAGCGACAACTAGAGACATTCCTATGGGGCTAAGAGACCACCAGGGATATACCCAGGGAAATGGGGATGAGGAATATGGTGCCAGGGAGAGAACTCGGAGCCTACAGAGTGTTCCAGAATTTTAATTTATCTGTTTACTTTTGTTTGGGGCCCTACCCAGTGATGTTCAGGATATACCTCTGGTTCTGTGCTCATAGATCATTCCTGGAGGTGGTTGGGAACCATATGCTGTATCAAGGATTGAACCAGGGTTAGCTGCATGTAAGGCAAGCACATTTTCCCTGTACTGTTCCTCTGGTCCAGCCCTCCCACCATTGTATCCCAGACCTCTTTCAAAATTTTTACCTAACATCCGAAAAATGTCTAGGTCATTTCTATTGATTTACCTTTTTCAAAACTGGTTATCATTTCTCAGTTTTTTTTATCTGTCTAGAAATGTTTTATTGAGTGAAGGAGGTTGAGTAATATGTTGTAGGAACTCTGTATTTCATTCCCTCACTAGAACAGTACTGACTCAAATCCTAAACACTATCTTTCTGGTGATATCAAGTGATATCAAGTAGTTGAGATTCCCTCTCAGTTGTACTAGCTCTTACAGGAAGTTTCTGTGGGGTTTCTGCAGTATCTCAGCACATGGACAATTCAATGATTGTTTAGTAGTTGGAAAAATTATGTTTCTACTTGGGGAAATGTATCCCTCTGAAGCTCTCTCCTTGCTGATAGTACCCCTCTTTCTTTAAGTTTAAAGTTACTCTTCTAGCCTAAAACTCTTCTCAGACACCTTGCTTTAGCATATCTCTAACTTTTTCTAGCCCTATTCATGTAGGAGGATCTTTAGGCAATTTGGAGCAAATATACAAAGCTTCCATTTATGATTCCTATATTTCAAGAATCAATATTTTCTACATTAAGTTTAATTCTACATTTTGACTATATTTTAATATATTGTGTCATCCATATTTTTATTGCAGTTTGTAGAAAGTTTGCCAAGTTCTATTTTCAGAAGCTATAATTTAAGATTTGAATTTTGAACATGGCTTAACATATTTACTAAATATTTATATGAAAGCACTGAGTAGTAGATAGATATAAAAATGTGGATTTGGAATTGATATTCGAGATGGAGTTACAGATTTGGTAGTTATTAGCATGTAATGGATATTTAAAGTCACAAGACAGGAAGAGATCATCAAAGGAGTAGATAGAGGCAAAGAGAAATAATTGAACTATTGAGTCAGAGTGCCTCCAATGTTTTAAAAAATCAGAGAAGTATTGGCAAAGTGATCAACTGCGTTAAATTTTCTGAGTAGGCTAGTAAATTGAGAATCTGGAATTGATGACTGGCTTTATAAATAGAAAAATAATTGATGATATTAGTAAGAACAGTTTTTATTGGTTATTGAAGGCAAAGGTCTGACTAAAGTAAATCACAAAAGCAATATGGAGACTTCTCAAGAAACTAAGAATTAAGTTTCTATAGGACCCAGCAATTCTACTCCTGGATATCTACTTCAAAGGCCTGAAAACTGTATTCAGAAAAGACATTTTAAGCCTATGCTTATTGCAGCATTATTCAAAATAGCCCAAACCTGGAAACAGCCCAAGTGTCTCAGAACAGGTGACTAGAAAAAGGAAACTGTGATGCATAAACACAGTGGAATACTATTTGGTCATCAGAAAAGTTGAAATTATTCAATTTGTTGCCAGGTGTATGGATTTGAAGAATATCATGCTGAGTGGAGTTATTAAAAAGAAAAGGAACAGACACAGAATTATCTCTCTCATATGTGGGGTATATTGAAACACAATAGCAGGCTAACAAATGCCCAGAGGCAACAGAAACTAAGAACTGGTCTTAAGTTGGAAGCTTATAGTCGATGGTGGTGGGGATACTGAGGTAGTATTGGATGGGAGCAGACACTCTCGTGGAGACTGTGATTGATGCTGGAATATTTCTTGTATGAACCCCTATTAATAACAGTGACTAATGTAAGGTAAAGGTAAAGGTAAAGGCCCTCCCGTTGATCGTCGATTTGCTCGAGCGGGCCCAGTAACGTCTCCATTGGAGACTTTGTTGTTACTGTGTCTGGCATACCGAATACTCTCGGTAGCTTGCCGGGCTCTCCGAGAGGGGCGGAGGAATCGAACTCGGGTCGGCCATGTTGGCCGCTTGTAAGGCAAACGCCCTACCCGCTGTGCTATAGCACAGCGGTAGGGCATTTGCCTTGCACGCAGCCAACATGGCCGACCTGAGTGACTAATGTAAAAGAAAAAAATTTAAAAAGTATCATAGGACTATTATAAAGCTCTAAATGATAAATTGTAATCATCTTATTATATTCAGAAATTTAATAATGGAATGAGGAGTTTTGTGTTCACTTGCCATTGTTCAGTGGGCATTGAGTTTCTAGAGTTGGGTGGTGCTAATGTTTGTATAGCAATGGGAAAGCACTTAATGCACTAAATTGTACTCCTACAAATAGTTAAAATGATAAATTAAAAAAATATTTGTTAGATTCTTAAGAAAAAAATTATAAATTTATGTTTACTTTCCTATGAACACAGTAAAGAAATGACAACTCACAAAATTAATAAAACAAGAACATAAAAATAAATATAAATGGCTATCAAATATATTGAAACAATTTCTTCCTAATTCAGTCAGCTCACAGAAATGCAAATCAAAGTTTACAAGAATAACATTTTCATCTGTCAGATTAGTAATTTTGGAAAACTTATAATACAACATTTTTATATGTTGAAAATAAGCAATTTACCATGTACCAGTGTACTCTTTCATAATGTTTAAAAACTTTTTTTGAAGTACTATAGCACTGTCCTCCCGTCGTTCATCAATTTGCTCGAGAGGACACCAGTAACATCTCCATTGTGAGACTTGTTGTTACTATTTTTGACAGTATATGTTCACTAGTACCCAACTCAAATTTTCACACACTTATGTAATCAGTGCACAAAACATTACCACCAACCTCTGAAGTTCTTCTTGTGACCCATTTCACTAAATCATACCTATAATTTTGTCAAGACTAAATTGTCTTACAGAAGCTTAAAATCTGCAGGAAAAACATGAGGGAAAGGTGCCGTTTCGTATATAATTCTAGGTTCCCAATTATCAATTATAGTTCATGTCTGGGAGTACATGTGTGGCAATTGATGAACTTGTATTCATAGATATGATGATCTGAAGTCCATAGTTACACTATGGACTATGGAATATCATGAACTTCAAATTCTATGAATTTATATATATGTATATATATATACATACACATGTATATGTGTTTATATGTGTTCTAGATCACTTGATAACTCGACAACCCGTTACTCATCAATTTGCCCGAGAGGGCACCAATAACATTTCCATTTGTCCCTGTCGCATGCTAGTGTGGCCCAATGGTGTCTGCTCACTCCAGGAACACGAGGAGGTGTGTAGTTGCCTACCGTCTATCTTCACTCCCATTTCTTCCCATTTCAGTCCTCGCATAACGTTATTGAGGGTGGCACTGAAGAGCTTCGGTGAAATGGTATCACCCTGCAGAACACCTCTCTTTACATGATGATCACTTCCTTGTACAATGGTTGAGATCTTGGTAGTGAATCCGTAATACAGCTCACGACAGATCCTGATGTATCGAGTTTGAACACTCTGTTTGACTAGGGCTTCGATGACCTTTTCAGTCTCAACAGAATCAAAGGCCTTCTTTAAATCAATGAACATTAGACAGAGCGGCATCTTGAACTCCCGAGAAACCTCAATGAGCTTGATTATAGTGTGGATATGGTCGATCGTGCTGAATCCTTTTTGGAACCCGGCTTGCTCGCATCATTGTCCTTTATCTAGAGTTCTGCCAAAACTGTTCAGTGTGATTCGAGTGAACAGCTTGTTGACGACAAACAGGCAGATCCGGCGATAGTTGCCAATGTCGTGGATGTCTCCCTTCTTATATAGTAGAATGGTCCTGCTAGTTTTTCACTGGGACGGCATTGCATTCAGATAGGTAGTGTGTGAAGAGCCGAGACAGTGTATTGCTGAGTACTGATGGCAGGTTCTTCAGGTGTTCAGGTCTGACTTTGTCTTTTCACTTCTTTACCGATGAGATGGCATGTCGGATTTCAGAAGGGAGAATGTTGGGAATGACATATCCATCCTGAGGAATTTGGTATGTTGGCAGGTGGACGTGGTATTGAAGAGATCTGAGTAGAAGTCATTGCCCTTCTGGAATGTGTGATAGATCCATCAGGATGTCGGAGGGCAGTCATCTTGGTCTTGTAGTTGGTGAAGGACAGGCGGGCGTTACGAATACTTTTCCTGGCTTCTGCCGCATCTATCAGCACTTCTGCTCTTCTCTTTGAAGTCTTCCTCGATCACTTCTCTGCACTGCTTTTCGAGCTTGGACGTTTTCTTGTGGTGCCCAAGGCTCGCGCCCAGCCAGGTTGACAAATAAGCTTGAGAGTTTTCAAAGACAGGTGTCTTTTTGTGGTTTTCTCTCTCTTGGCATTCCTCGCATAATCGTGGAGGTGCTGAAACAGTTGACGCTATTCTTCATCAATGTTGCCAATGATGGCATCTTTCCATGCTGCAGCAATAGGGCCAAAGAGCTCCCAGGTGGTGGTTGTTCTGGGAGTTCTTTTCTTAAACTTTTCAGCCCTTTCTCCTTGCTCCGTGAAGTAGAATTTTTCATGAAGGAGATGGTGATCCGATCCTGTTTGGAACTTTGGGACAACAGCAACATCGGTCAGGCAAAACCATCCATCAAATATGATGTGGTCAATTTCATTGTGTAACTGTCCACCAGGAGACTCCCGTGTCCAACATTTGGATTCGGCCTTCTGAAACTGTGAGTTACCAAAGGATGGTCTTGGTCGACATGATGAACTCAGACGTTGTATACATATACATGTACATGTATATAAATACATATATACACACACATATGTGTGTACATACATATGTATATAATAATGTTATTTTGGCATTATACAAAGTATTTTAACTGCCCTAAAATCTTCTTTGCTCTATTAGTCATTTTTCCCTGCTATCTTCTCTTACATTTTAGTATAATATTTAGACATATTTTTCTGTCAATGCCCAGAGTTAATTGTTACCTCTATTATTTCTCAGAATTAGATAAAGACTTATTATAAAGTATTTAATTCCCTACCTTCTCTTTGTCTTTCATAAGATTATATCTGGTAATTAATTTCTACATAGCAACTAGAATTTTTAAAACATCAAGTACATCTTATTTAGTCTCAACAATGAGTTACTGGTTTTCCTGGCTCATTTTTCCTTCTGTATTTCATGTTCTTTTCTGGATCTGTAATTTCATCTCATATTCTTTTCAGCTGTCCAGTACCCAATCTCTCTTCTTATATTCTAGAAATTCTCTACCTCATAATCTAGACACTACCTACCACTAGAGGACTGGAACTTAATATTTTTTTACTTTTCCAAGTGTTCTTCCAAGCAAGGAGACCAGATTTTCTAGTGAGAACTCTCACCTCCAGGACAGCAAAAGTGAATCTCAGTGATGGGGCTAGAGCAACAGCACTTACATCTGGTCTCCAGAAGCAGGAGAAGCAACTGTTTTAGTGGGAGTATTTATTTTGTTTCTGAGATGTCTGTTTCCATGCGCATAACGGTGTCCAAAACCAATTCCACTGCCCTAGAAATTTTATATTATCTGACAGTTGGTGTAGTTAACTTTTTCATCTTGCTTCTTTAGAACATGTAGGCAATTTTTAGGTTTTTTTTCCAAAAAAGATGCTGTCCCCACAGTATTTTCTGGGGTACATGTTCTGGAAACTTGTGTACAAACCATCCATACTTTATCCAAAATTAACTTAAAATATTTAGGAAAGGATTCATAAAGTAATTCACATTATATTATCCACATAAGTAATTATATAATTATGATTATTGATATTGTTTAATCCCAAGAAAATCGGTGAAAACTCAGTTCCAATATCTCCAGTCTTCTTGTAGCAGAAAGAAAATATGCATCTTGTATTCACTTTGGCAAAAGTGCTAAGATGTCTCCTCTTTTGGAGGATCTGAGAAAGTTTAGGTAGTCTTTCCTAGTTACTCCATACTAGAGAGCACCTGGTCCTTCAAACTAGAAAGTTAATATGCCATTGTGAGTTGTGAGCTGTACAAGTAAGAAGCATTTGTAGAGTAAGTAATTTACAGAGAACAGAGAACAGAATGTTTTTGTAGAATGTTTTTGTACAAAGAGAGATGATTCTAGTAGTTAGGTTTCATGACTCATCTGGGAGAAAGACTGCCTATCCTCCCTTCCTTCCTTCCTTCCTTCCTTCCTTCCTTCCTTCCTTCCTTCCTTCCTTCCTTCCTTCCTTCCTTCCCTTTTCTCATAACTGATGCCATCTGTCTCCTACAAGCAGCTGTCTCCTTCAGCTCAGGCGTGCATTTCCTGAGAGTCTTCTGAAAAAAAAAATTTAAAAAACCAGTGCTTTGAGCATATTTGCATTTCTAATGGAAGAAGGGCAAGAAGTTCCTTGAGCTGAATCCTAGTACAACTTGGGCTTGGGAAAGTGCTTCAGGCAATAGTATTTTTTCAATTCTATACTGGGAAAAAACCTAAAATGTACTTAGCCAAACACTCTGAGCCCTGAGGCATTCAAAGCAAAATGTAATCCATATGTTTCTGATTCATTTCACTCACCTCAAAGGCTTTTCAAAATGGAGTTTCATTGCTAAGAAGTCTTCAAACTGCTCAACTTTTCTTTCTCCATGATAAGGAGGACTTGTCTACTGAACCCATTTCCCCAAAGAGAGTCACATCCAGGTTTAGTATTCAGAACTCCTATTTCTGGAGTCTTGCATGCTACTGAATATATCCTGCATCTCAAAAAAAATCTGTCCTTTTCTTAAAAAAGAAACACCATACCATTTTAATAAGACCTTGCAAAAGAGGAACTATTATGCTAAGGAATTGTTTTATTTTAAAGACCCAGAGGTTCTTAGAGTTAGAAGAGAGCTGATTCTGTACTTTAATTGGATTCAGCTTCCTACGCATTTTATATGATGGTGAATCTACTTAGTGTTTTTTCTCTAATATGAGGTGAATTTCTTCCTTTCCTCCCCCCCTCCCTCCCTCCCTCCTTCCTTCTTTCCTTCCTTCCTCCCTCCCTCCTTTCCACACAAAACTTGGAAATTATACATCCCAGGTGGAAAAGATTTTAGCTCATTATTAAATAAAATACTTCTCTTTTAACTATAAATATATATTTGTATTTATAAAGAGTAAAGTGTTGAAGAGTTGAAGCTGGGAAATAAGATAGCAGTTGGGACTGGAGCAATAGCACATTGGGTAGGGCGTTTGTCTTGCATGCAGCCAACCTGGCCGACCCGGGTTCGATTCCTTCATTCCTCTCAGAGAGCCCGGCAACCTACCGAGAGTATCTTGCCTGCACGGTAAAGCCTGGCAAGCTACCCATTATGTATTCAATATGCCAAACGCAGTAACAACAAGTCTCACAGTGGAGATGTTTCTGGGCCCGCTTGAGCAAATCGATGAACAATGGGAGAACAGTGCTACAGTGCTACAAAGTGTTGAAGCTGGGAAATAAGATAGCAGTTGGGGACCAGGGCTAGTACATGCTGAATGGGTTCAATCCCCAACTTCACATTTCAAAGTGGCCCTGGAGATTCTTGAGCACAACCAGATGTCACCATTGAGGTCTCACAAGCATGTGGATGGACCTGGAGGCAGCACAGGGTCGGAATAGCACCACATCCTGCGACCTGCAGGTCTGGTTGGCTGAGTTTCACCAGGAAGGTCCTCGAGTGCCTTGTACTGCTTGGGAACACTCCATCCTCCTCCCAAAACAAAATATTAAAGAATATGGAGAACTGAAAAGATGCTCAAAACAGATAAATGAACAGAAATATCAGAGGTCTATACCCAGGATGGAAATTAAGTGTGAACAGGAATATTGCAAATATATTCTGAAGATTCAGGCTTTCTATATGGGGATTGCCAAATGCTATTCCGAGGGCAGAGATTGATTGCCTTCTGGTCTGTTGAATATACTCTGTTACTCATCATGTTTTATAAGTGTTTTGTAATAAATGATAGAGAACAACCAGGAAAGTGTTTAACTCTCTCTTTCATACACAATAGGTACGTTTCCATTAAACTGACTCATCATTTTACGTTGTAAGTCAATTCAGTCAAATGACTAGTGAAACCTTCCTTCCCCGCTAGGTTTTTTTTTTTTTTAAAGTGAATTTAATTTCAACTAAAGTCAAGCCTTTCAAGTTAATCCAAATAGTTATAACTTAAGTAAAATAATTATTCTAGTGAGTATTATCCTTGAGTTTTCTGAAATTGACAAATTTTATTTTACTGTCCTTAATCTTCAAGTTACTCAGGTCTAATAGCTTTCCATTTCATCTAGAGCCATTATGACTTATGGTAATCGAAAGGCTGTTTTACCCCAGTAGCTTATAAAATGGGCTAAAAATAACTTTGACCTTACCTGCAAAATCTCCCTAGCTCCACTTTCCCTTAAGTATAGGGAACTGGTAAGTCAGGAATGGGGGTTGGGGGGTAAGGCTTGGGAGATAGTAGAGAGTAAGGCATTTTTTTCTACCAAGCTTCTGACCTTGGTTTGATTCCTTACACCCCATAGGGTTTTCCAAGTCCTTCCAGGAGTGATTCCTGAACGTAAAGCCAGGAGTAAGGCCTGAACAAGGCCAACAAACCAAAGGGGAAAAAATGCAAAGCAAAAAACCAAGAAAAGAAAAAAAACCAACTGGATAAAAAAGCTGTTGAGAAAAAAAAAAAAACCTTTGAAGTTTGAAAGGTTTGCAATTGTGTTTTAAATTCAAGTCCAAACCCTGTCCTAGAGCAAATCCACTGCAGGATGAGCACACGGCAACCAAGAGTCTTGAAAGGAAAGTGGCTTCTCATTCAAGTTTCATATCCTGAGCAGAAAGTGCACGAGGCCCATAAGTTCTTCTCCCCTTGAAGTGAGACCTACAATGCACTGCTGTTTACTGCATATCTGTCTCTTACTATAAATTCATCTTGAAATTAACTGAAGATAAGTAGAACTATACAAAAATGTTCAATATTCCTTTAAAGATTACTCATGAAAATATGTTTTGGGTTGCTAGATGTCCATTTGATAGCATGGCCATCCATCTTTTTCCTCCCCTGTAGCTGAATTTAGGGTCTCATGATAATACAAACTTTTCTTTTATTTCTTTGACCCTTAAGCATCTTTTTGGCTGTGCCATACCCTTCTTCCTGTCTTCCCATTCATCACAATGGAAGGCCTTTTCTCATTTTTTGGGTTCATGAACTTCTCTCTGGAAATGACATTATGCCAGATATGTCTTTACCAATTTTTATACATCCTCATCCAACTAGACTACAAACTCATGAAGTATGTTTTGGATAAACATGTCACCCAAAAGGAGAGAGAGAACAAAAGGGAATGTCCTGCCACAGAGGCAGGGTGGGATAGGGGAGATGGGGGGTGGGAGGAATACTGGGACCTGTGGTTTTCGAAAATGGGCACTAGTGGAGGGATGGGTATTTGCTCATTGTGTAATTGAAACCCAAGCACAAAAATTTGTAAGTCTACAACTGTACCTCATGGTGTTTCACTAATAAAGATTAAAAAAACAAACAAAAACGTGTGGCAACAAGATCTAATACTTATTATCACTATGATCATCTTTAGAATATTATTTATTTGTTTTCTTGGGCTACAGTAGGGGTGCTCAGAGCAAATTCCTGGTTCTGTGCTCAGGAATCACTCGTGGCAGGGCCTGGGAAACCAATTCTGGTGTCAAGGGTAGAACCCTGATTGTCCATGTGCAAGACAAGAGCCCTATCCTCTGTATGATTATTCAGGCCCTCAATGGAGTAGTATTAGTAATACTTTGTATGTAGATAATGACAGGCTTCTGGTAGCCTGTCATTTTAAAAAAAGGGTTCTACTCATTATTACCATCAGTTTTTGAAAAGATGGTTTCAGACAAAACCATCTTCATTTCATGGAAAAAGAAGTAAAGATTTAAAAAATCTGATTTATCCAATTCATATATTTCAGTAACAGAGTTAGGGTTGAAGCCTGACATTTTTGGAGAGGGGAAGGTCAAGATCAAATTAATTTTAGCTCCAAGATAAGTCTGATAAAAGCATACCATTTAAAAAGTGCTGGAAACTATAATTTTGGTGATAAACAATGCATAAAGTGCAAGTATGATTTAAAAGCATAAACATATATATATATATATTCCTGAAACTTATACACAGTTATAATACAGCTATTTAACAAAACTTAATTTAAAAATAAGAAATAAAGGTGAACACATCCTCCTAGTTGAAAAATTACTTGCTAAATTTGTGCTATTACCAAAGAATTTTCACCATTTAAAGCTCCTGAAAAAGTATATCATTATCTCCTTATTACAGAATAGGAAACTGAGACAAACAAATTTTAAGTGATTTGCCTAAAGTCACACAACAAGTATGGGGATAATATCCCAGAGAATCTGATCTTAGAAAGTCAAACTCCAAAGCATATAATCTTTCTACAGAAATGTGCCACTTCTCTAGAACCCTAAAGAAAAAGACAAGGGGAAAATGTCTAAGAATAAATTGTACATAAAATTGGTTCAGAGACAATACAGGTACTTACACAATGGTAAGTAGATCAATAACTGTTTCAGTTCAAGTTTCATTCATTATATTTTTATTTGTCATGTCTTAATTTTTTTGTGTGTTGGCTGTGTTCCTAGCAGTGGTCAGGGCTTACTCATGGCTTTAGGCTCAGGGATCACTCCTGGTAGGGCTCCAGTAAGCATATGTGGTGCTGGGGATCAAAACTGGGTCTGTCACATGCAAGGCAAGAGCCTAACTGCTATACTATTACCCCAACCCCTTATTCGCCCGGCAAGCTACCGAGAGTATTCGATATGCCAGACACAGTAACAACAAAGTCTCCAATGGAGACGTTACTGGGCCCGCTCGAGCATATATTTCCTAACTCTAACAAATCAGGGCTTGTTTGGAGGTTCTAGCAGGGGAGCGCAGCTACTCGTATACCCTCGACCGAAGACCGGTCCGTCTCTATCGGGGAAGGCCGTCCTCTTCGACCGAGCGCGCAGCTTCGGGAGGGACGCACATGGAGCGGTGAGGGAGGAAGGGGACACCCGCCTAGCCAGCCAGATCAGCCGAATCAACCCTGGCGATCAATGGGGTGACAGATGTCGCAGCCAGATCGCCCTCACATCCAGGGCATTCAAGCTCAATACATCAAGATCCTCCGTGGGCTGTATTACGGATTCACTACCAGGATCTCACCATTTTACAAAGAAGTAATCATTGATGTCAAGAGAGGGGTTCGGCAGGGTGATACCATTTCACCGAAACTCTTCAGTGCCACCCTCGAGAACATCATGCAACGACTGGAATGGGAAGGAATGGGAGTGAAGATAGATGGTCGGCAACTACACCACCTCCGCTTTGCTGATGACATTGTTTTAATAACACCAAACATCAGCCAAATGGCACAAATGCTGGCCGACTTCGACCGTGAGTGTGGAAAGGTCGGACTACAGCTGAATCTTACGAAGACAATGTTTATGAGAAACAGCCTCGTTCCTGACGCCGCATTCGCTCTCAACAGAACGAACCATCTCTGAATGCAACAGCTATGTGTACCTAGGTCGAGAAGTCAACATGACAAATGACCCGAGCTGCTCAGGAGGAAGAGAGCGGCTTGGAACGCCTTCAAGGGTGTCAAAGAGGACGAAGAACTTCTGGCTCTGGGCACATCTCTTTGATTCCACTGTTCTTCCTGCATTAACATACGCCTCAGAGACCTGGGCCCTACGTAAACAGGATGAGAACGCAATTCGGGTCTCCCAAAGAGGAATTGAAAGAGCTAGGCTTGGCATATCATGTTTCACTCAAATGAGAGAAAGAATCCGGAGTTCTGACATCCGTCGATGATCAAGAATCAGGGACGCTGTCTCAATTGCCAAGGTGTCAAAAATCAGATGGGCTGGTCACATCACTGTCACTGTCACTGTCTTCCCGTTGTTCATCGATTTGCTCGGGCGGGCCCAGTAACGTCTCCATTGGAGACTTTGTTGTTACTGTGTTTGGCATATTGAATACATCACGGGTAGCTTGCCAGGCTCTGCCGTGCGGGTGAGATACTCTCGGTACCTTGCCGGGCTCTCCGAGAGGGGCGGAGGAATCGAACTCGGGTCAGCCATGTTGGCTGCGTGCAAGGCAAATGCCCTACCGCTGTGCTATCGCTCCAGCGGGCTGGTCACGTAATGAGATTTAAAGACAACCACTGTACTAGAGCTGTTACCGACTGGATTCCATGGGATGTCAAAAGACTGGGTGGCTGCCCACCTACCAGATGGTCAGACTTCTTCATCAAGATCATGAACGATCGGTTTGAGGCTCTTCATGTTCCTAGAGCGAACAGACGCCATTGGGCTACACTAGCATGCGACAGGGACAAATGGAGACATTACTGGCGCCCGCTCAAGCAAATCGACCGTTAACGGGAAGTCAAGCAATTAAGTGATTAACAAATGATCTGAGATGTTTGTCTCCATCTACAATGAAGTCTAAAGTAGATTGTCACAAGTCAAAAATCCAAGAGCTACAACAAAATAAAAATTAGAGAGTATAAGTGATTAATTAAGGCAAGAAACAAAAATATAATTATTAAATAACATGATTAATCAAAAGAACATAAGGACAGAAAGAACAAAGGACAAATGGGACAAGTAAGAAACAAATTGGTGGTAGATTTAAACTTAAATGTATTAATTATTTGTATTAAATATAAATGCTCTAGTTACTCCAGCTGAAAGAC
Organism: Sorex fumeus; assembly: GCF_029834395.1. Lineage (NCBI taxonomy): Eukaryota > Metazoa > Chordata > Mammalia > Eulipotyphla > Soricidae > Sorex > Sorex fumeus. The sequence goes on along the minus strand of NW_026606138.1, from coordinate 12,017,286 downwards.
AGACATTAACACACTGAATAAAATGCCAACTAAATGGTTTGGCATTTTAAATAAAATCCATAGTTTAAATCCACTTAAACTATAAAGTCGTTTTCTTTTTTTAAAAAAAAGGAAGCCATAGAAAACAGATATAAGAATTCCTTTTGGTTTTTCTTTATTTTTTTTAGCTTCATTTTCCACTTGTTGGATCTATTCTGTTATATATGTTCATGGGAGGTAGATAGGACTAAAAAATTATCTAAGTTCTCTGTTCAGTTATTAAACAATCTACAATGTCACTGTTCTGGCATGTGGTCACCAGCCTGCCTTAAGTGACCCGAGGATCCCTTTGGTATATTCAGGTTGAATCACCATCCTCCCCCACCTCCCTAGACTTCGCTGACCCCCTACCCCTTACTGGCCCTAGGCATGGAACAGGGGCTTCCATGAAGGGTTGTGGGTAGCAATTACATATAGGTGTGGTTGAACATTATCATAAACAATGAACAGATGTAAACTTCAGGGGGAAGTTCTTTTAGGAGATTAACTCAAGGACAAAATCTCATCAGCACTCTAGATTCTTGTTAGGAGATCCACCCAAGGGTGAAATTCATTTAAAGGTATATTCCTTTCTCCTTTTCTTAGCCAGTATCCATTTAAACAATCATCTTAAATTTACTTCTTTATATATGCCAGACACAGTAAAAACAAAGTCTCCAATGGAGACGTTACTGGGCCCGCTCGAGCAAATCGACGATCAATGGGAGGGCCTTTACCTTACCTTTACCTTTATAATATATTTAGTTATTTGGTATGGACAGTAAGAGATATGTTAACCTTAAAAGGTGACTCTTCCTGGGAACATCTTGCTATATATTCCAGACTATAGACCTCAGGCCAGGCTAGTCTTTCCTAATCCCAGCAGGGTCCTTATTTAGTTGCTTCTTTTGGGGTCATGACAGAGTTTGTCCATTACTCTACTCTTAACTTATTATACTTTTTTTTGGCACTTAGCCTGCTCCTTTTTTGACACCAGAGTAGCATACAGCTTGCCTTGGGTCCACCCAAGTCTCTTCTTGGGATGTTTCTTTTGGGGGTGTTAGGGAGTAAGGGCAACTGAGGCTTAAATCAAGTAAATATGACATGCCCAGGAGTAAATATTACTCAGAGTCAATTAACTTCCAAGTTACAAAAGCATAGTGTCAACTGTCTTCCTCTGTCTATATAAGAAGGACATTGTTCTAAAATAAACTATGCAAAGGACATAAAAGGAAAAGAAAAGGCAATAGTTCACTTAAATTCACAAAATCCAAAGCCATCAGAAGAATTTGACTTTAAAAATTACAGGGTCTCAAAATGATAGAGAGAACAAAAAGGAATGCCCTGCCACAGAGGCAGGGTGGGACGGGGGGATGGGGGGTGGAGGGATACTGGGACTCGTGATGGTGGAAAATGGGCACTGGTGGAGGGATGGGTACTTGATCATTGTATAATTGAAACCCAAGCACAAAATTTTGTAAGTCTACAACTGTACCTCATGGTGTTTCACTAATAAAAATTTTTAAAAAATTACAGGGTCTGATTTGGGAATATAAGGGATTAACAGATAGGGGAATAAGAGCACAAAGGAGATGTTAAAGAAATACGGAGGACTGGGAATGACTGATGGAATTGGGAGTGCCTTAGAAGCACCGTGGTGGGAGTAACTCAATAAATCTAAGCTCCCTGTGGGAGGAGAAAGGACAAACCAATGTTAAATCTAAAATGCTTAGAACCATAATCCAACACTACCAATAAACAAAACTAATAAAGAAAAGAGTTTACAGCTGTTTAGTATTGAAACTATGACTAGGTATTAATTTTTTTCTTACAAGAAAATATATAGCACTCTCCTACTGTTGTTCATCGATTTGCTCAAGCGGGCACCAGTAACGTCTCCATTTAAGACTTGTTTTTACTGTTTTTGGCATATCGAATACACCATGGGTTGCTTGCCAGGCTTTGCCATGCGGGCAGGATACTCTTGGTAGCTTGCCAAACTCTCCAAGAGGAACGGAGGAATCAAGCCTGGGTCGGCCACCTGCAACACAAACGCCCTACCTGCTATGCTATCGCTCCACCCCAAGAAATATTTAAAATAGTATGTTTTGCCTTTTAATTTAAAGAGTTTTGGATAATACCTGAGATATATTTATGGAAGTAAAAGTTCAAGTATTCATAAGGAATCTGAAATTCCAATCTTCGCCGATGACTAAGAATCAGGGACGCTGTCTCGTTTGCCAAGGCATCAAAAATCAGATGGGCTGGACATGTAATACGATTTGGAGATGACCGCTGGACTAGAGCTTTACCGACTGGATTCCATGGAACGTCAAAAGAATGCCTGGCTGCCCACCTACGAGATGGTCAGACTTCTTTGTCAAAACCCTGAACGAACAATTTGAGGCTCTTTGTGTTCCTTTAGCAAGCAGACACCATTGATTCATAAATACAAGAATATTTAAATTATCCAATGTTATGCCACCCATAATGAACTAGTTATGGAACTTCAGATATTTTTGATTACCAAAGTTAAAAAATATACTATATAAAATTACATAAAACTTATATTTTTGCTTTCAAAAAGCCATTTTTATGTAAATATAATTTCTAACAAGTCTGATAGACATTATTCTATCATATGAGATACTATAATTTATCATAAATAATTGTAGACTATATGTTACTGACTGGATTCCATGCCTGGCGGCCCACCTACAAGATGATCAGACTTCTTCGTCAAGACCCTGAATGAACAGTTTGAGACTCTGTGTTCCTGGAGTGAGCAGATGCCACTGGGCTACACTAGCATGTGACAGGGACAAATGGAGGTGTTACTGGTGCCTGCTCAAGAAAATCGATGAGCAACGGGATGACAAGTGATACAAGTGATATATGTTGAGCATTGATTATTTTCCAGACACTGTTTTAAGAATGTTGCTTTATTTATTGGTTCATCCTTCCCCATTATGTAACTATGATATCAAGAACTGTCATGACACTATTCTTTTGTATTACCAATTGACCAGCTTATTGTACTTCATAATAAATACAGATTTTTGACATCAGCATAGTATTATGCTATTCCTCCTACCACTAAAATATTGTACTTTATATTCCTATTAAAATGCGTACTCAATGCAACATTCCATCCATTAAATATATCCATGTTAGTATGTCCCTCAATTTCAGTAGAAATAAAATTTTTTACATTGATTCTAACTTGACAGCCTTTTGGTGAATGTTTTGCTATTTCAACATTGTACTACAAAATCTCCTAATTTCCTACATGATGTCATTATGTCTGTTTTTGGTTTGTTGTTTTTGGGGGTTTGTTTTTGTTTTGTTCTGTTTTGTTTTGTTGCTATTTCAAGTATCCATGTGAGAATTTAAGGCCATTGTATCATGATCATGTTATGACTTCCCTGAAGTCCAAATATTTTTGTTCATACACAATATTTGACCTATGCACCAGGATATATGGTACAGAGTGTGAGACTGAGTCTTACTCACCCAAGTTTTGGGTGCACCTTGGCAAGTTACAAGAGTCTACCTGAGACATCTTTTTCCAATCTTAGCATTTCCATCACCTCACTTCAAAATCAATTGCGGGGGGGGGGTAATATTTACACTGCAGAAATCAGCAAACACTATCAGTGATGGGGATCATTTCTCCTGCAAGGCGAAATGTTGTGATCAAACATTTACCAGCTCTTCTCTGGCTTTACTGATAGGTTAATACAGGTATCTTGTATGCAGCATTACACAGGACTCAGTTTGCATCGTTCCTAATCAATATAGTGTTGTCTACCAGTCAAGCAGTCTGCAACCTAACAGTGCTAAATGTATAGTGTGACTCAAGGTCACACAGCCTGCAGTGGAGCTGGAATCCTAACCCCTGTGATCCCTGTGTCCACGGCCCAGTTTCCTCTGATCTAACGTGATGCTCTGGAGAGCGTGGTCTCTGACAATGGACTGTCTGGTCTCATCCCCGTCAATCCACATGGCTGTGTCTAAGTTACTTACCTTCTCTCATCCTCATCTTCCTTTGTCTGCTCAAAAGGAACACTATTTAATCTCTTCTATTTAAAATGGAATAAGAAGTATAACTATTTTATTGTGATTGTCTAAGGATTTAAAGAAGTAATGAATTTAATGAACTCATAATGCCTAGCACATAAATGCTTAGTAAATTAATTCACTAGTTAATCAAATAAAGTTACATTGTAAAAGAAGTATCTCCAGTACCTTTAGTTGATCAAGTCCCCTTAATGTATTCATCAAAGCCTTACTTATCTGGAGAAGAGTTTTTGGTTTAAAAAATTACCAAACCGTGAACGATTTACTTTAATATTGACCAATTGTTCAAAGCACGATGACTACTGCCATCTTGAATAAATCTAGTCACCTCTGATTCATCTTTATAAGGAAGATTTGCTTTAAATATAACAGCCTTATAATTTAAGGAAACATCCTGATTAGAGTAAATATTAGCTTTCAGAAAAGATTCCTATCACATTTGTTTAAAGTGAGCTTAATATTCTTTCTCAAGACCTCATCACCTAGTGGTATGGAAGAAGTTTTAGAATCATCATTATCTATAAGGAAAAGACAGCAACAAATTATATAGAGAATTCCTGACACAAAATGAACCTGTGCTTTGTTTATATTTTAAAATCATAAAATATAAATATTTTATATTTAAACAATATAAATATTGTTACATTTATATCAAAATAATATAAAAATTCAAATAACACATACTGTTGTTTGGGAACTGTTATCCTCAACATGCCCAGACACGTTGTGCACTGGATCTGTGCAGGAGCCTGGCTGTGGGACCAAGGAGGATGAGCAGAGAAACCCCTCTGGGAGCAGTTGTTCCCAGTTAACTGTCAAATACACACATTTTTACAGAGAGTCTTGGCTCACAGAAGCGCCAATGACATAGAGCTTAACACTATTGGTCTATCACTTTTTCCTCTCTGCTTTGACCCTGGTCCTATCATCTTTAAGGGTATTGTGGTAAGACTGACTTGCTTACGCGTATGTGATGGTTTCTGCATTTTAGGTCTACGTGACTCAGGGTTTGGGTCAGTGAGGCTCAAGGCCAGACACATGATGCAGGTGCCCTATTTTGCTAACTTTGCCCAGTTGAAGTTTCACTTCAGGGCCATTCTGCAAGGTCTGGTTTTCCTGCTCCAGTGCCCATTGCCCTGCTCCACATGCTCTTTATTTAATAAAAGTTCAGTAATATTTTAAAATAAATTTTTTAAATTTATTTTAAAATAAATATTTATTTATAAATATTTGCTTGAGCAATATATATTATATATAAATATATATTTATATATTAAATATAAATATATAAATATATTTATATTTATAATGTTTAATATATTTAATATATTTATATTTATCATGTTTTTCAAATAAATTACCTGATACAACAACCAGAAAACCATATAAATATTCTCTAAAATATAAGTTGATAATAACTGATTTTCCTTTCACAAGGATTTTTTTAAAAAATTTTTATTAGTGAGACACCATGAGATAGAGTTGTAGACTTACAAATTTTGTGTTTGGATTTCAATTATACAATGATCAAATACCCATCCCTCCACCAGTGCCCATTTCCCACCACCACGGTCACAAGGATGTTTTAACTGATAGGCTCTTAAATAAAATAAAGAATTTTTATAAAGAATTTTTGATAAATAATTCTTATAAATACACTTTTCTTGAATTATCTTCCACCTGCAAATAACATTGAATTCAAGTAGTGCTGATCAAGAGGTAGTTCCTGGGAAAAACAGAATTGCTTCAAGAAAATCAGTGATGTCCCTTCCTTGCAGCCAATCTGATGCCACAAAGTATATCCTTGGAAGACATTAGCATTTGATTCAGTTGATAGCCTAGGCTGTAAGGCTGTGATGAGTGTCAATAAACAAATCTACCATTTGTTTGATGTTATGTGTGCTTGATTCCTCCTCCTCCCCTCCTCTTCCCCTCCTCCCCTCCTCTTCCCCTCCTCTTCCCCTCCTCCTCCTCCTCCTCCTCCTCCTCCTCCTCCTCCTCCTCCTCCTCCTCCTCCTCCTCCTCCTCCTCCTCCTCCTTCTTCTTCTTCTTCTTCTTCTTCTTCTTCTTCTTCTTCTTCTTCTTCTTCTTCTTCTTCTTCTTCTTCTTCCTCTTTCTCTTCCTCTTCTTCTGTATTGCAATGTCTTTTCTATGATAAGATTTCCTTTAATAATATTTCTGGCTATTATCCCCCCTCTTCTGTGAAGCTCTGATAATGGAAGCCAACTTCTCCTGATGCAAAGACAATGTGTCTCTCAGCTTATCTCTAGGTCAATGGACAACCAGCTAGGTTTGGTTAGATGTTCTGTGCTGAAGATCCAGGACCAACGACAAAGAAGCTTTCTATGCAATTTCATCAGAACCTTCCTAAAGGCCAGTGTTTTCATGTGACCAGTGATAGATGGAGTCATAAACTGGAGCCCCATAAAATACAAGCACCTGCATGATAGTGTATGTAAACCCCCCCCAACACCAGTGCAAAAAACTTAGTAGTTCAAAGGCCCTCAGGCCTAGAACTCTCTCACCTCACTACTCTCTGTTCATGTCAGGTCAGACAAACAGGTGGATAAAGGAAAATGCAGAGGTTCTTCAGGAAACCCAGTCAAAAAATAGCAGGTGGGTCAGAATCACTGGACCTAAAGAGAAATTGGGGGAGGGTAGAAATCCTACAGTTTTAAGGTGTTCACTGTGTCCTGGCTGTTGGGTTTACTTCTTCATATCCATTTTTTTCATTCTGTTATTCAATCGTTCATACAGATGGAATCTCCACTCTACAGATGAGAAGACAGGCTGCAACTTGAGGTCAATTAATTCGGCCAATGTAAAGATAGTAGAAATAAGACTCAGACTCTATTACAGGTCGGGTGGTACCAAAACCTAGTTTATTCAAAACCTAGGCTCTCTCGATGCTTCTAGAGAACCTGAAAGCCAGATAAAAATCCCAGAAGATTCCCCTAAACCGTTGTTTTCAACCATTAGCCCATCAACTAGTCACATTCTGTAGAATTTTCCTGCCTGTCTAAGAGATGGTTCTTGCCTCTTAATTAAAGATAGTTTTTAACTACCCATGAAATGCTTCTGGATCTGGGGTGTCAGGAGATTGAAACCTACAGCTCCAAACTTCTCTAACAGTCCCTTTACGATTTTGGTTTTCTCCTTCATAGGCATTAAGGGCCCAATTCTGTACCGTGTTGGATGACGAATGCCCATGTGATTCGAAGATGCAAAAGGATCTTATCTGGTCTTTTCATTGTTGTAAGCTTGGCTCTGTGGAGTCTGAACCATCTATGACTCATCTGTCAGCTCTGGAACCTATTTCTAAATTTACTGATTTCCTAAGAGAAATGGGCAATGGCTACACAGAAAATGAAAACTCTGAACCATGGCCAAAATCTCAAACTCAGATGCTGTCATTGAGATTAGATAATAACTTTGTTCTTCTGGCTCCTGAGAAGTAAAAGATGTCTCACCATCAATCCCCTAGGCTTAATGAATGACAAAATAAAGGGAACCAGACTTGTACCTTGCAACATGGGTCTGCCAGGGACTGATTTCTGATATAAAAACTTTGGGATTTTCTGTGAGATAGTTAGATTTAAGACAGCTCATTTAAAGGAAACGCTGTTAAAGGAAATCTGATAAAATTCTTCCATTATTGCTAAGACAGGTTTCTAGGAGGCTGAGTGGTGAAGGGAAGTGCTTTGGTTTTTAGTGGGTCCAGGTATGGTATGAATTCTGATTCTTCTACTTGATCCCTTGTGTGACTTTTGGCAAGTAGTTTAACCTCTGTGAGTTCTAATGCTTCATCTATAAAACCAGAATAAATAATTATTTACCACAAAGACTTATAATGACTTGACAGATTTGCTATTCCCAAAGTTCACAAAGGTATAAAAAGTTAGAATAAAAAGCAACATTTTAACATGTTCAGACACCTGATTCTATAAAGTAGTAAGCTGAGGGCTAAGGAGTTGAAACAAAAGATCATATTACAACAACATTATAAGCCAGTCTATTTGTCATCACTTTATTAATCCTGCAACTAAAGAAATACATGTCAATCAAGACAATGGAGTATACTTTATATGCTAAGCACCATGTAAATAAATATGAAGAATTAAAAAATAATTTGGGGTGTTATGACCAAAATGCATTACAGACCCTGTTCTGAGCTTTCAGTTTGGATGGGGAGAATGATAAATTAAGCATGAGAGATAGTATATTCCATCAAGGAAGTAACTGTTCAGAGAAAATAACATTAATTTATTTGGAAAAAAATAGAGACCCATGCAAAGTGATTTATAGGAATACGGAGGCTATTAGATATGAAAATAGGAGACAAACGCAAGTAAGCACCAGATGGGAGGGAAGAGATGGCCTGGAGCAACTCAGCCCTGAAGGAGTCCATTGCTATGACAAGACTGGTATGAGAAATGACTTCAGGCCACTTTCTAGATGGGAGAGTCACACTATTGACTCGATCTGATATGTTGGCTGCCTCCTCTGAAGATGGAGTTGAGTTCATTCCTTCAGGTTTATGTGAAGATTATATAAGATGACGGAAACTATGCCCTTACTGCACTGCTTGGTGCTTGGTGAGTAAGGACTGAAAAAATCAGTTGTACGCTGGATGGCATGGCTACAAAATGCTGTGCGATAGTTGCTGCTGTTTTCTTCATTTTATGGCGAAGTGTCTGAGATAAGTACAGTTAGGTCTGACACTTTCTGCTGGAGCAAAGATGTTATAGGTTGTTTCTGGATTAAAGTGATAAAGAAATAGGTGTATTATTGCCCACAATCTCTCCCCCATTTACTGGCTTAATAGAGAGTGAGCCAAACCCCAAAGGAGGTGAAGCCAGGTACAACTACCAAGATTGCAGACCTGTTTGTAATAGTTCCTAGCATTACCTAAAACATTTACTAAGGATTTGTTTTGGTTTTGTTTTTTTTTTGGAGGGGCACACCCAGTTGTGCTCTGGTGCAGCACTGTATGAGGTTCCAGGATCAAACACAGGATCAAAGGCAAGTATACTACCTGTAGTACTAACACTCTGGTCCCACTGAGGATTTTAAAAATAATGTTTTATTTAATTAAAGAACTATGATTGACAAAGTTATTAATAGTTGAGTTTTAGGCTTACAATATTTCAACATGAAACCTAAGGATATTTTTAAAAGGCTGAATTAGAACATTCTATATCACTAGTATGTAACCCGGGGAGTGACTAAAATGTTTGACTTGTCTAAGTTTCTTTTTTTGTCTCGAGAAAAATAAAGGTATTAATTTTCGCCCCTAACACATTGCATAGACATAATTGTATTAGTTAATAATGGACAGAAGAATAAAAGTTTACATTCTAAAACAGTAGTGAGGAAATTTGAATGAGATAAGAATAGTTAATGAAAAAGAAGCTTATAACAGAAAACACAAAATGCAATAGTGAATTTAATATATTGTCAATTTCATTTAATAAAAATGGATAAATGATCCAAGTTTAAAATATCCAATATAAAATTGATTTAAAAAACTAATAGTGCTATTTATAAGATATAAATCTACAACATTTTATTAAGTAAAGGTTAGCTATAAAAAGGAAAAATGACATATCAAGAAAACAGACAGCTCATGTAAATACATTAACGTCAGACAAATTTGACCTACAGTCAAAAGGAAAAAATTGCTTAAGATAAATAGAAATATTTGTAATGATAAGAGGTTTCATTAATCAAGAAAATGTACCAATTTGTAATTTGTATGTTCTTACTTAAAACATAAATTAACACAATAGTAAAAAAATGATGATCACTATAGGAGCATCTAATAGTGTAAACAGCCAAAAATCAGCAAAGACAAAAAATTTAAACAGTATGATTAATAATCTTGGCCTAATTGATGAATAGAGACTATAACTAAAAACTCCATAAAGAACATTATGTGGAAGGAAACTGATTTGAGAATATGCATAAGATCTATTTCCACAGTCACAAATTAAACAGTAGTTAAAAAATTTCCCACAAAGAACATTTTAAGCCCAGTTTTTTTCACTAGTATTCTCTAAAAATATTCAAGGAAGGGATAATTTTAATTTTATGTAGTCTTTTTCCAGAGACTAGAAAAAGGAAGAGTACTCTTCATCTTTAATTTAATTGAACTACCTTAGCCTTTCTACCCAGCTTGCAAATAAAATTCAATAAATTGTGGAGACTCTCATTCATAAACCCCAACACAACAGCCCTAAACAAAATGAACCATACAAATCAAGAAGTGTATAAATCTAAGAATATATCAAAATCAAGGAGTATTATTGATTGGTAAAGAAAAAAATCTTTCTCGTGTAGATTATGTAAACCAATACTAATTATAGATTAATTATAGATTAATTATCTGAATTAAGAGAAGATAGTAAGTTTCCCAATAAGAACAGTGCATACCAATCTTAGCAATTTACATGATAATGACAAATTTCGAAAAGAAAAAATTTCTCGACAATTCAGAAAGGACAGTTCAAAATACGTTCATTACCCTTCAGAGAAAAGCATAAAACTTTATTGAATGAAATTAAAGAAGAATTTAATGTCTTAGAGTCAGATGGACATTTTTGATTGTGATACTTAATGAGCAAAGATGTTAATTCCCTCCCCAATCTATATATTCAGTGCATCCCACTTGAAATCCAAACAGACTTTGGGTTTGAAATTGACCATCTATATCTAAATGTATTCAGCTGTAAAGAAAGCCATCTTTTCTAGCTGTACAGTGAGGATGAACTTCTGAAAGTTAAGAGGAGGAGATGATTTTGCTACCTGATATGCAGAAAGGAAAGGTAGGGGGTGTTTTTGAAAAGCTCTTCATTCAAATGGGGAGGGGGTAGTAGTACAGTTATCTTTCTATGGCTGAGGTGAGAGAAATGGGCAGAAGATAGAGATCACAGTTTTGCGCATAAGAATAATGAAAAATTTATTCTATTTTATATGTTTTTCTAAATTTCTTTGAACTTGTTACTTCACAGATTTTTATTTATTTAATAATTTATTTATATTTTTGGAGATGCTGTGATTTACAATACCTAGAATGCCCATATTGTACATACAATGTTGCAGCACCACACCAACCCCAGAAGTGTGTACTTCCCTCGACCAGTGTCCCAGTGGTTCCTTCCAACCCACCCCTTTCCTAAATTTCTAGAGATTTTAGACAATAAACTGACCTGAAAGTCAGGAGTTACCTTACCTGAACTCGGAATCAAGATTTTTATATAAATTTTCAGAAAACTAAGGGAATGGATAAATAGTTCAGCAGGCAGGGTGCGTGTAGTGCATTTGACTAACCCAAGTTCCATCTCTGGCATCCCATATAATCCCCCAGTCCCCATTAGGAGTGATCCACGAATGTAGAGCAAGGACTAAGACCTGAGCACTGCTAGTGTGACCTAAAATCAAAATAAAACAGAAACCGGCAACTCATTTGGGTCTAAGGTTATAGTCAGGGCTAGAATGAAGGTATTTTATTTTGAAAAAATGTTTTCTTAAATATTAACTTGGGGGGGTTGGAGCAATAGCACAATACAAGTGGCCAGTCCTGGGTTCGATCCCCAGCATCCAATATGGTCCCCTGAGCACCACAAGGGGTAATTCCTGAGTGCAGAGGCAGGAGTACCCCTGTGCATTCGCCAGGTGTGATCCAAAAAAGCAAATATATATAATCCTCCCTTGTTCATCAATTTGCTTGAGCAGGCACCAGTAACATTTCCATTGTGAGACTTGTTACTGGTTACTGTTTTTTGCATATCAAATATGCCACGGGGAGCTTTCCAGGCTCTGCCATGTGGGCAGGATACTCTCAGTAGCTTGCAGGGTTCTCTGAGAGGGGTGGAGGAATTGAACCCAGGTTGGCTATATGCAAAGCAAATGCCCTACCTGCTGTATATATATATATATATATATATATATATATATAAACTTTGATGAACATTGCATAAAGAACAGAGCAAGAACAGGTCTATTTGTCTTCTCATATAAATTTGGCTGTTTTTAACTGAAAGTTTGACTCTTATAAGAAAAGATATAGATACTTTTATCTCCCTCTGCATTTTTGGTTTCTTGATTTTTGTTTCATTAAAAATCAATAATTCAGGACCGGAGCGATATTACAGTGGTAAGGCACTTGCCCTCCATCTGTCAGACCCAGGTTCAATCCCCACATTCCATATGGTCCTCCGAGCACCACCATGAGTAATTCCTGATTGCAGAGCCAGGAATACCCCCTGAGCATTGCCGGTGTGGCCCCAAAACAAAATGAAACAAAAATCAATAAGAAAACTAGGTTGATGCTGAATCAACCTAGATGTCCAACAACAGATCAGTGGATAGTGAATATGTGGCATATATACACAACAGAATACTACACAGCTGTAAGGCATGAAATCATACAATTTTCTGTAACATGGATGGAACTGGAAGATATCATGTCGAATGAAGAGGAAGAACAAACACAAGATGATGTCACTTATATGTGGTATTTAGAGTAACTAGATGAGGAAATGCAATGCTTTAAAGGCGGGGGGCGGTCCCTAGATCACCCTTGGCCCCAGAGTATAGGGAGGAAAAGGAAAGAAATGGAGTGAAGGGGAAGGGGAGAAGAAATAGATGAGAAGTAATGGAGGCAGGATCAAGGGCATTCAGGGGCATCAGTGGTGTTAAGGAATAATAGAGCTAAATATCCAGACCAGAGGGTCAACAACATTGAAATCATAGACCCAAACTTTAACCAAATATAAAAGATGCTTGTCAAGATGGCAGGCAGGAGGTTGGGGGTGCGAAAGCAGAAGAAGAAACCTGGGGACACAGACACTAGTGGAGGGAAGTTGACACTGGTGGCAGGATTGGTGATGGAATTATATATGTCAAAAAACAATTATGAATAACTTTGTAACTCACAGTGCTTTAATAAAATAAAATATTGGGGGAAAAATCCCCAAATCATAAGAGCTTTAAAACATGGGTGCCCAGACCATACCAGATTCATCAGATTAGACTTCTTGAGTGTGGAACCTAGGTAACACGTGCTTTTGAAGTTTCTCAGGCATTTCTAGTAGACAGTCAATGCTGACAACTTCTACCTGAACTCAAGTCACACCTTCAATATCACTGGATTACTAGAGATACCAAATTTCAAGCTCACCGCTAAAGCAATTGAACTGGAATCTCTGGTATTTAAGTCTGGGCATTGTGAACCCCTCACCCTCTATTCCTCAGGCTCTTCAGGTGATTTTAAAATCTTGACAGTGAAAAGAACCCTCAGATTGAGGAGTTTTATTGATTTGGCATTAGATTCAACACTGTCAATATCTACTGGGATATTTTTTAAACCAGGAGGTTAAATTCTTAGGCATTTGTATTGCTCTTTGAGTGGCAAACAAAGTCCAACTGGGTAGAAGTTATTCATCATTTTTTGAATATCTATTGGGGAGAAAAGAGATAATAGTGTCTTCAGGCTAGAAAAAAGAAAAAAAATATCTTCCAAGTGAATAGTATTCTGGTTTATGTTTAATTCTGTGTGCTCTCGGTACCACCCAACTCTTTAATAAAGGATTCTAAATCATGAAGCACAGTTAATTAAGATACAAGGCATGTATATATCTTTTCCCCCAACCCTCAAATACAGCTCAGTCATATGAACCATATAGCACCTCTCCCATTCTCACAGCTTAGGGAAAGAGGAGCGGGTAAGGTGGTGATAATAGAAGGCAACATCACACCAAATATTATAATAGTCCTGCCAGCCCTGTCGTACCTGAGAAGTGCAGATCACACTCACAAGAGCAGTGTAGCAGCTTACGCTCTGGCGCCTCCTTGGCAGGCATGTAACTCCTAAATGACTTAGCAAAATCTGGAGCTCAGAGGGCCAGAATCCTCCTTTCGCAGCTGAGAACACTGAGGGGATCCTCCGAGGACCCTATGTATCTGTCTGATCTTCAGTGTACTCGGGTTGGGCGACACTCTTACATGGCAGCCTCAGTTAACAAACTGTTCCAAATAGCTTCCCTGTGTTTCTTTTCTATAAAGTTCTTTTGCAGATCTTCTGTCGGGCAAAGCAGATACGGCCATTGCTTGTTTCATCGTTAAGTGTGAAAAAAGAGGAGAACCAGGAGGCTGGGGCTGACGCAGGGGTTCCTGTCACTGGCAAGGATAGAACACCTCTTATCCCAGTAAAATTCACTCAGGGAAGAGGAGCATCACCTCTTTCTGAATCAGTATTACTGGATGAACTGGCACAAATCAAACAGCAGCACCATGCCTAGCATTCACTGGCTCTCAGAATATGAGGAGATGCAATGTTTTAAGAGAGGAGGGTCCCCTAGATCACCATTGGCCCCAGAGTATAGGGAGGAAAAGGTAAGAAATAGAGTGAAGGGGAAGGGGAGAAGACATAGATGAAAAGCAATGGGGGCAGGACTCAAGGGCATTCAGGTACATCAGTGGTGTTAAGGAATAATATAGCTAAATATCCAAACCACAAGGTCAAGGTTTGCTTCTGTCCACCTTCACACCTTCATTTGCAGGATGCTTGCTCTTCCATTGCTTTTTATCAAATTTGCAAAGTAAAGCTTGTCCTTGGTCTTGATTTCTCTTTCACTGGACTATAGGCAGACAGGACTGTTTTCAAGATACCTCTGTGACGTCTGTCGTCATGCATGCCTTGTTTTGAGCTCCTGACTCATTTTCAAGTGAATCCCTTTTCCCTCCTTATCCATAGCAGTAGTTTCCTCTGACCTTGTCTTCCAGTCCTTATGTATACCTCTCAGTTCAGGATTTCATTTTGATCTTTCTCCATCCCTCTTAAATGACCCTTGGGGGTTGTCCATTTGTCTGTGAATAAAATTGGTAGCTTCTTAACATATACTTAAGACTTCATATACTCAAAGCTCACACCCTTTTACTTCTTTCTTTGGGTTTTTCTTCATAAGCATTATTATTATGGTAGTTTCCTGCACTCCTGCACACCTGCACACACTATATTCTTTCAGCCTATTTCTCTGCTCAGTATGTCTCCTAAACTATATAATGCCCCATTCTCTTCTCCATGTGGCCAAATACCCTTTTTTTACCATTCAAGTCTCAGTTCAGGTGTTCTCTATTCCAGGAATCATTCAGGCTGCCTCACTTTGCTCTTTGCAGGTGCTTCCATAAAACATTATTGGTATATCTGCCATAGCATGCACCATATAATGGTGATGTTTCGTCTTTGTCACTAGGTTCAGGGTTCAGGGGGTATTCCCAGTATCCTCCGAGGCAGATTGTGTGCCTCCCCTGGTAGGATTAGAAATAGGTTCAGCAATTAGCCTGGAAACTGAACATTTGCATAAATAGTATGATTTGCAGGCAAACTAGCAGAGAATGTCTCACACCAATTTCATGGGTCAACAGCAGCTACCTGGAGCCTCTCTATCAAGGACTGTGAGATTTGTGCAGACACTGTGAAAAATAACATAACTGGTGATGCCTGTCATTGGGACTAGTGTCCTGCAGCTGACATTTTGGATACAAGGGGAAAGAAATGAACATTCATTAATCAACCCTATAGATAAGTCACCGTCTTATTTTGGGTTTTGCTTTTGCTGTTAATATTAAACAGACTGCTTACTTGTGTCTAACATGGTTCTTACAATGCTCTAGTTCCTAGAGACTTTTGGTGATTTGTGGAAGTCATTATTAAGGTGGCAGAACTTAAGTAAAGCTAACTGTGCCTGGAATTCCTACCTTGCTCTCTTAACTTGAAGGCCATTACTCTCTTGAAGGCCATTGCTCTCTTGACTTGAAGGCCATTACTCTAACAGGCTGGAGCTGGAGTGATAACTCAGCGGATAGGGCATTTGCCTTGTATGATGCTGACCTGGGTTCGATTCCTCTGCTCCTCTCAGAGAGCCCTGCAAGCTACTGAGAGTAATTTGCTTGCAAGGCAAAGCCTGGCAAGCTACCCGTGACGTATCTGTTATACCAAAAACAGTAACAATAAGTCTCAAAATTTGTTGTGAGATATTACTGGTGCCCGCTCAAGCAAATTGATGAACAATGGGAGGACAGTGCTACTGTACTACTCTAACAGGCAGTGATTATGGTGCCTGTTAAGGTGATTATGATGCAAAATTGAATCTGTATTGCCCACCAATCATAAAAGGTACAATTTAAAGTCCACCCACTGACTGGCCTGCTGCAGCCCTGAGGACTTCAGTCTTGGGTTGGTCAAGGTGGAACTGTTTCCACTCTTACTCTCCATCTTAGGGGTAGGTATGGAGGTGGCTGTTCCCTATATATTCCTTGCTGTGGAAATGGACTCTGATTTCTGCCTAGCACCCACACTGCCCAAAAGACCAAAATACAAAATAAATAAAGTGAGGACTGAATTAAAGATATGAAAAGAAATGTATTGAACACAGAGCAATGCCCCACTATTGTGACCTTTCATGGGGCCTTCTTTTCCCTTCCCCTACATAGCAACAGATATCTCCCAGTGGAGATAAATGATTTAAGCCTATCAATCTGGTTTGATCCAACCTCTGTGTCATGGAAAGGTAACATTCATTGTCTTCTCTTCAAGCTGACCAAAGAGTTTTTTCCTCAAGACATCATGTTCCACCAGAGATTATCCTTCCATGGTGAGACAAAGATCATAAGTCAACACTACCAAAAAGATCACCTTTGTCTTCATTCTTAGGGTGTGAGCTTCCCTAGAGACCAGGGATCAAATCTGGGTTAGTGAAATTTCCAGGCTCTCACAAAGTTAGAGATGGGTGACCTCCCCCTACCTCTGTATTCTTTCAGAAGTAGTCACACCCAAGAACTACCTCAGGCACCATATAAACTCATTAACCACTGACCATGATCCAGAGACTCACAAAAAAATATTGGAAGAGATCAACAAGCTGCAGAAATGCCTCCAGACCCCAAAGTCACCATCCAGTTAAAAATTTCACTCCGCCTTTATCACCCTATTTAAAATTGTAGAATTCCTGGAGCAACATCTCATACTCTATACCACTGATAGAGCATACCACATAGGATGGAACGTAAAGTAGAAGACAACAAAGCTTAATTAAAAAAATAAATTAGCACATAAGACTCAAAATGTAACCATTTATGTTAGTAATCTCTTATACAAGGGCTTAATGACTCCAGGGTAAAACACCACAATCTTCACATACTTTTAATCATTTTTAGCAAATTATTCATAACAAGCAATACAAAATAAATTATTTAAGGCCTGCTATTGGGGGGAGGTTGGGGTGGTGGTTGAAAACTGCAAATAATGGTGATGGGGAGGTGTAATGGTGGTGGGATTGGTGTTAGAATATTGAATGTATTAAATTATTGTGAAAAATTATAAAAATAAAATCAAATTTATAAAATTATAATTTTGGGTTAGTCACATGCAAGGCAAGTGCTCTGCCCACTGTACTATCACTCCGACCTTAAACCCTGACTATACTAACAAGAGTGTCTCTTTATATAAGTAGCACTATAGCACTGTCCTCCCATTGTTCATCGATTTGCTCGAGCGGGCACCTGTAAGTCTCACAAAAAACTGTGAAACTTGTTGTTACTGTGTTTGGCATATTGAATACATCACGGGTAGCTTGCCAGGCTTTGCCATGCAGTCGAGATACTCTTGGTAGCTTGCTGGGCTCTCTGAGAGGGGCAGAGAAATCAAACCCAGATCGGCTACATGGAAGGCAAACGACCTACCTGTGGTGCTATTGTTCCAGCCCGATATATAAGTATCAACATAGTTTTGGGGGGGTCATACTCAGATACACTCCGAGTTTACTCCTGGCTCTGCACTCAGGAATTACTCCTGGAAGTACTCATATGGAATGCTGGGTCGAGTGCATGCAAGGCAAATACCTTAACTACTTTACTATAGCTCCAGCCCAGTATCACCCCTAACAAAAGATTTATTTTCGTGGACAGATGGCTTGAGTCTCTTCACTGAAACCTAAGTTCTGATTCATTCAATAATGATTGAAATTGCATCTTCACAGAAGCACTGATCCAGATTTGGCAGTGACAGAATGATGATTTTTGATGACTTTTTTTAATGAGAGAGAGGAAGAGAGTCAGAGGAAAGAAGGAAACGGTTCAAGAAAAAGGAAAGGAAAAAGAAAAAAGGAACTATGGAAGGGAAAAGAAAAGAATGAAAATGAACAATAGAGGGAGAGAAGGAGAAAAGAAAATAATAAAACTGATTAACATTATAGTTTAGAAGTGTGGGACCTCGTGTTGGCATGGCTGATTGGCAGTCTTAGCGAAGGATTTGGATTTCTCTGTAAAAACCAGTGAAACGGAGACCACAACTGGGGAGTCCGTAAGAATAGAGAATCCTTATCCTCCACCATTCAAATGAGTCTTCTATTCCTGCATCTCTCTGAGATTTCCTGATAGCACCATCCAAGACCCTCCCCCCCCCCCATTACCTTCCCTGAATTCTCATTTCACTCGTGTGCAAACAGATTCAAAGCCATCCAGACTGAACCAATTATCCATCTTCCCTCATGCCTAGTCACTCAAGAAATGATGGGGAAAATGCAAGAAAGGTGGTAAGCAAGGCAAAGCAGATATTTTGTCCAAGTACAAGGCCATGAGGATAGGAGAAAAATAGTTTTTTTTTTTTTTTTGCTTTTGGGTCACACCCGGCGATGCTCAGGGGTTACTCTTGGCTTTACCCTCAGGAATTACTCCTGGCGGTGCTCATGGGACCATATGGGATGCTGGGAATAGAACCCGGGTCTGTCGTGTGCAAGGCAAATGCCCTACCTGCTGTGCTATCGCTCCAGCCCGAAAAATAGTCTTTACAGAGTTTTCTTCCAGTGATGGAGGCATCTCTCCTTGCTGTTCAAAACATGTACTAAAACTAATGTTCAGAAAACCTGATGCAACCTAGTGATCATTTGCAACTAATTATTAATTGTATATTTCTCTCCATGCTTTATTGTGTCATGTTTATTTGTCTCTTCTGTTCTATTTTCAGACAAAGGGGGTTTAAGCAAAAAATCTTTCAAATATATTCATGAATATTTTAGCATTTTTTTCTATATACATTTTACATTCTCTCCAGGGCACAAAGCAAGATAGCAGTGGTAAGAAAGCTAGACCATGATCTGGTGCTAGCTACTCAACAGATGATGCTCTCAGGAATAAGAGAAAGATTTTGTAAATTGACAGTCTGAAAGCTTTGTAAAGCTGAAAGAGGACATATAGTTTACCTGCCAAAGTCAGAAAGCATTGGGGAGTTGAGCCAGTAGGGTAGGGGTGGGAAGAAAGGAACACAGAGTATCACTGGTCTTTGCAGAAGCAAAATAACCATTCTACTCTCATTTATTCATTCATTCATTCATTCATTCCAAGTTGTAAATGCTTGTTATATTCTTAGTCAGTACTAGCTCTGAGTACTCATTGTTGATTTTTAAAGCATAGTGGTTGCTGCAAGGAGCTCAGTCCAGAGGGCTGGCAGCCCAGAAACCACACTAGAGTGTGACAGATGCAATGGGAGAAACATCAAATAGGCCTGAGAGGAGTACTAAGTGGCATAGGTTGGGAGTATGCTGGGAAAATGTGAGCTGAAGGGCTAGTATTCTGAGGTAAGCCTTGATGAATGAGTTAGTGTTAGGCAGAGGCCCTTCTCCAGCTGGAAATCTGCATGTTCCTAGGAACCCATGTACAAGCAGCCAGGACAGGTGGTTCTGCCCAGCTGGAGTGTGTGGAAGGGAAAGGTAAGGAGGAAGGCTGGGCTGGAAGAGCTCCCTGACAAAGTACCTGCTGTGCCACTTTGGTGTAGGCACTTTGCAGAAGGACTACAGATTTAGAGTCATCAAAGGAATTCCAGACCACTTGGCTGTGCAGTTTTGAAAGGTCACATGAGAAGAGACAAATGGGAGCAAGTATGGCCTCACAGTATGGCCTCCGGGTTGGAGGCACTGAAGAGGAGGAAGGCAAATGACAGAGAAGAGAGGGGGCCTGCATAGGACAGTGAGACAGGATGTAGGTTGCCTTGGATCTGATCCCTTCTTTCCACAAGCACCCTAGGGCAAGGCTTTTAGATCACCTGGATTTACAATCCTGCTAGTGTGAGGCAGATGCCAACTCTGGGGGAAAACTACTTTGAGGTAAGTGGCTGAACTTGTCAGCACCTGTTTCTGCTTCTGTGAGAGAGGAGAGTCACGAGAAATGCAGAAATGCACTTATTACTGGAATTCTTAAATACTTATAAAGCCCTGAGAACAGTCTCTGGCACGAGACAGGCATTCTGAGTGGTCAATAAAATGAAGTCTTTGAACTCTTATCTGGATAGATTGGTGTGACTGGCTTGTAGTTGGGGTAAAAATTAGAGTTGAACTCAATACCTCTATTGCAAACCACAACACCCAAAAGGAGAGAGAGGACAAAAGTGAATGCCCTGCCACAGAGGTGGTGTGTGGTGTGGGGGGTTTGGGGTGGGGGTGTTGAGAGGGATACTGGGATCATTGGTGGTGGAGAATGGGCACTGGTAGAGGGATGGGTACTCTATCATTGTATAAATGAAATGCAAACACAAAAGTAAGTATGTAACTGTACCTCATGGTGATTCACCATAAAAAAATTTTTTTAAAAAAGACTTTCAGGGGGAAAAAATGGGGCTGAGAACAGTGTAACTCAGAGTGGGATCCGAGGACTACAGCTGGCCTGAGAACTCTGCTGCAGGTGTGTGACTCATTAAGAAACAAATTGAAAGTAAGCATTAATTCACCTTTTACACCTATTTTACTTGGCAGCTATATCCAAGGTATGTGACACTTTTTAATCTTGCAATCAGATAGATTGGAAATTTACAAGCAAGATGGTTATCACCAGAGAAGGTGTGATGAGCGTTGGTTGAGAGCATGGCTCTCAAAATGTGTTTTGTATTGAAATCACCTTGGACAGCTTTTAGAAACATCAACACCCAGGCTGACCCCCATAAAAATTACATACAGATCTCTGGGAAGAGAACTTCAACCTTCGGTATTTTTAAAAGATTCCTAAGCAATTCTAATGTGCAGTAACAGTTGAGGACAGGTGGTCAGATCAGGTCCTTTCAAATTTTAATGGGGAAACAAATCACTTGGGATCTTGTTAAAGATTTGATTCGGTAGGTCTGGGGTATGGTCCCAAGGTCTGCATTCTTCACCAGTTCTCAGGGAAGACTGATGCCGTTGGCCCATGGACCACACTTTGAATAGGAGCCGCATGAAATAAGCTGTGCTTATCTAATCACATTCTAGACATTCAAATAACAGTGTAGAATTTCAGCTGCAAAACAAACCTGAGAGGTAGACAGTGCAGAAGAGGAAATTAGAGCTCAGACACAGGAGGAAACTAGGAGGCAGTTATACAAGCCCTTGATCCAGGTCTCTGAATACCAACATTCTCATTTGCCCACTACATTATACTGTCTTGTAAATGCTACTATTTCTGGATTTGATTTTTGCTTCCATCTGCTGTGCTTACTCTCTTTCATACCACTCCACCTCCACCTTAATCACCAACTTTCTAATAAATTTTGGAAAATTATGCACTTTCCTTGGCTAGGTTCAGAAAAAGAAGAAATGTGCCATTTGTGGATCTAACCTTAAGTTAAT
The DNA here is from genome assembly GCF_029834395.1 of Sorex fumeus. Lineage (NCBI taxonomy): Eukaryota > Metazoa > Chordata > Mammalia > Eulipotyphla > Soricidae > Sorex > Sorex fumeus. Next base: position 11,995,537 of record NW_026606138.1, on the reverse strand, counting down.
ATCAATGCATATACCTCTACCCCTCAATCATATTTTTGTCCAACTCTCTTCCTAGGAATAAAGAGCAGCCAATGAGGAACAAAGGGCTATAACATCAACCAAGGAGAAGGAACAGCTTCTGGGTTTAAAGTGCTCTTCTTCAAGAGGTTATTCCACTGGTGGAGGGAAGTTTACACAGGTGGAGAGACTGGTGTTGAATTATTGTATGCCGAAAACTCAACTCTCAGTAACTTTGTAAATGGCTCTTTAAAATAATAATTTTCAAAAAATAATTTATTTGTTCCCTAGATGAGAACGAGTAAAAATAATTTTCTCAAATGCTGAGAGTTTCTACAACCCTGGTAGACTGTATCATAGAGGGGATCAGAAAGTTTTCTTTTGACACCATTAATTATTCCATTTGATATGTTTATAAAGTCTGATACCTGTATCAGGAGCAAAGAAGAAGGCCAGGTGGGCCATGTTGACACGCAACACTGCTTTCCGAACCTTTATCTTCTGATTCTCCATTGCCCTCAGACATGGCAGAAAGGTCATCCCTTTGCTCTTCTTTCAGAGTATTTTGTATGGATTCCTGCATTGCATTAAAGTGAAGCTTAAAGCAAATATTTCTCATCAGAACATATGTCTGGTCAGTAATAGGAGCCATAACTTGTTCATCCTTTCTTGCACCAATTATTAGGTGCACAGAAAGTTCTCAAGTGCATGTTGTAGATGAATTGGACAAATTTCATTTAAACATGAAACATCACTTACAGGAAATTAAGGTGTGGGTAGGCTGGTTAATTGTGATATGATAATTATGAAGGGAACATAAGTCTCTGCTCCCATCAAGGACCAAGGAGAGATGGAGGGGACTTGGAGCAGGCTCAGGGGAGTAAGATGGTATAAGCAAGTAAAAAAGGTAAGATTCTGAAGTTGTCAGGAATTCTGGATCTGCAGTTTTCAGAGTTCAGTATGTGTAGCTAGGGACAGTAAGAGATTGCAAAGGAGTTCCTGAACCTCAGAAGATAGGAAGACAGGAAAATGCTTTCGACAACTGTTTCTAAAATGTAACCAGAGATTGTTAATGGTAGAGTTTTCATGGTGATAGATGTGGACTAGGAAAGACTTCCTACACCTTTAACTACCAGGATCAAGTTGAAGGACATACCTGAATCCGGGAATTTGGCCTCATAGCACTGGGGAATTGCCAGCTTCCCAATCTAGCGACCGTCCTAATAGTGTTATATAGAGTTTTATGTTAATTAAATGTCTACTTCATTTCTATGCCAAGAGAACTTGCAAGATTCAGTGCAAGAGGACAGGTGTACTCATTGTATCAGTCATTATCAAAGAGAGAGCAGCCTAAAAACTTTGCATGCACTTGAGAGATTGGAAGTAAAAAAATTCTGCATGATGTAAACTCTTGTTCAGGGGGTTAAGTGACATTCCTAGGCCTCCTGCTAAAGAAAGACTAGATATGATTAATCTTTCTCTTCATGCTGTTTCCTGCTCCTTATACCTCACCTCCTAGCTGTCAGTAGAACCTGGGCCTTTTATTAGCATATGAAAATAAAAAGCATATGGCAGGAAAAGAGAAGCCTGGTATAACAAAGCAGAGGAGAAAAAAAATTCTGGATATATTATCTAACATCTATAACAATGAATTCAAAGTGGATTAACTATTTGTATATTAAGCTTGAAACCATAAAATATTTAGGTGTGACTCTTGAAACTTAATATCAAATATGTACTTTGAGATTCCACTTCATTAATAAGAGAAACAAAAGCAAATGAGACTACATGAAATTAAAAAAAAAAGATTCTATATATTGGAAGAAACTACCACTAAAACAAAAAGAACCGAGCAGTCAGAAAAAAATACTTACACATCATACATTCAACAAGAAGTCACTATCCAAAATACATAAAGAACTCATAAGGAGCTCATACTGGTCAATAATGCAAAAACCGAACAGTCCACCCACCTTGTGAGCAAAAGTCTTGACATTCCAAAAAGGATGTAGTGATGACCTGTGGACACCGGGGGAAAAGTGTTCAGCATCACTTGTTAGAAAGAGGAAAATCAAAACACCAAAGAGACATCAACTCAAACCTGTGGGAAAGGACTGGTTAAAGAAACTTTGGTACATCTACACAATGGAGTACTATGTAGCTGTTAGAAAAGATGAAGTCATGAAATTTACATACAAGTGGTACAACATGGAAAGTATCATGTTAAGTGAAATGAGTCAGAAAGAGAGGGATAGACATAGAAAGATTGCATTCATCTGGGGGATATAAAGTAACAAAATATGAGATTAATACCCAAGAATAGCTGAGATCAGCACCAGGAGGATTACTCCATAGCTTAGTGGCCAGTCGGGCATTCTAGAGGAAAGGGCAGCTCAGATAGAGAAGGGAACACCAAATAAAGGGTGTTTGGAGGATCCTCCCAGGAGGGGAGATGCATGTCGAAAGTAGACTATGGACTGAACATGTTAGCCACTCAATGCCTCTTTTGCAGACCACAACACCCAAAAGGAGAGAGAGAAGACAGGGGATTGCCTTACCACAGAGGCAGGGGGGGATGGGGGGATGAGGGTGGGGGGAATATTATCCATGTTAGTGGAAAATGGGCACTGGTGGAGGGATGGGTATCTGATCATTGTATAATCAAACCCAAGAACAAAAAATTGTAAATCTACAACTGTACCTCATGATGTTTCACTAATAAAAAAAGAAAAATTTTAAAAAATTATATGCATTTAATAAAATATAGATTCATTAATCTTAAAAAAATTGGAAACAAAGTTATAAAGTATGGGCTCATCTCACCCAGGTACCCGCCCAGAAGCTGGGAAGGGCTCCTTCCTGGGGCTATGTGTCTATCTAGACCCCCAGAGAGTGGCCAGTTTTCATCCTTGATCTGTGAGGGAGGGAATTGAGACACACCGTGTGCAACCAAAGCTGAACCATTCTGGGCACCCTCTGATCATCTCACCCAGGTACCTGCCCAGCGGCAGGACTCTTTCCTGGAGTGAAGGCGACTAACATGGCTGTGACTTATTCTCCCCCTACAGATCCCATAGGAACCATAAGTTACTCTCTTAGATGGAACTTTCACTAGGTTAGATTAAACACCAGAAACACATTAGCCAATGATTCATTAAGCCCACCTCAATTAATACTGCATCATAAGCAGAATAGTAACAATGAGCGTGAATGTCTAAACCACACAGGTCACAATGGTAAAGAAACACAGAAGCCCACCAAGCTTACTTATTGAAGAGGCTAGACCAGAAGACCCCAAAAGTAATGAAGTGCTAGACAACCTCTGACAAGGAATTTAGAAGGGAGCACTGAGGATGTTTAGGGAGCTAAAAGAAACAATGGAAAGCAATGCCAATAAAAGACAAGATGATTTGAAGGTATAAATGAGGAAGATGCAAACCAAATTACAAACGGAAATAGCAGACCTGAAAAACCTGGTAAGTGATTTGAAAAACTCAGTGGAAGGCCTCAGCAACAGAGTAACAGCTGCTGAGGACAGAATCAGTGAGATCGAAGATGAAGTCCACAGACTCTCCAGAAAACAGCATAAAATGGAAAAGAGACTCAAAATCCGGTAACAGATGGCAAGAGAAGATCATGATGAAGCCAAGAGGAGTAACGTAAGAATTACTGGAGTCCCAGAGGGACAGGAAGAAAACCCTGATGAAGAAGAAACTGTCAAAGACATCACTGCTATGATGTTTCCAGAGCTGAAGAAAACATGTGACATATTCAGGAGGCCCGATGGGTACCAGCTAGAAGAAATCCTAATAAAAATACCCCAAAAAACATCCTGATCAAAATGACCAAAACCTTAAATAGAGACAAAATTCTGAAAGCAGCAAGATCAAAGAAAGAAATTGCCTATAAAGGAACATCCTTAAGATTCATAGCCAATTTGTCCAGTGAAACCCTCATGGCCAGAAAACAGTGGTGGCATATAGTGAAAAAACTCAATGAAATAAATGCCTCACCAAAAATATTTTACCCAGCAAGACTCTCATTCATAATAGAAGGAACAACACACAGTTTCACAGACAAACAACAGCTCAGGAACTTCATAGACTCAAAACCATGGTTACAAGAACAACTAAATGGGCTACTTTAAGGCAAGACAGGCCTCTCAAATACACCAAATTTCAACAGAAAAATGGGACAAAACCCCATAACAATAATCTCTCTCAATGTCAATGAGCTAAACGCACCAATTAAAAGACACAGAGTGGCAGGATGGATTAGAAAATTGAACCCAACATTATGCTGCCTGCAAGAAACACATCTCAATAGTCAAAGCAAACACAGACTCAGAGTCAAAGGCTGGAAAACAATCCTACAGGCAAACAGCTCCCATAAAAAAGCTAGGGTAGTCATCCTAATATCAAACCACATTGATTTCAGAGTGAAGGTCACAAGAGACAGTGAAGGCCTTTTCTTACTGATCAAAGGTTCTGTACAACAGGAAGAACTTACAATACTAAATGTATATGCACCAAATGAGGGACCAACAAAGTATTTAAGACAACTACTCATAGACTTGAAGAAAGACATTGATAGCAGCACAATGCTAGTGGAAGACTTCAACGCCACTTTATCACCTCTTGATAGATCAACCAGACTCAAGCTTAGCAAGGACATACTTCATCTGAGAGAAAAAAATGGAATAAAGGGGCTTAGTAGATATATACAGGACACTTCATCCTCAAAAAGCTGAATACACATTCTCCTTAACTGTACATAGAACATTCTCAAAGATAGAGCACATGCTGAGCCACAAAACATACCTCCATAAAATTAAGAAGATAGACGTTGTACCAACAATCTTCTCAGACCAGAATGTGCTGAAATTAGAAGTAAATTCCACACATAAACAGAAAACTAAATCAAACACCTGGAAATTAAACAGCTCACTATTGGAAAACGAGTGGCTTAGAAAGGAAATCAAACAGGAAATCAAAAGATTCCTGAAAACGAACGAAAATAAGTACATGAGTTACCAAAACTGATGGGACATAGCAAAAGCTGTGTTAAGAGGAAAGTTTATAGCTCTACAAGCATTCCTCAGGAGGGAGGAGCTAAATAAAAACATAAGTAACCTAACCACACAGCTTAAGAGCTTGAAGGATTACCAAGAAAAGGAGCCCAATCCGAACAGGAGGAAGGAAATAATAAAACTCAGAGCAGAGATTTACGAAATGGAAACCCAAAAAAACAATCCAAGAGATCAATGAAACCAAGAGCTGTTTCTACGAGAAAATAAACAAGATCGATAAGCCTCTAGCAAAACTCACAAAGAAAAGGAGAGAGAAAACCCTAGTAAACTGAATCAGAAATGAAAAGGGGGTCATTACAATAGAAACTACAGAAATTCAAAGGATCCTCAGGGAGTACTTTGAGAACTTTTATGCCATGAAACACGAAAATCTCGAGGAAATGGATAATTTCCTAGATTCCTATAGCCTCCCGAGGCTGAACCAAAAAGACCTGGAGTGCCTGAACAGACCTATCACCATCAAGGAAATTGAAATGGTAATAAAAAGTCTCCCCAAGCACAGAAGTCCTGGCCCAGATGGGTTCACTAGTGAATTCTTCCAAATCTTTAAAGAGGACTTACTCTCAATCCTCTTTAAACTCTTCCATGAAATTTAAGTATCAAAAAAACTTCCAAACAGTTCTATGAAGCAAATATCATCCTGATACTAAAGCAGACAGAGATACCACAAAGAAAGAGAATTACAGGCTGATATCCCTGATAAACACAGATGCAAAGATCCTCAACAAACTATTAGCAAATAGACTCCAACGACTCATCAAAAAGATCATACAGTATGACCAAGTAGCGTCATCCCAGTGATGCAAGGATGATTTAACATTTGGAAATACATCAACATAATCCATCATATCAACAAAAGAAAAGATAAAAACCATACGATCATATCAATAGACACAGAGAAAGCATTTGACAAGATCCAGCACACATTTATGATGAAAACTCTTAGCAAAATAGGTATCGAAGGAATTTTCCTCAATATAGTCAAAGCCATCTACCACAAGCCCACGGCAAATATCATTCTCAATGGGGAAAAACTAAATGATCCCTCTAAGATCGGGCACAAGACAAGCTAACCCAGTTTTGCCACTCCTATTCAATATAGTACTGAAAGTCCTGGCCATTGAAGTTAGGCAAGAGAAAGGTATCAAGTGAATACAGATAGTAAAGGAAGAGGTCAAGCTATCACTATTTGTAGATGATATGATCCTATACTTAGAAAATCCTAAGGACTCTACAGAAAATCTCCTAGAAACAATAGGTCGGTTTAGTAAAGTGGCAGGCTACAAAATCAACACCCAAAAGCCAATGGCTTTCTTATATGCAAATAACAAAGAGAAGAAAGAGGCATTGAAAAAACAATCCCATTCACAACTGTTCCCAGACAAGAACAGTGCAGTCTTCTGCCCCCGCGCCTGGGTGTTCCTTCCCGGAGCCCCTTGGAGGGGAGCGGGTTGAGCTTTCCTCCCCGCCCCGACCAGGGCTAGGGCAGCCGAAGACCTCCAGGACCAGCCACCACCATGCTGAGACCACTCTCCGCACTCATGAAGGTACTGGCAGAGGGACAAAGCCACGCGGGTTCCGGGCCGAGACCTCCAAGCCTACTCGAATTGGAGTCGAGCATCTTCCACCCAGATCCTCCAAATTCCAGTATGCGGGGGTCACACCCACCACCTGGCCCCCTGGCGCCATGTAATCCCATCAGCGGCCAAGACTCAGAGACTATAAAATCCAGATCCCGGACGAGAACAGTGCAGTCTTCTGCCCCCGCGCCTGGGTGTTCCTTCTCGGAGCCCCTTGTAGGGGAGCGGGTTGAGCTTTCCTCCCCGCCCCGACCAGGGCTCCAACAGCCGAAGACCTCCAGGACCAGCCACCACCATGCTGAGACCACTCTCTGCACACATGAAGGTACTGGCAGAGGGACAAAGCCACGCGGGTTCCGGGGTCGAGACCTCCAAGCCTACTCAAATTGGAGTCGAGCATCTTCCACCCAGATCCTCCAAATTCCAGTAGGCAGGGATCACACCCACCACCTGGCCCCCTGGCGCCGTGTAATCCCATCAGCGGCCAAGACTCAGAGACTATAAAATCCAGATCCCGGAACCGCGCGGCCACATTCGCGGCCGCGCGACATCTTATCAGAACTTTTTTTTTATGACATCCTATTGTCTCATTCCTACTTTGGACAAACTTGCAGGCTATCGAATGTAGCCTGCCCACAGGGCAGAGTCTGGCAAACTCCCTGTGGCGTACCAAATATGCCAAATACCAGTAACAATGATGGGTCTCATTCTCCTAAATAGCCTTGAATATAATCTCAGGGCTAGGATGAAAGAGACGTTACTGGGGCCTGCTCGAGGCAATCGACAAATAACAATCGACGAATTCACAATTGTACCTCAGAAAATCAAGTACCTTGGAATCATCTTAAACAAAGAGATGAAGGACCTATACAAGGAAAATTACAAGACACTACTTCAAAGAAATAAAAGAGAGGAGACTAGGAAATGGAGACACATCCTTTGCTCATGGATAGGGAGGATTGGCATTATCAAACTGGCAATACTGCCAAAGCACTATACAAATTTAATGCGGTCCCTATCAGGATACCCATGACAATTTTTAAAGAAATAGCTAAAACACTCCTGAAATTCATATGGAACGATAACCCCCCACGAATAGCTAAAGCAATCCTTGGGAAAAAGAAGATGTGTGGCATCACCGTCCCCAACTTCAAACTGTGCTACAAAGCAATAGTAATTAAGACAACATGGTACTGTGCTAGAAACAGACCTGCAGACCAATGGAAAAGAGTTGAATATTCTATCACAGACCCCCAAATATATGACCACTTAATCTTTGAACAAGGAGCAAGAAATGTGAAGTGGAACAAGGAAAGCCTCTTCAACAAGTGGTGTTGGGAAAACTGAATAGCTATCTGTAAAATAATGAACTCTGAGCTCTGTCTAATGCCAGGCACAAAAGTTAGATCAAAGTGGATTAAAGACCTCTAAATCAGACATGAATCCATGAGGAAAATGTAGGCACACTCTCCACGACATTGAAGCTAAGAACATCATTAAGGATGAACCAGCACTGACCATGCAAGTGGAAGCAAACATAAACAAATGGGACTACATCAAACTAAGAAACTTCTGCACTTTAAAAGAAACAGTGACCAAAATACAGAAATAGTCCACAGCGTGGAAAAGAATATTTACCCAATACCCATCTGATAAGGGATTAATATCCAGGATATACAAGACACTAGTAGAATTGTACAAAGAAAAAAACCTCCAATCTCATCAAAAAATGGGGAGAAGAAATGAACAGAAGTTTTCTCAAAAAAGAAATACAAATGGTCAAAAGACACATAAAAAAAATGCTCCACATCTCTAGCCATCAGGGAGATGCAAATCAAAACAACAATTAGATATCATCTCACACCACAGAGACTGGCACACATTCAAAAGAACAAAAATAAGCACTGCTGGCATAGATGTGGGAAAAAGGGGACACTCTTTCACTGTTGGTGGGAATGCCCACTAGTCCATCCTTTCTAGAAAACAATATGGAGAGTCCTTCAAAAACTAGAAATTGAGCTTCCGTATGACCCCACAATACCACTTCTGGGAATGTATCCTGAGGATGCAAAGAAGCAGAGTAGAAATGACATCTGTACCTATATGTTCATTGCAGCACTGTTCACAATAGCCAAAATCTGGAAGCAATCCAAGTGCCCTAGAACAGATGACTGGTTAAAGAAACTTTGGTACATCTACACAATGGAATACTATGCAGCTGTCAGGTGATATGAAGTCATGAACCTTGCTTATGAACAGATAGACATGGAGAGTATCATGTTAAGTCAACTGAGTCAGAAAGTGAGGGACAGACATAGAAGGATTACAGTCATTTGTGGAGTATAAAACAACATAACATAAGGCTGACACCTAAGGATAGTAGATATATGGGACAGATAGTTTGCTCCATAGCTGGAATCCTTCCTTATGAGCAAAGGGGAGAAGGAAGCTGGAATAGAGAAGAGATTACTAAGAAAATGATGGCTTGAAAAACTGGTCGGGATGGGAGATGTGTGCAGAAATTAGATAAAGAACCAAACAGGATAATCTCTCAGTGTCTTATTGTAAACAATAATGCCCAAATGTAGAGAGAGAGAGAGTATGGGGAATACTGTCTGCCATGGAGGCAGAGGGAGGGTGCGAAATGGGGGAGGTATACCAGGGATATTGGTGGTGGGGAATGTGCACTGGTGGAAGGATGGGTGTTTGATCATTGTGTGATTGTAACCCAAACATGAAAGCTTGTAACTATCTCACAGTGATTCAATCAATAAAATTTTTTTTTAAAAGTTGTAAAGTATGAAGAGAAATTAAACTTGGTAAATTATTACTGTGAGTGTAAATAGGTGCCACCTCTAAAAGATTGGTGATTCAGGACTTGAGAAATACTACAAAGGAAAGGCGTTTGCTTTGCAAGCAGTTAACTCTAGTTCAATACCTGGAACTACATATGGTCTCCCAGCATCACCAGATGGGATTCCTGATTCCAGGGACAGGAGTAAGCACTGAGCACCAGTGGTGTGATCCCTAACCCCCCAAATAAACAAATGCAAATTAAAAATAACGCTGATTCAGAAGGATATTTGTATGCATCTAATTGTAGAATATTTATTAGTAATAGCTAAAAGCATTAATTATCCGCAATGCCCATTGATAGATGACTAGATAAAGAAACTGTGGTATATATATACACACTCAATGAAATACCACTATGCCCTGAAAAGGAAATAAATTCTGCTTGTGGAGACAGAATTAATGGCATCTCAGTTAATTATGCCAAGTGACATAAGTAACAATTACCTTTATAGTTGTAGACTTGTGTGGAATATGCATAATTAAAGCAAATAAACTGATAAAACACAACACTTAGCCAGTGATGGTGCAATAAAGCAATATCTATTTACATTCTTAAATATTTTTGGAGTGCATGAATAGAGCCATTATTTGGGTTTACTTATGTTAAAGCTCTGTGCATAATTAAAGCAAATAAACTGATAAAACACAACACTTAGCCAGTGATGGTGCAATAAAGCAATATCTATTTACATTCTTAAATATTTTTGGAGTGCATGAATAGAGCCATTATTTGGGTTTACTTATGTTAAAGCTCAGATCATTTGCTAGGAGCACTTAACTCTGAGTCAGACCCAGTGCTGACTGTTCATAAACATGATGCCACAATCCCCCCAAATTCTGTGACTTAGATTCTCTTAATAAGAGGAAATCAGAAATGAAAGATGTTACATAACCTCTCAGTCTTAGTCCACATAAGCCAGTGCTGTAGCCGCAGAGAACAGCTCGTGCTCCTCAGCACCACCCTCACTGCCTGCCAACCTGGGGTTTGCCTCGCCTTCTGGTTCTACATCCTGAAAGCAGAAAGTGATTGAAAGGGATGGGAGGGAACCTGGGGACACCAGTGCTGGGAAATGTACACTGGTGAAGGGATGGGTGTTGCAATATTGCATGACTGAAATCTAATCATGAACAGCTTTGTAAGGGTATAATCACACAGTGATTCAATTAAAAAAAGTTTAGAAAAAATAAAAATTAAATAATGGGAAAAAATAATAAAAATCTGTATCCTTAAAAAAATAAAGGGACCCTCCAGTTAGCCAGCCTCTGTCTTGCTTCTTCCTCCTTCTCTTGCTTCTCCTCCTTCACCCCACCTCCTGTGAGGCTCAATGTCTGCTTAGGGCAAGAGAAAGGAATGTCAGAAGCAGCTTCTCTGAGCATCTTTTCAGAGCTTCGCCTCAGCGGCCCAAAGTTGTGGCCTTGTCCAAACTGTCAGAGCCATCTGCCTGCCATCCGTGTGGCAGAAAGACCATCTGTCAGCCTCTGACCCGTGCCTTCCCGCTTGCAAACCGTTGTAGCCAGCTCCCAGCTTGCTGAGAGCCCCCTGAGAGCCCAGCCTCCACAGCCCAGGTCCCCAAAGCTGACTGACAATTCCCACATCCTTAGAAGAGGGGATGCAGAGGGTGCGCTAGATTGAGAAACCCCACTCTCGCTGGGAGTGCGTTTGCGTACACACACGCACGCGCGCGCACACACACACACACACAAACACTCTCAGTTTTCATTTGAATCCCTGTCCTCTAGGGAAATGATTCATCACTACAAGCTCTGATTTAACACAAATGCCCACTAGACGCTACTGGATGTATAAACCGAGTATGTTATACCTGGCACAGCAAGAATGAGTATCATCCTAATGCATCTTCATCAAGTTAAGTCATTTTAAGAGATAAAAAAATTACAGGATTATCCAAAATAATAGTTGATGGTTTTTTACCTTTAAATATGTATCTTACTAACTGTCAATATTAGCTGTACAACAGAAGCCTGGGGGAGTGCTGTTAAATTAATAGCTATTCTTGGGAGATAGCTCAAAGGTTAGATGCGTGCCCGGCAGCCAGCTCAAGGACCAGAGTCCGGTCCTCAGCATCACATGGGCCTTAAAGCACACTGTGTGTACCCTGGTGACTCTTATGTGCCACCCTGGTAGCCTCAGGGATGTACTTTATATCATCTGAAGTGACCTCAAAGCTTCTAAGAACCTCTGAAGTGGCCCTTTCAACAAAAATAACAATAGCTATGCTTGGTGATCCATTTCAGACCAAGTAGACTTGAATATATGGCATAGGACCTGACCAATGTTTAACAAGTTTACAAGGTCATTCAAACTTGCAGCCCAGAGCAGGAGTCACTGAGTAGACATGGTATAAAGTTAAAAATAAAGGGTTGGATTATGGAGGTAGAGTCAAGGGCTTGGACCTTTCTTTTTGCATCATATCAAGGAAGTGTCACTGAATATATGAAACTTGGATAATGAGGACCAGCAAACATTTCCAGCAAAGAAAAGAGCAAGTGCAAAGTGATAGAGCCAGACTAAGCAGCAGAGTCTTTAAGAGCAATAGAATAAGTCTTGCTCACAAGAAGCCTGTATTGCTCTCAGAAGAGCAGAATGAGTGACAGGAGGTGAGATTTAGGGGGCAGTTCTCTGAAACTTACAGTATGTATACCAAAGTTTGGTTCTTGTCTAAATCTATTAGAAAGACATTTGGGTGTTTTAAATAATAGGAAATATGTCATCTGATTTTTATTTTTTAGAACATTTTGGCTGCTGATTTGGTGGCAGAATGGAAGCAGAAAGAGTTGCTTCTCAGTTTGGTGTCCCTAGTCTTGCAGGTGAGTTTGTAGTAGCATATTACCACCCAGTGCCTGGACTTTGGGATGGCCATTTGTGAACATTGATGACAAGTATAAAAAAAACTAATATGCTTATGGGAAAGGGTGGAGGAAATGCCCAGATGCTCAGTGGCATGGCTGAGCTGATGAACCAACACCAACAGATGCCTACTCCTGGTCTGCTTATCTGAAGAAAACAGATCTCCATTTGTGAAAACAGTAACAGTCAGAGTTTCTGTTACTAGCAGCCAACATTGCTTCATGCAGGGTACTAGTGTACCAACAAATGAAAACTATTACATCTTTGCTTTGCCCCCAGCCCCAATTTAAGCTGCTTTGTAAAGTTAGAAAATTTTCATTTGAAACTTGCACTATAGCACTGTCCTCCCATTGTTCATCGATTTGCTCGAGCAGGTCCAGTAACGTCTCCATTGTGAGACTTGTTGTTACTGTGTTTGGCATATCGAATACGTCATGGCTAGCTTGCCAGGCTTTGCTGTGAGGGCAAAATACTTTTGGTAGCTTGCCAGGCTTTCCGAGAGGGGCGGAGGAATTGAACCCAGGGTTGGCCGGGCCATCCACGTGAAAGGCAAACGCCCTACCGCTGTTGAAGAGGCAAAAATATATCTCTGCACCCTCACAGGATGGACCAGTTGATACCATTTGGATAAATGCAAGAGAATTGCATGTATCAAGAGAATCAAGCCAAACTTGATTAGAATGTGACTTCCACAAATCTGGTAGGCAGGGGCTCACAAAAACAAGAGGGTAGACGTGAGCTCCTTGGGAAAGAACTCCAGTTCTAAGGGTTAGCAGAAGCCTCGAGAGAATCTGGTCCAAGTATAGAACAGGAATCTGCTCAAAGTACAGCTTTTGGTTCAAAGCAAGCACTGAAAACCAAGATCCAACAATGGCAGAGAGTAGAGCAAAAATGTCAGCTTGGAATTTTACCCTGCTGCTATTGTCCATTACTCTTTAAAGGCTGTTGATTTGCCACCAATCCTTAAAGAAAAGGAGAGAGAAGGGCTAGGAAGAAAGTAGATATTGCTAACAAGGAGACCAAGGTCATATACAAACTCTGATCCCATAACTACCTTTATTCCTGTGGTGAGTGCAAAGATGCTGTATGAAAAACTTACATTCCAAATCAGAACTATACACATGTTTCTTTTAGCAACATTATTTTATCCGTGATTAAATGATGTGGCGCTTCATTTGGAGTTAATAGATCATTAGGCTAGCCTAAGTTCTCACTCTTTCTTTAACACTTTATATTTAAACACTATTTGAGGACCATTGTATTTAAAGTTGCAAAAATTGACTTATAAAATAAATTAAAATAAGGCAAGTCCTATTTGTGTCTCAAAGCTTATCTGTACTATTTTGTACATTATAATATTTGACATATATTCAAATCCTCACAATTTGGTTTTTTTCCCTCATACTTTTCTAAAACAAAGTGAAGAAAATGAAATTATTCCAAACACATCTGATGAGGCAACATTACCCTAATACTAAAAGTGTACAAGGACACTACAAGAGAAAAATTCAGGCCAATATCCTTAATGAACATAGAAGAAAATATCCTCAACAAAATTTTAGTGAGCCAAATCCAACAATATATTAAAAAGATTATACATCATGACCAAATGGACTTTATTACAGGAATGCTAGAATGAGTCAACATAGGGAATTCAATTAATATTTTGTTGGTACAATATATTACTGCACAATATAAGGAAATTAATATGATCATATCAATAGAAAAATCTTTTGAAAATATTCATTGTCCAAAACAAAACTCTCAACTAAACGGGATTTTTTAAAAAAGATATCAGCTAAGGTCACATATGACGTAACAACCCATCACCAACTTCATACTCAATGAAGTAGAAACCTAAATGCTTTTCTTTTAATATTGGGCACAAGATTATAAAGTAATCTCACTCTCACCACTTTTATTCAACATGGAATGAAAGTCTTAGTCAGAGTAGTTACACACATACAAAAAAAGAAAATTTAAAAATCCAAATTGAAAAAGAATAAATGAAGCTATCAATATTTGCTGATGAATAAGATTACACAGGCCAAGTCCTAAAGACTCCACCTAAACAACTATCAGACACAATTTATGCTAGGACAGCAAAGTCATAGGCAACCAAATGGACGTGCAAGCTCTACTGAATCTCTAGATAAATACAAAAAACTAACTAGAATACAATCACATCAAAGAGAATTAAGTTCCATTCCACTTAGTACAAGAAATTCATCAAGAATTGTAGAATACTGAGTTAAACAGGGGAGAGGGCAAAATGATATAAGGAGTAATAGGTGTAATAGAACTGTGAAGGAGGGATACTGATATTGGATATTGATACTTTGGTGGTATGTGCAATGTGACTAATGACATTTATTTTGAAAAGGTATAAAATCATAGTTCTAAAATATATAGTGTCGGGCTGGCGTTATAGTACAGCAGGTAGGGCATTTGCCTTGAACGCTATCAACCCAGGTTCAATTCCCGTGTGGTCCCCCAAGTAATTCCTGAGTGCAGAGTCAGGAGTAACCCCTGAGAATCGTTGGATGTGGCCCAAAAATCCACATTTATTCTTGTAAACCAACTTTGTATCAGCATAAATATTTTAAATACCTTTAAAAATGAACTAAATATATCTTTACTGATATGAGAATAAAAAGTCCCATTTCAGCATGAAATTATTATTGCTGGAGCCTGGGGGTGTGGCTCAGCAGTAGAGCATGACTTGCATGTGTGGATTCAATCCTCAATACTGCAAATGAAGAAGAAAAAAGTCATTCACTGCAAAAAGTAGATGCTTCTATAAAAACTAGATTTTATAGTAAATAAATTCTATATTTTATAGTAGATATCACTTGTATCACTTGTCATCCTGTTAATCGTCGATCTGCTCACGCAGGCACCAGGGATGTTTCCATTCGTCCCTGTTGTGTGCTAGTGTAGCTCAATGGCATCTGCTCGCTCCAGGAACATGAAGAGCCTCGAACTGATTGTTCAGGGTTTTGACGAAGAAGTCTGACCATCTTGTAGGTGGGCAGCCATGCGTCCCTTTGACATCTTGTGGAATCCAGTCGGTAACAGCTCTAGTCCAGCGGTCATTTCTAAATCGCATTACGTGTCCAGCTCATCTGGTTTTTGATGCCTTGGCAAATGAGACAGCATCCCTGATTTTTTTTTAAATTTTTATTAGTGAAACACCATGAGGTGCAGTTGTAGATTTACAAATTTTTGTGCTTTGGTTTTGGTTTTACAATGACCAAATACCCATCCCTCCAACAGTGCCCATTTTCCACCAACATGGATCCCAGTATCCCTCCCACCCCCATCCCCTCCATCCCACCCTGCCTCTGTGGCAGGGCATTCTCTTTTGTTCTCTCTCTCCTTTTGGGTGCTGTGGTCTGCAAAAGGGGCATTGAGTGGTAATCATGTTCAGTCCATAGTCTACTTTCAACATGCATCTCCCCTCCTGGGAGGATCCTCCAAACACCCTTTATTTGGTGATCCCTTCTCTATCTGAGCTGCCCTTTCCCCTAGAATGCCCGGCTGGCCTCTAAGCTGTGAAGTAATCTTCCCGGTACTGTTCTCTGCTATTCTTGGTTATTAATCTCCTATTTTGTTACTTTATATCCCCCAGATGAATGTAATCTTTCTATGTCTATCCCTCTCTTTCTGACTCATTTCACTTAGCATGATATTTTCCATGTAGTACCACTTGTATGTAAATTTCATGACTTCGTCTTTTCTAACAGCTACATAGTACTCCATTGTGTAGATGTACCAAAGTTTCTTTAACCAGTCATCAGTTCTTGGGCACTCAGGTTTTTTCCAGATTCTGACTATTGTAAAGAGTGCTGCAATGAACAAACAAGTGCAGATGTCACTTAGACTATACATTTTTGCCTCTCTGGGATATATTCTCAGGAGTGGTATTGCTGGGTCAAATGGCGTCCCTGATTTTTGATCTTTGATGGAGGTTGAAACTCCTGATTCTTTCTCTCACTTGACTGAAATGTGATATTCAGATAACCGAGTAGCCTTCTCATCCTGTTTTCGTAAGGCCCAAGTCTCTGAGGCGTATGTTACTGAAGGAAGAAAGGTGGAGTCGAAAAGATGTGCCCAGAACCGAAGATTCTTAGTCCTCTTAACTATTTCTTCAATGCTCTTGAAGACGTTCCAAGCCGCTCTCTTCCTCCTGCACAACTCAGGTGCCAGTTCATTTGTCATGTTGACTTCTCGACCTAGGTATACATAACTGTTGCATTCTGAGATGTTCATTCCATTGAGAGCAAATGGAACATCAGGAATGAGACTATTTCTCATAAACATTGTCTTCGTGAGATTCAGCTATAGTCTGTCCTTTCCACACTCACGGTTGAAGTCGGCCAGCATTTGTGCCGCTTGGCTAATATTTGGTGTTATTAGAACAATATCATCAGCTAAGCGGAAGTGGTGCAGTTGCTGACTGTCTATCTTCACTCCCATTCCTTTCCATTCCAGTTCGTGCATGACGTTCTTGAGGGTGACACTGAAGAGTTTCAGTGAAATGGTATCACCCTGCTGAACCCCTCTCTTTATGTCAATGAACACTTCCTTGTAGAATGGTGAGATCCTGATGGTGAATCCGTGATACAGCTGATGGAGGATCCTGATGTACTGAGTTTGAACGCCCTTGTTTGGCTTCAGTGATGGCTTCAGTCTCAACAGAATCAAAGGCCTTAATTAAATCAATGAATGTTAGACAGAGCAGCATCTTGAACTCTTGCAAAACCTCAATGAGCTTGGTTACTGTGTGGATATGGTGGATCGTGCTCAATCCTTTTAGGAACCCGACTTGTTCACATGGTTGACCTTCATCTAGTGTTCTGCCTATTCTATTCAGAATGATTCGAGTGAACAATTTGTAGAAGACAGACAACAGGCAGATAGGGCGATAATTGCCGATGTCGTTGATGTCTCCCTTCTTGTATAACAGAATGGTCCTGCTGGTTTTCCACTGGGGACGGAACCTTGCATTCAGACAGGTAGCTTGTGAAAAGCCAAGCCAGTGTATTGATGAGTACTGGCGGCGGATTCTATAGGTGTTCAGGTCTGACCTTTCCTGGACCAGGTGCTGTACGCTTCTTTACCGATGAAATGGCATGTTGGATTTCGGAAGGGAGAACGTTGGGAACGACATATCCGTCCAGCAGAATTTGGTATGTGGGCAGGTGGATGTGACTATCAAAGAGATCTGAGTAGAATTCTTGGATAATCTTCTGATAATCTGAGTAAAAGTCGTGGATAATCTTTCCATTGCCCTTCTGGAAGATGGGCACTCCAGGATGTCAGAGGGCAGTAGATAATTTTTTTAAAATTTAGAGTACTTATGTATACAGTCATTTTAAAAATAACTTCTGATTCTCTAGTTTCCTTAGGGGGAGTAATATTCATAAGAGATAGTACATACCTACCTATGTTCATTGTAGTACTGTTTATAATATCCAAGATCTGGAAACAACCGAAGTGCCCACCAAAAGATGGGTAAATAAAGAAATTGTGGTATAGATACACAATGAAATGCCACCTTGTACTAAGTAAAGATGAAATTTGCATTTTCTATAACATTGCTAGGATTATAAGGTGTCATGATAAGTGAACTAAATCAAAACAAGAAAGAGAATATTGGCTCTGGTGGCCCTTAGCACTGCAGGGCCTGAACAGAACTAGGTTGAATATTGCTTAAAGTGGTTTACTAAGCATACTTTATTTTTTTTAAATTTTATTAGTGAAACACCATGAGGTACAGTTGTAGACTTACAAATTTTTGTGCTTGGGTTTCAGTTATACAATGATCCAGTACCCATCGCTCCACCAGTGCCCATTCTCCATCAGTTACATTTTTAAAAAATTTTTGTTAGTGAAACACCATGAGATACAGTTGTAGATTTACAATGTGTTGTGCTTGGGTTTCAATTATACAATGATCAAACACCCATCCCTCCACCAGTGCCCATTTTCCACCACCACGGGTCCTAGTATCCCTCCCACCCACCACCCCCGAACACCACCCTGCCTCTGTGGCAGGGTATTCCCTTTTGTTCTCTCTCTCTCCTTTTGGGTGTTGTGGTTTGCAAAAGACGTATTGAGTGACAATCATGTTTGGTTTATAGTCTACTTTCAGCATGCTTCTCCCATCCTGGGAGGATCCTCTCAACACCCTTTATTTGGTGCTCCTTTCTCTATCTGAGCTCCCTTTTCCCCTAGAATGTGTGGCTGGCCTCCAAGCCATGGAGCAAAACTCCTGGTACTAATCTCGGCCACTCTTGGGTTTTAGTCTCCTATTTTGTTACTTTATGTTCCCCAGATGAATGCAATCTATCCCTCTCTTTCTGACTCATTTCACTTAGCATGATACTTTCCATGTAGTACCACTTCTATGTAAATTTTATGACTTCATCTTTTCTGAAAGCTACATAGTACTCCATTGTGTAGATGTACCAGAGTTTCTTTAACCAATCATCTGTTCTCAGGCACTCAGGTTTTTCCAGATTCTGGCTATTGTAAAGAGTTCTGCAATAAACAAACAAGTGCAGCTGTCACTTCGACTATACATTTTTGCCTCTCTGGGATATATTCTCAGGAGTGGTATTGCTGGGTCAAATGGGAGTTCGATTTCTAATTTTTTGAGAATCGTCCATACTGTTTTCCAGAAGGGCTGAACCAGTCGGCATTCCCACCAGCAGTGATGGAGGGTCCCTTTCTCGCCACATCCGTGCCAGCACCGGTTGCTTTTGTTCTTTTGGATGTGGGCCAGTCTCTGTGGTGTGAAATGATATCTCATTGTTGTTTTGATCTGCATCTCCCTGATGATTAATGATGTAGAGCATTTTCTCATGTGCCTTTTAGCCATTCGGATTTCTTCTTTGGGAACGTTTCTCTTCATTTCGTCACTCCATTTTTTGATGGGGTTAGACGTTTTCTTGTGGAGTTCAACCAGTACTTTGTATATCCTTGATATCAACCCCTGTCAGATGTGTATTCGGCGTATATCCTTTCCCATTCTGTAGACTATCTTTGTATTTTGGTCACTGTTTCTTTTGAGGTGCAGAAGCTTCTTAGTTTAAGATAGTCCCATTTATCTATCTCTGTTTTCACTTGCTTGGCCAGTTGTGTGACATCTTTGAAGATACCATTAGCTTCAATATCATGGAGGGTTTTGCCAACTTTGTCTTCAGTGTACCTTATGGATTCCGGTCTGATGTTGAGGTCTTTAATCCATTTTAATCTTACTTTTGTACATGACGTTAGGCAGAGATCTTAGCCCACTTTTTTGCATGTAGCCGTACAGTTTTGCCAGCACAATTTGTTAAAGAGGCTTTCCTTGCTCCACTTCACTTTTCTTGCCCCCTTGTCAAAAATTACAAGATCATATGCTTGGGGGGAGATGTCAGTATGTTCAGCCCTGTTCCATTGGTCTGCCGCTCTGCCTTTGTTCCAGTACCATGCTGTTTTAATTATTACTGCTTTGTAGTAGAATTTGAAGTTAGGGAGATTGATTCCTCCCATTTTCTTTTTCCCAGGGATTGCTTTAGCTATTCGTGGGGGCTTATTGTTCCATATTAATTCCAGGAGTGTTTTGATCATACTTTAGAGTGAAGTCCCTCATCAAAATAAAGAAAAGAAGAAAGATAAAATATCATGATCTGAAACTGTAACTAAAAGGAGTTAGATTATAATACAGAATAGAAATTAATTAATAGAAAACAAAGCACTTAAATTGTTGACTGCATTAAGACAAATTTTGGTGTACTCACT
Source organism: Sorex fumeus (assembly GCF_029834395.1). Taxonomy (NCBI): domain Eukaryota; kingdom Metazoa; phylum Chordata; class Mammalia; order Eulipotyphla; family Soricidae; genus Sorex; species Sorex fumeus. Next base: position 11,975,355 of record NW_026606138.1, on the reverse strand, counting down.
CAGAAAAGTTTGATTACCTCATAAGACATCTATTTTAATATCCTGAATAAGACAAGGGGACTAAGTTAGCTTCATCCAATTACTGGTGGACAAGGCCAATTACTGGTGGACAAGGTAGGAAAACAGGGGCTCTGTTTCTACCAGGTGGAACAATTGAAACAGGTCAACGAGATCTGCAGTTACCTTGGGGTCAACTGTGACTGAGCCTCAGCAAATGCAGTTTTTGTCTGAAGGCTTCCTCCTGTCTTTCCTCTTCCCCTCAGTCTTGCTCGAGTTTCAGCTGAGAGCTGAACTCTTTCATAACCATCTTGACAAGAAACTAAATCTCTGACTCTGATTCTAGACACTCACAACATCACATCATCAAATTCCCTGACCACTTTTCTCCAAAGAGGAAAAATCTACCAGTTGCATTTATTTATACCGTCAACGAGAACAGTTCAGGACGGATGTATATGAACACTGCAATGAGATTGTTCATCTGAGAAACTTGATAGTGTTTTCCAGTATTCATAAGTGTTTCTTACCTTCTCTCTGTTTTGTCTATTGTCACAAAGAAAAACACGTCACTTAGTATCAGAGGCTGACCTCTAAGCGCTCTTCCAGTTTTTAACTGTTATGGTTCAAAATATTGGATTATTTCTAACAGAACTTGAAGAGGCCATCAATTCCCTTTGTTTTCAGAGAGAGAGAGAGAGAGATAAAAACAAAAAAAAGGGGAAATGACTAGTCCAATCAGAATTTCTTTTGTTCTCTCAATTCTAGAGGCAGCAAACAAAGCCACTTTCCTAAAGTGATAGAGGGTCATCCCAGTCTCTGCACAGACACTTGGGAGTAGCAACCCCACCTCTGCCACCAAACAAAGCTCTGTCTTAGTGCTCAGCACTGCTCAATCCTGAGGAAAGACAACAGTCCTAAGAAGTGTGCCAGTCGTCAAGCACCTCATTCTAAATGACAAAAATTGATGACACAAGGGGAGTTCTTTCTCAGTTTATAAAAAGGAGAATAGAATAAAAATTGTAAACAATTCAATCGGATATTATGATGCTAATAAAGACCACATACTGAATAATGACTACATCCCAGCCAAAAGGCACATGTTGCATTACAGTTCTCTGACTTTGATTTCATTGTCATCCTCTTTGCAGCAGTTCAGTTGCTTAAAGTGGTTTACTGAGTTCAGTTCAGTTGAACTCCGAAACCTCTTGGCCAACTAACCCTTGCCCTTCCTGATAAAGCATTTGGTAGTTTTTCTCAGACTTTAATTCTGCTCAAAATTCTCTTGGGTTTCATGCTTAAAATGCAAAATACTGTGTCCTACCCTTAGATATGTGAAGGCTGCAGCTCTAAGATGGCTCCAGAAATCTTCACTGAAAAGAAAAATTAGGTGATTTGAATGCAGATGGTCCTGTGGTCACACTTTGAGGAGTGCTGAATTTCACTGCTCTACCTTGGTTAACTGAATGTCTGGATACCTTCTCTGACTTAGAAATAGGAAAAGAAGCAGGAGCACAAATCTACTATAAACCTAAAAAGAATTTTCTATCTTTTCCTCTGCATAGAACTCTTTTAAAAAATCTTTTATATATAGGACATAAATATTTTTAGGATAACTTTGCAAACCTAGTGTTAAACTTCTGAGTTTTATTTTTTATGATTAGTAGCATATTGTTTTTAATAGTTGCTTGGATATATTATTAAATATTGAAAGTTGTCATTTCTATAGGAATTACATATTTACAAATATCAATTATATACATGGAGTATATTGTACATATTAAATATTACTAGTCATCACATACAATTTTTAGCAGTGGTCAAAATTACAATTTGTTCCTCTTAACCCCTAACAATACTTGGATTTCATTTTTTCCTATAAAATATTTATAGTAAATTATATTCTGAAGGTCTTTCTAATACACAATATTTTTAGTCAAATTAAACTATATTTTTAAAGGTGTGGAATGTGTTTAATATTTTTCTTTATATCAAAATCACATCCCTGGGGGGGGAATGTAGTTGACTTTCTTAACTATCACTTAATCTCAGGGCCACCAGCATGCCTTTAGGAGGCAGAGAAGTCTTGGGTTCTGAACAATCATACAAACAAAGATGGCCCCCAAAATTAGTCTATCAAGGATCTTGGAAACATGCTTAAGAGAACTTCATTAATGAAACTGTGCTTTAAAACCACTCCAAAGTCAAACACCTCTGTTTTTAAAAGCTACTTCAGGAAACTTCCAGCTGATCTACATTCATGAAACTAAGCCAAAACACTAATACACAAAAATGTTCTATGTAGATGAATTGACTCTAGCCTATTACAGCATAAGTGGAGGTGGGAGAGCAAAGGAGAGGTGAGGAATAAATTAATGGATTTAAATACATAGTGACAAGGCCAGGTGCCCAGGGATATACCAATTATTAAGAAATTTATGATAGGGGCTGGAGCAATAGCACAGCGGGTAGGGCATTTGCCTTGCATGCAACTGACCTGGGTTCGATTCCCAGCATCCCATATGGTCCCCCAAGCACTGCCAAGAGTGATTCCTGAGTACAAAGCCAGGAGTAACCCCTGAGCATTGCCAGGTATGATCCAAAAAGCAAAAAAAAAATTATGATAAACCAATTTCAATTCTGAATAATGGTTGTTAATTATTTTTAAGTTCCAACGCATTCTGAACATTTTACTGTAGAGACACAATCATTCAGAACATTTGATACCAATGAAAAGAATATGAAAGAAGAATTTAATTGAGCAAAAAGGTAGGTTTTATCCTTTATGTCTTTTTCTTAATAATAACTTTATATTACAAGATCTTTAAGGGCTTTCCAGAAAATAATTGCATTTAGAGTTAGAAATTCTACAGGGAAAGTGACTTGTTGGTTTTGGGTTATGGCAAGGTCTGAAGACAATTTCAAGTCTTTTTAACCCAGAATTTGATACTTAGATTAAGACCTGAGATCTTAAACCAGGCCATTGTAATTGTATTCACACAGGAAATAGTTTAAAATATTGTTGGGACATTAAAAATAATAAAAACACAGCCATGCCCTTTCATTAACGTACTGCCTAGGACTGCTTTTATATTATAAAGATAAAAATTGAGTAAGTTAAATTTAGTATCTACAGAAAAAGTTATCAACCCTGATAAGATCTTAATCTACGTTTCAGTCTTCTTTACTATCTCTCTCAATATATCTTCTATACTGTAGAATATATAAAATCAGACTTATTTTATTACTGCTTCCCCTATGCCATTGTCTCTTACCATTACTTACTTCTTAATACAATTGTATATTCTAAAACCCGTTTTATCTCTCTAAGACTCAACCCAACTATTATCATGTTGTGTTTTTCCAAGTGCCCAGAAGATAACTGGCCCCTCACTCATCTATTCTGTATTCAATACTTTTTATGTACTTATATTATAATACTGATTACATATTGCTACTTTATTTTACTCATTGGGGTCCTTTATTACCTTGTGAAGTACTTGAGGGCAATTGTCAGCATTTTTTTGTTCCAAATACCTTGCAAAATGACCAACTTATGTAAGTATTCATGAGTGATGAATGAATGAATTGTGGATCACGCATAAAAATTTGGAACACTGACCAGTAAATTACATTTTGCTAATTTAATTATATTAGCCATCTCATAGAAAACTGCCTTGCTCTACAAGGGAAGTATAAGAGATGATTCCAAATGATTTGGAATTTACCACAAGGAAAGAAAAGGCTAATAGTTCCATTTATACATAAAGATGAATATATTTATTTTTATAAATGAAATATCAAAAGAAAATAGGGACAAAAAGAAATCCTTCTGTTAAATTATTTTTCTTTTTATGTTCTATAGGAAAATGCACATTTGCCATTACACCAGTTATAGGTGTATACTGGCATTAGTTCCCTTCTCTATCATTAAAATTCCTACCAATAGGAATATTCCTTTAGAACCTTGAGTTCTGTTTTTGAATACTGTACATAACTCTATTCACAGTTCTTCGATAAATCCCTGCACTGTAGCACTATCCTCCCATTGTTCATCGATTTCCTCGAGCAGGCACCAGTAACGTCAGCACTGTGAGACTGGTTGTTACTGTTTTTGGCATATCAAATATGTCACAGGGAGCTTGCCAGGCTCTGCCGTGAGGGCAGGATACTCTAGGTAGCTTGCCTGGTTCTCCAAGAAGGACGAAGGAATGGAACCAGGGTCGGCCACGTGCAAGGCAAACACCCTACCCACTGTGCTATCACTCCAGCCCATGCATTTTCTGACTTACAACTTTTAATTTTTTTGGCTTTTTTGGGTCACATCCGGAGATGCACAGGGATTAAATCTCTGCATAAACAATTTTTTACACTTCATGGTGGGTCAACTTAGTTCCAAAGGTACTTATGGTAGCCACATTTCAGAGTTACCAAATTCATTGAAAATATAGTGTAACATTGTAATACTCAATTTTTCCTCACTGTATGTGTTTTTTGGGTGTGAATTAAACTTGAGTCTTTACTTAAGAATTCCTGCAAGTGAGGAAGCCCCCATTTATATAATAGAAACTATATATAAACTAAACCCAACACTAAACAAAGCACATTTCTGTAAGAATAATATATTGTCACTGTCACTGTCCTCCCATTGTTCATCAATTTGCCAGAGCGGGCCCAGTAACGTCTCCATTGTGACAATTGTTACTATGTTTGGCATATTGAATACCTCATGGGTAGCTTGCCAGGCTTTGCTGTGCGGGCAAGATGCTCTCGGTAGCTTGCTGGACTCTCCGAGAGGGGCGGAGGAATCGAACTCGGGTCGGCCATGTTGGCTGAATGCAAAGCAAATGCCCTACCCGCTGTGCTATTGCTCCAGCCCGAGAATAAAATAATTTTTAAAAATTTAATAGGTGAGAACATAGACTAAAATGTTCAATTTAACCATTAAATTGAGATCTTTTGAACTTACTACTACTATATGGGGAAGAAATTCTGTATTTGTTTTGAAAGAGCACTAATTCTAGAGTTTTCTTGAAATGGTGTATAGAAGGTACACATAGCTGTTGCATTCGGAGATGGTCGTTCCATTGAGAGCGAATGGGGCGTCAGGAACAAGGCTGTTTCTCATAAACATTGTCTTCGTAAGATTCAGCTGTAGTCCTACCTTTCCACACTCACGGTCAAAGTCGGCCAGCATTTGTGCCGCTTGGCTGATGTTTGGTGTTATTAAAACAATGTCATCAGCAAAGCGGAGGTGGTGTAGTTGCCGACCATCTATCTTCACTCCCATTCCTTCCCATTCCAGTCGTCGCATGATGTTCTCGAGGGTGGCACTGAAGAGTTTTGGTGAAATGGTATCACCCTGCCGCACCCCTCTCTTGACATCAACGATCACTTCTTTGTAGAATGGTGAGATCCTGGTAGTGAATCCGCAATACAGCTCACGGAGGATCCTGATGTATTGGGCTTGATGTATTGTATTGTACACATTGCAACAGCTATGTGTACCTAGGTCGAGAGGTCAACATGACAAATGACCTGGCACCCGAGCTGCGCAGGAGGAGGAGAGCGGCTTGGAACGCCTTCAAGAACGTCGAAGAAATAGCTAAGAGGACGAAGAACCTCCGGCTCCGGGCACATCTCTTTGATTCCACTGTTCTTCCTGCATTAACATATGCCTCAGAGACCTGGGCCCTACGCAAACAAGATGAGAACGCCATTCAGGTCTCCCAAAGAAGAATAGAAAGAGCTATGCTTGGAATATCACGTTTCACTCAAATGAGAGAACGAATCCGGAGTTCTGACATCCGTCGACGATCAAGGATCAGGGACGCTGTCTCATTTGCCAAGGTGTCGAAAATCAGATGGGCTGGTCATGTAATGAGATTTAAGGACGACCGTTGGACTAGAGCTGTTACTGATTGGATTCCACGGGATGTCAAGAGACCGCGTGGCCGCCCACCTACCAGATGGTCAGACTTCTTTGTCAAGGTCATGAACGATCGGTTTGAGGCCCTCCATGTTCCCGGAGCGAAGAGATGCCATTGGGCTACACTAGCGCGCGACAGGGACAAGTGGAGACGTTACTGGCGCCCGCTTGAGCAAATCGACGACTAACGGGAAGTTAAGTGATTAAGTGAAGGTGTATAGAAAATATATTAGAAGTTTCCACAGAATTCTCCTGGGAGAAGTTCTTTTAGGACAGTGTGAATAAACAAGGATGTGACTTCCACCTGGTCCCTTGCTCAGTGTCTACACATCCTCTCAGTTACAACTGTTAACACTGGCTGGGGAGTGCATCTGATTGTCCAGCTCCTGTCTCTGGACCATAGCAGGTCGCACACAGTTTTTATATCTGTTTCCATGGTGACAGGAATACCATGGCTAGAAATCAGGTTGACAACTAGGATTTCAAATCAGAGACCTGCCTTCAATTGAGCTTCGTTTTAAAAATAATTTGAGTTTACATAGTGTCGTTGAAGAAATGGAAATGATTACAATACACCAATTTCAAAAATGAAGTAATAAGTTAAAGGTGAAGATAAATCTATAAAGCTAGAATATCTCTAGATCATTTGAAAATATTTTTGGTGGGAAAAACTTCTTAGATCATAAAAAGAAGAAAAAACAAAAAGGAAAGGATCAGTGTTTTCTCAATCAGAGTTGGGCCAACTGTATGGTTTTAGAGCCGTAAAACTGGTTACTTTTTCTTCTTATGTATTAAAAGGTATTTGGTATGATTCTTCAAACAGAACAGCCTTAAGACCCAACATGTTTATTTTCCTAATGTTCCAGTGAATTTTTAATGTCTCTTTACATACTGCGTTTACCCTCTCTATAGTGCAGTTGAAGATGACATTTTCCTTCTTTGTATTTTTTTCTTGTATGCTATTAAAGAAAAACATACAAGAATTAAAATATTATTGGGGGCCCGAGATATAATACAGCAGTGAGGTGTTTGCCTTGAGGCAGGTGATCCAGATTCATTCCAGATGTAAGCCTTGAGCTCCACCAGATGTGGCCTTGAAACAAACAATCCAAAAAATATTATCAGGCCTACTCTTACGAGTCTTGAGTAGTTAAAATCCATGACTATGAATCTGATTGATTAGATAAAGTATAAAAAGTCAATGATAAAATATGGAAAACTTTTGAAGAATTTATGACAAATGCTTTACATTCTTAATAGTAAAAAGGGGCTTTTTAAACAAACTTAACACAGATAATAAACACAAGAAGAAATAAAAAATTACTGAAGGTAAGTAATTTCAACTTTATTATTCATCAAGGAAGCAAATATGAGCAAATTATTGTCCACTTCTTACTATGATTCTCGTTCTTGTCTCCATATCACAATCCTTTGTGGGGTAGACTCAGTGTCTAGCTTCCGTTTCTCAAAGATTCTGATTCAATATCCAGAAGAGGGACCCTGTTTAACAATTTCAAAAATATGACTCATAAACATTTGTTCTCCTTCCATTTAAGTGCCTTCAATGTCTTTCCAATTGCCTCCTGTTCTACAACTCCCCAATTCAGTAGCTTCTAATTTTGTTGTAAATGTTGTGTTTTATTTGCTGAGACATCTCTGAAATTTTGCTTCTGTTGCTTTCACGTATAAATGTTAGAATTTTTTGTTGTAATGCATCACAAACATTTTTAAAAACAATATTTAGAATGATTTTTCTCAATACTTTTCTATCTTTTTGTCATTTTTTGCTTTGTTTTATAAGCAAAGTCTGAAACAAACTTTATAGATTTTTTTCATTCCTTTGATATATGTGGGTTTTATTTGTTTTAAAGTTTTAGAAATGTACTAAGGTGTTAAGTCATTGTAAGCCTCAAATGTGAAATCAATATTTGTTTTAGTTCTTTTAATTTATTGTTAAATATAGGAAAATTCCTTTCTATTGTATTTTAAATTACTTTTTCTGTTTCTATTGTTTTGGTTTGATTCTCAAAATTACTTGCAATTTTATTACTGCAAAGTAAGTTTCTGACCTTTTCAGCATTTTATTCATTGATTTTTATCTTGAGTTTTATTTAAAATTAATTTGATTGTAGTTTGTGTATCATGTTTATACTAGTGTTAATGGTCTTCAGGTATAAAGTAACTTTACCTCATCACCACCAACATGTCTAACACTCCCCCATCTCTGTTTTCACGTTGCTTCTTGCTTACCTCTTCATTTTCTTTCTTTGTTACCTCAATGCTTGGTAGCCTGACTTTTGTAATTCAAGACAAAGGATTTGTCATTGTTTGATACTATTTCCTTGACTGTTGTCTCTATATTCCACAAAAAAACTAGCTGATATGGTGTTTGTCCTTCTCCCTATATCTTCTTTTGCTTACCACACTATCCCCAGTTCCATTCACATCTCAGCAAATAGCAAGATTTCTTCCTCTCTAAGTAGTATTACAGTGTGTATATAGACCACAACTTCTTTATCCATTCATCCTTGGACACTTGGGTTTAAAGTAGGACCAACACTCAGTGCTACTTAGAGAATGATATGATATCTAGGATGGACCCAGGATCTTGCACATACAAGGCATGTGTGTTACCATTTGCATCACATCCACAACACTAAAGATTTTTAGTTTAGAAAATAACTTTAAAAAATAATACTTACCCTCAAGAAAAAATAATTCTTTGCCTGAGGATATGTTTCTTCTCCACATTTTACTATCAGTTTATTAGTAGAGACACATTTATATACTTGTGTATATATTTGCTCAGATCTGTCTATAATCTATATTTATGTCTCCTCTTTGCTCCCCTTTCTCTGTCTGTCTTCCTTCTCCCTGCTTTCCTCCCTGCTTCCCTCTCCCTCCCTCTCTCTCTTCTTCCCTCCCTCCCTCCATCCTTTCCTCCTTCCCTTCTTCTCCTTCCTTCCTTCCTTCCTTCCTTCCTTCCTTCCTTCCTTCCTTCCTTCCTTCATTCTTCCTCCATTCATTTGTCTCCCCTTTCCTGCATCTTTCTCTTCTCTTGCCTACCTCCTTCTTTTGTTTATTTTCTTTCATTCTTTACTTAATCACTTACTTAACTTCCCGTTAATCGTCGATTTGCTCGAGCGGGCGCCAGTAACGTCTCCATTTGTCCCTGTTCCATGCTAGTGTGGCCCAATGGCGTCTGTTCACTCTAGGAACACGAAAAGCCTCAAACCGATCGTTCATGATCTTGATGAAGAAGTCTGACCATCTGGTAGGTGGGCGGCCACACGGTCTTTTAACATCCCGTGGAATCCAGTTGGTAATGGCTCTAGTCCAGCGGTCTCTTTAAATCTCATTACGTGACCAGCCCATCTGATTTTTGATGGCACGGCAGAGCCTGGCAAGCTATTCGTTGTGTATTCGTATGCCAAAACCAGTAATTTCATTATTTATGTACCCTTAAAGAGAGGAAATGCTCTCTAGGTTTATACTGGGATCAGTGGTGGTGGAGAATGGGCACTGGTGGAGGGATGGGTACTCGATCATTGTATAACTGAAATCCAAGCACAAAAACTTGTAAATCCACAACTGTATCTCATGGTGTTTCACTAATAAAATTTTAAAAAAACAATAAAAAAACATCATTCTTAGATTTCCTTTATCTTCCTTACTGCCTTTTTGCCCTCTGGGTGACTTGTGCTTCTAAGGTCAGTGTGGTGTGCAGTGCTCTTTCTGTTTGGTACAAGAGGTATTCTTGCAGTATGAGTATGCTCACTGGTTGATCTTAAATGTGATATTTGTTTTTTTTTTACTTGAATGTAGAATGAAACAGTTTAAAATAGCACCAACCACTCAACACTTCTCTGTCTTTCCTTTTGTCTATAGTAGTTTTCCTTAGATGACTCAGAGCTATCACTTCATGCTATGTTACAAGTTGTGAGTTAACAGCCACTGAATACACGTAGGAAAACAGTTGATGGGAATGTAAAGAGTAGGAGCTGGACTTGGAAGCCAGTGTGCCTAACTTCCAATTGGGATGCATGTGCCTATGTCCAAGGCAGCCTGTTAGACAGAACAGTGAGTGACTGAGTGTTATCTTATTACTAAGAATCGTTCCTGTTCTAGTTCCTAGGTGGTATGTGTGGTTTGTGGTGAATAGTCCCACAATAAGTTTCTGAATTCATTATCCTAGATGATTCTGTTCATGGAACTCCACAACTATGGCAAATTTAGTTCGTGATTCTGTGACCAGAATCTATCTTTTATTATACTTTGAAGTATTTTATTTAAAAATTGGAATATAATTTGCTAGGCACATCCAGTTTACTGCCATGAAGATTTTAAAAACATACTAAAGTCAAGAATCCTTAGCATGTTTTAAAAATCTTCCACTCATGACAGACCTGTATCGGAGTTTAAAAGCCTGTAATGAAGAAAGACAGAAAATGGGCTAATTGAAGGTGGTACAAGGGAATTGAAAACCCTAATTTTACAATGATATTGGCATTTTATTTTATTGTAACCCCTGAAGGTAAGTAAGCACAATGTAATTGGGGAATAACTTCCGTTAACAAATGGTGGTGGCTGTGACACTTTAAATTGGGTTAAAAATCTGGGAATGTATTACAAAATGGAAACAGCTAAGAGTGGATACTTTTCAGTGCAGTGGCACAAGAGCCTTGGTGGTGGTGCAAGGAGACATTATACTTAGAAAGATGTGAGGTTGCAATCTCCACATTTCATAGTATTATAAAGCAATGACAAGTCAATAACATTTACTTACGAGAAAAATATATGACCTATATTGAACTGTAGACCCAAATTTATCGTATTTACTTTTGAATATAGATGTAATTTATATATAACTTACTGTAGACTGGAATTCTAAGATTCATTAGTAGGGTTAGAAGGAGCACTACATCTTGGAGATGAAAAGTAAAAGTAATAGTGTCTCATAGGAACACATTGTGTCTGCCATGGAGAGTTCTGGTCATTGAACTCTAATCTAATGGAGTCACTCTGGAGAAGGTTGAAGGACATGCTGAATGATTAAGAACGTGAACAACCAGAGCAATTCTGCTCATAGAATTGGGGTTGACCTGTTAAAATAAAGATAGAGGATAGTTTCAAACAATGCAGTGGTTGCAAGAGACTCAATGGATAGACTTACTGCCCTCATCCTGCTCCCCTTCTTATCTACCCAACTCTTTCTCTCCCACACATCTATCTCCTCTCTCTCTCCCCCCCACACACACACATGCACGCACACACACATGCATAATTTTTTGTTACTGCTTTTGTGGCCATACCCAGCAGTGCTCAGGAGTTACCCTGGGCTCTTTTCTCAGGAATCCCTCCTGGCATGTTTGAAAGAAACACATAGGATGCAAACCATAGTACCCAGGTCAGCTGCATGCCATGCAAGATCCCAGTGTTCTGTACTCTCTCTCTCTCTCTCTCTCTCTCTCTCTCTCTCTCTCTCTCTCGACCCTACACAAAATTTTTGAAAAAAAATTTCTGTGTGTGTTCTGACATTGGGCTTAGCAGACTGTCAAAGGGAAGCAAAAACAAAGTTGTTTGAAATAGACCCAAACTTTCCAAGGTGATTTAGGGAACAGCAGCTGTGGGTGCCAAGAAAAGAATGTTGAGTCAACTGGATAGCAAGACTTGTTCTGCTGCAGCCATTCTGGGGCTTTTTATGACTGCACAGAGCATGATAAGTGTTCTCTTCACCTTTTTCTTCTCCTGTACTTTCAAATATTTACATGAAATTGGCTGTGAATTCCTCCACTCCTTTGCTGTAATGCTTGTGGAAGGTGCTGATTCTCAGCATTGGCTTCAATAGACACGAAGGGAGGAATTAGATAAGGACATACAACAGAAAAATAGGACACAAATAGAAATATGGAATGCATTCCTTTTATGAATGACCTCAAACAAACCTTCCGTAGAGCATGTGGCAAAATTTCAATAGCAGATGATTCTGTCCTAAAATATAAGAATCAGTATCATTAACTGAGCAACGTGTAAAACTGAAAATGAGTCTGTAATAGGATAGTGTGTATTATAGTTGTGTTTCCAACTTATGGCAGATTGTTTCAATTTTTTCTTTAGTCTGTAAGGAACTAAGTTCTATAACTAACATTTATTAAGGCATTTTATATTATTTCAGTGATAGAAAGCACTTTATGTACTGTTTAATTTGATGCTCAAAACAATAGCCCTTATTTGGCAGTTGGTAGTTACCTTATTTTACAATCAAATATGGCTAATAGGGATCAGAAAATTGCTAAAAGACACAATCGTTGATTTATAGAGTTAAGATTAAATATTGATACAGGAGAGATAATACAGGAGTTTTGTCTCTTTAAGAATACCTTGCACGTTGCCAAGACTAGTCCATTCCCGCACCACATATGGTCCCCAGAGCCCCACCAGCAGTGATACCAGAACACTGAGCCAGGAGGAAGGACACTGCCAGAATGGCTCAACCGCACCCCACCCCCGGTCCTGCCCCAAATATGAATCCAGCTCTAACATTGTTCTTCAAACCAAGTTCCAAACCTACTTCACCACAATGTAATTTTGACTGAATAGCAAAGTATATTGGTGTTTGTCAGTTCAGATGACAGATGAGGCTGTCTACGCATGTACGGGGAACTGCTGTTGGCAGTAGGAGAGAATTTTACATGACTTCCAAGAAAGAAAGCAACTGATAGATGATGGAGAATGACAACACCAGCATCTGGGGTCTTCTTACTGTTGGTGCCTCCACAGCAAGGCAGAATGCCCATGAGCCAGTGTGTCAGGTCACAACATTATCCTGGCAACTACCAGACCAACCTGGCAGGGTGTCCTACTTTCTCAGACTTTCCCTCTTCATCTGTCTCATGGATCTGAGCTTATCTGAGTGTTTATCTCTTGGGATCATCCCTTAAAGTTTTTCCTTTCTCCTATGCATGGGTCCCTGGCTCACCTGAAAATCTGCTCATTCCATGAAGAAACACAATGGCCTTTTCTACCTCTGCCAGATTCTACCTTTAGCTCTGACCTGTGTTCAGCTTACTATTCCTTGCCTGTGCTTGCGGAAGAGTAGAGTTGGCTCTGTGGCACAGGGAAAATTTGTTCCAGGGATAGTTCCAATGAACCAGTGAAATATGAAGATGAATTTTCTAGTAGTCATAGCTGTCCAAAAATGGCTTCTGCCTGAATGGTAATAATGATGTTTGAGGGATTCAGATACAATTGTACGTTGATGTAGTGAGAATAGCATCTGCACCTAAGTTTTGATGCACTAATAAAACCCTCCCTTCCCTGAGATTATCTTGCAACACCTCAGGCTTCTCTGCACGTTAGGTTGCACATCCATCTTCTTCATTCTTCTCCCATGTATGTCCAGGCTGATAGAGCAGCCCTTACCTGAGATACTGAGACACAACCTTATCCGACCTCACCTTCATGCTCTTATCAGAGAAGGAAAGTCATGACACTAAGAGTTATTTCTCAGAGCCATAGCTCATGGATATATGTCATTAACCAAAGCAAGTCAGGGGGCACCCCTGAGTACAAAAGGGTAGAGATTTTTAGTGTTCAAAGGGAGGATATCCTCTACCAAGATGGATATCAGTGGGGCAGAGAAGTATAAAGTGCAGAGGATCTTTGGAGCAGTAAAATAACCTACTACAGTGTCCACATTGTAATAGCAGTTAAAAAATTATGCCAAGTATTTTATGCAGGATTTGGATGTTTCCTTCTAACCTAGAGATTCTGTGGTATACAGGAGTGCCCAACCATTGTAAATAAGTGGTTATTTTTGAAGTATAGAGTGAGGGAGAAATCTGGGCGTGGAGTAGTTATGATCATAAAATTCCTGTCATAAATACTCCCATAAATTTGGGAGCAGCTGCTTATCCTTCCACCCCCCGCCCATCCCCCAATCCCAGCTGCTGGAGAATCAAGCACAGTGATGCCCAAGAGAAAGCTAGAACCAGCAATACAGGTGACTTTTTGCTGGCAAGAAGTCACTTACAAAAGATAAAATAAAGTAGTCAATAGTGTTTTCATAAATTACTATGATTAGAGAAGAAGAGAAAAAGGAAAAAGGATTTCAATGGACTGAGGTGAAGGGGTATTTGTTGCTATGATGGCAGCTGTGGTGTGGCTTGGTAGGGTTACTTTGGAGAGGTGTGAAATTAGAGCCCTAAACATACACACTTGTGTAAATTTACCTCCATAAAAAATAAATGCTATGGATAAAACGACATGGATTTCACTTGATTCTATGTATTTAAAATATTTGTATTATTTATAAATTTATCACAAATCAATATAATAGTAAGAAGATTTCTAACTATGTTGTTTATGAAGTCTTGGAGATTTGTGTTCATTTTACACTTAAAACATATCTTAATTTGAAGAAACCACATTGTAATTATTTAATAACCCTATGCAGCTATGGCTGCTGTATAGTTTAGTACCAATTTAGTGATAGATGGTGACACTTTGGAATTAGATGGCTCTGCTTCTCGTCTTGTATCAGATAAATCTAGATTTGGGGTATGGGCTTAAGTGTGATATCTTAAGCTTCTGCTGTTGAACATAGATGCAGATAAAAAGCAAGAAAAATTTAAGTATTATCAGTATTACTGGGTTATTAAACTCTTAGTCTCAGTTTTCTTATCTGTAAAAAGAGGGACATTTAGGGCTGAAGATACAGTGCAGGGGTTAAGGTGCTTGCCATAGTAAATTGTTATGATTATTGGAGGGGGGAAGTGAAGAAGGTTTCAATGGACTGGGGTGAAGGAATATTTGGTAGTATGTAGTGACTTGGTGGGACAACATTTCCTTTGGAGAGCTGTCACAGTTGAGCTGGGTTAAACTCACAACACTCCATAAGGGCTCCTGAGCCTGCTAGGAATGATTCCTGAGTGCAGAGCCAGGAGTAAGCCCTGAGTACAGTCAGTGTGACCCAACAACCCCTGCACTCCCACTCTGCCCTGCAAAAGATAATCAAGGAGGAACATTCAACATCTCTTGAATAGTCTATGAAATTCTATTATTGACAGCAACAAGATGTGACCTGACATGTCACTTATGATGAATAGTTGTATCAGTAACATTTGACTTCTTATTTTGTGAAGGAGGAAGGAATTTGAGGATGAAGCCTCATTGCCACAGGAAAGGAGGCTGTACCAGCAACCAAAGAGCAGGGAGGGAGAATGAGTGCCTACACTGCTTTCCTTTGCCATCCAGGACTCAGAGTTTTCTCCATCGTTGTCTTTCTCTACCATCTTTCTTCCTTTACCTCAACTTCTGTCATCCGGCATATGCTCTGTGTAAACAATTTTAGATAGAAAGGCTAACATCTCACATTTGGAGTCATCTAAAGAAAGAATTGAATTCCTGCATGAAAAGTAGGTCTGTGTCCTGGAGAAAACCTTATTTGAAATGGTGTCCACAGATCTGACTGCTGCTTCTGGCTGCCTAACTGTTGCTTATAATGAAATCTCATCTTAAAACTGTGAGCCATTTTGTTTCCAGATAAACTGGGCAGCTGTGCAGGCACATAAATTAAGGGATTCTTTCCTAACAGTATATTTTTGGTAACAGCATCAGGGGTCCAGCAAAGAGCCCAAGAGAACATAAAGAGATGGAGAACCTACCCCCAAATTAATGTACCTTATCATTAGGGTTGGGATACAAAGAAGGCTGGGGCTTAAAATATGACTTAAATCTGTAGCCAGCCCCTCTCCTTTGGCTCTATCTTAAGAAATTCTCCCCCCAAGTCTTTTCACAAGTTAGCCAGACCTCAAGATCTTTATATAGAGAGAGCATCTTGGGAACCAGCGTACACTGACTTTCAAAACTGTTATCAGCATTTTCCCTAGGATCAAAAAAACAAGCAATACATATTATAGTCTTGAATGCCAAGTTTAAGAAGGTTCACAATGCACTAATTTTCGAAGACAATGAGTGTCACAAAGTTGATCCTTGATCCTGTAGCAACACAGAGAAAGAACTATGTTCTGTGGTCAGCCAAGAAGTCCTGTTTTCTTAGCAACTGGCACCATTAGTTTCAGAAGTGGATAAGCAACCATTGGAATTTCAAATGGCGAATTTCCCAGAAATGCATTCTTCTTTTCTGAGAATAGCACAGATTGGCTGGTTTAAATGAGGTACCTGGGGTGATAGCCTGGCACCCAATATATAGTAAAAATATTGCCTGGGTGATTCATAATAAAACAGTCATTTACAATTTTAATTTTCTATACATCATTAGCATACATATTTGAAAAAATATATATTTCTAGCAGTAAATAACTAAATAACATTAGTGATTTTCCTAGAATTAAAGAATATATACAACTAAGATAGATCACACAAAAAAGATTTTTTCCGCTCTGTTTGATCTTGCTATTTTACATGAGTAAAATAACAAATGAATCTTTTATGAACTTCACTTTCATCATGAATAATGTTGTATATGACATTTAAGCTTTCTCTTAATAATTTACTATATATTTTTCCTTTTAATTTTTGGATACATAAAGTAAATGGGGATTTCTTATGCAGGGAGCAATTTTGCATGAACAAAACTTTCAGCGTTTTTATACAATTGATTCATTTCAAGGACATTCCCATATAGGATCCAAACTCTCCATTTCCTTTGCACTGCGATTTAATGAAACTCCAGCATTTTTCTTGCTCCAAAAATGCCAAATGTAGTTAAGAATGCCTTGATAATATGCTACTGCTAAAAACTATTTATATTCATAGATTCTTGACAGTTTACTGCTTTTTGACATGGTATCTCTCATTGTAGAGCTTCAGCCAATATTTACGTGTGTATAAATGTATACATATACAAATCATGTATACTTATACTACACAATTAACACATATGAATATTTTACTGAATCTTTGTTGGTCTCCAGTTGCTTCCAAATGTATCAACATCCTGAGAAATAAAACTATGGAAAGCTCATATTATTAGGATACAATTCTAGATATACATTTGTAAATCATCTTTAAGTGGTTATGAATATTTTCGAAGTAAGGACTAATGTATAGGAGAGCAGGATGTCCTAAATTTCAACCAATGTCAATTCCATCTTTTACTGCTCCTGTTTGAAATAACTCATTACTATCCCGCATGAAATTAGATAATAACAGTTGACCCTTTGCTTCTGTGAAGTCAGTGTGTGTGGGGTGTGTGTGTATGTGTGTGCGTGTGTGTGTGTGTGTCTGTGTCTGTCTCTGTGTGTCTGTGTGTGCTTGTGTATAGGGCAAGTGTCTGTGTTTTCAGTGAAGGAAATACATGAATGAGGGTTGAACACATTTCAAGATAGGATCTTGTCATATTTTAGTTTATAGAATAATGTTCAGCAGTATTTTTCACTGGTAAATACACGGGAACATTTTCTCCATTAAGGTCTGGGGCAGAGAAAGGGAGAAAGGTTGCATTGGCAGATATGGTGAGGTATTAGCCCAGGAATAAGAAGAGAGGGGAGGTGGGAAGTCATGCTGGACAGCATCAACATAGATTTGTGGATTACTGTGTCACTTGTCAGGGAGGCTGTATATTTGTGCGATCTTTCCCTGCTGGCCAGATAACAAGCAGCCACTCCCTCAGATCAGCATAGTTGAGTGCTGTTGGTGCCTTATTGAAGGACCCTAGGCCTGCAGCAGGCCACTGGCCATTTATGGCAGCCATACAAAGACTCCGCCTTAGCCTGTGTTTAAGTTGAGAGTAAGGTTCTCATGGGGATGGCCGGAGTTCAACATCTTTGGCCTCATTTTAAAAAGTTAACACGCCACAATGCTGTGCTCATTCTTGCAACAGCAAGTATGTGAACAGCCTAAAAAGAGAGAATGAATTAAAATGTTGTTAATTACGCTGGAGGCTATGACATTCCTTCCCAAGTAATTATTAGAGGGAGAAGTGTCCCCAGTGTTTCTGGTTCCTGATAGTTTGCACAGAAAATGGGAAATGTGCTTGACTGCCCTCTCTCAGGTCCTTGGTCTATTTCTACATGGATGGAGCTTGCCACCCCTGTCCAGTTCTAGGAAATCTGTCTACATGGATTTAGTGCACAAGCTTCCTGTCAAGAGGAAGCTGAATCACAAGGGTGCCTGTATGGTAGCAGGCATTTCATGATAGATATCCACTAGGTGGATAAGTCCAATTCCACGTAGTCTCTTAGATGAGGAGAAATGGGGGTCTTAGGAGCTTGCCCCAGTACAGGCTCTGCTCCACAGAGGTGGCTGCTGGGGCGCAAGGTAGCAGGGTAGTTTCACTTAAGAATGCTTGTATTTTCTACTGCATATAAAACTGTTAAAGGGAGGCAGATGAGAAGTGGTTATGGCTGACCCCTGGGAGCTAAAGCCATTGTATTCTTTATATAATGTGTCACCACGACAGTTTCTCTTAATGCCTTGGTTCCAGTTATAGCAGGAAAAGACAAGCCTGGCACTGCTGGGAAAGGAACAGCTACTTGTCTGCTGCCTGGTGCTGGGCAAGTGAGTTACAGAGACAACCACCTCACTCTGGCTGTAGTTTAAGCCATGTTTGTGAATGGTCTGGAGTGGTAGGGTAGATGCAGGCAGGTTACAGTCCTGTCAACTTCAGAGGTCTATTTGTTCTTGCCCAGATGCCAAATACTCTTGAATGCAGCACAGAAAGTGAAATAAGGAGAAGTAGAGCAGTTGCAGGTACTTAGAGACGTGAGGCGACTTAACACATTCTCTGTTGAGTTGAAAGGGCTTTTAATACTATTAGCAATATCCTTGGGAAACACACATGCATGCACACACATACAAACACACACACCCACTCGCACATACTGTACACACACACACACATCACAACAGGCTAGCAGGACATTCAAAACTGAATGTCCCTGGAGTAATCTTTTCTGAGGACTTTGCCCTTAACTGCAATGAATGATGCCCACGTCAGCCTAGTCTGAGACCTCTACTTCTGCTCCTCACATGTACCAGGAAGCTCTTGCCCTTTTGCAGAGCACGGGCTTATACCTGGCTTCTTGGTTTTTGAGTCTTTGTTTGCCCTTATTAGGGAAACTTTTCTGGAGATGCCTAATGGACACAGAAAACTTTTTGCTAGATAATAGACAGAACCAGAGAAAAATTGGGAAATTCTGGGAGCTTGTGTTTAGCAAGACTCAAAGTTTCCAGTCTAGACATAATGATTTCTAAAACAGAGGATTTTTTTGGTTCATCTTTTTACAACTGTAAGATCCAAGAGATAGTCTGGCATATGTGTTTATCTTTATCTAAAGCAACAAGTATTTGTTTAATCCTAGAAACCTAAAGCGGCAGAACTTGTAGATAGCCCTTCACTAGGGCTGAGATCCTTTTGATAGATTCCTTTTATTTGAGCATTAATTCCCAAACTGCCCACACACTGGAATAAACTAGAATAAACTAAGAAATCAAACAGCTCCAATGTGTGCAGGGTTCTCTTTCATTGGTTGGGTATACAGCCTGATTTTCAGAGGGCAATACATACAGCATGAACACTTTTCACTAGCACATTTGTACATAAGATGATTCATTCTTAGGATATTTCAAAGCAAATATCAAGGAAACGTTATCCAGACCATGGTGCTTTGTTTTAATGCCAAAAAACAAATAAACATTTTAGGTGGTTTTATGGAGGCAGAATTAAATACTTAAAGTTAAATCTGACTTGGTGATTTTCATTTTTGTCCAGATCACACATGACACCACTCAAGGATTATGCTTTCTCCAATTCACCTAAATGGGAATGATCATATGAGGTGAATCCACTCTTGGATAACTTTCCATTTTTTCCTCATTTAATCTTTTATTTATTTTTACCATTTATATGTTATATATATTTAAATTTATTTTTATTGAACCGGAGTGAGATACACAGATACAAACTTGTTCCTGATTGGGTTTCAGTAATATAATGTTCCAACACTTATCCCTTTACCAGTGTACATTTCCTACCACCAATGTCCCCATTTTTCCTCCCTTCCCCCATCCCCTAGGAACTTTTCTTTTCTCTCTCTCTCTCTCTCTCTCTCTCTCTCTCTCTCTCTCTCTCTCTCTCTCTCTCTCTCTTTCTCTCTCCCTATCTCTCTCTCTCTCCCCCTATCTCAATTTGATTTTCTTATTAAATCTGATTTTTTGGCAACTCGATTTTGCTATTATTTGGGATGGCTTGCTATGATTAGTATTTGGGGACATTAAGGATTAACACTGGCAAGCTCCCCGTGACGTATTCGATATGCCAAACACAGTAACAACAAAGTCTCCAATGGAGACTTACTGGGCCCGCTCTAGCAAAGGATTAACAACATGTGGCCACTAATGTCATTAATTCTCGTTGGTCCAAGGAATAAAAGCAGGAAATCCATCTAGCTTTTCTCAGCAAATCTTGTCCTCCAGGCCCACCAAAATCTTCATGGCAACAAGCCTTCCCCTATTAAACTACCAAAACACTGCCTTGAAGTAGCAGAGAGCAGAATGTACTGATCACTGCTACTTTTAACAACAATCTACATTCTTCCAGGCCCAACTCTGAACACAACTAGTAGAAGATGGCCATAAAGAGCTAGCCTAACACTTGACTTGAAAGTCAGAAGAAATTGAGGTCAGGAGAACATAATTACTAATGTTGCTGATGTGGTTTGATTAGTAGTTCCTATTGTTTTTTTTAATGATGGACAAAGAAACTGGTTTACAAATATAGGACAATATATCAGATATTCTTCTGCCCATCCCCACCCAACAACCTTCCAGGCCTTAATCTGACTCTTCAGTAAGACCTTCAATTTTTAGGGACTGGAGCGATAGCACAGTGGATAGGACATTTGCCTTGCATGTCGCCAACCCAGGTTCGATTCCCAGCATCCCATATGGTCCCCCGAACACTGCCAGGAGCAATTCCTGAGTGGAGAAATAGGAGTAACCCCTGTGCATCGCTGAGTGTGATACAAAAAGCAAAAAAAAAGACCTTCATTTTTTATCATCAGATGGTTTATGTAAAGATGTAGGAGGTGGCAAAGCTATGAGGCAGCACTTGCTGTGATTCTCAAGTCGAGAGGTTTGGGGTGAGACCTTTGGAGGTATATTCTCTTTGACTCCTCCACTCCCTTCTTCACTGAGATGAATCACAGGGGTGATGAGGGATCTTAGAACAAACAGGGATTATTATGCATTTCATGTGCATGGTATGGTAAGAAGGTATTTTTAAAAGAGAACTGAGAACAATTGATTTGAGCTGAGCGTGATTAACATTTTGGCACCAATTAGTTGATCAGATGCTAGCAAAAAGCCCTAGGGACAAGGACAGTGGAGAGGTGTGAGGAGGAGAGAAGTGGGACAGCAAATTCCCAAAGTGGGAGGAGGAATTTCAGATGGGGTTTTGTCCTGATGGACTTTGGCCAAGAATGCAACTAAAGAGGTGGGCAGGAGAAGATGAGACTGAAGAAGAATATAGACAAAAAGCTTTCAGGAGAAAGTATATCCATCTTCCTAGTTTTTTCTTATTGTATCTTGATCAAAAGAAATGTAATTGGAAATGAATTATGCATTTGTGTGTTTGTTTCTTTGGCTACATTAATAGCAAAGCCTAGCATTTACTAAGTGAAAATACTGGATACCCTCAAAGCACTTAACTTTGAGTCTCTGAACGGTGAATTTATCAATTTTTTTAACCTTTTGGTTAAAATCAAAGGCCCCGTGAATATTGTTAATAGTAGAATTTCATACATAAAACATTCCAGGAGCACAACCTCAACTAGAATGTCTGTTTCTCTCCACCACTGTCTCCACGTCCCACCTTACCCTATGTCCCTTCCCTGGCCCTGCCTTGCCATGTGGTAGCTTCCTAATGAAGACCAGTTATCAGCTTCTGTTCCCTTTGGGCACTTGTTATTCTCTTACTATACTTCTTTATATTTCACATATGAGAGAGACTATTCTGTGTCTGCAATTCTCTTTCTGACTAACTTCAATCAGCCCAATACTCTCCAAATCCATCAATGCAGCAAAGGTTTTGTATTTTCTTATATCTTAGCAATATTCCACTGTGTATCTCTACCAGTTTGCTTATCCAATCATTTGAACCAGGACACTCAGGTTGTTTTTAGATTTGGGCCATTGTAAATAGAGCTGAACTGACTATAGGAACTCAGATGACTTTATGGAATCAAGTTTTGGGGCCTGTAGGGTAGGACCATTTATTTTTAAAGACTTTACTTCACATTACAAGAAGAGAGCTAGTTTTGTTTCTTTAGGGGAGATGAATCCTTTCAGAGAATATCACGTAGTCTACGGAGTAGAGCAAAGATAAGAAGGAAAGGAGAGATTTGGGGTGTCAGAGCAAAGGTGGTACCTTTAGGAAATGGATTGGAGGAAACATGAGTTAGGGGAAGAAGGTTGGGGGAAGGATGTGAAGGACAGGCAGAACCCTGTTCTAGGTGTAGGCCTGAGAGAAAAGAATTTCTTAAAGGGTCACATTCACCATGCCCAGGACCAACCCCACCCCAGAGGGAATGCTCTGGTATTTCTCAAATCAAATCATCCCTGTCTTCATGTTTCTCTCATGAAAAAAGCAAAGAGATTTCCAGTCTGAGGTGGAGGTAAACAGAATGTGCTTTGGTTTTAGAATGCTTTTTCATGGCATGAGCTCATTTCTTAGAAGGAGTTTCAAAACCATCTTTACTTTAAAAGCACAGTAATTTAACAAAGGGGAAAAAAACCCTAAATGCATCTGCTTATGCTGGAAGCCCCCATCTGATTGATTTGATTTTCCTTCTAAGAGTTTCCAGAGTGACTGGCTTTTGTCTTTCTACTGAATGATTCACTTGATCCTCTGATGAAAAGGTCTGCTAAGTTCTCTGTGCAATCAGGGAAAGCAGTAGCCTGGGGGATAGAAGCAGGTGTACCCCTCTGTGGCAATGGGGTGCTGCCTGTCTTATTTGCTTCTGAAGACTTGGTGTCTATTTCAGTGTCCCATAAAAGAAGGTCCCTAGTGAGAAGGTTGTGACTCTGAAAGAGGAAGCTATCATCGCAAGATTGCTCAGAGGATATTTACTGTTTGGGGTTGTATAAGAAATTCCCATCACCTTATCACAAATTGCTAGGAAGGCCTCAGAGCCCTTCAGGCTTAGGAACCCCAGTCCTGTGAAAGAGCAGCTCAGGCTTATTGGGGTGCTCTGCATTGGGAAGTCTCTGTGGTGGCCCGGGTTGAGTCAACTCTGAAGATTTTATGGGGAAGGTGCTTTTGATCAGCTCTCTTCCTCGGCTTCCTGTGGATCAGAGGTCTCCCCCATTCCTTGCCACAGTCCTCTCAAAGTGCAGTCACTTACTCCATCATAAAGAGGATCTCATAGGAAGATGGAAGTGATATTCTTGTGCAAACTAAGCAGCAAAGATCACCTTTGACATTTTCCAAGAAATGGGACTGTCCAGTCTCAGCAGCAGTGAAGAGGCAAGCTGAGTGCTGGCTGTGAATAACAGAGGATCACTAGAGAATAATGGTCAAGTGGAGTCATTCCAACCCAGGGAGAAAACTTCCACTGCCACCCAGTTACTCAAATTCACATGCCTAGGATACAGTTCTCTACCATTTTCCCTCCTCCTCAGTACTCACACAAACACACTTCCAACACACAGGTAGTGTGATTTGTTAGGAGTGAGACAAAGTGAGGGTATGTAGTCTGAGAGGGTGGGCTCCCCCACTGTTAGGAGGAGTAAATTAAGAGGTGCACAAAATATGCTGGAGAATGTTAGAGCACAAAGATAACAGTCTTGAGAGTTCACATTAACTGAAGTTGGGAAACTTTAGTCAATATGAACTCAATTTTTTTGTTTGGGTTTCTCTAGAAACCAAAGACTTTCAACTATGGGCCTCCAGGGATAAACTCTTTTGGAAAGAGATGTTAGAGGATAAAGTAGGATTCTTCCAGGAAAATTTGCATTTTAAAAGGAGAGCTAATGCTGCATCCTGGCTCACTAGTTCTTGGTCAGTTTTGGTTCTGGGGTGCCTGTAGCCTCAGTTTCATTCCCTCCTATCTTTGAGCTTCAGTTTTATCTTCTGTGAAATGTGGACGTTGGGATAAATGCCAGACCTATGATCTCATAATGCTTGTCTCTAATTTAAGATGGGGCACTTAGATACAGAACCAGAGATAAATAAAAAGATTTCATGCTACAAAATGATATTTCAAAATGGCTTGTTTTCTAGTCACCAATTTCAAAATTTCCTCACAGGTAGTCATGAAAAGTAGTTGATATCTATTACTGCCCAGTTACAGGTCAAATTGCTTACTTATTTCAGCATCTCCCCCAATTTTCTGTTTCCTCTTTCACAACAGTTCTGGAAACATGCAGTCACAATCTCAGATGATGGCCGAACATCCATTGTTTCTGCCACTGCGGCTTTGTCTCAAGTCAGAAAGTGATCAGGAGCCTCTTGCAGAGGGCAGTCAGGATAGCCAGCAAATTATTAAAGTGTTAAAGAAGGGAGAAAATGTAAGGAAAGCTTAAAAACATTATTCCAGAAACCTGATTGCTGCTATGTCCTGCCTCCCTTTCCTATTGCCCACCCATCCCCAGGACCTTTACCAGCCTGCTGTCTTTACAACAGCCAGCAAAGTAACTCCCAGAAAGATTGACCCCTGGCTTGTGACCACAGAAGACAAATGGGGCATCTGTGCAGAGTTTTCTGATTAGGTTGTACAACCAACGGCACATCCTGTTACATTCCTCTTTTGCTAGCTGAAGTTGTCTTCCCTTCCTCTTTCTTTCAACCCTGATACCACCCCACCCCTCTTCACAGACACAAACATACCCATTCTTCCCACTTCTGGAAGCCTAGATGATTTTGCCTCTGAAACTTCAGAGAAGGGGGTTAACAGGAAGCTTTGGAAAGATTTCTTAAGTTCTATTAGGTTGAAATACTGTTCTTAGGAAATGGAAAATAATGTTGGGAATATGGTTGTGGTCTTCCCAGAGTATATCAGGATAATCAATCTTTAAAGACTGGCAGGCGTGAAGTGTAACAGTGCTCAAATGCTTGGATCTGATGCATCTGACTTGCTGGGTCTCTTTGGAGGTAGATAATTTATCATATCTTAATCGTGGAACTGCTAGAATTAATTGCTTCCCACACTTGTATGTATCTATGAGTATGTTCTGAGCACAGAGGTTCTCCAGCAGGCTAGCCTCTCCTTACATTGCCTAAACTAATTGTCTCTGATTCTGAATTAACAAATCCCAACTTCCCCCAAAATCTTTAACTACAAAATTTTATCTTCAAACAAAAAAAAAAAAACCCAAAAAACATATGTCCCCATCTAATATTTCAGAGGGAAGCAGAATTCTTTGTATATGCACCTATTAAGTTTTGTCCAAACCACAGTGATTGTATAAGATTATACGCCCCATCTTTTGCCATCCTCACAAGGGCAGCGCAGGGGCATTGGTGCTGAGTAGGTACTTGGCAATCAGTCACGTGAGAAGAACACAGACATCGGATTGGATAGATAGTACAGAATGGAAGGCACTTACCTTACACACAGCTCTAATCCGGATTAGATCACTGGAACCACATAGGATCCTCAGAAGTCCGGTAGGAGTGATTCCTGACTTTAGAGTCAGGAATAAGACCTAAGCACAGCCAGGTATGGCAAAAAGGAAGAAAGAAAGAAAGAAAGAAAGAAAGAAAGAAAGAAAGAAAGAAAGAAAGTACAGAGTACCCAAACTCAGACTGTCTCCACAAGGAGGTTCCCCACACTATTTTGCGAAAAGTTACTCACAGCATCTGAGTCACTGTTCATTGACATGTGAACAGACAAAGCAGTGCTCAGACACAAGTGAAGGTAAATACAACACTTCATTTGACATCCTTAGCTGGGTAACTAGTCCTTCCTAATAGTATGGGGCTACTAAGGATGAGGAAAATGAATGCAGAATCAATGGTCTTTAAAGGAAGTACCAGAGATCATTCTTTGAATGCAAGGAGACAAGATTTCTTTTGGTACATGGATGCTGTCTACAAATGAAAAGAGACCATGCCTACCCCCTGTCTGTAGTTCGCCACCCTGAGTGTTCCCGTGACGTTGAGGAAAGAGTGAGCACATCACAATGAACACGGGTAGGTCATGGGACATTTCTGTGGGTTTTTATATTACTTTATTGAGCTGAGTTATCATGAGCATCATTAGATCACTAGATCTCATTTTAACTCGACTAACCCATAACATAGACAAAAGACTAAAAAATACTCTGATAGGTTTTTAAAAGTGTGACAAAAATTATTGACACAAATGGGCAAGGTATGAGGTTTCAGCCATAATGCAAACCAACATGCCAGACTGCCACATTTCATGGGTGTTGACAAAAACTCAAGTCTCTTGGGTCAAGTTTCTCAGGGACAAAGAGCATACACTCCTAGAACAATAGCCAGTGCCCATCTCATGCTAGTCTTGGTTCTCCTTGCCCCTCCCAAACCCCACAGTGTCAATGAGACGGCCCAGGTAGATGTTGCACTTTCATCGGGTTTGTGTCACAGCTGAAAAAGCTTGAGTGAAGGAAACTCAAATCTTTCATAATGGAACTGCTAGAAAACTCACCCAACCTTTGCTTCAGAGAAAGACATTATCTTTATAATATTGGACAGCAAACAAACCTGCTCTCTGCTCCAGTGGGAGCCACTATTTTTATGTTTCAAGGCTGTGTGCTAGACAAACAGTCTTGAAAAGAGAGCCCAGAATGAAAGCTGTCAGAGCCTCTTCTCAAAAGACATGCAAAATAAATGAGAAACCTAGGAAAAACTCCCACAGATGATGTGTATTAATACAGTACAGGAAAAAATAAGGAAATAGTAGAGCTTATGCTTTTTCTGCTCCCAGAATGAATAAGCTTTTATAAGATGTCAACAGTGCCATTCTAATTAGATCAAACAAAGAATCAGCCCCCAACCTGGCAAATGAAAAAGACTATCTGAAATAGATTTATATCTACTCTGATCAAGTATAAACCTTGATATGATCATAATATTGTCTTGTGCCTTGCAATATCATAAAATGATATTTGCATATTTATATGGTTTATAAATATAGGTATTAGCAAAAAATAAAATCAGGAGTTTATGCTCAATGTCTTTAGCATTTTGGGCTATGACTTCAAAAGTGTGCTCTTCCTGCTCTAGAAACTAGATTGTTAAGATGTGTTGGCAACTGGAAGCATTCCAAGATGCACAATACATGGGTATAATTTTCAGCTCATTCTAAATCTTTCTCTGGTTATAGCAAAATTAGAACCTCCCTAGAGCTTTGATGTCATGGTTTTTGTCATTGTTACAGAACACCTCGTGGCTCTACAGAGAACATAGAAGTCAACCCCATATGCTTTGACCATGTCTTAGATTAGATTCAGTTGGATTAGGGGACTTAACCATATTCCAAATGTCTCCTTTCCTGGAAATAGCCTTCCTCTGCTACAGATGGCAGTTTTGTAGTGGTGAATTGGGGCTAGAGACAAAAGTCACTTAACTTTTCCCACCCTCCTCCTGTTCCCCAATTTTGTTGCATCATATTCCAGTGACGATTTGAGAAACAGAAGAGGAAGGCAATTTAGGAGTAGGCAGCAGTACAGGGTCTGCTCTAGGAGGTCCAGTTGCTCCTGAGGGCATGTCTTTGCCTTCTAGAAAAGGCTTGCATTTTGGTCTCAAACTTTCTCTGTAGACCAAGGCAATTCCTGGATTTTCTTTCTTTTCTTTAAATTAAAAAACAAACAGAAACCACACAACACAACTTTTTATTTTTTTATTAACTCACTGTGAGGTACAATTACAAAGCCTTCATGTTTAAGTTTCAGTCATACAATGAACAAATACCCAAACTTCCACCAGTGTACATTTTCCACCACCATTCTCCCCAATATCTCTCCCCTGTCAATAGCCAGAATCTGGAAACAAACCAAGTGCCCAAGAACAGATGACTGGTTAAAAAAAAAACTTTGGTACATATACACAATGGAATACTATAAAGCTGTTAGGAAAGATGAAGTCATGAAACTTGCTTATAAGTGGATGGGCATGGAGAGTGACATGCTAAGTAAAATGAGTCAGACAGAGAGGAACAGACATAGAATGACAGCACTCATTCGTGGAATATAAAATAACACAATATGAGACTAACACCCAAGGACAGTAGAGACAAGGGCCAGGAAGATTACTACATGGTTGGAAACCTGTCTCATGCGCTGGGGAAGAATGCAGCTAGGATAGAGAAGGGATCACTAAGTCAATGATGGTTGAAGGGATCAACCATCTTTGGATGGTTGGAGGAGATGAGTACTGAGAGTAGACAAAACAAATTTTTGTGGTAGTTGAAATCACATGGTTTTAACAGTGTTAAATTTTTGGTGTTTTGGGTTTTGATGTACAAGCACCTGTTTTTTTTGTTTGTTTGCTTTTTTCCTTCCATGTTTTGGCTTTAATGCCAGCAATTCCTCAGAGGAACCCAGACGCAACACACTGTATTTTCTTTTGTTTTGGGGGGGTCACTCTGGATGGTGCTCAGTGCTTACTTTTGGCTCTTCGCTTGAGAATCACTCCTGGTGGAGCTCAGGAGACCATATGTGGTGCCAGGGATGAAACCCAGATTGGTGCATGCAAGGTAAGAATTCTACGACCTATACTAACTCTCTAGGCCCTGTCTTTGGTTTAGAGTCCTCAGGAGCCTATTTTCACATCATTTTGGTATAGAAACACTACAAAGCTATAAAGCTAACTAATTCCCTTTCTGCATCCTACATTAAAATGGCTGGAGGGGAAATCCTTATTTTACTCCCAACAAGTAGGCCTTATCCAGTGGGAGGCCTTGTGATATGTTAACATTGACTCCTGTCTCTTGATAACAGTGAGATCCTGAGTTAGACCCACTACCTTTCCATGTGTAAGGACATTCACTTGGGCAAATGCTCATATTCCTCTTAGGAAAATTAAGAGAACCATGCAGGACCCTTGGAAGCTACTTGATAAACACTGTTGGTTCTGTCTACAAGGTAAGAACTTCTCAAACTCACATCTCATGGAATAGGTAGAAAGATTATTCAACACTAAGAGCGTTCTTTTTTAAGCTACTGCATTGTTAGTTTTTTTGTATTGGTTATTTTAATCTAATTTTGTTGATTTTGGTGGGAAAGATGCTTCCGATGAGACTGTTCTCAGGACTTGTTCCTGTCCATGTGTTCAGAGATCACTCCTGGTGGGACTCAGGGAACCTTATGGTGCTTGGAATGGAACTTGGGGAGCTGTGTGCAAGGCAAGACAAAGTTGCTACTGTTCTATCTCTCTAGCTCCTGCACTGTTACTTTTAATATCATATTTTATTTTTGAACTTCTGTAATGACAACTTTATAATTATGATCATGTGGTTGCTTTCTTACCATGAGGTTTAGCTGAGATTTCCTGAGTCTACAACGCTTTTCCCAGTGGAAAGGATCATTTCTAACTTCTGGGACAGTGAGTTAATTGGAAATGGTCAAATACTGGCAGCTAAGACAGAAAATTTGTTCATTCATTTGGGGCTTGGAACAGAGGTATCCAGGAAGGAATTAAATGTGCAAGGCCTTTATTAGAGAAAATGGGGTGAAACAGGAGAGCTGGCAACTCTGTGAGGTCACCAGACTAGCTGGACTCTGTGAAAAGGGTGAGGGAAAACTGGGTAGAAGCACCCATCCTTTTTTTTTTCTTTTTGGGTCACACCCAGCGATTCACAGGGGTCACTCCTGGCTTGCACACTCAGGTATTACTCCTACTGGTGCTCAGGGGACCATATGGGATGCTGGGAATTGAACTAGGTTGGCCGCGTGCAAGGCAAACACCCTACCAGCTGTGCTATCACTCCAGTCCCACCCTTTGATCACTACAGAGTTTGGGGGAGTTCTACATGGCCTCTAGGGAGTCCTTGAAGCAAAGTTACTGTTGGAGAAGTTCTGTGTCCCTTGGAAATGTGGCTGCTTAGCACGGCAGCCACTCTCAAACCAGGCCTGACAGAAGCCCGCGGGAGGCAGCGCCTCTGTGCAGTGATGCGTGTCAAGTGCAGAAACTTTGCTATTCCCCTGCACGAGTGACCCAGCCCAGTTCTTTGACCCTCCTAGGACAGTTCTCCCACACCTGCCTGTGCTCCTTGGATAGCTTCAGAGTCTGACAGAGCAGGCAATGGCCTTTTCTGCAAAACTCGAAGGTGATCTGGAAATGCATGGTGAGCTCCTATGCTCCCTCCTGCTTCTTGCCAGATGCATAACAGCTGCTCCACTTACATTGATCCCCAAATGCCTTCACAGCTTCCTCAGAAAAGGATGAATTTACTAGATCCCAAAATAAGGAGCTGGTAGAAGTGAGGGTAGGGATAGCTGTAAGGTCCAGTCATGCTGAGGGAGAACGTTGAATGAGCTCTGGAAGATGTTTGGCCCCAAGGAGATCATGGATCCCTGCTGAGCTTGAGAGCAATATTCATTGAAACCAGTCAGCTTCATGAGGGCCATGCTTTCTTCACTTCCTACACCAGGACATTAGTTCTCTTCAGGGTACTTCCAGGGCCAGCTTCCTGTTGGCAAAGCTCCCTCAAGATTCCCTGGGGTGAACTGTTCTCTCAACCTGGTGTGTGTCTTTTGACTCCCTTAAACACAGTCGGCAAACCTGGGGCCTTTTACTTTGAGATCCCCAGTATCTTCTTCCACGGTCGAAGGTTTGTATTCCTCCTTCTCCTCACCCAGTACAGAGTCAAAATAGTTATTCCAGTGTCTAGGTCTGGAGAGTGTATCAATTGTTGGCTAGACCTGAATATCTGTTAGAGGGCAGACCTAAAGACACCTTGGAAACTTTCCCAGAGATGCATTTCCCCTGGAGCCAAGAGTAAAACACAAGTGATCCATTTTGAACTTATTAATAGCTGTCAAATTTCTGTCGGGCCAAGGGAAGAGCTGGTTCAGGGGCCTAATACCTGGAGTTCTCCTTAATAAGTCAGACTGCCAGGATGGCCCAGAGCCACAATGCTCGAACAAGACCACTCTTCAGAGTACCAGGATGCCATTTGCTTTGAACAAATGTAGAACCTCTGGCCTTCCTCCTGGAGAGTCTTATTGAGGAAGAGTCTCTGCTTTAAATCCCATCTTCATTTCCTTCAGTCATGCTGATGGGTTGCCATGTGTGGATGGGCCAAAATTTTGGCCCCAAAATGGGCCATCCGATATTCTGCTTGGCAACAAGAGCCACTGTATTTTGCTTATTCATATTTTGTCTTTACAAAATAAAGTTGGTTTTTTTTTGGAACATTGGGTATATAATCTATGACTTATTTCCTGAACATAAACATATGACCAAAAATAAAGCTAAATTTCACACAGCATAGTTGGGTGAGCTCCTAGGGAGCAGACACTGAGATGGAGATTAGCCTGCAGAGCCTTTCATCCAGAAAGCTCCAAAAATAACACCTGAGGCAGAAAAGGGATGGGATTATGACTGGCAGAAGTAGCAGCCGAGCTGAGCTGAACTCTCATGGCAAGCCCTAGGGGACCGATGAGATGCACTGAAATTGGATTGGTAACCAGAGTTGTTCTGTGTAGGATCTTTGTATCCTGATGTTAATCAGTCATTGAATTGAATGTAGGCTGTGTGTGGAAAGGATTGTGACCTGACTTCCAGTGATAGTATTCTTTAACCAAGACAATTCTCTCCAAAGAGCAGGAAAGTAGGGGGCTGTGTTCTACCAATAGCCTCAATATCTGGGAAAATCTCCTCTAATTCTGCAGGGGGATCTAGGCAGACCACAGCATCTGATTCCAGTGGGAGAAAACTTCAGATGTCATCATTTGCAGCCAAACTAGGATGAAACACAACATCTTCTTTCTTCCATAATAAACACGCTACCTAGTCTGAGCACCTAGATGCAAGGAATTCAGAAGTTAGCATCTTTTCTAGTCAGAGATAATGAGGGAGTGACCTCTGCATGGGGATAAAATGAGACAATGGATTGGTGTTTCATTCTTCAGTTTGATAGTGAAGAAGGACAGTGATCATCAGTAGGAAGAATACCTGGCTTGTTGGTATGGCATATTGATGAGACAAACACTGTATATATAATACTCATCTAAGCCAAGACAAATCAGTCATCTATTTCTATTGCTTTGGGATGAGTATACATTATCAGATTACATTATTTATCACATTAATAAAGTAAAAATATTTTATTAGTTTCTTAAATTATGTCAAAAGAAATAACACCCCACCATCATCATAGCATCTTCCAGTAAAACACCCTGCCCTCACCCTCACATTGTCTCCTAGCAATTTGGTTCCCAATAGCATAAAAGTCTCAGATTAATCATGAAGAGTCTTGTTATGGCATAAAATAATGCCACCAATGCTGGATCCCAGATATTTGACTATGATGATTTTTGATATGTGTCTGCCAAGTTTCATAGTGGTTAGATTCCCCTAATCCCTTTGTAATTATTAGAGACATCTAAGAAAAAAATCCACCACATTCTTTTGATGAGAATGATTGTTTGGTATTTCTATTTATTTATTCACTTCTAATGAGCAGGAGACACTTGGTGAGGCTGTTCTGTTCTATCAGATTCTTTTATGCATAAATTATTTGAGGGTACGATTTATGCACAAAGAATAATGAGGTAAACAGGAGCAAAGGGAATAATTCAAAAGTAATTCATAACAAGAGAGGGATCATGCACACACTGAATGCAGGGAGAACCCCAGCTCACTGCTTTGCTCTGCATGAAGTCAGGTCAAAGGAGAATTTAATTCAAGGGTCTATTTTGCCATTTGCTCTTGTTTTAACCATGTCATAACTTGAGCCCTGATAGCTAGAACAGAAAAACAATTTGTACCTTTTTTTAATGTTTTGGCTTACTTGTATTTTAAAATTAACTTTTTTCTAAACATTTCTTACTTGAGGAAAAGGGCCCATCATTAATTGAACTATATTTTGTTTGCTGGATGACTTAAAACAATGTTCAAAAACTTAAGAAGAGACAGATTCAGAATAGGACTTCTATGCAAAGAATTTTGATCAAGCCAAAAGGCATTACCTAACCTACAAACAAATAACTTTGTGACCAGAATCATAAACAGAAATATCATTTGCTAATGGCCTGTCCCTGAAGTCAGACCTCACTCCTTTTACCTGGTTTTTAATCTGGACATCAGGGAAATGAGAAAGAAATAATATATCTAGATTTCATTTAGAAATTTGACAATATTTCTTATGTATGGGGATGGATTTATTATAGAAATATGTTCCAGAGAATGTCTTTAGAAAAATGTTGAAACCTATAATTTTTTTCAATAAGTGTATTATAACTAAGATATATTGATAAAATCTGTAACTGATAACCAAAGCTTAGAGGAATAGCTCTATAACCTTAGCTACCACTCAAAATCCTATGAATTCCAAATTTATGTCTCTATTCTGCAACATCTCTCTCTGATACACCAAAAGCTCAACAGGACTACAGCTGCGTTTACATCTCAACTAACCGTCTACCAAATTTTCCTCCTCTTAAACGTAACAAATAGGTTCATGTATCTTTTTAAGCTAGATACCTTGGAGGCTCCCTTGAGGTATAACCCTTGTTCCTCATCTCAAATACATCTAAATATTACATTCATCACCAAAACCTATTGATTCTATTTCTTTAATGTGTGTTCTGTGGAACGGATTGGAGACAGGTTAAGGAATGCTGAAGAAACGGGGAAACAAAAAACACGTGCCCTTGAATGAAAACCCAAAAGTATAGAGGGGAGACTTAGAGGCTTTATTCAATAGGGAGTTCATCATGAATCCAAACTTTAATTGGCATCAGAAAGTGTTAAAGCTACCTGAGGCTGCATTAATTAAATGACAGTGTTTAGAAGGTAAGAGGAGATAATATTGCTATACTCTACATGCGCAGATCATAATTATATTCCATTTGTGCTGGCACATTTTATGTAAAAATTGATACAACTATGTTCAGAAGAGGGGACAGAATATTGAAGGGTCTCAAAACTATCTCATATGAAGGATGCTGGTGAGACATGGGAAGCTTTTCATTACGAAGAGGGACATATATGACGAATTCTCTTACATGTTGACCCAAGATTAGCAAAGGACACTAATGAAAAAATAGTCCCCAACTCCCAACTCTGATCCATAGACAGGAGCTAAACTGGTCTGTAAAAATGGAAATAAATCTACAGATTCTTTTGTATTTGTTTTATTTTAGGTCTACCCCTGTGGTGTTCAGGGCTTACTCCTGACACTGTGCTCATGGATCAGTCCTTGCAGTGCTCAGTGGACCATATTGGGTGCTGGGGATCAAACCTGTATTGGCTGTGTGCAAGGCAAGCACCCCATATTCTGTAGTATCTCTCTTCCCCGCCTCTACAGATTCTTTCATTCATTCTCTTTCCCCCCAAAGATTGTTATTAATTGGCTACGGGAGTTGACCTCCCCAACTAAATTTGTATACTTTATTTATTTATTTTGGGTTTTGGATCACAGAATACTTATTTTGGTTGTTGATTGAATCCTGTGCTCATAACTTCTGGTCTGTACTCACGAAACATTCCTGTTGGGAATCAAGGGACCTTATGGAGTGCCAAGGATGGAACTCCTGACATAGTCTCTGGTCCCTATCTCTCTGACCTCTCAATCTGTATCATTTAGAAACCTTCTCGGTGCTTCTGACACACAAACACCAATGGTTGAGAATCCCCATCTAAATAAGAAATCAGGTTTTCTCGGCATGTGG
Source organism: Sorex fumeus (assembly GCF_029834395.1). Taxonomy (NCBI): domain Eukaryota; kingdom Metazoa; phylum Chordata; class Mammalia; order Eulipotyphla; family Soricidae; genus Sorex; species Sorex fumeus. Next base: position 11,940,605 of record NW_026606138.1, on the reverse strand, counting down.
TCAAGAGTCAATGGTGAGGAGAAAGGTTTTTGCAAACAGTCAGATGCATTTTAGAACACAAGAATAGTCTGCGGGCCAGAGGGAGGGATGGTTGAGTCACTGGGTGTTCAAATAGGGCTACACATTTTTGGCATGAAATCTAAGATGTGTCAGAAAGATGAATAGTTGGATTACAACTTTGAAGATGCTATGGTATTTGTCAAAAGGCTTATAGACAGAAAGCAGCTTAAAATATTTCATTTTATTATATTATGTCTAGGTTACAAACTATCCTGCATTAGCAGAAGTTGTCAGCCTCCACCCACACCCTTGAGTCTAGATTCAGGGTCTGCCAGCCTGACTTCTGTCTGTGCCTCTGGAGGAGTAAGTCTTTCTCTGGCATTCAGAGCACTCCCTGCCTACATAGCAGGGCAGGATTTCAGGGAACTAGCTGTCTGATTTCACCAGCAATCCCTTACCAACGATGAAAGGCATTAGGGTATTAATACTCCAGCTCACTTAACCCCAGGTTGGAGGATAGTAAGGGCTGTGTTTTCCACCCCTTGAATGTCATATCCAGCTTGAGCAGTATGGTGCACATAGGTAAGAGCTCCATCATTTTGAGCCCCCTTCCAAGACTCAGACAGATTTTTTTTTTGCTTTTTGGGACACACCCGATGATGATGCACAGGGGTTACTCCTGGCTCATGCACTCAGGAATTACTCCTGGTGGTGCTCAGGGGACTATATGGGCTGCTAGGAATCAACCTGGGTTGACCATGTGCAAGACAAATGCCCTGCCCTCTGTGCTATTGCTCCAGCCGCAACCAGATGGTTTTTAATGACAGTTTATTTGTCTATTACTTTTCTTTGTTCCTTTGTTCTATAGTTAGTTGAATTAGAATTCAGTCAGTAAACACAAGTGCAAAACTTGAATCAAATAGTGTACCTTAAAAATCAGGGACGATTATTAGGTAACTTGTAACAGTCTTTGATCATGAAAATAAAATGTTAGAGTGAAGAAAACTGGCCGGCGGGCACCACAATGCTGGAGAATGCTCTGGGCTCCAAATCAAGCCGATATCACCAGGGTTCCCCAGAGGGAGCAGGTGCACTCTCCCCACCATCTCCAGATGGAATCCCGGTGACCATGAGCTTCTACAAGCATGGGTCTGGTATGTGGGGACCAGGACTATTTCTCTGAACCACGCGGCTGCATTTCCTGATATACAAATTGAGCAATGGAAAATAGATGATCTAGCATCTGCCCCTAGAAGGCAGACCTGAATGGTGGTGGGAGTATCCAAGCAAAACATAAAGCCCAAAACTATAGAGTATCTGAACAATTGTTCTGCCATAGAGGCAGGGTAAAGACTGAAATAACAAAGGAGGGGATAATGGGGATATTGTGTAGGATAACACTGTTTTGTCCTTCCTGCATAGCCTCAGGTAGCTTAGGTTTATTGAATTGCTCCCATCACGGTGCTCCCTTTCCTCTGTGTTTATTTGTAGCTTCTTTCTTTGTGCTCTGCTGACTTGTAAATATTGTTTTTCTCGTCTCCTTAAGTCCTTTGCATAGTTTCACAATCACAAATCATCCTGTTATTCGTCGATTGCCTCGAGCAGGCCCCAGTAACGTCTCCTTCATCCTAGCCCTGAGATTATATTCAAGGCTCTTTAGGAGAATGAGACCCATCATTGTTACTGGTATTTGGCATATTGGGTACGCCACGGGGAGTTTGCCAGACTCTGCATAGTTTATTCAGAGCAATGTCCTTTTTTTTTTGTATGGACACAAGAAGACATATTTTTGTAAAGTGACTCTCAGCGATATTTCATTGCTGGGCATCTGCTTTCTCAACTTAAGCTTCAGTTGTCCTCACTTCCTAGAGCCCCAAAAAGCAGGGTCCCAAAGAGGGACTGGATGGGACCAGGGCAAAGTGGTAAACTATGTGCTACCCTGGCAACGAGATGGGCCTGGCTAAAGCGCCATAATGCTTAACTATAAGTTAAGAGCTTGGTCATGAACAAATGCTGTCATGATCAAAAAGTAATAACTAGATTTGGATTCTCTAGAGTTAGGAAAAATTAATCTGGCCTGAGCACTGTAGTCTGAGTCTGTGGCAAGATGTTCCCAGGAGAGCTGCCCTACAAGTCTCAATGTTATCTCTTACTGTGCCCATACAAAAATATCTAGTATTGATATGTTGATAGTTATCTGACTGAGGAAAAGAGAAAAACACCTTAGGAGGTATTTTTCTTTGGGCAATCAGGAAAGGCTTTAGACTACCTTTTAGGTGGGCCTTCAGGAAGGGCTTTCTTATGTTGATTTGGCTATCTGACTGGGAGCAGTGTCGGCAAGACTGCAGGGGAGTTGGAGGCAAGAGAGGGGAGAGAAGAGGAGAGAGAGCAGTGCGGCCAGAGAGGCTAGCAAGGAGGAACATGTGCTTGAGAGAACCTGAGCCCTCCATAACATAAATTTCTTCTATGGGATAAACTTCATTGTAGCAAACTGCTACTAAGATCAACCAGCCTGGCCCTCGTCTCTTCCTTCGTCTGCCCTTGGCCAACAGCCGTCCTGATCCAGGCCACACACAGCAGCTCAAGAGCACCAAATGTGGCCAGTGAAACAGAGAAGTCCAGAGAACCCGCGAACACACAACTTTCAGTGTGCATAGTTTTTATAATACTGGTGGTGGAAAGTTTGCACTGGTGGAGGGATGGGTGATAGATCATTGCATTGCTGAATATCAAACATGTGGCTTTTGGCAGAAATGCATCCGGACTCTGCATTATTAGGTTTCCGGTGCCAGTGGGAATGGGTTTCGTGCCTTGGCCTGTTTCTCCTGGTGGCTTGGTCACTGTTGCCATCTTCCAGAGGCCTAGGGACAGCCATGAAGGGGCCTGCAGTGATGAGGAACGAGGGGCCTCATGGGGTGGGGGTGGAGCTGCCGCCCTTCTCCTTGGCCTTAGGAGACCCCAAGTTTCTGCCCATGAATGAGTCACTCTGGCTGCTGATTGAGTTGTTTATTGGCCATATCCCAGAGGCTCAGAAACAAAGCTTGGAACCCAGTGGCTTTTGGCAGAAATCCCTCCAGATTTAATCATTAAAACTTCAGAACTTGAAAATCACGCAGCCGCTATTGTGGCCATGCATCATCCATCATATACAATTCATAATCAGCAATAGAAAACAAACTGTCTAATGTTGCCTTTTCACCAGATCTGAGTGTTGGGGTAAAATCCCAAATAAATAATGGTGGGTTTGGTGTCAAAATATTGAATGTAATCAAAGTAGAGAGAGAGAGAGAGTAACGTGGAAATTGTCTGCCACACAGGTAGTGGGAGGGTGTGGGATGCCAGGGGATACTGGGGTTTTGGGTGGTGAAAAAATGTGCACTGGTTAAGGGTCAGGTGTTTGATCATTGTATGACCAAGACAAAACGAAAACTTTGTAACTGTTCTCATGGTGTTCCAATTTAAAAAATTAAATAAATAAATAAAATGTTATACTACCATGACCATAGACAAAAGCAGTATAAAATTTTGCATGTAGTTCAAATTTTAAAATGCTGAGTTTTAAAAAAAAGCATAAGGAAAGCCATCAACGGTAACTATAATGGGTCTGGGTTGTGATTTTTCTGCTTCTTTCTACTCTATGATTCACACATTTTTTAATAATGAGCAGGTTGCAGAAAATAACTGTGACTTTTCACCTGTAAGGAATAATTTACAACAGATCAATCACTATGCAAGAAATTTGTAGTTATTAAAGAATTATCTACCAATCATGTCAGAGGCCTAAAGACTTTATTGGCAAATTCCTTTAAATGTTGAAAAAAGTCTGTCACATCATTCTGCTGCAACTTAATTTGTTCCAGAGCATAGGAAAAGCTGAATAGAGACACAGTTTTGTTTTCTAATGAAGAAATGTGATTCTGAAATCCAAACACATAATTACACACATGCATACAGATAAAGATACTCACGTACATGGGCTAGAGCCATAGCACAGGGGTAGGGCATTTGCCTTGCACACGGCTGACCTGGCCGACCCGAGTTCTATTCCTCCACCCCTCTCAGAGAGCTAGATAAACTACCAAGAGTATCTCGCCTGCACGGCAAAGCCTGGCAAGCTACCAATGACATATTCGATATGCCACACACAGAAACAACAAGTCTCACATTGTAGCAAACTGCTACTAAGATCACATACAATGATCAAACACCTGGTTACTGGTCCCTCTCAAGCAAATCGATGAGCAATGGGAGGACAGTGCTACAGTGCTACTCACATACAAATAAACAATAGAAATAGATTGAAGTTAATCAATGTAATTTTTACAGGACTGTGTATGGGGTCACACTTGGCTGTGTTCAAGAGCTACTCCTGACACTGTGCTGAAGGGTTTCTCCCTGTGCTGCTGAGGGGACCATGTGGTGCTAGGAAACAAACCAAGGTTGGCTTCATGCAAGACTAGTGCTTTATCCCCTATACTATCTTTCCAGCCCCAACGCTAATCAATATAGATAGAAATATATTAAATAAATGATTAGAGGTTGTAGCTCAGTGAGAGACCATTTTCTTGCATGTGGAATACTCTAGGTTCAATTGCATATACAGAAGGAAGAAAGGAAGGAAGGGAGGGAAAGAGGGAGGGAGGGAGGGACAGAGGGAGAAAGGGAGGGAGGGGAGGGAGGAAGGAAGGAAGGAAGAAAGGAAGGAAGGAAGGAAGGAAGGAAGGAAGGAAGGAAGGAAGGAAGGAAGGAAGGAAGGAGAGGCAGGAAGAAAGGAAGGAAGGGAGGGAGGGAGGGAGGAAGGTAGTGTGGGAGGGAGGGATGAAGGAAGGAAGAGAGGAAGGAAGGGAGGGAGAGAGGAAGGAAGTTAAATATAATATAGGTTAATGAGATAAAATAATCCCATAAAAGAACTTTCCCCTATAATTAGATCAACTATCCCAGGAACGGGGGATTTAGTATTAGAAAAACCTTTGCTATGATGAATAACATCAATAGAACAAGGAGAAAATTTATCTCAGTGATAAATTAAACAAACAATAGGTAAAATGTTTTAAATATATGACATAAAACTGGAAATACAGGATAATCGCCATCATCATTGATTAACACAGTTAGTTGCATTAAATATTGTTATGAGTAAATACTCTAACCAAGGATTAAATTCTGATTATACCATTTTCTTCCTGTGAGGCTTTATTAAATTATCTCATATTTGTCTTTGTTGTTTCTGTAAAATGGACATAATGATTTCTTTCTTTTAAATGTTGGTAGGAGCAGCACCCAAAAGTCATAGTAAGTACGCAGAACTCAGCGATACTAAATGGGTGTTAAAAATGACATTTATATATCAAATGCTCTAATTTCTTATGATTATAATTGAAATTTTATGCATATATCACTTATATACTGATATAATTGAAATGTCATTAATACTCACAGTGGAGAAGTTCACAATCTTTATAACTGAAGCCTAAAACACTTGCCTAGCATGCAGCTAATCTAAAGATTATAGGCAAATATTGGAAGGTATATCTTTCAATCCAACAAATTAAACATTCCTGATGGCAAACAAGCAGAACATTTTAGCAGAAATTCCTCCAGAGAGGTAGAATTTATGAAATAGTCATTCAAGAAGGGAAAAATGGACCCAGGTAAAATGAATGTGTTAGGGTCAAATTGATGACAAGGAGTATATTTGGGAAGGATCTTTTCACCTAAAACACATTTGACCGAGTGGGTCAATCTTGGTGATTCTAATAACTGCTAAAGGTTGATTATTGCTATATTAGATATTTCTAATTAGAAATATGAGCAGATTACAAGATTTTAATTTATTGAGACACTTCCTCTTAAAGAGGAGGCAATGCAATAGTCATAAAATCAAAATAAAAGGCATGAGAATAAGATAAGGAAGATTAACTTTTTTTGATGAGTTTTTTTCAGTTATTTCAGATTTATTGAAGATTTTTAAAATTTTTTTTCATCGAATCACTGTGAGAACAATTACAAAGCTTTCAGGTTTATGTCTTGGTCATATAATGATGATCAAACACCCATCCCTTCACCTGTGCACATTTTCCACCACCAAGAACCCCAGTATACCCCCTATCCCACCTCTCCCCCTGCCTCTGTGGCAGGTGATTTCCACTTTATTCTCTCTCTCTGCTTTGATTACATTCAATATTTCAACAAAAGACCCACCATTATTATTATTTGGAATTTTCTCCCAACAATCAGACCTGCCAAAAAGGCACTGTAGTACTGTCCTCCCGTTGTTCAGCGATTTGCTCGAGCGGGAACCAGTAATGTCTCTATTGTGAGACTTGTTACTGTTTTTGGCATATCGGATATGTCACGGGGAGCTTGTCAGGCTCTTTCGTGTGAGTGAAATGCTCTCAGTAGCTTGCCATGCTCTCTGAGAGGGGCAGAGGAATCAAACCTGGGTTGGCCGCGTGCAAGGCAAACACCCTACCCGCTGTGCTATAGCTGGAGCCAAAAAGGCATCATTAGATCATTTGTTTTCTATTGCTGATTATGAACAGCATATGATGTTGCGCAGCCACAATAGCAGCTGCATGATTTTGGATTTCTGATATTTTGCTAATTAAATCTGGAGGGATTTCTGCCAAAAGACACTGGCTTCTGAGATTGGTTTGTGTGCCTCTGGGATCATGGCCGTTCAGGAGTCAGAGGAGCCATTCATGGGTGGCAACTCGGGGTGTCATCAGGGCAGGGGAGAAGAGCCGGTTCCCTGATGAATTTTTTTAGCATAAAAATCAGGACAAATATTTTCTGGATACCAGTCATCTTCGAACCAAGAAGAGGGTTCATATTGGTGAGAAGCAGATCATAATCAGGTCTTTTAAGAAGCCTCTTCCAAAGAGAGGGTAAAATCTTAAAATCAAAGTTTGGATTAATATACTTCTAGTTGCCATTATCTATAGGCAACTAGAGATATAGTTAAGGAAATTACATATGGAGCTTCTAAAGCAGTACCATCTCTGAATGCAAAGCATTGTCCAGGTTAAAGTGGGCTTTCCCTTAGCCAGTGTAAATGCTGCTAAATATTATGTTGGCAGAAGCATAAGCTTGTTCCCAAAATATACTGTGTTTTAGGAACTGAGGTTTGTTCAGTAGCCTTGTGAAGATTCTTGTAAAACAGGGGTGACTAATTAGAAGAAATATATATGGACTTGATAGCAGTCATGGCCTATGAATCCAAAGAAATGAATGAATTCCCAAGTTCTGAAAGCTTCTAAGCAAAATATTTTACAATTATGCTCTGAGTAGGCCTGGCAGATTCTCAAAGTATAGTGGCTGCAAAATATCACTTGATATTTTAAGCATATTTTATGTGCCTACATTTGTAAAATTTTGAAAAAGTTGAGGAGAAGATACTGTTAGGGAGTATACATGGGGAACGTAAGTATTAAATCAGTCTGTGTACAGTTTCCAAGAACTATGAGTAAGCAAACCACTTTTTGACTTCAACTGGATGTCAATTTTACCTAAATATATGCAGGGGATATTAATACTATACTTGTGTTTACTTTAACAACCACCAGGCCTGTGTGAAAATCAGTTTCACAGCCAAATAAAGTGACAAAAATGACAACTCCAAGAACATAGAAACCACTTTGCTAGTGCTGCTTGCATTTTGAGTGTAATCTCCAGAAAGGAAGCCTGAGACACTTGCAATGTGGCGCCGAGCCCACTTCTCGAGCCTCCACTTCTTATTCTGGGGAGAGGCCTCACTGAAATTCCAGCACTCGGATCAGGAAAAAATATATCTCTAGCTTGCTCAATGTGTTCAGCGTTCTAGCAATTATTAAAGACTCTCACCCTTAAAGGTTTAGGTTTCTGAGCAGAATGCTAATGTTTCAGGGCCCCATTCACATAATCTCCAGTGGACAGACCTTCAGGAGTCTCCATTCACTCAGTCTCCAGACATGACCGACTGACTTCAAGGTAGCAAATGGCCAGATGACAATGATAGTAGAGTAAGCCCATTATTTTCATCATACCAGATGCTTACACAATTTGAAGTACCTTGCCAGTGTAAAGATCTTATGATATTATCTGTACATTACTATAATTAAATACATCTTTGATAAGAAAATTCACACAAAGCTCAGTAAATAAATGGTGAGACCCAAGAGATAGTACAGTGGGTACAACACTTTCTTAATATGCAGAAGAACTGAGTTCAATCTCTGGCACCATATATGAACCCCTGAACACTGCCAGGAGTGATCCTAAGTGTAGAACCAGGAGTAAGGCTTGGGTACTGCCAGGTGTGATTCCAGAACAAAACAATGAATAATAGTACTTCACTGTCCTCCCATTGTTCATTGATTTGCTTGAGCAGGCATCAGTAACGTCTCACAACAAATTGTGAGACTAGTTGTTGCTGTTTTTGGCATATCGAGTACGTCAGGTGTAACTTGCCAGGCTTTGCCATGTCGACTAGATACTCTCGGTAACTTGCTGGGCTCTCCGAGAGGGGCAGAGGAATCGAACTCGGGCCGGCCGTGTAACAAACAAATAATAATAATAATAATAATAATAAGGATATCCAAGGAAAAAAGGAAATATTGTTCAATTACATGGAGCAATTTAGAAGTATGCCAGCTAAGTGCAAAAAACAGCAAAGTCAAAGGGAATTCAAGGGGTATAGACTGCTCTGTGAACACCCTGTGAGAGGTTTCAGTGAGAGCTGGTTCTTTAAGACAGAGTCCATTAGCTTAATAATGAAAGAAAATGTTCTCATTTTATAAACTTTGCTTTCCCATCCTTGTCTAGCTGAAAGGAGTGGCATGTCCCTGAGACTCTTATCGATCATTCTAAATGTCAGTCTTCTCACTGGAAAAAAATGGGAATAATAATCATATCTACTGATTAGAATTGTGTCATTTGTTGATGTGCAGCGGTACCTGGCATAAGGTAAGTCCTCAAATATTAACACAAAAATAATATAACATAACAACTTGGCCTTGAAAGGTCGATTATGTGGGAGTGGACAATAAAGAGACAGATTAAGTGTTTCTCAACCTTCTTCTGACTGTGGCCTCTAGTAACCTTATTTCTCCCTGGTAGGACAGGGAGTTGGACACCCCAGTTTCATACAGTGGTACCCCATTTACTCAGTTTTTACCTCGTCTTTCTTGGACTTTCCTGGGATCCCTCATGGGTCACTGGTCCCTGATTGAGAAATCTGAATTATATGCTCTATGTGGGATATGGAGCCAGTCTCTTTCCTCATAGCCCTTTACTGAATTTTGGATGCAACATACTTCCATTCCAGCTACTCAGTTTCCCCAAACTGAAAGGTAAAGATAACTGCTTAACCTATAGGAAGAAATGGAACACTGAATTTTCTGGAAACCACACTCAAAATAGATGTATTCTTAACATGTCATTGAGAAAGCTTTTCGCTTCAGTGAAAACTTGAGCCAATCTAAATGTTTGCTATGCTGTGCTCAGTCCACCTTCTTCACAGACCTTCCCACTGGTATTACATTCTCCCTCCATTATTTTCATATTTTTACTTATTTCTGAGCCAATTGCAGGCCAAATATTTAGGTTTATTGATCATACATTAGCCATTATACAGCAAGATCCAGTAAATAGAAAACAACTTACTAATGAAGCATTCTAGCCAAAAGCATTGCACTGTAGCACCATCCTCCTGTTGTTCATTGATTTGCTCGAGCGGGCACCAGTAACGTCTCCATTGTGAGACTTGCTGTTACTGTTTTTGACATGTAGAATATACCACAGGGAGCTTGCAGACTATGCCAAAAATGGGCAATAAATGGTTTATTTCAGGATCATCCCTAATGCCCCCACCCCAAATGTTCCATCTCTACATCTGATCTGGCAATTACCACAAGAGACTGAGGATTTTAAAGCAAGCAAGTTCAGCTACTCCAGGTGCAAGCATAGTTGTTAAATTGGTGTTGTAGGAGTTTATTGGACTCTTTTTCCCATGGTCTCCCAAAACCCAGCTGCAAAATGTTGACTTTATTGCAAAATAATTTCACACCCAAGGACAGAGGATCAAGGAAATATTTCAAGGAGCTACAAAGAGAGCTAATTGTTGAATAGCAGCATTCAGAGCAGGGAGAAAGGGCCATCCATAATGTCCCTAGACTAAGCATTTCTGAGGGACACCTTTGGCCGTAGCACCAGATTGCCAGGTTGGCAGAAGTTCCCAGTGAATGTTGTACCTTTGCCTCCAGGGTAGGACCTGTCACACTTTCTTCTCTCACACTCCAGGGTAGGAGGCATGTCAAAGAGTCTACATCAACATAAAAGTCAATTTTTATAATCACTTCTGTGCCGGATGGCCCACTTTCCCCCTGGTGCTTGGGGACTTCATCATATTAAGGATAGATAGCAAAAGAGGCATGTTTTGTTCAGCAACCAGCTCCATCTTTAGGCAATCTCTATGAGAAAAAAAAGGGGCTCACTGATAAGCTTGGTCCTCCCCACCAAGCCCTACAACAAGTTCTCCTTAAAGGTCACCTTCAAGGAGAATGCTAGGAATAAATGCCCCCTTTTAATCATCAAGCATACATTTTAGTAGGTAGAAATATCATGTTAAACAAAGAAATCCAGAAAAATGAAAAATATAAGATGAACTCATTTGTCTGTGGAATATAGAATAACAGAATAAAGGAAAGAAAAGCATCAAAGAGGGGATGCCTAGATTACCCTGGAACTTGGACTACAGAACAAGGGAGGGGGAAGGAAAGAAACTGAATGGGGCAAAGGAAGTAGAGATGGATGGAAAGTGAAAGGGGAGAATGGGAAGGAGTCCCAGACACTATGGTGGTGAAGAAGTGTTATTTAACCACATATCTGAAATACCCAAACCACATGAGATCCAGCTACCACAACGAATCTTAAAAATGTGCCTTTCAAGGAGATAAGCTAGGTTGTGGGAGAGAAAATGGGGGCATTGATGAAGTAAAGTTGACACTGGGTGGGATAGGGGTGGGAAAATTGTACACCTGAAATGCAATTATAAATAACTTTGCAATTCATGGTGCCTAAATAAAACAAATAAAAGAAAGTGCTTGGATTACCTAACCATTACCTAACATTCCTAACTAAAGATAGTTTTTTTGTCTGTTTGCTTTTTGCAAAGCAACAGCCCAATGAAGACAAGGCCATCTCTAATTCCTTGCAGCACAGTCAGTTCAGTCTTTCTTCATTTCGTGCTTAGAGGACAATAATCTCTCCCCGTACCACTGTTTATCATCCTCTTACTATTCAGTTCACCTTTCACACCAGTTTAGGGGGTCAGTAAAAGATAATGTGAGCATCTGAACTTATTCAAAATCCATGAGTTAAAAGCCAAACCTACTCTGATAAGGTATTATTTTTATTACTAATTTTTCTTTACCCTGCCATCTCCTCTACCTACTTTGCTTTGACTATTTTAAGTCATCTTAGCCTTCTATCTCTGGGAGATTCTTGATTCTTTAGCACATATAGATAGTTTGTAGATTCCATTTCCCCTATTTCTCCTCAGAGAGTTATTACCCTTTTCCCAGGCTCACTTCCTGTAGGAAGTATTCTCTGATGACACTCCTTAACCCAGAAGAATATATTCTTACTTTGTACTCCTGGGGCACTCCCTGTTCATTCCCAACAAGGAAGTTCCCATGCAAGATGCCAATTACATAAAAGCAATGAACAGAATTAACTCCCCTTACATTCCCCTGTGCATACTGAGTAGGTTAGAAATTATGTTTAAAAATGGATGAGGAAGGGCTGGAATAATAGCACAATGGGTAGGGCTTTTACCTTGCACGTGGCCAACCCGGGTTCAATTTCCAGCATCCTATATGGTACACCCTGAGCACCACCAGGAGTAATTCCTGAGTGCATGAGCCAGGAGTAACCCCTGTGCATTACTGGGTGTGACTCAAAAAGCAAAAAAGAAAAGAATGAGGAATCTATGTCCCAGAGCCACCACCATGTAAGCTTATCTGCCAGCTCTGTTCCAGAATCACTTAATCACTTAACTTCCCGTTAGTCATCGATTTGCTCAAGCGGGCGCCAGTAACGTCTCCATTTGTCCCTGTCGCGTGCTAGTGTAGCCCAATGGCATCTGTTCGCTCTGGGAACATGAAGAGCCTCAAACCGATTGTTCATGATCTTGACGAAGAAGTCTGGCCATCTGGTAGGTGGGCGGCCACGCGGTCTTTTGACATCCCGTGGAATCCAGTCGGTAACAGCTCTAGTCCAGCGGTCATCTTTAAATCTCATTACGTGACCTGCCCATCTGATTTTTGACACCTTGGCAAATGAGACAGCATCCCTGACTCTTGATCGTCAACGGATGTAGGAACTCCGGATTCTTTCTCTCATTTGAGTGAAACGTGATATTCCAAGCATAGCTCTTTCAATTCTTCTTTGGGAGACCTGAATAGCGTTCTCATCCTGTTTGCGTAGGGCCCAGGTCTCTGAGGCATATGTTAATGCAGGAAGAACAGTGGAATCAAAGAGATGTGCCCAGAGCCGGAGGTTCTTCGTCCTCTTAGCTATTTCTTCGACGTTCTTGAAGGCGTTCCAAGCCGCTCTCTTTCTCCTGCGCAGCTCGGGTGCCAGGTCATTTGTCATGTTGACTTCTCGACCTAGGTACACATAGCTGTTACATTCGGAGATGGTCGTTCCATTGAGAGCGAATGGGGCATCAAGAACAAGGCTGTTTCTCATAAACATTGTCTTCGTAAGACTCAGCTGTAGTCCTACCTTTCCACACTCACGGTCGAAGTCGGTCAGCATTTGTGCCGCTTGGCTGATGTTTGGTGTTATTAAAACAATGTCATCAGCAAAGCGGAAGTGGTGTAGTTGCTGACCATCTATCTTCACTCCCATTCCTTCCCATTCCAGTCGTCACATGATGTTTTCGAGGGTGGCACTGAAGAGTTTCGGTGAAATGGTATCACCCTGCCGAACCCCTCTCTTGACATCAACGATCACTTCTTTGTAGAATGGTGAGATCCTGGTAGTGAATCCGCAATACAGCTCACGGAGGATCCTGATGTATTGGGCTTGAATGCCCTGATTGGCTAGGGCTTCAATGACCGCTTCCGTCTCAACAGAATCAAAGGCCTTCTTTAAATCAATGAACGTTAAACAGAGTGGCATCTTGAACTCCCGAGAAACCTCAATGAGCTTGGTTATCGTGTGGATATGGTCGATGGTGCTGAATCCTTTGTGGAACCCGGCTTGCTCGCATGGTTGTCCTTCATCTAGTGTTCTGCCAATCCTATTTAGGATGACTCGAGTGAACAACTTGTAGATGACAGACAATAGGCAGATCGGGCGATAGTTGCCAATGTCATGGATGTCTCCCTTCTTGAACAGTAGTACGGTCCTGCTGGTTTTCCATTGGGACGCAACCTTGCATTCAGACAGGTAGCGAATGAAGAGCCGAGACAGTGTATTGATGAGTACTGACGGCAGGTTCTTTAGGTGTTCAGGTCTGACCTTGTCTGGGCCGGGTGCTGTTTGTTTCTTTACCGACGAAATGGCATGTGGGATTTCGTTTCTGAAATCCGACACGCCAAAATCTGTTCCAGAAATTCATAATTAAATCTCAAACGTGATCAACTATCCACAAAATTTTTTTGGATACTGAGTCTTGGTTGAAACCTTTGGGGTGATCTTGGGAGGGGGACAGGTCAAGTTCCTGCCCTGCCTAAGACCTGGCAGCCATACTCACTTCCCAACAGCTGCCACCATGCTTCTAGTCGGACCCCACTGCCTCCACTACTGAATTCCACAAAGATGCTAACCTTCCCAAAATTTCAGGTACACTGAGGATTTGGGGGCTGAAAATGCTGGATCTTCTTATAGTCAGATAGGCAGCTTCCCCCAACCTCCCCATACTTTCAGAAGCCCTGGCAGTCACACTCAGGGCCCCCAGCTGTGGCCATCATGTAAGTTCATCTACCAGTCCTGTTTCAGAGACTTGTAATTAAATATTGAAAGAGATTAACAGGCTGCAAAATTTTCTCTGAGACTCAGTCCCAGCTGAAACCTCCAGGGAGATCTTGCTTAGGGCCCGGGGGGTGGGGAGGGAGGCCAAGTTTTCACCTTACCAAAGTCCTGGCAGCTGCACTCACATCCCAAAAGCTGGTGCCATGCATCCAGATGGACTTCCCAGTTAAATATTGTGGTTTATCTGCAGCAACATCTCCAAACTTTACAACTTTTCAGCTTAGTAAACCCTCATACACATAATGTCTCCATGGTGAGATACTATAACTTTCAAATTATTTTTTACTAAAGTATTTTTTTGATCATTCCATTAGACATTTCTTGGTAACAAGCAATATAAAATAAATTATTGTGGCCAAGCTATGGGGGCAGCTTGAGGGGTGGTTAGGAAAAGGGTGACAATGGCAGAGGGAAGGTGACAGTGGTGGTGGGATTGGTGCTGGACTTTTGAATGCCTATAACAAATTATTATGAACAACTTTGTAAGCTGCAGTGTTTAAATAAGGTGGAAAAAAAGAATGAGAGCTCATATGTTCTCTTGAGGGCCTACCATAACATTTGTTTGTCTTAATGTGCACATCATACCCGGACCATGTCCTCCTAGATGTCAATGACCAGAGTTTCAGGACTGACAACTAGAATTACTATGCCTGTTCTTCGTGGCAGATGAATTTTAGGGTATAAATACAAGCCAGTCTCTCAATGTTTTCTTTTCCTTCCTTCCTTCCTTCCTTCCTTCCTTCCTTCCTTCCTTCCTTCCTTCCTTCTCTCTTTTCCCTCCCTCCCTTCTTTCTTTTTCCTTTCTCTCTCCCTTCCTTCCTTCCTTCCTTCCTTCCTTCCTTCCTTCCTTCCTTCCGTCCCTCTTTTCCCTCCCTCCTTTCTTTTTCCTTCCTTCCTTCCTTCCTTCCTTCCTTCCTTCCTTCCTTCCTTCTTTTCCCTCCCTCCCTTCTTTCTTTTTCCTTTCTCTCCCTTCCTTCCTTCCTTCCTTCCTTTCTTTCTTTCTTTCTTTCTTTCTTTCTTTCTTTCTTTCTTTCTTTCTTTGTTACTTTGATTTTGGTTTTGGGACCACACCCCAGCAAATGTGTAGGGGTTACTTCTGACTCAGGAATCTCTTCTAGCTCTGGCTGTGCTCTGGGATCATGCTGGGTGTCTTACATGGGTCTGCTGCATGCAAGGCAAACACCCTACCATTGTACTATCACTCCGGCCCCATCAATGGCACTTTCCAATACTAGTCCAGGCACTGGTACAAACCTACAGAGGTGAAAAGATTGAAAGTCACTTGTCCACAATATGGCTGCAGTGAGGTAGTATTATGTTTGCTTGGAGTAGTGCCTGTTTAGTGTTCGTCAAGTGAGAGAACAGAAGGAAAACAGGTGAAGTTAATCTCTGTTGGAAAAATTACACGTGGATTCAAATTGAGTGACCCAACAAGAGTCCTAGTTGGAATTCAACATCACTCACCTCTCAGAAGGTGAGAGTTATGCTTCTTCAGCTTGGAAAATTATCTGCTTCTCCAGACAGATTTGCCAGGCATAGGCGGCCTGCCTGCAGGGCCTCTCTCAAGATTCATCATTCCTGTGAAGATCTCCCCGTATGGAGCTGGTCCTTTCTTTCCTTAACCTCTCCCAGCATCCATTTTTTCCCAGTAAATTATAATCAGTTCTCTGTGTATTTTAATCTTGCTTTCCCACCTGAGTAGGTGCCAATTTAGATACATCATTTTTAGATCCCACAGAGAGCAACCCTGCTGCCAAGCACAGTAGGTACTCAACCAATTCTTGTTAGGTTGAAATGCAGAGGATTTACAAGTTAGAGGGATTAAATGTGCATGTTATCATAACAGGAAGAATCAGAATTCCTCTTTAGAAGGAAGAATTACATTGAGGGAAATACATTATTTGGCCATTTTGGACCTTAAACCTACAGAACAAGAAAACAAGGACAGAGGACAAAGTTTTTTTTTAAAAAAAAAAGAAGAAGAAGAAAAAAACAAAAAGAAAGAAAGGATTGCTCTGTAAAATGTGGCGAATTTTATTTCTGATAAGAAACAAGGATTAGAGAGGGAGGAAGAGACCCTACCCAGGTGACCAGATTCTGGAGAGAAGGTCAGCAGAGGAAACGTCCATGTACCAATGTATGTACTACAAAGTCATTGAAGTTCCAGGGCTGAAGAAATAGCAAAGCAGGGAGGGCCTTTGTCCTTTAATTGACCATGAGGGCCTATAAACACTGTCTGTTCAAGACTTTGGCATTTACTGGACTTATAATTGGAGAGATTTAGGTTACTGTCCATGCCAGCAAGGACTATTGTTTATCTAAAGGCTAGGATCACATCTGTGCTGACTGGCCATCCGGGAGAGCCATCTGTCATTTGGGGGACTCCTCAGGGGATCTGGCATGGGTCACTGAGGTCCCGGGAATGGGTGGAGTTGGGGATGCTGCTGGGAGCCTGCGGGCTTCATTTACCAATAGTCTATTCACCTTGTGTGTCTTTACGAGTCCATGTGGATAGCCTCTGAAAGAGCTCCTCGTGGCTTCTGGCCTTCCACACATTAGCAGTTATTCAACCGAAAGGATTTGCTTCCACCACTGTCAGGACACAGCCTGACACAGGACAGGACACAGGATAAGCAGCTCAGGACAGCTCCACTACAGGAAATTGAATCCTTTATGCATGCCCTTTATTTCTAGATAACCACAGTGGCCATGAAATTCCTTTAGTGCTCCCTGTTCACTGTGTTTCTTCTTTGCTACAGACATTGCTCTGCTGTTACTGGGAAGCACAAAGAGGCCAAAATTGTGGCTAAAACTAGGGGAAATGGCAGACCAAAGCAGCCGTGGGCTCAGCAATGAGCTCACAGCTAACCAGGTTTGTGCCAGGGCTGTTTGTCCTCCAAGAGTAAGAGAAAGGGGGAGAGGACACGGGCAGTCTGCCTGCTTGGGGGTCTGGACTGTGGGTTTCAACAGCAAGCAGCACGGAGGAGAGGGGAATGGAAACACACTGCAGAGACAGAAGCCTGTGTTGTCTCCTCTAATCATAAGCCCTAAATGCTTGAGAACATCAAGATGACATATTTCTTTATCTCTGCTATTGTGTGGAATGATGACTTCAAGAAAGTGAGGTTAAAGAGATTTAATGGAGGTTGGCCAGAAAATAAGTAAATCCTGGAAACGATTCAGTCTCTGCTCTTCTCCAACTTCTCCCCTTCACCACTCTTATAGCTGCTGTTTAAATATGGGGGCGTGTGAGCAAACAGAAAATGCTCTGGGTCCTTTCTAGTGGAAACACAAACAGGCTTAGTCCATTCCTATTTCTGAGTGTATGGAAGTAAGTTTTAGATACTTTTCTCTCGTGTTTTGATTTTTTGGTCTGTTAAAAGAACTGCCACTGAAAATCTTGTGAAGGAGAGAAAAGGACATGTTTTCGAACTAAAAAAGGTACCCTGGGTCTAATATAATTTTGTGTGTGTGAAGACTGTGATTAACCCGTGCATCTCTTTTCTACAAGCAGGTTTGAACTTGGAAAAGTGTAGGAAGTATAAGCTTGTCAACTTGTAGAAGCAGAGAATTTAAAATGACCTTGAAAGCCTTCTCTGGACTGCCCTCTGTTGGTGGTACTTAAACTCAACAGTGGTAGAAGCCTTTCCTCTAATGTCACCTACTTCACCATGAATCTGTCTTGGGATATCCACTCTCATATTTTGTATTCTCTCCCCAGGTTTGTTTGTTTCTTATTTCTTAACATGTATTACTGTTCACTATGCTATATACTTTGCTTATTTGTCACTGTCTAACATAGTGTACATTTCCTTATTTACCTTGTTTTGTGTGCTTATCCTCAAGTAGAATCTAAGCTTGTTTGTTCATTGCAACACTCTTTACAATAGCCAGAATCTGGAAAAAACACAAGTGCCCAAGAGCAGATGACTGGTTAAAGAAACTTTGGCACATTTACACAATGGAGTAATATGTAGCTGTTAGAAAAGATGAAATTTACATACAAGTGGTACTACATGGAAAGTATCATGTTAAGCGAAATGAGTCAGAAAGAGTGGGATAGACACAGAAAGATTGCATTCATCTGGGGAACATAAAGCAACAAAAAGGGAGACTAACACCCAGGAATGGCTGAGATTAGTACCAGGAATTTTGCTCCATGAATGGAAGGCCAGCCACACGTTC
Source organism: Sorex fumeus (assembly GCF_029834395.1). Taxonomy (NCBI): domain Eukaryota; kingdom Metazoa; phylum Chordata; class Mammalia; order Eulipotyphla; family Soricidae; genus Sorex; species Sorex fumeus. Next base: position 11,922,401 of record NW_026606138.1, on the reverse strand, counting down.
TAGGTGAAAAGGAAGCTCAGATAGAGAAGAGAGCACCAAATGAAGGGTGTTGTGAGGACCGTCCCAGGGTGGGAGAAGCATGATAAAAGTAGTCTATAGACCAAACATGATTGCCACTCAATGCCTCTCTTGCAAAACACAGTACCCAAAAGAAGAGAGAGAGAACAAGGGGGAATACCCTGCCACAGAGGCAGGATGGGACGGGGAGGATGGAGGCTGGGGGGGATGCTGGGACCCGTGGTGATGGATGACGGGCACTGGTGGAGGGATGGGCACTTGATCATTGTATAACTGAAACCCAAGCACAAAATTTGTAAGCCTATAACTGTACCTCATGGTGTTTCACTAATAAAAAAAGAAAAAAAAAGAATACTCAGAGTTTCCCCTTTCTTCAATAAGATAAATTCATATCAAATATACTAAAAAAAAAAGAATCTAAGCTTCTTGATGGCAGAGATTTTTTTCCTATTTTGTTCACTGCTCATCCTCAGGGTCTAGAATAGTCCCTGACACAGGAAGCCATTCAAGTAAGATTTATTGAATGAATGAATCAAAAAAGATCAAAAGGATATAAAAACACATGCACAAAGGATTTATTTTACACAAGTTACTGTTAGGACGGCCCAGATGGACCTTCTGAAGCTTGGTATGCAGTTCCACTGCTGCCACAGAGATTTCTCATCTCCAGAATCCCTGAAACCCACAACAGAAACTGCTGACCTGACCTTGGTGCTAGCTAACCAATCCCCACCCCAGGCCTTCTTTACTTCTATATAAGCCCACCCTAAAACACCGGCCATCAAGATCCCCATTAGCCTCTCTAGAGGCTTGTGAGATCCATTTGGGAGGAATCTTTTTCCAATAAACCCTATTTTCAGCCTAATTTTCCTATTGGACTCCATTTCTTCTTTTCCAGGAGCCTGTCCCTGACCTTTCAGGTTCTAGTTTAGAATACTATAGAGTAGTAGTACTCTTAAACAAGTAGATGACTTCATACTTCCTAGTATGATTTTACCAGGGGTTCCATAACAAAAGACTGGGTTGTTGAAACGTTGTAATGAATTTTTTCACTGTTTTGAAGTTTGTGGTTCAAAACCAAGGTGTCAGTGCATCTGGTTTCATTGGAAGCCTCTCCTCTGGTTTGCAACTGGGGGCTTCTCTCTCTGGCTTCACTCACCCATTGGTTTTGGTGTGAACTCCTTCAGGTCTCTGTGTGTGTCCAAATTTTCTCTTCTTTCAAGATCACTGATCAGATAGGATTACAGGCCACCTAAGTAGCCTCGTTTTCATTACCTTCTTAAAGGCCATAGTTCCAAAGATGATCCCATATGAATTGCTTAGGTGGGGTAGGGCTTTAAGTATGTTATTGAGTAGACATATTTAGTTCATAACATCCTTAAAAGACTAAAAGGTGTTTAAAAATGAGACATAAGCCGTGAGCTATTAGAGAACATATTAGAGAGCAGGAATGAAAGAAAGAAATAGAAGCTCTGAAATAATGAAGCAGTGAAGTGTGGTATTTCCATAGCAGCCACTCTCTTGCTTGGGTATTGGGAAAATTACATAGATTTCTCATAAAAAGATGAAATGGAACAAGGGTATGTCACATTGCATGGAGTTGATGCTTTGTACATGCTGCTTACCTCCATTTCTCCCTCTTCTCATAAAATTATACATTCATTCTGTGGTCAAATATTAACGGAAACAATAATAACACTGCGATGACTGTGTTTTTCCTTGAAATACTATTATTTTTGATAATGAAACAATAAACACTTATGTTTACATTAGAATACTACAAAAGTAATAAAGAAAGTCAAAGAATCCCCAAATAATAACCCCCTGGGGAAAACCCACTGTTTCAGTTTGCTCTATAGTCTTCAGCCTTTTCCTCTGTTCTCAAGTACGGGTATACTTTGCTTTTGTATACAAGTGGTTGATAATGGGCATCTTTCTATGACACTGTCCAGAGATCCAGCCCATTTGTTTTCACATTTGCATTTCCTTATACTGGTGAAGGGAAGGGGAATGAGAAGATGCCTGTGAAAGAATCTGAGGAACTCTCAGCCATGCAAAATTGACCTGGTTTCTCTCCCCTAAAGCTGCTCTGAGCCTTCCAGAGACTCTGACTACCCAAGAGGCTGCAACAGGAAGTGGCTTTTATCATCCATCACTAAACTGTTATGTTTCAGGTAGAAGTGCACTCTCTAGACTCTGCTTTCAATGGGACTCTTTGAGTTTTATTTCTGCTGTCTCTTGAACTCCCACATCCAGTCTCTCCTGAGCACTGTGGTGGGGAAAAAACAGAGCTGATAGAGGAATGGTCTGTTTCCTACCTACTTAGTGCCTGTGAGCACTACCCAAGCACCACTTCTCCTGGGTGCTGGCAGCAAGTCACTCACATTGCAGCCAATGAATCCAAGTTTTATTTTTTTCCAAACTTCCACAGTGCCTCTCATTCCACACACAGTGACAGAAGTAGTAAGCTGATAGTTCATTCTCCTTGGGGAACTGGATTCCAGCCACAGGAGTATCTTTTCCTGTATACTGTTTAAAACCCCACAAGTCAGTCTATCTATCTATCTATCTATCTATCTATCTATCTATCTATCTATCTATCTTCTATCTATTATCTATCATTCCATATCTCTATTAATCTATCCCCCTTACTATTTTTAGGACACGCCATAGCTCAAGAACTATTTTCAGTTCGGCAGGCTGGGTCATACTCTTGGCTGTGCTCAGGGAATCATGCAGCTGGGTGAGAACCCAGGCCTCCTGCATGCAAAGCATGCCTCAACTCATTGCTGTCTCTTTCAAGTCTCACTGGTGTATTTAATAACATCGACACTATAGGTGAAGATCCCTGCTGCTCCTACCTCTGCCATAATTCAGTATTCATGCTCTGCCTTCTCAGTTACTTAGTTAAAAACTTTGAATCAATCTTTATGTTAACTTTTTCACCATTCAAGTAACTGATAGAGGCAATCAGTATAGCTCAGCAGTAGATCACTTGTCTTGCATGTGTGAGGCTCAAGACTCTATCTTTGGTAATACATATGCACTCACACACACACACAATACACATATGCACAACAATAGCGACAACTCAAGTAACTGATAGTTTTGTCTTCTGATTGACCTCTGTTGTGTGTGGCATTTCCTAATTTCCTATCCTCATTTGACCATGGCTTTTTTCCAAGGGCTGCCCAGCCTTAAGTCAAATACTCCTGAAGCAAGATAACTCTGAGTAGTATTATGAAGTTTTAAAATATCAATAATCATTAACAAGGGCTTGAACAGACTCCATAATCGTCCCCATAGAAATAGGGAGGTAGAAAAGGCTGCAGAAGCTGATATGTAGCTATCATTTTTCAGCAACTAGATCTGCCATTAGTGAAAAGACTTTGAAGAATCACCAAGATGCCTATTGAAAGTTAACCCTAAGGGGTTTTGTTTGAGCCAAGACTTGCAGATCTTGAACATTTAATCTTCATTTGAGTTCATTTTATCATTTCTTAAAGTCTTTTAGTCATTTTGGCTTAACCATTTATCATGTTCTTTTTCTCTTGGATTTGTGGATTGGGACACCTTTTCTTTAAAATATAGTGCTCAACCCAACAACCCATGAATATTCTCTCTCCACTTTACAAAGCTAATTAAATTCTCTTTCCTACTATAGTATTGGTACTTCCTGCCAACTTTTCCTTTAAAATATCCTTCACACTCATCATTTCCTATTCATTTCAGCTGCCCTGACTTTTATTTGTGTTCTTCCTCTCCCACCTGGCTTGTTGCAAACTCTATCTGAGATTTCTCTAACCCATAGTTGGCTCTCTTTTCTCCTTCATGGTGTTGTCAGGATGATGTTTTGGATTCAGTAATTTCTCTGGTTTAAACCTTTTTATGGCTCCTGATAGCCCACAACTGAACCTTTCTAATTTTTTAACAAAATGTTCAAGTCCTTAATCTGATTCGGACAGTCTGATTCTAAGAATTCTTTTTCAAACCCCATTCTCAGTTAAATATACATTGTCGGAGGCTGGAGTGATAGCACAGCAGGCAAGGCATTTGTTTTTCACATGGTTGACCTGGGTTCAATTCCCAGCATACCATATGGCTTCCCCACACTTACCATTGTCCTGTAATTGTGTATACCATTTTTAGCTCATTTCATTATTTCACCAAGAATTCCCTAACTATTTTACTCCTACGCAAATATTTTGAGGACTTCCAGCTCTTACTCAGCACACTTGTCTAAGCTTTTCTTAACACACTAGAAGGCTTGTTTCCTTCTGCCCTAAACTCCTATACCTTTAGAATGTTTACCTCTTAGTATTAAACTAGCTACCATTTATTGAACACCTATGTTATGATTATTGTTTAGGTAGATACTTTATCATGATTTTCTATGATTCCTCATCTTGATTTGAATGAGAAAATTGGGACTTAAGGGGCTTAAGCATTTCCTACGGTCATATGACTTGTTAAGAGAAGGAGGTAAGAGCAGAAATTTCTTTCTTTAACCCTGACATACCCTTTCTATTGATTTTTGAGCCAGAGGACCTGGATTTAACTCTTGTCTGTCACTAACTAGCAGTTAAATCCTGCATAAATCGCTTCATTTCTATTGAGTTGATGTTTTCACCTTCAAGACTGCTTCCATTACTAACATTCAGAGAAACTGCATAAGAAGTGCTGTGAATCCCATTACGTTCTTCTAGATGAGAACAAAGATCTCAACCGATCAGAGAAGAATTTATTTTTTTGCGGGTCCTTTAATTCCCAGATCAATGTAGATATGGTAGGGTCAGGATCCTGAAGGGATTCCTCTTATCAGGATGTTTTGGGTATCCTGCCATATTGAATTAGACATTTATTTTTATTTAGAAACTCAGTAAATTTTACAGGAAGTGTTTGTTTAAATTGTCACCCTGCCATAGACTCACAGATGAACAAAAGCCAGGGAGAGAGAGGTCCTTCCCCCTCAGAACACAGGGCTTTATCTTTTAGTGGGAGGGTCTGATAGAAGAATGGATGGATGGATTTTCCGATAGAAAAAACACGCAGATCTTTTTCACACAGGACACTTTATCCAACCTAGAGCCAATGCCATGAAGGGTAATTAGTGACAAAGGAGGGCAGGTGAGATCTATCCCCATCCCAAGGGACAGCCCTGGCAGCCAAAAACCTCCAGAACTACAAATGCCGCCCTGTTCACGGCTGCTCTCCACACAATTGAGCTGAGCCTCACCCACGAGTGAACCTTCTCTCTGTACTACACGGCTGCATTTGCAGCCATGCGACACTTCATAGGACACACCTTACCCATACTCCAGGAATACTGCACCACGTTTGATGGGAACGAAACAGGAGGCAACCAACTTTAGAGGGAAATGTTATATTATTTCAGTTCTGCTTTGGGGCAGGGATTGGGGTTGTGGATGGAAACACCCAAAGTATTGTGGTGGGAAGGTGCAATGTTGGTGGAATTGGTGCTTGAATATTAAAAGTAACCAAATATTGTGAACTGCTTTATAAAATAAAACATTTTTTAAAAAAGAAGTACTTGGTGGCTACAGAGCCAATTTAAAGTTTTCTCTATATGGTGTGTACTGACACTAGAGCTTTGTAGGGAAAGAACAGAGCAGTCACAGGGAACTGTGCATACAGAGCCAAATAGGAGTTGAAATTTAACTCAAATTTCTACTTGAGTCTTAAATAGGACTGCGTACATTCTAAAACTATGGTGAAGTTGGATTCCTTGGTGTGCTTGACTCTTGTTGTGAAAGAATGTGGAGTAAGAATTGACAATTCAAATTTACAGCCTCGCCCTTGTTGGTCACCTGGGTTTTCACTTCTTTTTGTGTATATGTGATGCACGCCATTTCCCTTTCTAAATTGTTTTTAGGACTAGAGGAAATGTTCAATACTGTATCTCCACCCACGATGATACTGCTCAAAGTGACTTTCATTTGTACTGGAAACAGTTAATCAAATATCAGTTAACCAGACAGATTCTAAATTCAAATGGAGAGGGGTGTGTGTGTGTGTGTGTGTGTGTGTGTGTGTGTGTGTGTGTGTGAGTGAATGGACCGCAGGGCACTCAGATAGCATAGCTAGGAAAAAGGCCACATGAGCACTATCGGTCCCACTGCATACATTTTCTCCTCATTTGAATATCCTATTTGTCAATCTTGCAAGAAAGGGGGGAAATCACTCATCCTTTGGGAGATTTCATGCTTTTCTCTCTATCCTGCTTTTTGAGGTAAATCCTAAAAAAGTCCACGCAGCATTTCTCTGAGCTGCTTGCACCAATACCACAAAGCGGGTTCTTCTAGCTCGCTTTTAAGTGCTCGCATGACTAATAAAGTGTGACATGGCTGAGATTTGCTAGGCTTCTCTTTGGAAGCATTCATTCTAGCTGACAAAATATGGCTAAATTTAGCTGCCTTTACACAACCAGTGTCTTCCAAACAAAGAGGGCCTCACACTTGAAAATGAGCCATGACACGTTGCTGTCCTAACATGGCTTTTGGCTCAGGCTTTTCTCCGGCCTGCACCTCCACACAGTGAAGTGTGTGCTGCCCTTCAGGGTCTGAGCTGTGCAGAGAGTTGTACCGAGGGTGTCAGTGTGGACCCTGGAGACAGTCTCCCCCTCACGACCTGAGAGTCCTTCCCAAAGTGGCAGTGGTAAGTAGGGGAGAGTCAGATAAAGTGGGGGAAATGATCATGGTGCAGAATGCCTCGGGAACACCGCGGATGCACCACCCACTGTATGAGGCAGCCAAAGTCATGATACACTGAATCTGAAAGAGATCTGCACACCAGCTCGCTTACTGGCATATTTCATGCCTCAGATAACCACAGTTCAGAAACTTACTCAGGGTCTCACGATGAACAAGTGACCAGCCTAAAAGTGAGATTGCTACGTACCTCCCCATCCTATCACCACCCCAACTCTGTCAACTTAAAACTATTCAGAGGAAAGAAAGTATGGGAAATCTGCCCGGACATATGGGAGGCACTTTCAGGAGGAGAATCATATGTTGCTGAAGCATTCCGAGAGCTAAAACTGTCTCCTTCCCAGTCCAAAGTTTGTGTAGTTGGATCCAAACATTGTGAATGCATTTGGCCTGGATCACAAAGATGATGCTGACCACATTGTGAAGACAGAGGAGCTGAGTCTGACAGGAGATGTTTCTTGAGTTAAGTTTGAGATTCAAATGATCCAGGTGAAGACGGCCATTAAACGCAGACTCTGACTCAAAGGAATAGTGCCCCTTGGAGAACCAACCATGCACAGGAAGTGGAACGAGCCTTCTGGTGATGGTTAGAATTACAGAAGTTGGCAAGTCCTCTGGGTGAGGGGTATCACTTGGCACATACATCTTGCTCTGTCTCTTCTATGTTCTCCAGGGTCTCAGTGAATGATTGACAGAACAACTTTTCCCAGATTTACCAGCAGGTTTCCTGCTATGGTTTCGTTTCTGCCTCTGAGATGCAGACATATGAGTGTTGAAAGAGAATCAGAAGTTACGCTTTGCTAGTGTCAATGTTGGTGATCATAGGGCTTTGACCACATGTTTTCAGTAGCTTCATGCCTCTCTTAACCAGAAGAAGTACTAGGACTGATGAGACCATTGCCCATGATGCTTTTCTGCAGGTTCTTGAACCCTGTAGGCAGCAAAAATTTCCGGATTCTCAGAATCACAGCTGTAAAGGTAAAGGTGAAAGTTAATGGCTGTTCCATTGCCTGAATTTATATAGCCAGTCTTAAAATTTTCTGAAGGACCCAATTCTCTGGGTAAAATTATTTTTAGTTTGAAATATCCAGAGCAATTTCTGTCTTCCTAGCTTAATACCGATCATCAATATTTAGTTATAACACAGAATAAGTTATTGAACACCTGGTATGTTCCAGGGCTATATAATACATCATCTCATTTAATCTGCACTATAATATTGTAAATCATTTTTATATAATAAATGGAGGGTAAGACAGATAACTTGCCAGCATTTTCCTAGTTATCAAAGGTAAGTCAAGACTGATGCAGGCTTTCTTGACTACAGGATTGACATTCTTGTCCATTTTGAAAACTGACCCCTATGTAAGGTTTAAAGTCTGTCTCAGAAGAGTCAGGCTTATGGTCACTGTCTGGGGCAGGTTGAATGCCAAAGAGAAAGGTAGCGGTATCAGGGTACCAAAAGGAGAATCCTTGGGAGTTATATTTTATTTCTCATCTCACCTTGTCCTTCTTCTGGAACTAAGAAAATTTCACAAACACGTCAAACCTCATGTCTTTGATCCACTGCCTCATTGGTTCTTTCCACATAACTCCTCCTCATGACTCGCATGAGAGGAATTATCACTGCACTCATTGGTGGATGAGCTTAACTCTTGTCTTTTCTGTTGTCTGAAAAGCCCTCTTGACATCAGCCCCCTGCAGGTGTTCCAAGAAAGAACACTTTCTTTCACTGCTCTACTGCTCTGTTATTTACTCCTCTTTCCCTTGTGGATGACATCTCTATTGTCTTTGGGCTGGAATGGGCTGCTTGTATGTTCAGCTCTCATTCGTTAGGTGTTGGTTTTAATCCCGATGGTAGGAGAGCCTTAAAGATGTTCCTTGGCTCTTTAATGAAGTTTTTATGTCAGTCCAACTCTGATCATTAAAATTGAGTTACCCAAATGCCTGATTATTAAAGAGTACACTATTTCCTGATGCCTCAATCTACCTCTCTCTGCTTCTGATCACGACTTGCTCCTGCCATAACTCTCCTTTGGGCATTTGCCTATGTGTGTGTCCTTTGACCCACCTGGATGATTGCCTGATACATATAAAATTTATCTGGATCTCCACTGGCAGATTATTCTCCCCACTCTCAAAGGTCTTCTTAGCATTTTGCAGAAACATTCTTAGAAGCCATGTGGTGTATTATTCTTCATTCCCATCCCTTGTTGCCAGACAGTCCTTAGGCTTCAAACTAACTGCACACTGACCCTCACAATAGATCCAGGGAATGTCAAATGAAATAAAAGTGAATGTACACAATTTGGAAAAGCCCCCAAGAAATGAAAGAGTCACTGAATGGACAGTAGTCACAGAAAAAAAAAGGTGTCCTTCATTGCCTAAAAGAGATAATACATGGGTTGAAGAGAATGAGGAAGGACCAAAAGAAATTTGAGAAGGTGTTTGTCCAGTTTTTCAGAGAATTCAGACAAAACAGACTAGATGGGATCCAAGAGAAAGAAGGAAGGTACATGGGAAAAAATACCCAGAGGTGAGGACCACATGGGCTTTGTGAAGCTGAAAGGCAGACCCAGGGAAGCAATTGTCAGGGGATAAGTGTCAAGAAAAGTCTTTGTAGGGAAAGCAGAGGCACAGGAGGGAATGGGAGAGACGAGAACAAGCTCTCAGAAGATGGAATATAAAATAGGGAAACAGGTCAAAAGTTTAGGAAACAGATTAAAAGGGAACAGAGATGAATTTATAAAAGAAGAAAGATGATAGAAAGAAGAGGAGAAAGACTACAGATTTTATCAGCATTACAAACGGCCAGGAAGATCACTGGAAAATCCTTCACAAGTTCACAACGAGCTCTGTGCATACTGAAAGATTACTGCCATTGCTAAGAAGAGTCTGGCTTTTCAGAAACACACCTGACCTTGCCGGAATGTACTGCTCAAGCCTAGCAAGGGGGTCAATAGAAACAATCCCAAGAAGTTCTTTCTTGCCTACATGAGATACGTCCCTGTGCTCTATGTTGTCCTCAACTAGGGATTCAGGTTGAGGGTGGAGGGCTTTATCTCCTTATATCTCTGAGTAATGAGACAAGATACAAGGCCTCAGAGAATCATACACTGACTCCTAGGGTTTCTATGTGTGCAGGTGTGGAAAAGGGAGATCTGCTATGTTCACTAGTACTTTTAGGACCATCAGCAAGTCCCATCCTATGGCTGACACCAGAGGAGAAGGCAGTTTGATCTTTTATTGACCTCAGAGAACTAGAGCCATTTGGTCAAAACAATAACCGGCTATGATGTGGTAAATTCCAAATTCTCTGCTTCCAGCATGGTATTTTTTTTTAAAATCAAAATTTGCAGAGCTATAAAATGGCAAAGCAGGAAGGGACTTGGCAAAATATCTAGCCTAGTTTTCTGAATTTACTGGTGGGGAAACTGCATCTCAAATTGCTGAAGTGGCTTTTCCAGGATAATAGTGCTACTGGCCTAGCCAGTTTCCATGAAAAGCTGGGAGCTTTTCATGATGCTTGTACCAAACCTGGATGCTTCTATTAGTCGAATAAACATCTACTCATTTGAACTACCAGATTCATTTCATTTTGCAAATGGATTTTAATTATTTCTATAAGAAAAGGAAGTGCTCTTGCCAAATGCCTTGGTACTGCCAAGTTCCTTGTACCTCCAATAATGAATTCCAACCATATAAATATAGCAGGCAATTAAGAGTTTGAAATAAGAATTTGGGTAATATTAGAGAGAAATTTTTGATGAAATGCATTATTACTTTCATAAAACATGGAGTTAATTTTGGCCTTCAGAAGAGATATAAAAAACTTCATATGTGTGTATACATACACATATATTACATTTCTATATTATATCTGGTAGAATTTTCCAGAAGACTACCCAGGGAAGTAATAATAATAATAGAGGGGCTCTTCAGTCAAGACAGAAGCTTACTTCTTCTCATACACCCTATTGTATCATTTGGGGTTTTCTACTTTGTGTGCATTACTTTTTCAATAAAAATAGTTAATAAAACAATAAAAGAAGAGTTTTAAAAAGTAACAGATGTCAAAAATTGCTTAATGGGACTCTGCAGTATCTTTTAGAGTAACATGAAGTGGAGCAAGATGAGGAAAAAGACTAAAATGGAACCAACTGACAGCACTTACCAGCAGGCAGTACATTTTTTAGCAAGTTGCAATATATTTTTATGTCAGACAAGCATAATTTAAATATGATTAGGCTGGGATAGTCAAGATATGGGTTCAAGCCCTCTAAAAGCACTGCAATCTTTTGCTATTACTTTGGAAGGAAGTTCCTTAAACTTTCCTGTGGTTCATATTTTTTTATTTAATAACATTCCAAGGTTTGAGTTCCCTCTACTGAGGTTCACACATTCACTGGGCACTTTATTGAAGAACCAGCACATTTAGTGGAAGATTTTTAGGTATTTGGAAACAGCCATATTCTTGTTTATATTCTACAATACCCACTGCTAATTAATTGTAAAACTGAGCAGAATATTTTCTCTCTTCATTTTCAATAAGGTTGGGTAATATCTCCTGGTACAATGAACTAAATGGTGATGGAGAGAACTCCTGGTCCTTGATGTCAATGAAAAATGTTAAATTCCCTTCTGAAATCCTCTGAACAAGCCAACTGAGAAGGACAGAAATGATCCATTTCTGGCATTTAACGCATTCTTTTAAATGATTCTGTGTGGGTATAAACAAGAATGGAACAGACCCAGAGAGAAGTGACAGCCTTCTGGCGATCAGAATCTTTTCTCCGTAACACATCAAGTGTGCGGTCCTAGACAGTGTTTCTCTATGGTGTTATCGCAACAAGCATTAGGCATCTGAACAATGCAGCACAATCACAGTAGCATTTTTATGGTTTGCAAAATTCTCTCACACATACTACTTCATTAAATTCCTCAAAGTCATGATTTGTTCATTCATTCTTCAGTCATCTATTCATAAATATTTATTAATCATCGACCATATGCCAGACACTCTATTAGGTGCCAGCAATTTACTGATACACAAAGCAGCTATATTACTTTTCCTCAGAAACTCCACCATTTAATTGGGGAACTTACGTTAATCAAATAATCACACCAACAAGTGGCAAATTAGATTTAATCTAAGTATTTTTCAGGCTGAAATAACAGTCCGTACAAAGACCCTGGGTCAGGAAGGAAAGAAATCGCATCATTAAGAAATGTAAGAGCTCAAGGTGGCAAGGCCATATATACTACCAGAGAGAGGAAGGAGATCCTAGAGAAGGAGGTGGGCATAGAGTAGGTTTCATTGGTCAAAGTGATATTTCCTTAGGGACTACCAACACTTGCTAGGAGCTTAAATCTAAGAACAAAGCTGACAAAGTAGACCAAGAACTGTGTTGCTGTAAGTGGTTGGGGGATAAATGGGTAGAAATGGCAGACAGTGGTTAGGTCATCCTGGATGAAGTTCAAAATGCTTGTGGTCATTGTTGTCCTGTCCATGTCTCCCAAAAGCCCCCTAAGGAAGACAGCTATGAGAAAAGAGAGATGAGATTTTGCTGGGCCTTATTTCAAAGGTGGAATGCATGGGGCTGTAAAATGATTGGAACTGCTGATGACTTGAATGATTTTACTAAGAGTTTCATGGTTTCATGCCTTCCTTGGCATCCAATCTTTTCCTTTTAGCCCATAAAAAGAAAATCTTAATCCTGCATTTATTATCGTTGATGGTCTTTGGAAATTATCCCAGCCCTTTGAACAAGATAATAAACCAAATAGGTCTGCAATTGTGTGAAGCACCTTGACATACAGAGTATTCTATAACTTCAAGACCCACTAAGTCTCTGTCAACATTTTCTCAGGCCAACTTAACTGTTAATCTTGAATATACTGAAATACGGAATATACAGTGATTCTCAGTACTAGTTAACATTAGAATCAACTGGTGACGATTTATTTTTCTTTTTGGGTCACTCCCGGCAGTGCTCAAGCATTATTCCTGACTCTGCACTCAGGAATTACTCCTGGTGGTGTTTGGGAGACCATACCGGATGCCAGGGATCAAACCCTAGTCAGCCACCTGTAAGGCAAACACCCTCCCTGCTATACTATCACTCTGGCCCTCAAGCTGGTGACAATTATAAAAATAATGAGTTCTACCCCAAACCAACTTCTGGAGTGAGGACCAAGCATTGGTGATTACTTGGTCCTTCCAGGCAATCCTTCTGTGTAGTGGGGACAGAGAACCACTGAGTAGAGAAAGCATGGAGAAAGCCTTCAAGCTCTTGGTTGTTGGTTTCACGAACTAGAAAAGCCACCTCTGTATCTGGACCTCTGTGTTCCAATGTGTACGGGCAGGGCTTCAGTCCAGATGATTTCCAAGATCTCTTCCAGCTGTGATAGTCTAGAATATCATTCTAATTTAGGAAGCATAGGTGCATCCACAGTGAGTCCCATCCCTGCCTGGCTTCTGTTGCTCCCTCCCTCCAAATGCCTCCTTCAGCCTGAGGAAGGCCTGGCATCATGGAAGAAACAATGGGTCGAGTCAGGTGACCTGTTTTTGAATCCACACATGCAAGGTATTAGCTGGTAAACACAGAAAACTTCACTAAACTTTCAGTTTGTTGCATCTTTTGCATGGTGCTGGTGTTAATCTTTTCCACTACAAAAAAGCAGGAAGCATTGGTCTTTCTAGCAATTACAATCTTTGAGAGTCCCAGCATGATGTACAAATTACATGAAAAAAAAATACAACTTAGAACATGCAAAAGAATGTTACCTGAAATGAATATTCCTTTGAATTCTGAGGCTTTGTGGTCCCCTCAGACTAGAACATTCTTACTTACACTGTGCTGTGCTGACCTGTGGAATGGTGTTTCAACAGCAATAACTTCCCAGCTGCTTTAAAATAAACTAGGAGCTTCAGGGACATAGATCCTTAATCTGCACTTCCACCTACCCCCTCTCTCCAAGGGGTGAATGGTGCTGGCTGCATGGAAGAAGCATGGTAGAGTGGTTGATAATACAAAGTCACCATCAGCAGAATGGAAATGCAGAAGATACTGAGTCAGTGGTACCTGTAGCATAGCTCCGCCTCCTGGCCATGTGTCATGATTTATATTCTGTGGAAACCAAGTAACTCTTCCCTGCTAAGCTCCATATTTATCTGCCTCCTGCATCTCATAAAACAAAATACATTTCCGTTGTATACCATTGAGTGACTGTCAAGATGTGTCCTTCTTCTTTACCTGTGAGCTGAGGCCTGTAAGATCTCATACTAAGATATCTCAGCCATGCCTCTCCTATGGCTAAGCCTTTTTCCCATTGACGCACCACCCTCAATCCAAACTGCTTTTCTTAATCTATGCTGGCTCAAGAATTACCTTAGGACCTAGTTCAGATTTCACACAGCCCCCTAAAAGTCTCCTATGCCTAAATCAATCATACCATTCTTTCTTTGTGATAAGTCATTTTGTTTCATACATGTCACCACCTGCTACTACTTTAATTGTTTAATTACTTCCCTACTCTCTTCCCCTTGATTAGAATATTGGTGCCATAAGACAAGGGCCTAACCCATGTTGCCCACATAAAGTCCCAGTATTAAGCACAATACCCAGCAAGCTTTAGCTGAGTACATGGGTTAATGAGTGAATGAATGAAAGCTCATTGTATAGAATAAATGTTTTAACTTCATATTCTATGTCCTTGTACCACGTGGCTGCAGCCCAGCTCTCATTCCTCGATGCAAATGTTGCTCTTCATATCCTATAATAAGTTAGTTTTATTGTTTTCCAAACCACCATGATCTGGAACATTCCTGGCAATTTTCACATGCTGCCACAAAGCTGGGCACAACATCCCCCTTGCTTCTGTTGTTTTGTTAACCAGTATTGAAGAGTTGATCACATTTCATGTCTTTTGAGAGGCTGCTTCTTTTGCCCTCTGCCATCCATTTTCTCCCTTCCTAAGATAGTCCGAAATTCCTCTGCAGGAGTTTTGATTTCTTTGCATCTTGCTCATTTCAGTTATTGCCTTCTACTCTCAACTGTGAACAGTGTAGAGTCCAAAAAAAACTCTTGGTTTTCCTTTCAAACCTGGTACAGTATTCAGTCCATAGTTAATGAGTCGCTCCAAATTTACCTAAAGGCTCATTAGCCATTCCACATGTGTGCTAGTCCCAGAGGAGCTGGGATCACTCATAACCTGCAGAGCAGTTACCCCTGGATTTCTTAACCATCCCAGGAGGGCCCCAGGATGTACTCTATTTATTTATACAATTTTAACGATGGCAACACAAAGCAGAGAGATGGATTCATTTGGGGGATGATGGGTTTTAAATCAGGTGGGTCTCGTTCACTCTCTTTCTTTGCTGTAGATGACCGCCAGCTAGCTGATATTACTTTGTGTCTGCATTTCCAAGTGCTACATTTGACTTTTCTAGCAGAAGTGACTTACCTGACGGAGCCTAAAGGATCGGCAGCTGCATCCTTTCTAGGTTTTCAGTCTTTATTCACTTAACACCTAACCTATGCTGATAAGTGGATGTCTAATCAGATTCTTTGGGTCCTTCTTTACTGGAGGTTCCCACTGAGTTTCTAAAGCCATAGTTCCTAGAACACATTCATTGACACAAAAGTATTTTAGTTTCAGAGTCCTGCCTAGATTACCCTTTTACCATCAGAGATATCAAAAAAATTCCTCAGAAAAAGATCACTTAAATTTACTGGATGGCTTGTCCCATTGCCCCTGAATACTGGCAGATATCCCGATTGTTTATGGGCTTAGGATTTTTCTACTTTGAGAAGGAATGCCTCCAAGTGCGCAGAGCACAGGGGACAGATGGACCAGCCCCTGCAGCCTGCTACCCTGTCGGCTGTCAATTGGAAGAGACAGAAGCTTGTAACACGGCACTCCTGATGAATCTGGAGAGCAATGCTCATGCTACTCATCAGGTCTTTGGAAGGTCAGTCTCTGCTTCTAGTTATTCTCTCCTGATCTGCTGCTAACATCGGAATATGTATCCACAAGATGACTGAGGCTACACAGGACTGAGTAGGGATTCTTCTGAGATTTAGAGAGTCTTTTATGAGCATTTGGCTTGATCTTCCTTTTAAGTTTTAAAACCCAAATTACATCTTTTGCACTCTTCAATTGAAAGATTCTGCTGGCCAGAAGGGAATAATAAATTAAAAAAATTGCCCAATTAATTGCAACAGCAAACAATTAAGCTGTTGGGGACAGTCAGCATTTTCTACCTAGTTTTTTGAGAAATGTTTTAAGATGTATATAATGCTGCTGTTGCTTTTATTACTGGTGTTGTTGTTGGCATTGAGTAAACTCATCAGCCTCTAGAGACGGGCATTAATTGAGCTAATTCATAGTGAGATAAAGCCAATTGGAAGAACTGCTTTCTGAGAAGTCTATACTAGTAATATTTTTTGTTTGTATTATTTAACGTGTGAGATGTTCTGAAGGTGAGAAGCTCCACTGACTCCTCCTGGGACCTAGTTCTGAGCATCTGTTTCTCATGGAGCAGACTGCTCAGCACCATGCTAGGTGCTTGAAAAGGGTTATTACCTTTACTCTGAAAGCTCAGCAAAATCCAAAGGGCTAAAAGGATCTGACACCTTCCCTTCCTATCATGGGAGTCTTCTCAATCTTACCTTCTGCTTCAGGTTTTCTTTAAGAACTGAAATTAAGAGACCTGTTCACATCTGTCTGGTGATCAAACTTTCATCTATCCAAGTTTCCTTTGCTTTGCCGGGAAGGGTAGCATGAGATCCTAAACAGTAAATATATATATATATATATATATATATATATATATATATATATATATATAAATTCTGAAGGGTCTTTTTCTGTACCAGATAGTTTTTAGCTTGTATTTTCAGTAATCATGACAAGTCTTCTTATGCATCCTTTTATAATCATAAACTGAAGTTTCAAACACATGTTTGAACTAGCCCTGCACTGAATCAGGGATTTAACCCCAGTCTGCCCATACTGAAGTTTGTTCGCTTTCCAACCATTCCAGATGTAGCATGGAAGATCTACTATGTGAATTAGATCAGAGCATGTAATGCAAAACCCAGGCTGGGTTGTTTGTTACTTTGTTTCCTTTGGTTTTTGTAGATTGGGGGCTCAAACCTTTCAGACTGTAGTTAATGAGAGGAATCAGCAGAAGTGGCTATGTATGTCAAAGTCAAAAGCCAGTCTACTGTTTAACAAGAGTCATGGAGTCATGCAGAGCCAGTGCAAATTACTTCAGCCAGCAGAAAATCACTAATAATGCAGCATCACTGTGATGTAGGGGTGTAGGGGTGATGAACTCTATGATCATCTATGGTCATCAAACTCCTCATCCTGGACTGAGAAAGTCAAAGATAATAAAGGAAAAGAGTTCCCCCAGCTTATTAGTGATGGCTTCTGGGTTAGAAAACTGGTAGCCCACTTTCTATACTGGTGTCCCAGGTACATTAATGTAGCACGGTTGTTGACCGCTTAAGAAAGTCAAACAGAATGTTTATGCATTAAGAGGCGTTCCATAATAGCAAGGAATGCAAATAATACAAAGTTCCAGGCTGACTGTGAATTTTGTCCCCTACTTCATAGTTGGAGAAATTCTCCCCTGATATTAGCACTTAGCACTGCACTGTAGCACTGTCCTCCCGTTGTTCATCGATTTGCTCGAGCAGGCCCAGTAACGTCTCCATTGTGAGACTTGTTACTGCTTGGCATATTGAATACCTCACAGGGAGTTTGCCAGGCTTTGTCGTGGGGGCGAGATACTCTTGTTAGCTTGCCGGGCTCTCCAAGAGGAGTGGAGGCATCTAACTTGGGACTGCTGGGTCGGCCATGTCGGCCGTATGCAAACACTCTACCAGCTGTGCTATTGCTCCAGCACCCCCCCCCCCGATATTACTGGTACTAAATAATAGCGTGTGCTTTTGTTTTGAGTTCTACTGAAACTCAGTGTGCTGTTAGTGAGGTAAAACTCAAGGATTATTGTTGTTTTATTTATTTAAGGGTTAGTGCTTTCTATTATATGCAGAGCGATGTAATCAGGCTAGAGCAAGGGCACAGCGTGTAGGGCTCACAGCCGACCCAGGTTTGATTCCATTGTCCCTATTGGAGAGCCCAGCCAACTACTGAGAGTATCCCACCCACAAGGCAGAGCCTGGCAAGCTCCCCGTGATGTATTTGACATGCCAAAAACAGTAACAAGAAGTCTCATAATGGAGATGTTACTGGTGCCTGCTCAAGCAAACCGATGAACAACAGGAGGACAGTACTACATGCTACTTCATAGTTGAGAGCAACAAAATTCCAGAAATGGAACAGGAATTTCCTAAAATATTATCATCGAGGTAAAAATAAAATTCGAGTTTCTAAGTGTTAGTCTATGGTCTTTCTTCTCTCTATCTTCTCTCTAAGTCTCTCCCCTTTTACCATAAATGTAAATGATCTAGGGTTCAACAGAATGTTGAGAAGAAATAATATTTATTAAGTCACTGTCACTGTCACTGTCCTCCCGTTGTTCATTGATTTTCTCGAGCGGGTCCAGTAATGTCTCCATTGTGCGACTGTGTTTGGCATATCGAATACATCATGGGTAGCTTGCCAGGTCAACTAATAAATCCTCTTTAGGACAATAAGAGTGTTCAATATCTAAGAGAATAAATACATAATGATTAGAAATAAATGAAAGAATGTAGCACTGTCCACTGTCCTCCCATTGTTCATCGATTTGCTCTAGCGGGCCCAATAACGTCTCCATTGTGAGACTTGTTACTGTGTTTGGCATATCAAATACGTCACGGGTCTGGGCTGGAGCAATAGCACAGTGGGTAGGGCATTTACCTTGCATGCAGCCGACCCGGGTTCGATTACCAGCATCCCATATGGTCCCCTGAGCACCGCCAGGGGTGATTTCTGAGTGCAGAGCCAGGAGTAACCCCTGAGCGCCGTCGGGTATGACCCAAAAAGCTGAAAAAAAAAAAAACAAATACATCACGGGTAGCTTGCCAGGCTTTGCCGTGCAGGCGAAATACTCTCGGTAGCTTGTTGGGCTCTCCAAGAGGGGCGGAGGAATCAAACTCAGGTTGGCCAAGTTAGCCACATGCAACACAAACGTCCTACCACTGTGCTATCGCTCCAGCCTAAATGAAAGAATAATGAAATAAAATTCAAATCAATGTTTATTCGTTTACTTTCATGATCATGATCATCCTGTTGTTCGTCGATTTCCTCGAGCAAGCACCAGTAACGTCTCCTTCTTCCTAGCCCTGAGATTTTAAAAGAGCCATTTCAATGCTCTTTCAGGATTAGGAGAATGAGACCCATCATTGTTACTGGTATTTGGCATATTGAGTACGATACGGGAAGTTTGCCAGACTCTGCCATGCGGGTAGGATACTTTTGGTAGCCTGCCAGGTTCTCCAAAGGAATATGATGTCGCATGGCCACAAACGTGACTGTGCGCTTCTGGGAGCTGGTTTTATAGTCTCTGGGTCTTGGCCGTTGATGGAACCAACCTGGCGCTGGCGACAGCTGGTGGGTGTGATGCCTACCTACTGGAAGATGGGGGATCTGGGTGGAGAAGGCCCAGTCCCAATCCGAGTAGGCTTGGAGACCTCAGCTTCGGGACCCGCATGCCTGGGTTCCTCTGCCAGTTTCTTTCATGCATGAGGCCCATCCGGATGTGTGGACAGTGGTCCCGGCAAGGCCATGGCTGGCTCTGGAGGTCCTCAGCTGCTGGGGCTCTGCTCGGGGCGAGGAGGGGAGAGAAACTTAACCCTCCTCCCTCCAAGGGGCCCCGGTGAGGACAGCCAGGTGTGGGGGCAGGAGACTCTGCGCTGTTCTCCTCCTGCTGTTTTTCATTTACTTTATTCACCTCAAATATGTATTGATTGTATGCTGGCTATATCAATAATAACTGTGCTTACATTTAGGATTATCACTTATTGGCCATCATTTTAAAACATTATCTTATTTGACTACTAACACAATATGTAAATAAATATAGTCATCCCTGTACATAGAGTGCTACTCAATATACATTCTGTTCTTCATGTGATATAAAGGAAAAAATTTCCAGGTGGATTTTTCCCAGGCAGTTTAATATATTTACCTAGTGCTCTTACATGTTAGAGTATCCACATAACTAAGAAATGGGCAATGAAGTAAAAGCAGAAATGTCCTATGAATTTTACAGGAATATTTCTTAAAGAAAGGGAAGATGCTCCCTTTGGCCTCCCTTCCTCTATCTTGCTTCTTATAATATACTTATGAAGACTAGGTCTCTAGCATCTATTCTAAATTAAAAAATAATGACCATTCAACACAAAGTCAAGAGGCAGTTAGGAGGATTCTGAATCCCTGGCCAGTTTTTCAGTTTTTATAACATTTCTGGTCCATCTGCTGATTTAAATAAATCACAACTTTACTCTTTTTATTGTAATAACTTCTAATAGTAACTAGCACAATTCCATTTTTCCAATGAACACTGGAGATGTTGAGAGGGCAAGAAACTCCTTTAAGTTCTATGACACATATGACGGATATAAATACAACAAACCTATTTCAATTTTATTCTCAGAACATAGAAAGAACAATTTTCCTGGGCTTCTTCACTATTTTTAGATTGGGACCAGGTGGCTAAGTTTTGACCAATGGAATATGAATGAAAGTGACATATGCTTCTTCCAGGTCAGGGAATAAAATCCCCTGCATTATCTTCCATGCTTCCTTTTCCTTTTGGTAGTGATCATCTATGCTGGAGATAACACAGGATAAAAGAATTTAAGTTTTTGAATTAAAGAGTGGCAGAAACCCTGCCATGCACTAGAAATTGACCTACAAATTGACATAATAGAGAAATAAAACTTAAGGTGGTCAGACACTGAGTCTGTGGACTTTACTGTAGCTACTGTTGACATTTCTTACTAATAACTTTCATTCAACTAGAGGAGCAGAAGAGCTGGAATTTGATCTCTGGGTTTGTATCATTCTAAAGCCAGTGCTTTGATCCCTGCTTTGGAGGAGTTCAGTGTGTGCCCTAAGAAGACGGGAGGGTGCATGATTCAGTTCAATGGAGTATTCGGATCCCATAATAGCCTGCTATACCATATGTAATGTGTTGCACTGGTCAGTTGGTCATTTTCAATTTTGAAAGTTTAAGAAAGTTTCAGCTAGATATGGGTAATGGGGCTATTGCATCAGATATTTTCAGGATGCAAAGAAGATGAAGGCAAAGCCTCTGCTCTCTATTACCTTATTTATAATATTTTATCTATTTATTTTGGGGTTGGGAGACCATACCCAGGAGCTATTCCTGGCCCTGCATTCAGGACTGACTCCTGGCAATGTTAAGGAGACCATATATGTATGATGCCAAGGATTGTACTGAGGTCAACCACATGCAAGGCAAGCACATTAACCCCTGTACTGTCTCCTAGCCTTTTATAGTATCTTATAACCAAGCTATGGAACCTGGCCTCTGTAGAAAATGATTTCAACAACAAATGAAACCATAGCTATAATGGGAAGCATGAATGAGTAAGTGATAGACTAAGAGATGCAGTACTGAGAGTTTTTCAAGAGCTGAGTGAAATCAGGAAAGGACAGGGAAAGATTTTGGGGAAAACAAACTCCAAATTAGACCTGAATTGAATCTGAATTAGGAGAAAAGATACATATATATATGTATATATATAGATATATATAGGAAAAATTTCAAGGGAAAGAAACAAGTAAAAGAAAACAGTGGAACTCATTTAAAAAGACGGATGAGGCCTCTCCAATGCGGCAGGGAGTTAGCCTGATTTGCAATGCAAGAATAAGTAAGATGAAATTTCTGTCCTCAAGCTGTCCATGAGAATGTCTACTGACATTCAGTAGTCATCCCAGAATGTAGAATGTTCTAGAGGCATATGTATAGTGCAGCGGAATCTTAGAGAATAGAGGAAGACCAAAAGGGACTTGAATAAGGATTTCAGTATTGGGGCTAGTAAGATTTCACAAGTAGTAACTCTCTAGGCTGACAAGATGCTATCAACACAATTCAGTGTAAGCAGGAAACAATCTTTTACAAAGCAAGCAAAAGAGAATACAGCATATCCATGATTGGTAGGGCAAGTAATGCGGCTGAGGTAGAGACTGTGTTGGGACTGCAGCCATATGGGCAAAGCAGCACAAAGCAGAGGCAGTTAGAAGAATTTTGAAAGAGAAATTTTTAACACTGGGCAATACTCAGGCCTTACTCCTCACTCTTCACTTGGAGATCACTCCGAAATGTGCTCAGGGAAGTGTATGGAGTTCTAGGGATTGAACCCAAGTAGGCAAAACACAAAGCACATATTCTACCAGTCATACTATTGCTCCAGTCCCTGCAATTAAAAGATTTTTTAAATCCAGTCAGAAGAGTTGACATAAAATACAGTAATCAAGGACTATACATAGCATGAATCAGAGATTTATTATATTTTTTATAAGTTCCTTGAAATCTCCCCTTCCTCCTGAGGGCACATGGTAGAAAAAATGCACTGCAATAGCACTGTAGCACTGCCCTCCTGTTGTTCATCAATTTGCTCGAGTGGGCCCAGTAAGATCTCCATTGTGAGACTTGTTGTTACTGTGTTTGGCATATGAATACGTCCGGGTGTCTTGCCACGCTTTGCCGTGTGGGCAAAATACTCTCAGTAGCTTTCCAGGCTCTCAGAGAGGGCCAGAAGAATCAAACCCAGATTGGCCAGGCTGGCTGTGTGCAAGGCAAATGCCCTTCTGCAGTGCTATTGCTCCGGCCCTTGCAATATGATTTAAAAATTTGGGAGGGGAAGCATCCATCAAGTTAGAATGTACAGGACATGTTCCACCTCAGATCCTAGCGCAACAGTGCAATGAGAAACATAGGAAACACAGAAAGGAGTTCATTTAAAGATGGAGGAAAAGACATAGAGAACTTAAGCGTGAAGGTGACTGAAGGTAGAAATCCAAGACCTCAGGATGCTAATTGCTTCCTCATCTGCTCCCCAAATTCCTGTCCTATTCCACCTTTCTCCCAAGTGGGTTATGGTTATGAACAACCAAGTCAAAATCTTGATTTATTGGATTTTAAAAAAATTTTAAATGTCTGCTCTTCCAAATTCACTTTTAAGAAAATTAAAAGAGAATCCACAGACTTGGGGGAGATATTGGCAACACACCTATTAGCATATCGGAGAAGAGATCTTATTCACAACATCCAATAAGAAACCACATGGACCAATTTTTTATTTATTTATTTATTTATTTTTTTTATATTTTTTTATTTATTGAATCACCGTGGGAAAGGTTACAAAGCTTTCAGGTTTAGGTCTCAGTCATGCAAATATCAAACACATTTCCCTTTACCAATACTTTTTTTTTTTACCATGAAGAACCCCAATAAAACCCCACCCCCCACCCCTCCCAGTCCCTGTGGGGCAGATGAATTCTAGTTAACACTCTATCTGCTTTGATTAGATTCATTGTTTCAACAAAAGATTCACCACTATTATTTAGTTTACCCTCCCCCCCCCAAATCAGACAAGCTGAAAAAGCATTGTGACGTGATTTGCTTTCTACAGCTGGGTTCAAGAATTAAATGTTGGTTTTGGATTTCTGCTATTTTACTTATTGACCCTGGAAGTATTTCTACTGAAAGTCAGATAGTTAAGAAATTGGTTTCTGTGCTCTGGAGTCGTGGCCGTGCTGGAGGGCCGCTCGTGGGGGGCAACTGGTGACCTCGGTAGGGCGTGAAGGACGGACCGGAACGCCCCCCTTCCCATGAGGTTTTAGTCACCCCCACACCCCCGGCTCATACCTGATGTCCACAAGGCTCCCATGTGGCCGCCTTCTTTCTTTCCAGAGAGGAGAGGGCGAATGGGGCAACACCCTTTCCCCTCCAGCAGATTTGATGTCCTGGATTAACGCATAGTCCGTTCACTTTTCTGCTCCAAGCTGTTGGGTTCTGCATTAAATCCTTGTGTTTCTGGGGCTGTGGCTGTGCTGGAGAGCCGCTCGTGGGGGGCAACTGGTGGCCTCGGTAGGGCGTGAAGGACGGACCGGAGCGCCCCCCTTCCCATGAGGTTTTAGTCGCCCCACACCCCCGGCTCATACCTGCTGTCCACAAGGCTCCCATGTGGCCACCACCTTTCTTTCCAGAGGGAGGAGGGCAGAAGGGACCAACACCCTTTCCCCTCCGGGCAGACATGATGGCCTGGATTAACGCATAGTCCTTTCACTTTTCTGCTCCAAGCTGCTGGGTTCTGCATTAAGTCCTTGTGCTTCTGGGGCTGTGGCCGTGCTGGAGAGCCGCTCGTGGGGGGCAACTGGTGACCTCGGTAGGGCGTGAAGGACGGACCGGAACGCCCCCCTTCCCATGAGGTTTTAGTCGCCCCCGCTCCCCCGGCTCATGCCTGCTGTCCACAAGGCTCCCATGTGGCCGCCATCTTTCTTTCCAGAGAGGAGAGGGCGAATGGGGCAACACCCTTTCCCCTCCAGCAGATTTGATGGTCTGGATTAACACATAGTCCGTTCACTTTTCTGCTCCAAGCTGCTGGGTTCTGCATTAAGTCCTTGTGCTTCTGGGGCTGTGTGGGTTACATGGACCAATTTTTAAAAAATGGACAAATGATTTCAACAGATGCTTCACCAATGAAGAGTTATTGGTGGCAAATAAGCTCATGAAAGCTGTTAAACATCATTAATCATTAGAGATATGCAAGTTGCAACCACACAAGAACACAAAAGAGCACAGCACCACACATTCTTCTAAAGGTCTGCACAAAAATGAAGACAATACCAAATACTGAGATACTGGTAAGAGGTAGACCCTATAAAATGCTCATGCTATGCCATTAGAAATTCAAAAGGGCACAATTATTATGAAAACCCCCTTGTTTCTTATAAAGTTAAACAAACATCGACCATATGATCAGCAATTCTGTTCCTAGCTACAATCAAAGACAAACGAAAACTTTGGCCCACATAAAATCTATACTCAAATGTTCATGGCAAATTTTATTTATAAGCATTCCAAACTGGAAGCAATCCAAATGTCCATCAACTGGCAAATGAATAAACCAACTGTGCAATATGCACATATGAAAATAGCATTCCACAATAAAAAGTTAACAAACCACAGATACACACAACAATATCAATAAATCTCAGTATTCTGCAAGATCAAAGAAGCTGACCCAAGTCTAAAATACTGTGTTATTTCATTTATAGAATATTTTGGAAGTGTCAAAGCTATCAAAACAATGAAGAGTTGAGTATATGGCGGGGCTGGAGCAATAGCACATTGGGCAGGGCATTTGCCTTGCACCCAGTGGACCCGGGTTCAATCCCCAGCATCCCATATGGTCTCTCATGCACCACCAGGAGAAATTCCTGAGTGCAGAGCCAGGAGTATCCCCTGTGCACTGCCAGGTGTGACCTAAAAAGAAAAAAAAAAGAAAGAAAGAACGAAAGAGTTGAGTTATTTGGCAGTGGATGAAACAGCAGGAAAGGTACTGACTACCTAGAGGTCTGAAAAATATTTTGGAGGTGGAAAAAATATTCTAGATCTTGATGATGATGCTGGTGACTGCATTGTTGCTTATGGTGTCACCATTCATAACAATAACCCCTTAGCACTGTCCTCCCATTGTTCATCGATTTGTTTGAGCGGGCACCAGTAACGACTCACAACAAATTGTGAGACTTGTTGTTACTGTGTTTGGCATATCAAATACCTCACGAGGAGCTTGCCAGGCTTTGCTCTGCAGGTGAGATACTCTTGGTAGTTTGCTGGGCTCTCCAAGTGGGGCGGAAGAATCGAACCAGGATCAGACATGTTGGCCACATGCAAGGCAAATGCCTTACCCGCTGTGTTATCCAAATAATTGCATTTATCTTGTGTGGTCATAGTTTAGTGACTCACTTAAAACAAACAAAAGGACATAATCAAAATCAAACACCAGAGTAGTTCTACTCCTTCTTTAAAGGTAGAACCGAGTCTGTGACCCTACTTCCTCTAGTGACTGGCCATAGGTATAGCCTTCATCAAGCACAGGAGAGCTCCTGAAATGGGTTTCTAGAGCTCTGGGAGACACAGCAGTGGTGCTTCATGATTTATGCCTAGAAAGTTTCTAGTTTGGGTGAGCTGGGTGGGAAGAGGGATATTGGGATTGGGGCTAGAGTTGCTACTCATCACAATTCTATTGTTGTTACTCAGGTGATCTAACACAGATCAATAAAAATAGTAATCTCTTATCTCCTTGGCATATGCTTCAGAAATTGTCCAGAGTCTGTACCAAATTAGAAACTTTTAAAATTTGGGGTGACCTCCAGAGACAGTTCATCACTCCTTTCTCCTTCCCAGCAGATCACTTTGTGCCACATTCCCCTGAAGAGTAACAGAGTTACCCCTTTCTGAGGAGGCACAGACATGACCCCATTGTCCCTCCTCATGAAAATTCCTCAAGGAAAAGTCAAAAGAAAGAGACGTCAGCAGGAAGATATTTGACTCCAGCACACATGTTTCTAGGAACTTGGCGGGGGGGGGGGGGGGGGGGGCAAGGTCCAATCCTGGGATACTGATGGAGATGTGAAGGGACTGTTGGCTGCAATCAGAGCAGGACTGCCTTTAACACAAAGCTTGTCGACTCTTAGTGGGTTTCTCGTAAAACACCTCCTCTTTTCCCAAGATATCTGAGGGAAATATTTTACAAATTAAAGTATGTTTTCCTGGAGGGGACCATTTCTTCATCTCATTTGATTATCCGTGGGGTTTTAAACACCATAGTTTAAAGGTATTTCATTAGAATAAATTTTTGAAGCAAATGGCTATGAAATCCCAGTGGGCTCCCAACTGCTTTACTTTGGTAGCACATCATGAGCAACTGGAATTAAAATGGAATGAGAGACGATAATCTATGCAAAGATAAAGCTGGCTAAAAGGTAAAAATACATGGGAACAAATCAGCCACATGGCAGAACATTTACGGCTCTGGGAAAAATATCAATTAAAAGTATTAGCTGCAAATATTTCCCAAGGAACTCACATTAAATCTCCCATTGTGTCTCTCTTACTATTTACCTAGGTGTTTTAATTTGTACTTAACACAAAAATGCTTCTCTTCATAGTTTTGGTTTCCCCCTTGCTTTATTCCTCTCTAGGCAGAATAATGACTGGATGTTTTAAAATATATGCTTGTTTTGACAACTTCAAATAAAAATAAGTGAGTTACCTCTTTATCACTAAGAAACCCTATAATTTGGTAATTTGGCACTCAGTGAAAATTCAGCAGAGCTGAGCATCCACCCCGCCTCAGATGTTGTGCTAGGCACCGTCTTTAGAAAGACTGAGAAAGATATACTCTTGTTTTGAGGAGCTCTGGGTCTTGTAGGGAGTTAAGGCATGCACACAAACAGTTATGCTTTGTGATAAGTGATACAGCAGAGATACAGAACATGGGAAGGAAATGAGCACTCCTGTCTGTGAAGTCTTTGAAGCTGTCTAGTACACTTGCCATTTGAAGGATGAACAACAATTCCCCAAGTAAACAAGGTTGGAAGGGCATTCCAGTCAGGGAAAACAGCATGAGGGAAGGGCAAAGGAGCTGACAGCATGATGCATTCCAGGGACCACAACAACCTATCTACTGCAGGACCATCAAGTACAAGGGAGAGAAGCAAGCTAAGACTGGATCACAAAGAACTTCTTGGGGAAGAGCTGTTGTGCTCCCTTATGGAATTCAGACTAACAGGAAATGCGGGTCACAAGAGTGAGGGTTCTAAGCAAAGGGCAAACATAACAGTATTAGTTCAGCGGGTAGGGCATCTGCCTTGCATGCAGCCGACATGGCCAACCAGAGTTCGATTCTTCCGCCCTTCTTGGAGAGCCCGGCAAGCTACCGAGAGTATCTCGCCCGCACAGCAAAGCCTGGCGAGCTACCCTTGATGTATTTGATATGCCAAACATAGTAACAAGTCTCACAATGTTACTGGGCCTGCTAGAGCAAATCAGTGAACAACGAGAGGACAATGACAATGACAGTGACAGTGACAGTGGAGGTAAATGACAATGTCAGCACAAGGCAAGTCAAGAGTCAGAAAGTAAGCCAATAGCAGAGGGCCAGGAAGGTGAGTCTTAGCTGGGAAGAAAGCAGAAAAGCACGGGAGCAGCAGTAGGCATGGTTTGAGTGGAAATGCGGATGAGGCCGCAGGCGGAGGAAGTCCCAAGGCAGGATTTTTAGATGTTTCTTGACGGATTGAAGAGTCCTTTGCCCTTGAATGGAGGAGTCTTGGCTGAAGTCCAGAAGTGGAAGAAACAGAGTGTGTCTACCTGAAGGAACCCATCAACCCTGAGATTCTCCACTATTTTGTTGACAGAGTACAATGCTCAAATGATCTCATTCTAAACAATTTGGGATTCCTTAGGGAAGGTGTGCCACCTCTGACTCTCACTGAGAGCCAGCTGCCACTGCTTTCACCCAGAAGAGGGCTCCGCTTACAAGAAGCAGCACAGAGCTGTTCTCAGCTCCCTGCTTCACACACACTCCCTAAGGGAGATCCTTTGGGGGGAGAGTCAAAGGGGGACCTGGGGCAACGCTTGATTGACTGTGCCTTGAGAATCAGGAAGCACAACTGCTCTTTCTCCATAGTAGGAATTTTAAGATACAAATCTTTTTTCCAAGAAGTAAGAAAATTTTTTAAAAAAGGGAAAGAAAGAAGAAAATGGAAGACGAAAGTTGTGGCGAGACCAAAAGTAACCAATAAGTTTTATCTGTTGGATACAGACATGAAGCAAAGACCGTGAACCTTGGAAGACCACAATCTCATCTTCCATGAAAATCATGGGGGTCCAGGGGTGACTAGACTGGATCTCAGGATACAGCATGGCAGTGTAGACAAAGTTTCTTATGACTTTACTCACCCTATTTTCCAATTCCATGGAGCAGACTCCCCAGCCAGAGCAGCCAGACATCTAATTATCAGGTCCATCATAATCTCTATGACAGGGAGGAATGAGTGTTCCCAGTTTTGACACCCATTATATTTGGGCCCTTGGTAAAGTTTCATATATGTCTCTGCTGTGAATGACAGAGCCTCTCTAGGAACGTGGGTTGCTTTTCTGACAACAGGGCTTCTTCTAAAGAAAGAACATAGCTTTATTTATTCAGCATTACTTATCTAGAACCATCCTTGAACTAAGGCTGGTGTCCTCACAGAAACATGAAAACTTCTGCATATCGAGGTGGCAACATCATCTCAGAAAAGATTGTGGAGCACCAACCTTCCCGACTCTCAGTGACTCCAGCAAAATCTCATGAGAATGTCTGTGCTGCGATGACAAGACCTTCTGTGAGACTAGAATAGCAGTTTAGTAGCTAACCAAGTGGAGGTGTCGGCACCTTGACCAGAAACAGAGGCCCCAAACATTGTTCCACTGTCCCTTTCTTAACATATGTCTTACTGCTAAAACATCCTACTAGGGACTGAACATAACTAAAAACTTTTAGAAATACGGGACAAGTCTGAAATATTTATTATCCACCAATCTCATGTGCTAGTCTGAGACAGATACTGGAAAAGGAAGGAGGAGCCGGCAAGCAATTTGCCTTTTAATTTATCTTGCTCTTCTGGATGAGATTAACTTTTGGCTTGCAACAGCACAATTCACCTCTAAGTTTGCTGCTGGCAAAGTTATTGACTTGGCTTGCTGTAAGTTTGGCACCATGGAAAAATCCCCCATTCTCTCAAAAGTGTGTGCAGTTCTATTTTCTACCAGTGGAATTAATATGATGAGATACCTACTGATACAGCCTCCCACTTGAATAATTAGAACATTGATACAGACAGTGGCATTGCAAGACAGAGTAAGTACATAACAAAGTTTTTTTTCCTATGAAGAATTCAAAGTCTCTTTATTGTTCAGAGATGGTATCGAGATAATATAAGCAGACAGGATAAAATTTTCCAAAATGCAATTTGACTTGGAAAAAGGAAGTTCCACTCACAATGTTCCCAAGGATTTTATGTGGATTTTGAGTATTAAATATAAAACAGAGTCTAGTTAAAGATTGCTTAACTTCCCCAAGTCCCAGAAAATAGCCCCGACAAGTTAATGTCTTCCTAAGCTGTTCTGGAATTCTGTTCATGGAACAGAATGTCCTACAAAGTTCCAGGAATTTCTACATCTACTACATAAATCCAAATACAGTTATTAACATTCATGCTCGTTTTTAGGGCGTTTGCATTGCACGCAGCCAACCTGGCCGACCCGAGTTCGATTCCTCCGCCCCTCTCGGAGAGCCCGGCAAGCTACCGAGAGTATCTCACCCGCACGGCAGAGCCTGGCAAGCTCCCCGTGATGTATTCGATATGCCAAACACAGTAACAACAAAGTCTCCAATGGAGACGTTACTGGGCCTGCTCGAGCAAATCGATGATCAACGGGAGGGCCTTTACTTTACTCGTTTTTCCGGTGTGAGTTGGTTGTGGAGAAGATACCTACGGAAATTGGGGAATTGTTTGTCATTCCCAGCCTCTCAGTCCACCATGGACCTATGTTTCAGTGTGAAATATGTGGGTCTCAGGTTTTCACATGGGCCACCAAGAAACCTTTTGGGGGAAATCAGATGGTGACAGATGAAGATGAAGATGATGATGAAGATGCAAATTTAAGACAGGGTTACACAGTATAAAAATGAAATCTCACAAATCTTAATTGGCAACCAGGGCATGGGTGTGAGTTAATTTGGAAAACCAGGCAGAGGGCTGTGAAGCAGCAGTAGTTGCTCACTTTACCTTTCAAGTCATCCTTATTCAGTTCCCAGTTGCCAAGAACAAGTGATAGCAAGAACACCTTTGGATAGAACCAAAGGCCACAGCTGAGCCAAGCCATGTTTCTGTGCTTGGCCTCAAAAGAAATCTAACAGGAAGAAATATAGTACCCATTAGCAGAATCCAGCCTCTCTTCCCATCTGCTTCTTTCTTGGAATCTGTCATTGAAATTCTTTCACAACTCACAAAGGCCACAAAATAATATCTAATTGTATTAGACACCATACTTTTTATACTATGCAGGTGTTTCTTTTTATTCCTCAATTTAGGTTTCACTGCAATCTTATAGCATAAGTAATATTGAGAAAACAGACTCAAAACGGCTTTTGAGCTTGCAGAGCTTTATGACTTACTTGTAGTAGAACCAATTCTATTATCACCTATGTTCTTCTCAGTTTAGAAGGCTTAGGGTCAGAGCAGCTAGACTAGGTGATGTGTCCAGTGGATCCTATATCCAATCTTCTTGAGGCTCCAATAAGCAAACTGCTGCCTTTTTAACCACCACCTCACCAAATCAACAATAAAAGCTAATAGAAAAGATTCTGGTGATGTGCGTGACTTTAATGACAGGGTGTTCTTTATGATTCATTACATTCTTCACTGAATGTAGAGTCCTGTATAGATTTCTGTTTAAAGAAGAGAGAATAATTTCCCTAAAGGTCAAGGGAGGAAGGTGTACATTGACAAAACTAACAGATACAAACATGTACTTCAAAGAAACCATAGAAAACCAAAGACGCTGAAGGGGAGAGGGTAATTTGAAATTTTTTTCTGTGTAATTTTAATGATTATTTAATTTGATTTATAACTCAACTCTGGCATTAACCTATTACCTCTGGAAAGAATTGCTTTGGATAGATGTTTTAGTGACTGGAAGGATCCTGTGAAGATGCACCCATACTAACACATGAATTCTCACTGATTTACTCATTGTTTTGAAAAGCAGCTGAGCAGAGGTACCAAAAACATGGGCCAGGCTGTCTGGATTCAAAATGTGACTCAATCACATATTAGTTTTGATGTTGGCTTAAGTTCACGCCATGTCATTATCTGCAAAATAAGACTCAGAATAGATGTGAAGATTAAAGGATCAGACATGAGTTTGCTAAGCTAAAATTTCTTCATTCTCATACATGAAGAACAAACAAACAAAAACAACAACAACAAACACCCAACAATGTATAAGTCCTGTATCCAAGAAACTTATATTATTCAAAGAAGCATGTGATAAACACATTCACGTCTAAAATTCAAAGGTTCAAGTAAAAATTACTTTTATAAAGACCCAAGAATCTAAGAGAATTGAATATTCTGTCACAGATTCTTAAATATATGATCACTTAATCTTTGATAAAGGAAAAAGAAATGTGAAGTGGAACAAGGAAAGTCTCTTCAACAGGTGGTGCTGGAAAATCTTTTTTGCAGGTAGGACAGCCACCTGCAAAAAAAAAAAAATTGAACTCTGACCTCTGTCTAATGCCAGACACAAGTCAGATCAAAGTGGATTAAAGACCTCAATATCAAACCTGAATCCATAAGGTCCATGAAGGAAAATGTAGGCAGAACCCTCTGTGACTCTGACGCTAAAGGCATCTTAAGGATGAAACAATACTGACCAAGCAAGTGGAAACAAACATAAACAAATGGGACTGCATTAAACTATGAAGCGTCTGCACCTCAAAGAAAACAGTGACCAAAATACAGAGAGAGAACACAGGATGGGAAAGAATATTTATCCAATTCCAGTCTGATAAGGGGTTAATATCCTGGATATATAAGACACTAGTAGAATTGTACAAGAAAAAAAATCCTCCAACCGCATCCAAAATGGGCAGAAGAAATGAGCGAAGGATTCCTCAAAAAAGAAATACAAATGGCCAAAAGGCACATGAAAAAATGCTCTACATTGCTAATCATGCAAATCAAAACAACAATGAGATATCATCTCACACCACAGAGACTGGCACACATCAAAAAGAACAAGAAAAAACAGTGTTGGCTCAGATGTGGGGAGAAAGGGACACTTTTTTATTGTTGGTGGGAATACCAACTGGCCCAGTCTTTTTGAAAAACAATATGTGAATTCCTTCAAAAACTAGAAATTGAGCTTCCAAATGACCCCACAATACCACTTCTGGGAGTATATTGTGAGGGTGCCAAAAAACACAGTAGAAATGACATCTCTGCACCTGTATGTTCACTGCATCACTATTCACAATAGCCATAATCTGGAAACAACCCGAGTGACCGAGAACAGATGACTGGTTAAAGAAACTTTGGTATGTCTACACAATGGAATCCTATGTAGTTGATAGAAAAGATGAAGTCATGAAACTTGCTTATAAGTGGAAGGTCATGGAGAGTATCATGCTAAGTGAAATGAGTCAGAAAGAGAGGGACAGACAGAATGACTGTGCTCATTTGTGGAACATAAAATAACATGAGACGAACACCCAAGGATAATAGAGACAGGGCCAGGAATATTGCTCCATGGTTGGTAGTCTGTCTCATGAGCTGGGGGAGAAGGCAGCTGGAATAGAAAATGAATCACTGAATCATTGATGGTTGGAGGAATCATTTGGATTGGGAGATGTTTGCTGAAAGTAGATAAAGGACCAAACATGATGACCTCTCAGTATCTGTATTGAAGACCATAATGCCCCAAAGTAGAGAGAGTATAGGGGAAATTGTCTGCCATAGAGGCAGGGAGAGGAGTGGGATGGGGGAAGGATACTGGGGACATTGGTGGTAGAAAATATACACTGGTGGAGGATGGGTATTTGACCATTGTAAGACTGAAACTTAAACATGAAAGCTTTGTAACTGTATCTCATGGTGATTCAATTTTTTAATTTAATATATAAATAATAATCACGATCACGATCACGACCATCCTGTTGTTCGTCAATTGCCTCGAGCAGGCCCCAGTTAAGTCTCCTTCGTCCTAGCCCTGAGACTTTTTTTTTTAAGTGCCATATTCAAGGCTCTTTCAGGGTTAGGAGAATGAGACCCATCATTGTTACTGGTATTTGGCATATTGGGTATACCACGGGGAGTTTTCCAGACAGACACCAAGGAAGAAATCCTGAAAGCTTTCAGGCTCTTCGATGATGATGAAACGGGCAAGATCTCGTTCGAAACCTAAAACGCGTGGCCAATGAGCTGGGCGAGAACCTCACGGACGAGGAGCTGCAGGAGATGATCGACGAGGCGGACCACGACGGTGATGGCGAGGTGAATGAGGACAAGTTCCTGTGGATCATAAATAATAATATAAATAATAATTCCCCAAGAAACTTCTGGGAATTTCAAGAAAGAGTTGTTTCTTCCAAAGTGCTAAAGAAAGGCTCTGAAAAATAACAGAGAATGACCCATGCAGATGTGGAAAATGTGAGTCACCTCTATTGTATGATTAAATGCAAGAATGTGGAAAAATTTGGCATGGAGGGCTGTGAGGGTGGTTTGGTTATCAGTGGCTAACTTCGTAAAGTGTCAGGGTTCTGATCACCCCATACCCACAGGTTTTGATGTACATAATTTATTTTCGGGTCTGAGAATAGGAAGGCAGTACAAACAGCACTTCATGGAGTCATATTATTTTTAAAAATGTAGGAGTACTGCTATTTATTCAGCCATTGATTAAACTTATTGAATTGGGCATGAACTTAACATTACTTTTTAAATTTTTTAAAATTTAATATCCGTGAGATAGACCATTACAAAGCTATTCATAATTGGGTTTCAGTCATACAATGATCCAGCACTCATCCCTCCACCAGTGTACAATTCCCACCACCAATGTCCCCTGTTTCCCTACCACTCTACCCAACACTCCACCTCCCACCCCCAGCCTATCTCTATGGGAGGCACCTTCCTTCTAGCTCTCTATCTCTTCTTTTCCTTTTGCGCATTATGGTTTGCAATAAAGGTCATGGTGTTTGTTCGGGGCATTCAGTATTTTTATCAGGATGGTAAAGCTGGAGTAGCTTTTCAATTGGGTGACCACTTTAGGATGTAGATGTGACTGCAGAGGTTACCAGAAATACAGGGAGTCGGGGGAAGTAGTCCATTCCTACCCTGAGAAAACCTAGAGATTTCAGTCACAAAACCTGCATACCCGAGTTTTTAGCAAATTTTATCTTGGTGTGGTCCGTCCTGAGACAGTGGAGTCAAGATGAGGGCATGGTGACTATTTTAAATTACGGAAGCAAGTGACTGCTGGGGGATCTACTTGGGTAAGCACAACACCAACCTGCGCCCCTCTGATTTACCCCAGTCTGTTCAGCTATGTGCACGTCCAAGATTAACTGTGGCTTTTGATCGCTTTTGATATTTATTTATGGGTCTCTGAAATAAGGCCAATAGATGAGATTGTATAGCTGAGCCAGAGGTGGTTTGTGGGCGTGGCTCCCACATACCTAACTTTTGGCCATTTAATTTCTTGGTAAACATGGCCCCAAGTTGTTGGGGTCCAGCCAAAGGCACAGCAGCAATTGGGGATATTAGGAAGCCTGAAGTCACCTCAGGCTGCTATGCACTTGCCCCGCAGGTTGACTTGCTGGTGATACTATACCTCCTGGGGAGATATTTGAGGGACAGAAATGAAATGAAAAGCCTGGAGACATTGTTGAAGGGGAAAGGAAGTGTCTGGAAGTCTCCCCAGGCTCAGGCTGAACTACTGAATACCAAGAGGGTTCACAAGTAGGTTTCAGAACAAAGAAGAAAGAAGCAGGGATCTGGAGTTACACGAGGGATCTGTAGCTTCTCCAAGTTCACATAATAGATTCATCAACTGTTCTTAGCTGAGAACTACTTGTATGGAATTTTATTCCATCTGGGGATGGTGAGCACTGCACATTTTGTGCCTGAAATTCCTTTTCTTCATTCTAAATTTGTCTCTAAGTCCCCTCTCCATCTCTGTTCTTGCCTGACTTTCATTAAGGGTCCTCATAGGTGCACAGAGCTGGACTCCAGTAGACCTTACTGCATTGCTCACCCACTCCAATTTTTTCAAGTAACTGACAGGCATGTCCACTCCCAGCCTTAGTCATTCCACACCCCAGATTAGTTTGTGGTAGTCAGACTTCTGTGCTTGTTCCACTTTCATGCTCATTCTGTGCAGCTACATTTGTACCTAAAGTCACTGCCATTCCAGAACCCAGGAGTGCTGCGAGCGAGATGCTGAATATAGCCATGGCATCATCAGATGCAGAGTTGCTCCTTTCTCCTCATTAGCTTTCCCTGCCACTTTATTTAATACACATGTATGTATCTATATGTACATACATGTGTGTATAGTAAAATAGTGTCGCCAATTAAAATGAAGTATCTCAGAGCTCAAAATACACGCAATGCTTCTTTCATACTATAGAGGTTTTCTCTGAATAGAGGGGAAGAAAGTCTTGTCTGCAGGTCTCCTTTGATTTCCTTTTCCTCGATCCCTTCCGTTCCAACAGTACTTTGCAAAAGAAGTTCTGCAGAAGAGAAGGTGCTGGAATGGCATCGCTGACATCCTCCAAGAACAGAGGAACATTTTTAGCACGAGCACCGTCATGCACGTTTTCTGTCGCTTCGAGAAAATGACATGCACTGTACAAAAATGACACCTGCCATCTATTCTTAAGTACTTCACAAAATACTGTGATTTTATACAGAAATCTTTAAGGGAGGCAGAACAATGAGACCTGAGCTCAGTTGCTCTTTGTTTCCCTTCAGTCCTGGGTGTGACCGACCCAGGCTCAAGTTGTGGACTCAGCCCACCCCTGAGGTCTTACTACTGAGGAGACTGGGACTTCAAGCCCGCAAACCCTTCCATCACCCACCCGAGCCCACTGCTTTTAAACTGTTATTTTTCCCCCTCATTTCAAAATTATCTAAAGACCAATTGGTTCCAGGCAGCTCTTTCTGTATATTAATTTTTAATTGGAGAAATAGCAATTAGATGGCTGCATTGATTGCCAGTTCCCGTAATCTTTTTTAATTTGAGATAACAATCTATTAAAAAAATGAGTTTGTCCCTAAAATATCTTTTCTTAATGGCAATAATAACTGGAGTTATATACAAACCCAGCAGAGCAGCCACAGGGAAGGGGGTCTAAATTATACAAGGAATATTCTGCACCTGGCTTGTCAGTTACAGCACAAACCTTCGACGTGCCCTATGAAAATGGTCAATTTCATAGGTCGTTGTTATTAATATCACTTGAAACAGCCAAAGAAAAGATCTTCATGCTGTGAGGTTTGCTTTCTCTATGCCTATAAAATTTATACCAGCTCTTCTTTAACTCCTGTCCATGGCCCCTGGCAAGAGGAAGATTGTGAGCAAGAAAGAGGAATTAAAGAGGACTAGACTTCCTGCTTGGAAGCAACTCTCAGCAAAGCAAAGCAGGTTCAACACATAGACAGATTTCATGCTTTCCCCAAATACTCCTAGTTGAAGGCTTTAAGAGAATCTGCAATAAATAGACCCTCTACTTCCAGCCAAGTCTGGATCACTTGGAGAAACACAAGAATGGAGACGGAAGCTGAACATCACTTTCGATACTTATGGATGTGAGGTGAGAGAAAAGGACTTAGGTGAGTTCTGGGGATCAGTTGACTAAATGCTGGAGCCAGGAAGTCTTTTCACCTACCCTGAAAAGCCAAGTGCAAGAGAGGGTCAGGCCCCCG
This sequence comes from Sorex fumeus, assembly GCF_029834395.1. Taxonomy (NCBI): domain Eukaryota; kingdom Metazoa; phylum Chordata; class Mammalia; order Eulipotyphla; family Soricidae; genus Sorex; species Sorex fumeus. The sequence goes on along the minus strand of NW_026606138.1, from coordinate 11,885,118 downwards.
CTAGACCACTAGCTAAGCTGCATCTCCTGGGTTTACACCCCATGTTTTCCCAGCAGAGAGTCCTATTCCACCACCCAGGGGTACAGAAACAAAGGCAGTTCCAATGGGGAAACTGAGACTACTCAGAAACTGCGATGAAGGAAATGGATTTTCTTATGAAAAGGAAAAGAAATTGTAGTCCAGATAAGGTCTTGAAACTATCTTACTCCCACCCGATGTGGCTATTCTTGCCACGCTCCTAATTTATTTTAAAATGTAATTTGATAATTTTGTAGACAGGTAGGTAGAGGAGCTTTTGAGAAATTACAAAATTTAAGAAGAAATTGCCCAGCCCTGAAGTAGCCCATTGGTATGAGGACCACAATTCTTTGAGATGAAAATTTTGAGCTCTGAGGCTTCACCCAGAGAAGGTTGGACCCCGACCCCCACCCCAGAAAAGAAGCTACAGGAGGATCTAAAGGTACTAATAAGAATATTAAGGGCCCATCAAGAGCTCAAGAATTTCCTCTGACAACACTCAGGTTAAATTTTTTTATATCTGCAGACCAGGCCAAGACAATTCAGAGGAATTAGATATAGTCTCCCCAAAATCCTTTTAGGCTCTTTCCTCTCTGGAGAAGTACAGGTTTTCTCTTGACACAAGTCTCTCTCTCTCTCTCTCTCTCTCTTGCTCTCTCTCTCATTCTCTTTCTCCCTCCCTCCCTCCATTCTTCTCTCCCTCCCTCCTTTTATCTTTTCTCTCCCTCTGTCCTCTCAAATTTATCTAAATAGCACGGTGGCACTGTCCTCCCTTTGTTCATCGATTTGCTTGAGTGGGCCCAGTAACGTCTCCATTGTGAGACTTTTTGTTACCGTGTTTGGCATATTGAATATGTCATGGGTAGTTTGCCAGGCTTTGCCGTGTGGGCAAGATACTCTCGGTAGCTTGCTGGGCTCTCTGAGAAGAATCGAACTCAGGTTGGCTGTTGTTGGCCGCATGCAAGGCAAATGCCCTACCTGCTGTGCTATCACTCCAGCCCATTTATATAAGTAAACTTCCTTAAATAAAATGATTTCTTCACTATCTCACTGTTTTGTGTCCTCCTGAAATTCTTTTCTGAAAGGGATGGCAATGAACTTGGAACACCTGTGCCAAGGTTAGAACTGATTCCCATTTACCTGCAAAGAGTAAGTTCTCATTCAAGCCTGAGTCCACTACTCCTTGAGAAGTCTGGTGGAGGGATAAGTTTCCCAGTGCAGAGCAAGTAAGCTTCAGAGGTGGCCTGAAAGCTTCCTTGTGAGGCTGAAGCACAGGAGCGTCCATGCTGTGTAGGTGCATGGGGCAAACTGAACCAGACTCGACCCATCCCAGGCATTTTCCCCAGTATCTGAGGTGGGGCGAGCAGAAAAGTAGAAGCACTGTTTTCTCAGGGCCGCTTCTCTAGCCCCCAGCTTCACCCACGTCACCCTCACTAGTTCTATAAGACTGCCTAAGATGGTCATTTGACTAGGTCATTCGAGAAATATTATGTTAGAACAGATCTAGGTTGGAATTCTGTCCTTCTAGTCTGGATAAATTCAATTTTTCACTTGAAAACAGCAGTGTCCTCATTAGTATGCCAGAGTACAGTAAGAAGACATCAGTCTGAAAAAAAAAAGAAAGAAAAAACAAATTCCTCACTGGCAGGGCAGGCATTAAACATCCCTGCACATCGGGGGTAAGAGCTATGCCAGCTGCTGTCTTCCAGGAAGACTTCCAGGGTCCTGCAATGAATGGGTCTTGTGTCTCTCAGTTTCCACTGGGAAGTCCAAGTTTCTTCCTGCAAAGCAAGAAATGTTGGTTTTCTTCTCAGCCCAACATGTCCCCATCAAGAGAAAATGATTTTGTCTTTCAGCTCAACACTCCAAAGAGAGAGGAATCAAGGATCTGTTTTATCTGTAAACCTCCTTCCTCCCACGTCTCCACAGAGCACTTTTGCTATTGTGTTGGCTGCTGCTGAGAAGACATCAGGATGTAGCCCAACATCCTAAGAGATTTCAAGATCCCCTCAAAACAAGGACCGATTGCCAACCTGGGGTGGGGGTGATTTTGAAGACTCCCCCTGGCTCTCCTCCCCCCCTCCCCACTGAATATCAGAAGGGTCACAGCCAGGACAATATCTGGAGACACTGTTTTATTGTCATAATTGGGAACAGAAACTATTGGCACAGACGATGGCTAGGGATGCTGCCAACCCCCCTACAGATCATGGAGCAGGTCACCCTACCCCAAAGAAAGAATTCTCCAGACCCCAGCTGTTCAGAGCACTGAGGTTGGGAAAGCCTGCTCTGACTCAGAGGAAGAAGACGTACAATTAGGCCATTGTACTGGAGGAAGAAGCTTCTCATCCATGTGGCTCACTCTCTTGGTTGTTCTGGCTTTTTTCAGCCTCTTCCATCTTCCGAGAGCAAAGCCTTGTTCCAGGTGATTGATACCAGAGGACAGGACTGGGATTGCTTCTCCTTGGGCACTCTGCCAGTTTGGCAGGTTTGAATTGACTTCAGGAGAGCAGTTTGGGCTTACGAAAATCAGATAGACCAGCTTTGTTCCAACCTGATGGGAGGAGGATACTTCATTCCTTTGCTATGTCCTGTGTCTCTTCTTGTACTCCACGGGGTGAGCCGGCAAAGGCCCAGGCATGGTCGGGATGGCTGAGCTGCGTTTACTCTGGACCTTAGTGGAGAGGCTTTCTCAGCTTCTAGCTTAACAAAGGAAATGTCATACATGGCTGCAGTCATAAACAAGGGGTATTTTTCTAGGATGCTCCTCCTGCAGAACTTTGACAAACTCCTCTAGCTGGTGAGGCATCCAGGATGCTAACCACAGATCTTTTTTTTTCTATCCCTAGAGTTAAGAATAGAAATTACTATTTTATTGTCACTGAGTTAGAGATGGAAAAAAAAAGTGGGTCATAGAAAGGTTAAGTTACCCGTCCATGGTCACAGAGTCAATGGCAAGAGTGAGATTTATAACCAGGTTTGTCTGGTTACAAAACCTGTGCTCATTTATTGAGAGATGTATGTGCTCTTTGAAATTAATCAAAGGGGACATCCATGTCTTCCTGCATGTCCCTTGCTGCCCCAAGACACATGCTGTGCTGAACATCTTTGGGCTGGGCGCCGTCTCATATGCTTTCTGTTCTTTCCTTATTTGAAGTGTAAGGACTCTGAGCCTTCCAGTTTCTAAGGGAAGGCAAGAAATGAAAGACAGACTGGGTGATTTATATAAAGTGATAATGTGAGCCCATCTCCTTGCAGCCATCATTTCAGTCTGCAATAAAAATGACTGGTCTGACACCCTCCACTTCCTGAATATCCAGAAGGCCTAACTGCTTGGACTCTCAGACATAAAGTCTCTGTTAATGAACCTGTCAATTTCTTAAAGTGAGCAGTTTTTCATAACACTCCATAAAAGCGGAAAAAATAAAATTAAGAGCGAACATAGCCTTTAACAAGGAAATACTGGTATCATTTATTGAATGTGAACTAAAAACAGCAGAAGAGAAACTGATGGAGAAGCTGTGGATGGTGACAGAAAGCAGGATTGCCTAGGAAGAGGGGGTTTTACCTACTAAACAGGGCCCCTATTTTTAGCAAGTTAAAAAAAATTCATTAAGTATTAAAAGTAAACAGCTTTATGTTCTTCTAATAACAATCTAGTATCCTTATTATGATAGATTTACTAACCTCAATTTAAACTCTTAGAGATCAGATTCATGTCCCATAAAACATATAGGGAATACATTACTGAGCAAATATGTAGTAATAGATTACATAAATATCTGTGTCCTATTAAATTTTCAGTTATAAACTATGTTCTTTTCTTGAGCCCTTTTTATTCAAGAAATTATTAACAAATTTACAGACACCAAGAAACAAATGGTATACACTGTGTTATGCAAATGATTTTCCAAATATGGAAATTATAAGAATAGAGTATATCTAGTGATCAACATATCATTATAAAAAAATATTTCAAGGCTTCCTTAATGGCAGTTGTTCACAAGATACTTGGGAGTTTTTAATGGTTTTATTAATTCTCTGTAAATGTAGCTAATTTCACAAAGATCATGTCTTTATATGCCTCTCTCATTATTTGCCCCAAATTTTGAGGCTGTCTAAATAGAACTTCAAGGATATGTTTCAAGTATGAAGCAGAATCTGAGAATTCTTTACAATCTTGAATCTTTAAAATTATTGGTCCCGATAAAAGTGATAGTACAGTAAATAAGGCCTTACATGCAGTTGACCTAAATGTCACCACATATGTCTCCTAAGCTCTGCCAGGAGTGGTTCCTGAGTGCAGCTAGGTGTGGTGCAACAGCTAAAAAGAAAAAAATAATGATTAATATTCAATATATTCAATTAGCACAGCGGTAGGGCATTTGCCTTGCACGCAGCGATAGCACATCAAAAGAAGAAATTATTGAGAAAAGAGACTGACTCATTTTGATCAGTTTGCACTTGGTCCCAATACTTACTATTTAGTGGATAATCAGAAAAAAATATAAATTAACGATCACAGTTTTTTCCTCATGGTGGAAAGTCTTGCCAATTAAGTGCCATTCATGATCAAGAAATAATGTTCAAGTCTATAAACCATGTCTTTCATTTGGCCTTTTCCATTTACCTCCAATCTATAATTTCAACAAATTATTGATTGTTTCCACCTGGATTCCTATAAACACTTTAACTGGATGCTAAGATTGAAATTCTGGTCTTTGCCATCATGCTCCCTTTGTCAAAGACATAGCCTGTGACCCAGGCCACAAAGGCGTAGCCCTCATTTCCCTCATCCTTTTAACAAAGTGTTTTGTTTTGGGGCTACACCCTGAGGTTCTCAAGGTAACTCCTGACTCAATACTCAAGAATGACTCCTGGAAGCCTTGGGGACCATATAGGATACCAGGGATCAAATCCGGTTCAGCTATGTGCAAAGCAAGCACCGCACCAACCCCAGGAAGTGATATTTTTTAAGAAACAGCATTTCATTCTGTGGTATTTAATGAGTGTCCAGTAGAACATAGCAGAAGAGCCAGAAGCAGCCTTTTTAATGTAGGCTGACTTTTTTGTTTAAAGCATGAAAATAGCTCTATCTGTTTTCTGCTCGTAGTTCTGTAGAATCTTATTAGCTTTGACTTGGAAAACTATTTTCATTTTTATGTGGTGATTTTGAAGTCTTCTTTGCATGCTTTGGTGACTTGGTATAACCCCGTATATACATACTTGAAAAATCACATTTCTCATTTTATAATGAAAATCGTTGCAAAAAAATTAACACAAAAATTTACATTTAAAAAATTTTTATTTGGTAAAGTCTACCATTTATTTGGTAAAATATTTGTTTTCATACAAATCTTTTCCCAAGAACTCTCACTGTATCCCTGTAGCACTGTCATCTTGAGGGTCATAGAATTACTCGAGTGGGTGCCAGAAACGTCTCTATTCCTCCCAGCTCTGAGATTTTAGCAGCCTCTTCTTACTCGTCTTTTCCCAACGATTGGAGGCTCCTTCAGGGCCAGGGGAATGAGACCTATTGTCATTACTGTATTTGGCATATTGAATATGCCATGGGGAGCTTGTCAGGCTCTGCCCGTGTGGGCGGGATACTCTCAGTAGCTTGCCAGGATCTTTGAGAGGCTCCCACGAACTCTATGAACCATTTATTAGAAACAAAAGGAATGAGAAAAATAAAGGTTTTGGATTATTTAGATTAATCACAAATTCACCTTCATTCAAGCACAAAGAGTAGTTTGTCAGCTTGAAACACACAAACATATGTGTAGGATAACATTGTTCTGTCCTTCCTGCATAGCCTCAGGTAGTTTAGGTTTATTGGGTTGCTCCCATCACAGTGCTCCCATTCCTGTTTTTTTTTTTGTAACTTCTTTCTTTGTGCCTGTTGACTTGTAAATATCGTTTTTCTCTTCTCCTTAAGTCCTTTTCATAGGTTATTCAAAGCAATGTCCTTTTCCTATGGACATAAGAAGACAGTGCTTTTGTAATGGGGGGAGTTTATTGACTCTCAGTGATATTTTCTTTCTTGGCATCCGTTCTCTCGACCTAAGCCTCAGCTGCCCTTACTTCCTAGCACCCCCAAAAGCAGAGTCCCAACAAGGGGCTGGATGGAACCAAGGTAAGCTATGTGCTACCCTGGCATCTAGATGGGCCTGGCCAAAGTGCCTAATGCTTAACTATAAGTTAAGAGCTCAGTCATGGACAAATGCTATCATGATCCAAAACATAATAACTAGATTTGGACCCTGCTAGAATTAGGAATGATTAATCTAGCCTGAGCACTGTAGTCTGAGTCTATGGCAAGATGTTCCTAGGAGAGCTGCCCTACAAGCCTCAATGTATCTCTTACTGTGTCCATACAAAAATAACTAGTATTAAGCTGTTGATTGAGTTATTGTTCTAAGGAAAGGAGAAAAACATTTTAAGATTAAGGTATTTTGCCAGTGGGCAGTCAAGAAGGGCTTTGGAATACCCCTAGGTAGTATTTCAGACTTGAGCTTGGCAGTCAGGAAGAGCTTTCTTATGTTGATTTTGCTACCTGACTGGGTGTAGGTTGGCCCAGAATGCTGGGGATGGAGGAGAGATGAGTGAGACAAGAGAGCTGGAGAGAGCAGGGAGGCAAGATGAAGTGTGAAGAGACTAGCAAGGGGGACAGAGGGAGAAGAATGTAGAAGAATACAGGAGCAGGCACGTGGAGAGAGAGAGAGAGAGAGAGAGAGAGAGAGAGAGAGAGAGAGAGAGAGAGCGCCTAGGCAGTGAGATGGAGTGCGAAAAGATGAGCCAGAGAGACAGGAGGAGACAGGAATAAGGGGCAGCCTGAGACTAGAATGGGGGGCTAAGAGAGATTGGGGCAGCGATATATTAGTTTTTTGGACCACAGCTGGTGATGCTCAGGGGTTACACTTGGCTGGGCACTCAGAAATTACTCCTGGTGTTGCTTAAGGAGAAATGAGATGAGATGCCTGGGGATCCAACCCAGGTAGCCACGTGCCAGGCAAGCATGCTACCCCCTTTCCTCTCTCTCTGTCTGTAGCTTCGGATTTATAATTGTCCTTACTTTACCACAGTTTTTCTTGGAATATGCTTAATGCCCAGAATATGCTTGAAACTCAGATTAGAATTTAATTGTAAATACCAAAAATACTACCATTTTAGTTTTCTTGTAGAGTACTCTATTTGACTCCCATCCTGCATCCTTTCATATAGAAATGGAATCTCTAAAAAGTATTAGGTAAAGGCCCTCCCGTTGATCGTCGATTTGCTCGAGTGGGCCCAGTAACGTCTCCATTGGAGACTTTGTTGTTACTGTGTCTGGCATATCGAATACATCACGGGGAGCTTGCCAGGCTCTGCCGTGCGGGCGAGATACTCTCGGTAGCTTGCCGGGCTCTCCGAGAGGGGTGGAGGAATCGAACTCGGGTCGGCCATGTTGGCCGCTTGTAAGGCGAACGCCCTACCGCTGTGCTAAGAAAACTTTTTAAATAAGTGTTTTGCCTATGAGTAAGACGTTTTATACCTTCTTGGACAAGAGCATGCTTCCCTGGACAAAATTGACTGGCTGCTTCATGAACTCTTCCCGGGCTGAAATTGAGGCACTCCTATTATTGATATTATCTGGCATGTTTTTTTTAAGCCACATATTTTGTTTCACTGGAAGCAAATTAGATTATATTAGGTTGTATACAACATAGAGCTTCAAAACATTCACCCTGTCAAAATAATTTCTTAATTAGTTATACAACATACATTTTTTTTTTGGATACAGAATTTGTCAGAATGAAGCATCCTGTAGTGGGGAACTAAAGTGAATTCTATCTTAGTACTTTAATAAGATTATTCTCTGCCTCCTGTAAGAAAGGGAAGAAAGTAATTGGCTGGCAAGTCTTTGCTCCCTTGGAGATCTACTTCAGTAAAAATGAAAATTTTATCTACTATCTTATAAAGTGTCTTTTATATTTTTATTAAGAAATTTAAAAAATTCATAGTAGTTTATATTTTTATTAAGAAATTTTAAAAATTCATAGTTTCGGTAGTAACAAAATTTACAGAATGAGGGATTAAAAAAAAAGAGCTGGAGAGATAGTACAGCAGATCAAGTGCTTGCCTTGCAAGCAGCTGACCCCGTTTGATCCTGGCACTCCATATAGTTCCCTGAGTCTCACCAGGAGTGATTCTCTGAGTTCGAAGCAAGAGTTAAGCCCCAAACACTGCTGCATGTGGCCCCAAATCAAAGCAAAAAAAAGAGGGAAAAAATAAAGCAAAGATAAATCTTCTCAAAATTTAAATCCAGCCACAGTTTGTAGAAAGTAAACTGATTAAATGTAAGGGTTCTACTGGAGAACATATAGCACTGTACCAACAACTGATATAAAGATATTTTATTACTCAGTCCGTGACACTTCAGAGCATGTTCCATTCAGAGCAAGATTAAATGATCAAAGTGTTTTTTGTTCAAAAATTTTTTGGATTTTTTTTTTTACTTTTTAATTTTTTTAATTTAATTTATTTTTTTTTATTAGTGAAATACCATGAGGTACAGTTGTAGACTCACAAATTTTTGTGCTTGGGTTTCAGTTATACAATGAATGAATACCCATCCCTTCATCAGTGCCCATTCTCTACCACCACTAATCCCAGTATACCTCCCATGCCCCTCATCCCCCCCATCCCACCCTGCCTCTGTGGCAGGGCATTCCCTTTTGTTCTCTCTCTCCTTTTGGGTGCTGTGATTTGCAAAAAAAAGGGGCATTGAGTGGCAATCATGTTTGGTCTATAGTCTACTTTCAGCATGCTTCTCCCATCGTGGGCAGATCTTCCCAACATCCTTTATTTGGTGCTCCCTTCTCTATCTGCGCTGCCTTTACCCCTAGAGTGTGCGGCTGGCCTCCAAACCATGAAGTAAACCTCCTGGTATTTATCTCAGCTATTCTTGGTTGTTAGTCTCCTATTTTGTTACTTTATGTTCCCCAGATGAATGCAATCTTTCTATGTCTGTCCCTCTCAAGAAATGTTTTGGATTTTTAACTTATGTAGTCGTGATATTCCAAAAATTCTGTAATTTAAAAAAATTAACTTTTCTTCCTTTTACTCATCCTTAAAGGGACCTAGCAAACACTTCCTAACTGATGCAGTTATGAGGAGTAAATGTTATCATAACTGAGATGATGCTTTGAAAACTCAAGGCTTTGGAACCTATACTGGCTGCTGTTCACTTATCAGGCGCCTATGCTAAATCAGACTCTATGTTAAGTGCTTTTCACTTAATCCTCACCACTGGAGAATGAACAAAGTGATCTTTATTTTCTCCCTTGTTTCTGCAGGTACCCAGGTTCCCACACTTGGTTGCTGTTCCACACACACTTGATTGCAGTGTGCAGGAAATCACACACATGTCAGAGCACAAGGAATCATGAGGACAGTGCACTAGGATCACACTGGGCAATGCAGGGCAGTGCCCGGGATCAAACTTCCAGCCTGATGTCAGTAAGACAGACATTCTATCACTGGGTCACACCCCTGGATCCCAAACAAGGGGTTTTTAGTCACAGTATTTAAGAAAATAGAGGCTCAAAGAGGTTAAAACTTGCTAGTAAAAAGTTTGGGGAAGTAGCTCAGTAATAGAACACAGGTCTTAGAAGCATGAAGCCATGAATTTGATCTTTGACAACTAACCACACAGTAAGTGAGATGCCTAGCATCATAACAAAGAGGGTGTGATCTCTGGCTCACAATAAATCAGGTGTCTGTGTGACCAAAATGTGTAATCTTCAGTCGTAATAACAACAACAAACATTTAGGTTAGGAAAGCGAAACTTTGCCCTGAACGAAACACTGAAGAAGAAACTGTCAAACTAAGAATTTGAACCTCCCTGGCCCAGGAAAGGGACTCCAGCCTGCCACAGCCCCTGTCTTCCCTACTTCATTCCCCTCTTCTCCTCTTACACCGCAAAGTTATGGTCTGGATTTTGGCCAAAAGCACAGTAAAGAGCCTAGGAGTAATCACTTAGCTAGTACACAAGAAGATGCTGGTCCTGCTTCTGTAAAAACAAACCCATTGAGACTTGTCAATTACCTACATAAAGACAGGTGGTGTTGAGGGCAGGTACCATATGACACTGCGTGGGCTATCATAATGACTTAGGCTTTTATCTGGGGTGAGGTGTGGATTCACTAAAGGGTTTTGAGAAGAGAAGCATAAAATGTCTCCTGTGCTCAGGAGTGACCCAAGGTGGTGTTCAAGGGACCTTATGTGGGCACCAGGGAGTCAAACTGGGGTTGTCCACACATAAGGCAAGTGCATTGCTTCTTTTACTATCTCTCCAGTCCCAAATCATATTTGATCAAACATCACTCCAGCTTCTGTACTGAGAATAATCTGTAGGGGGCAAATGCAGAGGAAGGCTAACTAGAAACTCTAACAAGTAACTCAAACGACAGGTGATGAGTAATAACTTCAGAAGAGGCAGCAGTGGACCATAGACATGGCTCACTGGTAGAACACATGTTTTGTGAATAAGGTCCTTTGTTTGATACCTGGCAAAATACACATGCACGCAGGCACACACACAAACACACGCACGTACACACGCACAAACACAAAAGAAAAGGCAGCAGTGGACATATTGAGAGGTGATGGAATTCTAGGTATCAGTTGGTTTAGTGTATCTCTAAAAAAGGGTAAGGATCAACATATTAAGAATGGGCATGAGGATTCTGACCCTCTAACTGCAGGCTTCCAGAAGACAGCTGGATGCAGATATCCAGAGTTTGGGATTGAGGTTTGTACTTGAGATATGTTTGGGAATTTAAATATGAATTTGGAATTTAAAGTCCTCAGACTGAACGAGGAAAGGAGTGAATATCAAGGGGACCAATAACTCACCCCAGGGCACTGCAATATTAAGTGGAAAAAGAAGAGTAAAGACAAGAGCCATCAGCAAAACTAAAATGAAGAGAAACTAAAGTAGACTGAGTAACCAACCATATTGAATGTGTTGCTAGCTAAACAAGTGAAGGATTGATCAATATAGGGGTCATGAGCACATGTTGGTATACTTTTGACAATATATTGAAAGTAAACCCCCCTGGAGTACCCTAAGAGGAAATTACAGAAAGAAAGCACAGACACATTTTATCAGGTATTTTGCTAAAAGGGGAAACAAATGAAGGAGTAGCATAGACCTGATAGTATATATTTCATATATATTATAGTATTTATAATATATATCACTTGATCACTTGATATCCCAGCCTCATATTTTTATAAAGGCTAGTGTTCTAAGTCAGAGAGGATATTAGACCAAGAAACTTCAAGTTCAATTAACACATAAGAGAAGGCTATGCAAGAAGATATAAAATTGATTTGGAGAATGTGGTTCCATCCATTAGTTCCACAATCTACTGATATAATGACATCTTTTGGGCCCTTAAAATTTGGTGATCTATAAAATTAGGCTAGAGGCAACTGAAGGACTCTGAGTGCCTTTACTTTTAACAATGCATGAAAATTTTATTTTATATGATGGATTAAGTTAGATTATTGTTGGTTGTAGTTATTCAGAAATCTTGAGGCTTAATACAAAACTTTTTTCCTGTGGAAGAAAAGCTGAGGTGTAAAGAGGAAAAATCCCTTGCAGCACTCAGCTTCAAACCACTATGAACTAATTCCAGAGCTGTCTGTTTTCCTATGCTTTAACCCTTCTCACTTAACCAAAGCTAAAAAGTTTCTGCCTACTTACACTTTTGGGAAAAGTCAGGATCATTGATAAGAGTCATCTTTTAAACTCATATTTCCAAGTACGGCAATATACTTTAGTTCAAGAAAACAAGTGATGTAAAGATCTTTCAACACGGCTTAGTTTCTCATTGATAAGATAACTTTGTCTTTTAACCCTACTACATGCCGTCCATGGTGACTTACTAGTCAGGACAGGGTCTATGCAATCTGTCAAAGCCAGGTGGGAAAGATAGAGCCAATAACTGGTGTGAGAGACAAAATGTTTGAAAGCCAGGAGAGAGCAGGTGGAGTGGCAAAGCCTGGGAGTATAGCAGGAGCTCAGAGCAGGGGGCTTGCCAGGTGTAGAAAACCAGAAAAGCAAACAAAAAATTTCAGTGTACCAATTTAACAAAGGCAAGAGATAGTCTTCTTTGCCAATCTGGGTTCCAAAGTCAAGGAGCAAGCACTGATAAATGTGTTTATTAGGGTTGAAATGTTGATGAGGCTGGAACTCCTTTGAAGTCTGTGCTCCTGAGAAACTCACACTTATTTTCAAGGTATGACCTTTAGCTCCACATGACACCTAGGACTTGTGTCCATAATATTATGGTACTGAATAGGGTTGAATCAAGACGGTATGTGGTAAGAGAGGCTACTCTGAGTGTCATTAGTGCGGCTACCCATTCTGGTCTACCCGTCATGCACATTAACAATACCCATGAAGATATGCTAGCACAAAAACATACTCTCCTGTGTTCTCATAAGAGAAGATCACTAGTTAACTGAGTTACCACGTCTAAACAGATTTTAAAATATATCACTGAACTAAAGGGTCAGGAAACCACAATTTGAGTCACTCAATTTCCTGAATTCTAGAACTTTGTTTCTTTCAACATGAAAGAAATGGAAAGATTGTCGAGTTTCGTTTTTAAATAAACTTTTTATTTAAAATAGCCTTTATCATGAAAATTGCAAGATAGTAGAAAGAGTTCTTTTTCCCCACTTTCTCCTAATGTTTTTAAAACCAAACAGGTTTTAAAATCAAACAACTTTTGTCAAAACCAAGAAACTAACTGTTAAGTAAAACATGTTTTATTAACATTTCACCAAATTTCAATTTGAATCCAAAACTGTTATCTTAAAATGTTAAGGCATATAATTTTGTTGTTATTTTAAAATATATCTATTTTTAGTACTTATTTTGGAGTGGAGAATATCTAGTGGTGATGGATTCATATTTCGGAAGCATGTTCAGGGAAATGTTCTTAAACAAGGACATGACAATCATAGTTTCTAAGTTGAAGATTAAGGGACAGAAGATTTGACTGGTAGGACTGAAGCCAGCTACCATGCATAATAAAAGAGTATGTCAAATGGTTCGATATATATTTTAGATGATTCCAATCTTCTAGTCCCACCATCAGAATCTAAGTCATAAATATAGCAGGGAACCCTTGGCCCCAGCATATCCAAACTCATTAAGATATAGTTGGTAAAGCAAAGACACCACCAACAAAAAAAACTATATGCCAATATCCCTAATGAACATGGATGCAAAGATCCTCAACAAAATATTAGCAAATAGAATCCAATGACTCATCGAAAAGATCATACACCATGACCAAGTGGGATTCATCCCGGGGATGCAAGGATGGTTTAACATTCGGAAATCAATCAACATAATCCATCATATCAACAAAAGTAAAAATAAAAACCATATTATCATATCAATAGACACAGAGAAAGCTTTTAACAAAGATTCAGCACCCGTTTATGATGAAAACTCTCACCAAAATGGGTTTTGAAGGAACTTTCCTCAAGATAGTCAAAGCTATCTATGACAAACCCATGGCAAGCATTATCCTCAATGGGGAAAACTAAGGGCCTTTCCTCTAAGGTCAGGGACTAGACAAGAACGCCCACTATCACCACTTCTGTTTAACAGAGTGCTGGAAGTACTTGCAATAGTGATTAGGCAAGAAAAAGACATTAAAGGCATCCAGATAGGAATGGAAGAAATCAATTTCTCACTATTCGCAGATTATATGATACTATATCTCGAGAATCCTAAATCCTCTATCTCTATAGAAACAATAGTCTTGTACAGTAAAGTTGCAGGCTATAAAATCCATGCCCCAAAATCCATGGCCTTCTTATATGCAAATAATGAGAGAGAAAAGTGACATAAAAAAAGTAATTCCATTCACAATTGTGCCCCAGAAAATCAAATACCTCGAAATCAGCCTAACTAAAAAGGTAAAGGACCTCTACAATGAAAACTACAAAACGCTACTCCATGAAATCAAAGAGGACACAAGGAAATGGAAACATATCCCCTGCTCATGGATAGGAAGAATTAACATCGTCAAAATGGCAATACTCCTGAAAGCATTAAACAGATTCAACGCGATCCCTATAAGGATACCCATAAAATTCTTCTAAGAAGTAGATCAAGCACTCCTGAAATTCATATGGAACAACAATTGCCCACGAAGAGCTAAAGCAATTCTTGGGAAAAAGACGCAGGGAGGCATCACCCTCCCCAACCTCAAACTCTACTACAAAGTGATAATAATTGAAATAGCATGGTACTGGAACAAAGGCAGGGCTACAAACCAATGGAACAGGGTGGAATATCCGTACACACAACCCCAAATGTATGAACATCTAATCTTTGATAAGGGAGCAAGAAATGTGAAGTGGAGCAAGGAAAGCCTCTTTAAACTAATGGTGCTGGCATAACTGGACAATCAGATGCAAAAAAATGGACTTAGACCTCGATTTAACACCATGCACAAAGGTCAGATCAAAATGGATTAAAGATCTCAACATCAGGCCAAAATCCATAAGGAACATTGAAGACAAGGTTGGCAAAACCCTCCACGATATTGAGGCTAACAGTATCTTCAAAGACAACACTCCATTGACCAACCAAGTAGAAACAGAGATAAACAAATGGGACTATATTTATTTTTTTTGGAAAAAATATAATTTTTTATTGTTTGAACTCAAATAACCACCCAGAACTTTAAGGATACCCTAAATCACACTTACAATAATGGTTGATAGCTAGCACAAGCAAATGGCTAATTCAGCAGGAAGCGAATTAGTGCCACAGACCCCCCCACACCAAGAATAAGACAACGTGCTAGGTAAACATGAAAGCACACCATTACATGTTCAATAGTTAAAATACTACCACCCTTCCAACAAGCCACAAATGCTCTCAATAACTCAGTAGAGTTAACTAACCACAACCCTACACAACTACATTTTCAGTGTTTTTTTAAAGAAAACCTTTTGCTTCATGCCCATAATTAACATAAAGTAATTCTTTGTCTTTTTATTTAGTAAAATAATCACGCTAAAGGCAGGTTGTACATTATAGAGATATCCAAATAAAAATTGATTGTGCTTTTTTAATGAGCCTCCCCCCCCCCCCCCGCCAAAAAAATTGGTACTTTCCAACCTCATTGACACAAAAATCTTCAGTTTTTAGCTGAAGATCACAGGAAGGAGTTCTAGTTCAGTACTAGTAAACATGATTTCTATTTTTCCTACTTTTTGTGTCTTGTTTTTAGATTTTAGGAATATGTGGGTTTTCTTTGTTAATGTGTTTTTGGTGATGCTGAGGATGGAGTCTAGAATCTCATATATGCCTTAGTGCTAAAGCACATTCTAAATTTTAGGAATATGTTAAAGTGACTCCTCACATTGGTAATTTACTTCCTCCTCCTCCCTTCTGTCTTGCTCCCATTGGACTGGGACTGAGTGAGTGCTCTTGGAACCTAGGGACATGTATGCTGGCTGCCACATTTGTCCCCTGAAATCAATATAGATTCTGATTTGGGTGGTGAACATTGTCATCTGAATCTCTCACCCCACTTAACTATTTCTCCCCGCTTTGGGTCTTACTGAGATTGTCCCAAGTCTGATTGATCTTGACCTAATTTCTCCTTATTCTTTTTTTTAATTTATTTTTTTTATTAGTGAAACACCATGAGGTAAAGCTGTAGACTTACAGATTTTTGTGCTTGGGTTTCAGTTATACAATGATTGAGTACCCATCCCTACACCAGTGCCCATTTCCTACCTCCAATGCTCCCAGCATCCCTCCCACCCCCACCTCCCATCCCACCCCACCCCTGTGGCAGGGCATTCCCTTTTGTTCTCTCTCTCCTTTTGGGTGCTGTGGTTTGAAAAAGAGGCATTGAGGGGCAATCATGTTTGGTCTAGAGTCTACTTTCAGCATGCTTCTCCCATCTTGGGAGGATCCTCCCAACACCCTTTATTTGGTACTCCCTTCTCTATCTGAGCTGCCTTCTCCCCCAGCATGTGCAGCTGGCCTCTGAGCCATGGAGTGAACCTCCTGGTACTTATCTTGGCTATTCTTGAGTGTTAGTCTTCAGAAGGAACTATCTTAAATTAAGAAGCTTCTGCACCTCAAAAGATACAGTGATCAGAATACAAAGACAATCTACAGAATGGGAAAGGATATTACCCAATACTCATCTGATAAGGGGTTGATATCAAGGATATACAAAGCACTGGTTGAATTCTACAAGAAGAAAACATCTAACCCCATCAAAAGTCAAAAAATGGGGCGATGAAATTAATGGAAACTTTTCTGAAGAATAAATCTGAATGGCTAACAGACACACGAGAAAATGCTCTACACCACTAATCATCAGGGAGATGCAGATCAAAACAACAATGAGATATCATCTAACACCACAGAGACTGGCCCACATCCAAAAGAACAAAAGCAACCGGTGTTGGCGAGGATGTAGTGAGAAAGGGTCTCCCCTTCACTGCTGGTGGGAATGCCGACTGGCTCAACCCTTTTAGAAAACAGTATGGACAATTCTCAAAAAATTAGAAATTGAGCTCCCATTTGACTCAGCAATACCATTCCTGGGAATACATCCCAGAGAGGCAAAAAAGAACAGTTGAAATTTCATTTGCACTTCTATGTTTATTGCTGCACTATTCACAATAGCCAAAATCTGGAAAAACTGGAGTGCCTGAGAACAGATGACTGGTTAAAGAAACTTCGTTACATCTACACAATGGAGTACTATGTAGCTATTAGAAAAGATGAAGTCATGAAATTTACATGCAAGTGGTACTACATGGAAAGTATCATGCTAAGTGAAATGAGTCAGAAAGAGTGGGACAGACAAAGATTCCATTCATCTGGGGAATATAAAGTAACAAAATGGGAGACTAACACCGAAGAGTAGTCGAGATAAGTACCAGGAGGTTCAATTCATGGCTTGGAGGCCAGCCGCACATGCTAGGGGAAAAGGAAGCTCAGATAGAGAAGGGATTACCAAATAAAGGGTGTTAGATGGATACTCCCAGGATGAGAGATGCATGTTGAAAGTAGACTATAGACCGAACATGATTGCCACTCAATGCCTTTTTTTGGAAACCACAGCACCCAAAAGGAGAGAGAAAACAAAAGGGAATGCCCTGTTACAGGGGTGGGGTGGTATGGGGGGTGGGGGTGGGAGGGATACTGGGAGCACTGGAGGTGGAGAATGGGCACTGCTGTAGGAATGGGTATCAATCATTGTATAACTGAAACCCAAGCACAAAAATCTGTAAATCTACACCTGTACCTTATGGTGTTTCACTAATAAAATAATTTAAAAAATGGAAAAATAGATATAGTTGGTAATTAACTCTTTTTGCTTTATGACTTATGCTTTGTATTTTCAAAATTCTTAAGATCTAGTCAAAATAAGATGGTAAAATAAAAGCAAAATGCCTCTTATTAATATACTCACTGAAGCATTCCTATAATCAGAATAAGATAATTGACCTTTTACTTTACTCATTTTGTATTTTCCTCCTTTTTAATTTTATTATTCATACCATATCTTGAGAAGTTAAGTCTTAGTGATCTGAGTTTTTTTAAATAAAGTCAGTTTAGGGGCTGGAGCAATAGCACAGTGGCGAGGGTGTTTGCCTTGCACGTGGCCGACCCGGGTTCGATTCCCAGCATCTCATATGGTCCCCTGAGCACCGCCAGGAGTAACTCCTGAGTGCATGAGCCAGGAGTAACCCCAGTGCATCGCCAAGTGTGACCCAAAAAGCTAAAAAAAAAAAAGTCAGTTTATGTGTAAAGTTTAACCATTTATTGAAGACTTAGGAAGGCCTGTGATAAGCCTTTGGATGAGCCAGAAGTAAACCTTGAGCATTTCTATGTGTGACCTGAAAGGCAATAAAATAATATAAAAGGAAAAAAAGAAAACATGGGTAAATTATTCTCAGCATCTACCCCAACTCTCTTCAGGAAAAAAAAACATTCTCTCCTATAGTCATTGTTACATTTTTCACTATTGCCAAGACCTGCAAACAATACAAGCATCACAGAACAGATAACTGGATGAAGAAACTATGGTATATAGATAGAATGAAATATTACTTGAACATAAGAAAAATAAAATCATGCAATTTTCCACTATCTGGATGGATCTGGAGAGTTCTTAAGTTACGTGAAGTCAGCCAGCAGGAGAAGAACAAACACAGAATGATCTCTCTCATATGTGGGATATAAAGAAGCATACTAAGAGAATGAAAAATGGACAATAGCAACAGAACCTGAGAACTGATCCACAGAACTGAGCCTACCAAAGCTGAAGACAGCAGTAGGCAGTGCATGGGAGTGGAAACTAGTATAACAGTGGAGGGAAGTGAACACTCTGGTGGAGGGTATGGTGTAGAAACCTTGAATGCATGAAATATGAGCATTAATAATATTGCAAATCATAATACTTCAAATAAAACAGTTAAAATATAAAAATTAGGGGAATCAATCAAAGATAAGATAATTGAGGGAAAGTGAGCCATTGTACTGACAAACTTATAAATATTAGGACTAATTTTCCATCTGCGGCTCATTCTAATTTCTATGTTGCAGGTGAGGAAACTGAGAATTTTTTATACAATTTGCTCAAATTAGACAATCATATCAAAGGGTGAAATTAGAAGTCCCTCTTCATAACCTCTCTAAGACATATTGATCCCTCTTCTCAAAAGTTATCACTCTAGTAGTAATAACCCAGCTTAACAGACGTGAGACAAATAGAGAGGTGTTATGACTTTGTCAAGGAAACAACATGTACTGTGTGAACTGTATAGAATTGTGTAACACTGATATGTATTTAATTTTTTATTGGTGCACCACAAACAGGAACAGCTCATTTCCCCCGAGTTTTAAATTGAGATACAACAATTACAGTTAATTAATATTCCCATATCTTCTAACTCCAAGTGTATCTACTAACTATAATAAAGAAGAAGAAACAGGATATAGGTTACAGGGAAGGGAGAGAGAGGCATTTTGCAATTTTTCAGATCTAAAGAGGAACATCTAATGCTTTTGGACTGCCTTAAAAGACAGAGAAAACTTCTGGGAAAAATCCTTTCAAAAGTTTTTTTCTAAAATGTTATAATTTCTAGAGATAAATCTCACTCTCCCTTTCCCAAACCATCCATTCTTTTTCTATAGAAAATATTTTTTAAAATAAATACATCTGGACAGTTTACAAAGTCCATGGAGGCTGAAAAACTAGCTATAACAAGGACTGTACTTGACACATTTTTCTTCAGGCTAAGTTACTTCATACACTGTTTTAATGTTTAAATAAACTGCTGCCCAAATCAATAATCTACAAAATCATTCACGCAGGGAAAGGTCTTCAATCCTTATGCCCCACTGAAGGCTGATTTGTATGGTGAATGAATGCATTTTATTATATTTCACACATTCAGCTCCTAGCACTCCAGACAGGGCAGTACATGTATTTTCAGTGGAGAACTAAGTCAAAGTCTTCAAATGGTGCCACTAGCATTTTTCCTTACAACTAAGAGACTGTCTCAGGTCTGAGAATATGAGGAGGAGACCCAAGGACATGCCCTCTGTTCCTTGTCCCCCAAGGGCAAGTCAGAAGTGGATGAGCAGGCAGAGTTTGAAGTGAACCAAACTGACTCAATTTGAGATCAACTGTGGTAAATGCTCATAGTGCAACCAAGGTATGTTCCTAACCCTGTTTGTACACTTACCTGTCAAGTAAAGGGAACACTACAAAACTTGTTTCTTAGGGTGGTTGTTCTCAGTTGCTATGCATTTGTTAGCCATGATCAATTAGTAGAGGGGGAATATTTCCTATCACTGCATTCCTAAAAATAGTGGTTTTTGAGGCTCATTCCAGCTAACCCAAGGAATACCTGCATGGCTTCCTCTTGGGACATGTGAGCATGATGCTTCCTTCTTGCTTCAATGTAAAGCAGAGCATAATTCTGTAGTTACTAGCCACCTCCAAATTCAAAATTTTACCCTGTGGGGAAAAAAATGAAATTTTGTGACTTTCTGTCCAAGAATTATTAGTGAGAGACAATGAGTTCATGAAGCTTACATTAGAACCAATAATAATTAAATTTTATTATTATTATATCATGGATACTTATATAATAATTGTTTATTATTATTATAGGAGAAAATCATTTATAAAAAAGTAAATAGATGCCAGGGAGATAAGATTGTGCAGGGCCAATTTAGTTTTTATCATTGGCACTTCTTATGGCCCACTAAGCCCCACCAGGAGTCATTCCTGACCACGGAGCCAAGACTAAGCCAAGATCATTGCCATGTGCCCCCCCCCACCCAAAGAAACAAATTAAGAAACAAACAAATTAAATCTATATGAAGTGGAGTAGTGCATATTTACCTCTCTTGATACTAGTGTCAGGAACTGATAGGAGAGAGGGAACAATTTCAAGAAAGACAGAAACGAGGTTCATTGCCCCTGTGAATGTGTGTGGGTAGTATATGATGAGTTTGAGAAATGTTAGAATTTAGACTCCAGTGAGCAAGGTGAGGGGGGATGTGGTGGGAAATGGATCAGAGACATATGAGGCCTGACCTTTTATGGTCTTGTCACTGTCACTGTCACTGTCCTCCAGTTGTTCATCAATTTGCTCGTGTGGGCCCAGTAACATTGTGAGATTTGTCGTTACTGTGTTTGGCATATCGAATACATCACTGGTTGCTTGCTAGGCTTTGCCATGCAGGCGAGATACTCCCGGTAGCTTGCCGGGCTCCCTGAGAAGGGTGGATGAATCGAACTAGGGTCGACCCGGTTGGCCGTGTGCAAGGCAAATGCCCTACCCACTGTGCTATCACTCCAGCCCATATGGTCTTGTAGGCCATGGAAAATAAAGATGTTAGATATTAGAAGAGAAATAAGAAGGAGGTTTTGAACAGAGGGTTGATACCTGATGTATGTTTTGGAATGTTATCATGTGTACTAATGAAGAAAATATTATTAGGAATCACTGTCACTGTCACTGTCATCCCATTGTTCGTCGATTTACTTGAGCTGGCACCAGTAACGTCTCTATTCATCCCAGGCCTGAGATTTTAGCAGCCTCTCCTTACTCATCTTTCCCAACAATTGGAGGCTCTTTCAGAGTCAGGGGAATGAGACCTGTTATCGTTACTGGTTTTGGCATATCGAATATGCCACAGGAATCTTGTCAGGCTCTGCCTATGCAGGCGGGATACTCTCGGTAGTTTGGCGGGCTCTCTAATATATATATATATGATATATATCCGATATATATGATATATATCTGATACATATCAGATATATATCAGATATATATCTGATATATATATTTGATATATATCTGAGATATATATATATATCTGATTTGTTGCCTACTGTCTGAAATCCATCAAACATGGTGTGGTAATTACGGGAAATGGGAAGAAAGTGTCTTATTCTATTCCCATCTGGGAGGAGCAGCCATTTGAAAATAAAATGATGAAATCATGTAAGCTCAAATTTTAAATAAAACAGAAAGAAGGAGAGATCAGATAGAACAAGGGGAGCCCAGCCATCTGAGGGTGGGAGCACTGATTTGGTTTTGGGGGTGGTGGTGAGGGGGTCAGGGTCTTGAGTGAACAGGCTGGGGGAGTGGTGGCAGGGAGGGGAAGGGCTCCGACCTGCACGTGGGGTCCTTTTTTTTTTTTGCTTTTTGGGGTCACACCCGGTGATGTACAGGAGTAATGTTTCTCCTGGCTCTGCACTCAGGATATTAGGGATATTAGGAATAAATTACAAAACAAAACAAAACAAAGAGACAAAGGAAAGAAGTGACTGCAATAAATTCTGCTCACCTATAATGACGGTGGCTCCAAACACTCCAAACACACAGGCACACAAATAAATAGTAGTTTCAAATCATTTCCCCAGGGATTCTAAGCTGAGTGCAGAATACCCAAACCGTACTGAATCCTGAATGCTTGACTGTGTTCTCTATCAGCCAGGAGCCAGTGATTCAATCAACTCCTGTTTCAGTGTAATATTGCCTGGTACTGTCCCTGGTGCTGAAAGAACAGTGATTAACACGATCTCCTCTCACAGTAATTCAAACTTGTATATTAGCAAGATTTTACCTTGCTTCCTTTCATAGTCCTTGATGTTGGGTGAGTTAAAATGGAAACATTAAGTATGGTGGTTAAGAATATCCACACGCGTATAGCTCATGGAGGTCCCTCTGCAATTTCACTCCTTTATGGCTTTGCATATCCTGCCACCCTCTCTCCATTAGACTGGAAAATCATGGTCATGATCATTCAATCAAGTCAACTTCATCAAATTCTGTAAAGTCTGCTCTGAATTTCCACTCCTCCCAGCAGTTTTGATTTCACTCATCATACTTTGTGGTCTGCTCCATATTAGCACTCACCACTCTCTATTACAATGATTGGTTTGCATATGTACTGCCCCTGACTCATTGGAACTGTCTTGCATTTGGGAGAACATATCAGTGAACCAAACTGATATGAAACAATTACCCAGTTTTATGTTTTAAAAGGAATCACATTTGGGGGCCAGAGATATATAGTACAGTGGGTTGGGTGCTTCCTTGCATATGGCTGACCTGAGTTTGATCCCTGAAACCCCACATGGTCCCCTGAACACTTCTGCAAGTGATTACTGAGTGAAGATCTGGGAGTAGTCTCTGAACACTATTGAGTATGACCCATTAACAAACAAATAAAAAACAACAAAGAAGAACCATACTTTATTGCCAAATACTCCCTCCTTTAATTCCAAGATTGAATTTTGGTAGCTAGAACAAAAAGCGACACCTCTAAAACATTTATGGTGTCTATAATAAAATAACTATTTTATTTTTATTGCTTGAATCTCTGCAATATCGCCATCTGTTTGTAATTTATTAAAAGTATGACCTGAGACCAGAGAGGCAATTTAATGGTTAAGGCACTTGTTTTACTTGTCTTAAGGTATTTTAAGTTATGTGACTCTGAGTCAATCTCTGAAACCATATATGATTTTTGAAGAACCACTAGGAGTGATCCTAAAGCTTAGAAGCCAGGATGTAAGCCCTGAACACACATGAGTGTGGTCAAATTATATACATGTGTGTTTGTGTGTGTGTGTGTGTGTGTATCTTGAGGAAGGAATTTTGAACCATCACTTTTCTTTGTATGGAATTACAAATACTGATATATTTGAAAATACAGAATCTAGAAAGACATTTTCTGTATCTGTAGCCTCGAAAATCTTTTTGCAATAGTGAAAAGTGGAATCTAGCCAGAAAATTTAAGCTTTACACATCTCTAGAGAGGAGTGTTTTTTGTTGTTGTTGTGTTTCTGTTTTTGCTTTTAAATAAGTAAAGAGTAGAATATTTAAAAAGAAAATTAAAAACTAAGCTTCAGACATTGGTCTTCATTTTTAGTATAAATATCAATGTGGAGTTAAAGACATTAAAGGTCTTCATCATAGAATATTATATTGAACATTAAAAAAAATCAGGAACCAGGGGGTATGGTGCCACCAGTAGGTCAATATGTACCTGTGAGGCAAGTATATCAGCAGCCTGATGGTGTATTCAGACTTCTAGATACCCCAAAGTTGATGTTGTGCTTTTGGCCAGACCCCAACAACTTGGGGCTAAGTTTACCAAGAAAGTAAATGGCCAAAAATTAGGTATGTGGGATACACATCTACAAACCACCTCTGGCTCAGCTATATAATTGGAGGCAAGACCTCTCTGGTTCCTGATCAAACTGCTTAATGGCCATGATCCCAGAGACTCAGAAACAAATCTCAGAATTCAGCAGCTTTTGGCAGAAATGCGTCTGGTCCCCACAGTAGGTTACCTGTGCTGGACCACCTCAAGTGGGAGTAGGCTTCATGCCTTTGCCTGTTCTCCCTGGCGGCTTGGTGGCCGCCATTCTCCAGAGGCCACTTCACAGTGATAAGACACGCGGGACCTCACAGGATGGTGGTGGAGCCGGCCCTTTCCTCCCTGTCCCAGCAAGACCCTGAGTCGCTGCTCATGAATGGCCTCTCTGGCTCCTGATCAAGCTGCTTAATGGTCATGTCCCCAGAGACTCAGGAACAAATCTCGGAACCCAGCAGGTCTGGGCAGAAATTCTTCCAGATTTAGTTGTTAAAATTTTGGAATTCCAAAACTGCATAGCCACTATTGTGGCCGCTTGATATCATATGTTATTCATAACCAGTAATAGAAATCAAATAGTCTCCTGTTTCCTTTTTGGCAGATCTGAGTTTTGAGGTAAAATTCCAAATAATAATGGTGGATCTTGGGTCGAAATATTGAATGAAATCGAAGTAGAGAGAGAGTAATGTGGAAATCATCTGCCCCACAGGTAGGGGGAGGGTGTGGAATGGGGGGCATACTAGGGTTTTTGGTGGTGGAAAACGGGCACTGGTGACAGAACAGTTGTTTCATCATTGTGTGACTGATATTTAAATCTAAAAGTTTTGTAACTGCTCTCACTGTGACTCAAAAAATAAACTTATAAAATGGTCATGGTCATGGTCATGGTCCTGTTGTTCATTGATTTGCTCGAGTGGGCCCAATAACATCTCCATCATGAGACTTGTTACTGTGTTTGGCATATTGAATACATCACAGGTGCTTTCCAGGTTTTGCCATGTGGGCGAGATACTCTCAGTAGTTTGCTGGGCTCTCCGAGAGGGGCAGAAGAATTGAACCCAGCTCAGCCGGGCTGGCTGTGCACAAGGCAAACACCCTACCGCTGTGCTTTCGCTCCAGCCCAATTTATAAAATAGGAAATAGAAAAGTAAGGTGGAGTTCATGCACAATTCAATCAGCCTAATCAATGGCTGAATAAATAGCAATCCTCCTACATTTAAAAAAAAAATCAGGCACCAGGGATTCCTATAAAGGCAGCAATTTGAGGATGTCTCTGACTCACTTCCATTATCATCTCTGAAATTACATTTATATATAAAAATTAATAAAATATTCTATTAGATTTTTAAATGGGGAAATAGGATATCAAAAACCTTGCAGACTTTGATAGAATACATGGACATATGAAGAGTTAACCTTATATACTAAGGACTGTTTTTGTAAGCAAATGGCATGGGAGAGCACCTAACTATCCCTATTTTTTTATGGCTTATGGCTGTGTTTTCAATAGATCAGTTTGGACAGGAATAGTACCTCCTGCTAAATATAAAATATTTATTATATTTTCTTCACACAAAAGGCTGACTTTAATTTTGTTTGGGAGTGGGGATTTGGGCCACATCTGGCAATGCTCAGGTATTACTTCTGTCTCTGCACTCAGGAAATTACTTCTCTCAATGCTCAGGAGTGCATATGGGGTCCCAGGGATCAAATCTGGGTTGGCCTCATGCAAGGCAAGAGCCCAACCCACTGTACTCTCTTTCAGGACTATATATTTTTGAATCTATCCCCCTCACCTCATCTGTGTCAGCATAGCTCACTTGCTGAATAAGATGTGAACTCCCATTAACGGGGATGAATGAGTGCTGAAGACCCTGGCATGTGGAGGCACCATCGAAAGGCTAAAACTCCTGACCAGTCATATACCTTTGAAAACCTAACGCAGCCTGTTCTAATGAGGTGGGTCCCAGCTGTGTGGCCCCTCATCTGCCTTGGGTACTGTGAGCCTCACTACTCAAAGAGTGGTATTTGGATGATCGGCCTGTTATAAATAATGATTAATTTTTCAACTGAGAGGTACAGCCTCCTGACACATGACTCTAAATTTGGCATCTGCCCTATACCCCCAGGCTGCTGCTAGCATGCTCTGGCAAAGGAAAAATAAACTTCTCCCCTTGGCTAGAAGGTTTGAAGTGGAGTACTCAGAGGATCTGACAAGACCCACCTTAGTTCTCAATGTGATAAAAGCATAGAACTTTGGAAATGACAAGTACATGAGAAGAAAAATATCACTAGAAACAAACTTTCTGCAAGTCACCCAATAAAAAAATAATGCTGAAAAAACTGATCTCTTCCTGTGAAAAGTGTTACCAAAAAACTTAAAACTGTTGTTACCACATTATCAGAATATTCCAAAAGGCTATTGCACTTACAGAACTCTAATAGATAGTCACAAAGAAAGAAGAAAATATTTCACTGAAGTGGAAGATGGCAGTGTTCAATACAAAAGTACAATTAAGGCACATCAGCATTAGCACATCATGGACAACTCTGGCTTTCTGAAAGACAATGACCGTTCTGCATTCAAAAGGATCATGACATTGACAACCTCAAGAGGCATCCTGAGGGTAGAAGAGGAATTTCCCTAGGGCTAGCCTCTAAGAGTGAATTTATATCAATACACATAGAGCTCATGCTTTAAACTACATGGTAAAAACTTCCCCTGCTTGTTTTCAACCTAGTTTCATCTCTTTTCTACACCCATCACAATTTGTAACATTTCGAAGGCAAGAAAGACAGAAGGGTGTCTGGACATTTATTTAGGAAGGAATATTCAGTTTGGTCCTTTTGTAATATTTTTTTACACATCGCTATATATACTTACCAAATACTAGTCAAGAAGACTTGTAAATTTGAGTGTTACCAATTCCTTAATAATAAGAGTTTGGATTATACTCTTACTCAGAAATGACAACACATTACAGAGGGCAAGTGCCATAGTAAGGTAATTCTGATATAACATGAGTAGGAAGGTACACAAATTATTAAAGCACTCAATGATTTAATCCGGTCCAGATATACCCTAATTCACCAGTTCTTAAAGTAGGTTCTCCAAACAACAACTAAATTACTTTGGATCTTGCTAGAAAATGCAAATTATAGGACTGAAAAGATAGTATAGAGGGTAAGACACCTGCCATGCATGTGGCCAGTCGGAGTTGTTCCCCTCATCACAGTACCATGAGATCTGTCAGGAGAGATATGAGGTCAGGAGTAAGCGCTGAGTGCAGCTGGGTGTAAGCCGAAAACAAAATGAACAACAAGGAAAGCAAGTTATTAGGCTTTTTATAGATCCACTAAATCAGAAACTTGGAGGAAAGCACCAACTTTTACTTAAAAGAAACTCTTTTAGGTACCAGGGAGCAGGTAGGTGGGTCTGTGGCAGTGCATAAATCTTGCGTGTGTGTGTGTCTGTGTGTGTGTTTGTGTCTGTGTGTGTGTATTCCTGGGAGACAAAAGGGGAAGAAAGAAAGAAAGAAAGAAAGAAAGAAAGAAAGAAAGAAAGAAAGAAAGAAAGAAAGAAAGAAGAGAAGAGAGAGAGAGAGGGAGGATAGGGAGGGAGGGAGGGAGGGAGGAGGGAAGGAAGGAGGGAGGGACGGAGGGAGGGAGGGAGCAAGGAAGAAAGGAGGAAAGGAAGGAAGGAGGGAGTGAGGGAGGAAGGAATGAAGGAAGGAAGGAGGGAAGGAAGGAATGAGGAAAGGAGGGTGGGAGTGAGGAAGGAAGGAAGGAAGGAAGGAGGGAAGGAAGGAAGGAAGGAAGGAAGGAAGGAAGGAAGGAAGGAAGGAAGGAAGGAAGGGAGAGAGGGAGGGAGGGAGGGAGGGAGGAGGGAGGAGGGAGGGAGGAGGGAGGGAGACAGGAAGGAAGGAAGAAAGCAAGGGGAAATGGAGGGAGGGATGTAGGGAAAGAAAGAAAGAAAGAAAGAAAGAAAGAAAGAAAGAAAGAAAGAAAGAAAGAAAGAAAGAAAGAAAAAAGAAAGAAAGAAGACACAAAAAAGGAAAAAAACTGTGATTCTTATGCACATTAACGTTTGAAAACAATTGACATCATACAAAAGAAATAAGAAAATAAAAGGCCTTAGGGCAGGCAGCAGTTCTCAATCTTAGTTTCATATTAACATGAACAGAGGAACTGCTAAATATTTCTGATTTTCTTTAAGCCCCAGAATAATGAAATCGGAATCTCTGAAAATGGATTCAGATTATTGCAACATTGAACCAAATTTGAGAACTATTGTTTCCTAAGCAAAAATTTTTTGAATGTCAGTAATAGAACCATGTTAAGAAATGAAGTTTGTAGTAGTTTTGGATTTTTTTTTTTTGATTATTGCTGTTGATCTTTCTGAGTGCTTTGTATAACTTGTCTAGTCCTTTATTTTATATGATAAAGAAAAATATTGGTTGCACGAGTAAGGAGAGGCTGCTAAAATATCAGGGCTGGGAAGAATGGAGACGTTACTGGCACCAGCTCGAGCAAATTGATGAACAACAGGATAACAGTGATACAGTGATACATAGAATTTAGTATCATGTCTTTTAGTTTTAACCATGTTTATTTTTCTAAACAGAATTTTTAAAATTTGATTCAGTCTCATTTGTTTTTTATCTATTATCTTTGTCAATAGATTCATATCACTGAAAACATCTTTGAGATTCAAGTCTTGAAGCATTCTGTCCATGTCTTCCACGATGCATCTCATGGACTCATATCTAATCTCAAAGTCAATATGAAGTTGATCTGCTTCAGACTGACTATACTATAACTTGTAAGATACAGATTCAGCTTCATTTTGTTGTTGTTGTTGTTGTTGTTGTTGTTTTACCTTGGTATAGAGCGATAGCACAGCGAGTAGGGTGTTTGCCTTGCACGTGGTCTACACGGCCAGCCTGAGTTTGATTCTTCCGCCCCTCTCAGAGAGCCCGGCAAGCTACCGAGGAGATTATCTTGCCAGCCCGGCAAAGACTGGCGGCTACCCATGGTGTATTCGATATGCCAAACACAGTAACAAGTCTCACAATGTTACTGCGCAAGCAAATCGATGAACAATGGGAGGACAGTGACAGTGACCTTGGTATATATTTATCCAGTTTTCCCTACTCTATTTGTTGAAGAGGCTATCTTTACTACACTTCCTGTACCCAGCTCCTTTGTCAAAAATTAGCTAAGCATAAACTTGGGTAGTTGTCTTTGGGTTCTCAATTCTAACCCATTGATCAAAGAGCCTATCCTTGTTTCGGTTTCAGGCTGTTTTAATTACTATAGATTTTTAATCTAATTTTAAGTCAGTTTCTCTGTGTGGCTTTGGCTATTCAAACCTACATACAAACTTTATTATTGTACAAACATTCCTTACTGTACAAAAACTTTATTATACGAACAGATTTTGCACAAACTTTATTTTTGATTTTTATAAGTATTTGAAGAATGTAAGTGGAATTTTGATGGAAATTGCATTAAATCCATATATTAATCTAGATAAGATACCTATTTGGCAATATCAAATATTTTCCCCCTTTTTGGGCAATAGCAGTTGTTCAAATCCATGAACATGGAAAGTTTTTCCAGTTCCTGAGGTCCTCTTTTATTTATTGCATAAGTTACTTATAGTTTTCATGGATTAGCTCTCTCACATTGTTTGCCAAGTTGATTCCTAGGCACTTGTGTTTTTGGATACTATTTAGGGTAGAGCAGGGTTTTTTTAAAAATATCTTCCTCTTCTAGTTCAGCATTTGTGTATAGAAATATAACAGATCTTGTACATTGACTTTGTAGCCTGCTACTTTTCTGTACTTGCTTATTGTGAACTTTTTAATGAACTCTTGAGGGTCTTCTGTGTAAAATGCTATCTGCACAAAGTGATACCTTGACATCTTTTCCAATTTGTTTACCTTGATTTATTTTTCTTGCCTAATTGCTTTTGTTATGATTTCTAAAATTGCTTTGTATAAAAGTAGAGAGAGTATAAATCCTTGCCTTATACCTGATCAGAGATAGAATGCTTTCAGCACTTCACCATAAGGAGTGATATTGGCTATGAGTTTGTTGTTAATGACTATGTTATCTTGAGGAAGTTTCCTTATATCTCTACTTTTTTGAGGTTTTTTTGTTTTTGTTTCGGGGCCACATATAGCTGTACTCAGGGTTTACTACTGCTTCTGCCCTCACTTCTGGCTGGCTCAGGGCACCATAAAGTGTTCCAGGTATATAACCTAGTTGGCCACATGCAAGGCAAGCGCCCTACCCACTCTACTATTGTTTAGGCCCCAAAGTTTATTTGCTTGTTTTATCCTGAAAGGATAGTATTGGATCTTGTCAAAAGCCTTCTTCTCAGTATCAATTGATCAAATGGTATTATTTCAACATTCAACTTATATAATATTTTACTTATTTACTTATTGGTTTACTTACAGTATATTAATTGATTTGCATATTTGAACCATCTTTGCATCACTGGAATGAATCCCACTTGATAGTGGTGTATGATCTCTTTGATATGTTGTTGTATTCTGTTTGCTAAGATTTTGTTGAGGATTTTTCCATTAATGGTTATCAGGGAAATTGTTCTGAAATTTTCTTTGTAAGTAATATTTCTAACTGCTTTGGCTCTTTATATAATGCTCTTTATATAATGGATTCATAGAGACTGTTATGAAGGATTTCTTCTTCAATTATTTGAAAAAGTTTGAGAGTGAAATTAGTAAGTCTTTGAAGGTTTGATAGAGCTTTCTAGTGAACCCATCTAGACTAAGACTTGTTTTGAGGGAAATTTTTAATGACTGATTCAATTTCTTTCTTGTGATTTACCTGTTTGTATTTTATAACTCCTCCTCACACAGATTTGGGAGATTATAGGATTCCAGTAATCTATCTATTTCTTATAGATTCTACAGTTTTATTGATTCTAAATATTCTATCTTGATTTCTATATCATTGATTTCTGCTCTAATTCTTATTATTCCTTTCTTTACACTTATTTTGAGATTGATTTATTATTTCTTCCACAGGTATCCAAGATATGTGTTCTGGTTGTTGATTTGAGCTTTTTCTTCTTTCCTAATGCAGGCCTGTATTGCATGAATTTCCTTCCTGATGCTGTTTTTGCTGTGCCCTGTAGATTCTGATAGTTAATTTGTTTATTCTAATTTATTTTGGTCTTTTTAATCTAAAAATACAGATATAAAATGAACAGACATTTCTCAGAAGAACAAATTTGAATATCACTAGGGCTAGAGCGATAGCACAGTGGTAGGGCGTTTGCCTTGCACACAGCCAACATGGCCGACCCAAGTTCAATTTCTCCGCCCCTCTCGGAGAGCCCGGCAAGCTACTGAGAGGATCTCGCCCACACGGCAGAGCCTGGCAAGCTCCCCGTGACGTATTCGATATGCCAAACACCGTAACAACAAAGTCTCCAATGGAGACGTTACTGGGCCCACTCGAGCAAATCGACGAACAACGGGAGGGCCTTTACCTTTTTACCTTTAGTTATATGAAAAGTGTTTAATATCACTTATCATGAATATCCAAATTAAGAGGACAAGTAGATACCATCTTGCATTAGTGAGAATGGCACATATCAAAAATACTGGGAACCATCTGTGTTGGTTGGGATGAGGTGATAAAGAAACTCATCCACTGCCAGTAAGAATGTACTATGGTTCAACTCCTATGGAGGGCAGTATGGATGTTACTCAAAAGAAAAAGAGTAGAGCTTCCATATGACCCAGAATATAACCCAAGGGTGCAAAATACATTCAATCAAAAGAACATATGCACACCATTATTTACTGAAGCACTTAGCACAATAACTGTAGCACTGTAGCACTGTCCTCCCATTGTTCATCCATTTGCTCGAGTGGGCACCAGTAACATCTCCATTGTGAGACTTTTAAAAAAATTTTATTAGTGAAACACCATGAGTTACAGTTATAGACTTAGAATTTTTTGTGCTTGGATTTTAGTTATACAATGATTGAGTACCCATCCCTCCACCAGTGCCCATTCCTCACCTCCAATGCTCCCATCATCCCTCCCACCCCCATCCCCCCCATCCCACCCCATCCCTGTGGCAGGGCATTCCCTTTTGTTCTCTCTCTCCTTTTGAGTTCTGTGGTTTGCAAAAGAGACATTTAGTGGCAATCATGGTCTATAGTCTACTTTCAGCATGCATCTCTCATCCTGGGAGGATCCTCCCAATGCAAATAATGAGAGAGAGGAAAGTGACATGAATAAAATGATCCCGTTCACAATTGTGCCCCAGAAAAATCAAATACCTCAGAATCAGTCTAACTAAAGAGTAAAGGACCTCTACAATGAAAAATACAAAATGCTACTCCATGAAATAAAAGAGGACACAAGGAAATGGAATCATATCTCCTGCTCATGGATAGGAAAAATCAACATCATCAAAATGGCAATACTCCCAAAAGCATTATACAGATTCAACACCATCCCTATAAGGATACCCATAAAGTTCTTCAAAGAAATAGATCATTGTGAGACTTCTTGTTACTGTTTTTGGCATATCATATACACACGGGGAGCTCGCCAGGCTCTGCTGTGTGGGTGGAATAGTCTAGGTAGCTTGCTGGGCTCTCTGAGAGGGATGGAGGAATCAAACCCTGGTTGGCCACATGCAAGGCAAACACCCTACCCACTGTGCTATCTCTCCATCCCAGCACAATAACTAGGCTATAAAATTAACCTAGGCGTCTAAGAACAGGTGAATGGATAATAAAGGTGTGGAATACTATGGAGAAGCAAGAAATGATGAAATCATGCCATTTACTGTAATTTAGGTAGAACTGATGGATGCTATGCTAAGTCAGAAGAAGAAAGACAAGTATTAAGTGATTTCACTTATCTGTGATATACAGAGTAACATGGCAAGGGAACAAAACTTACCAAATTAGGGTAAGCACTTGGCCTTAGATATAGTAATAAAAAGGTCAAGGAAGGAGAGAAATGAATGAGGAAAGAAACAAGAGGCAGTTGTGAGGTAATAGAAGTAAGGATCAGAAGCCTTGGGCACATCAGTGGTAGAAAGGTGTGGTACATGTATATGTCTAAAACAGAGTCATCAGTTCTAAAACATGGAACCCAAACTACAATAACTAATCTTAAAACTGTAGCTCTTAAGTAGACAGGCTGGAGGGCAGCCTGTGGCAAGGAAAGCTGAGGACACTGGCGGAGGGAAGTTGACATGGTTGGTAGGATGGGTGCTGGAGGACTATATGTTTGAAAACAATGTGCAAACAAAATTGTAAATAGTTGTGCCTAAATCAATATTTTTTAACAAATAAGATAACACTGGAGACAAAACATATGCAGTCAGTTAGGTAAGTCAGAGTTTGATCTGCATGAAAAAAAAATACAGAAACTTGCAAAATAAGCTAAAGTAAAGAACAAACAGATAGAAAGGAAATTTCAGACAGACATGGATTTGGGATCTCTCTCTCTCTTTGAACTATATACAGTATGAACAGAGAAACATGCCTGAAAACAATGAAAGAAAAACAAGAATGTGAAAAACAAATCTAGGAAATCTAGCGCACTTGTGAACCCCAAAATTGTCTGCACATTTGAAACCTAGGGAGTTTTAACCACTCCAGGTGCCTGAGAATGTGATTTAATTAGACTAAGTAATATCAGAGCTTCAGAAGTTTTAAAAGATCCCCAGGTGAATTTAATATAAAAACAAGTTAAAGAACAAGTACAATATATATGGGATATTCCAGAAGAATATTGCCAAGCACCCAGGAGAACACAAGTAGGAAAACAAATGTAGAAGAAAACACTCCCAAACTAATGAAAACATGTATACCTCCACCTCAAACAGGCTTACTGGTGCTTAGATAAACAAGTGAAACAAAACCAACTCTGATACATCCTTATACACGGTTGGATTTCAGGACCAAAAAAATAAATAATATAGAAGAATAAGGATGGTGTTAATATATAGACACACACACACACACACACACACACACACAAAAGAGTCAATGTTTATACTGTTCTAACTCTAACTAGTAATTTATATATAGTGACCTGAATACAGTAACCACCCAAATTCTCATTCATCTTCAAAGGCAACCAGTGATGTTTTTCTCATGTACAGACTCAGAAAAGAACAAGAAAGAAGAGAACACAACTAAAATGTCATTAATAAGAAAGTTGCAGGACAAAAATTATAATGGTCAATTGTGCAACCACTAAGTCAATGAGTTCTTCAAAATTACTATATAATAGAATCTCTGAGAATCTTCCAAGAGAGCTATTCCCTTGTTATGTCCAAACATACTAATTAAACTGACTGTACATGGGCCCTCCAATATATTTATTAATAGCTCCCCAGACTGGATGAGGAAGTGAGGAAGAAGAAAAGAGCTGGAACTTAGGAGCAGGCCAAAAGCAGTACCTCTCGGAGGTCCTCTATACTTTTATTTGAGCTTATCTCAATCTAGGATGGAAGAGTAGCTGGCTTGTGTAATACCTGAACTCCATTAGAGCATGATAGAAGAGCAAGGTAGAAGAAGTGAACAAATAGAGAAAAAAGAGCTTGCATCAAAGGGAATGTTGACAGTTAGAGAGAAAAACATAGAATGAGAAAAATCAGGAGAAAGAGAACATGCACACGCACTTTCTTTTCATTTTCAATTTTATTTTTATTTATTTATTTATTGAATAACTGTAAAACACACAATTACAAAGCTGTTCATGGTTTGGTTTTAGTTATACGATATTCCAAAACACATCCCTCCACCAGTGCACTTATTTTCGTTTTTTTTTTATTTTTATTTTCAAGCTAGAGAAAACAAACATTTGTGGAGGTAAAATTTACTTAACAAGTATAACCAAGCATAAGTGTGAATAAGGGTTTCTCTTTAATCTTTTTTTTAAAAAAAAATTTAAATGAATCACAGTAAGGTACACAGTTACAAGGTTGTTCATGATTGGGTTTCAGTCATAGAATTTCCAATACCTGTTTCTTCATCAGTGGACATTTCCCACCACTAATGTCCCAAATTTCTCTACTACCCTCCCTCTGCCTGTGTTTGTAACAGGCATTTTCCTTCTCTCTCTCTCTCTCTCTCTCTCTCTCTCTCTCTCTCTCTCTCTCTCTCTCTCTCTCCTCTTGGGCATTATGGTTTCATTATACAGATAATGAAAAGTTATCATGTAAATCCCTTTATCTACATTAAATACTCAGTTCTTGTCCAGCATGACCATTTCTAACTATTATTGTCATACTGGTCCCTTCTGTATCCTAACTGCCCTTTTGGTCTTGATATTCGTTGTCTGATCATTTCTTGTTGGAGAGAAGTCAACCTTGTCCACTGTAAAAAAAGTAAGCAGTTCTATCTCTCCTCTCTAGTTAGGCTACCCGAAGTACTACCCTCCATCAGTATTGGCAACCACAAGTGTCTCTAAATATTGCATGATATTCCGTCAGTAAAATCTCATCACTGGGTGAAGAGCAGGAAGTGTAAAATGAATCATAGGTTTCTTTAAGAAAAATAAGTTTCATTTTTTACCCTTGGAAGGGGCAAGATAGATAGTATAGGGGTTAAGATCCCCAGCACTACATAGGGTCCCCTTAACATGGCCATGTATGATCACTAAATCTAAAGCGAGGAATGATCCCTGAGCACAGAACCAGGAGTAAGTCATGCAAATCACGTTTGTGGCCAAAAAAACAAAAATGTATTTTTAACATCATTAATTTTTATTAATATAAACCTACATTTTTAAACATTTCATTCTTGATATGTTAGCAATAAAAATAAACTTAAATATTTTGTTAAATAATGTAATGGCAACCTCTGAAAAGAAGAAAACAGACTCTTAACATCTAAATCAGCATTTTCCAACTATATGACTTTCTGTGGGCCTCCAACAAATTTCCAGAGGCCACAGGTGAAAATCACATAAATGGGGGCCATGACATGAGACTAAGGAGCCAACTGCTAGGGCAGTGGAGGCCACAGGAAGGAAACACAGGACCATGGTCACCAAAAGGTGGGAAGCACTCATCTAAATCACAATAGAAAAAGTGAAGTCTGTCAAATGGCACAGATTCCTAAAAATCATTCTACAAGCCCTGAGGCATGGGGCTTGGGGTAGGAGAATCAGATTTTTCTCCCACAATAAGCACAGAGAAAGACTTTGGCTGGAAGGGCATCTGCCAGGAGTCTGCTTGGGGCATGGGAACAAATCCTTGGTTTAGGCAAGAAAGAGACCTTGAGAGAACAGACATTGCAGGGTGCAGTTGGATTCTCCTGGCCACAGACACGAACTCAGAGAGCATGGAGAGGAAGCAGGCTGCTCCTGCCTACCCTGACCCTAAGAGCAGAGAAGCAGAACTGAGTCAGACAGACAGGCACACACACAGAGAGAGAGAGAGAGAGAGAGAGAGAGAGAGAGAGAGAGAGAGAGAGAGAGGCAGAGACAGAGACAGAGACAGACAAAAACAGAAACAGAGCTATGAGCTGCCAGCCCAGTGCTAGAGAGAGGTCTGCAGTAGGAAGAGACTGAGATAGGGCATGCAAGGATGAGAGATGGTGTGAAGATCCAGTAAAGAATGTTGGATTCCTCTCCCACAGCTGGTCTCTTCCTTGGCCTGCTTCAACTCTGGACCACAGAGACTGGGAAGAACCAGGAGCTGCAAAGGCAATAAAATGAAGCCAGACCCACAAATTTGTTCCCCAACCCAGCTCTCAGATCCTGATAGTTGGTGTAGAATCAGCAGGATTTGTGGGAGAAATCCCATGGTGCCAGCTGGAAGCTAAAATGCAAGGACGAGAGAGGGACTAACATAACCACTGAAAATAAACAAAACCAGGGAAAAACATCCAGATGCTGTTAGAAGACAAAAACCAGAACAAAAATTGAGAACAGAGAAGAGAGACAGAGTTTGAAGACAGAACAGAGATACAGGTTGAAATTACAAATCCAACTGCTGGAGTTAGAAACCAAGTTAGAATTAAATAATACCCAAAATAGGGTGGAAGCAAATCCAAACAAAGCAGTGGCCTTAGTGTTGGAAAAATGTTGAAATTCAAGCTTTAAGGACCTGAAAGATGTATTCTACACTTAATAAAGTTAAAAGGTCACAAACTCAGAAGACAAAAGATCAACAAGCTGTTGTTATTTTCTTCTTTATACACTGCTGTAATTGCTAACTTAAACTCCTTATTTATGCCACTTTCTCTGCCAAAACATCACCATAATGCAAGGACGTTTGTTGGCTAAATGAATGTATTTGTGTGACCCACATACCCTGATCATACACTCTGAGGGTATTAGGCTATTCATTGCCATGAACCTCTTTTTATCATCTATAGAATGAGAACAGTCAGATCTCCAACTTATCTCTGCTGTGATATTTTTATCTCCCCCCTCCCTTTTTACACCAGTTGCCTAAATTATGCTTGAAAATTGGTGTTAAACTTATGGGACATGAAGACAATAAGGATCTCCCACATTAAGCAGTTTATATCAAGAAACTAGTTATTAATCTGAAATGCTATAAGATCCATATTCAGCAAAACCATAAGATAGTGTTGCTATGAGAACAGTCATGTCAGCTGGGATTAGTTTGACAGCTCTTCCCAGGCTCGTGCCTTTCAGAGAGAGTATTGCCTTGAAGTGTTGTCGGCAAAGCTGGGAGCTCATAGATTAACTCTGAGGACACTCATTTCCATTTTTCTTTCCCTGTGTCTGGGTCATAGTAGGCACTTAGTAAAAGTGTGTTGATGGTGAATTAAAATCAGGGCCCCTTGTTAGGATGTCCAGGATAGTGCCGGTAAAATGCCATTCCTTTCCTCTATAGTTCTCAATCAATTTGAAGAAGGTCTTTAGAAAATATAATATACACTTAGACAAAGAAATAGTGCATGAAAGTAATAACTACGTCATTCAAATTGTCACACTCAGTTGGGACCACATTTTTTGTGGGAATAAACCTTGTCACTATAAACAATGGACTAAAATGTGGCTCTCTCTACCAAATAAATAGCACAAAAGAAAAAAGTCAGTCTGATAAAGTCTTATTTAATATTCCATACTTCAGATCTTTACTAATCAAGTTTCAATTAGAAGCTTGAGTAAGATCAGTAGAGGCCTTCATTCAAATATATCTTCTGCTAAAAAACAAAGCCAGAAAGATTCAAACATCCTATAAAAGCACTAAGTTGACAAGGAAAACAGAATTTTTAAAAAACTACTCAAAGATGATATAACCAAGCATTTATGTTTGTGACAAATTAGAACATATTTTTAAAAAGAGAGGAAAGGTATTTTTCAGCAGAAAAAAAGTAATTTTACTAAGACTTGGCTCAAGTTCTTACTGATTTCAAAGTTTAACTTGTGTTTATTATTTTTTAATGCAGTTCTAAAAACACCTTGGATTGAAATATTGCTTTATTTACATTGCTTAATAGGTGATAATTTTTATGAGTCTAGCAGTGTGTAGATTGCTAAGAAGGACCCCAAAGAAATATACCATAGAACCTCTATGATCTAGAGATACACAACCCTGTGTAGGAAATGGAGTTGTAGCACAGCGGGTAGGGCGTCTGCCTTGCATGCGGCCAACATGGCCGACCCGAGTTCGATTCCTCCGCCCCTCTCGGAGAGCCCGGCAAGCTACCGAGAGTATTCGATATGCCAGACACAGTAACAACAAAGTCTCCAATGGAGACGTTACTGGGCCCGCTCGAGCAAATCGACAGACAAATAAAATAAGTAAAATATCAAGCAACACAATATAACATTAGAAGTATAAATGGTACAAAGGAAGGCCTTACAAAGAAAATTAGAGAATAATTTAAAGAAGGCAGTTTAGAAGACAGACCTCTATCAATTACTGTTCTTTTGTTTTGCTATAATCAACTTGCAATATCTTTTGGTTGGAAAGATTTTGTTGAAAATAAGTTTCCTCAACTGAAAAAGTAGACTGAGGTACATCTATGTCATAAAGTTGTT
Organism: Sorex fumeus; assembly: GCF_029834395.1. Taxonomy (NCBI): domain Eukaryota; kingdom Metazoa; phylum Chordata; class Mammalia; order Eulipotyphla; family Soricidae; genus Sorex; species Sorex fumeus. The sequence goes on along the minus strand of NW_026606138.1, from coordinate 11,846,314 downwards.
GTAGGTAACTGCTGTCATAAAACAGTTGGCTGGTGGTGTTTTAAGAAGTGTTGATATATGAGAACAGTAGAAACAAGGGCCAGGAAGGTTGGTTCATGGTTGAAAGTCTTCTTCAAGGCTGCAGGAGAGGGTGGTTGGGACAGAGAAGGAACCATTATGACAATGATGGTTGGAATGGATCTCGCTGAATGGGAGATGTGTGCTGAAAGTGGGTAAAGGTCCAAACTGCCTCTCAGTATCTGTATTGCAAGCCATAATGCCCAAGAGAGAGACAGGGAAGAAAAGTGCTTGCCATAGAGGCAGACTGGGGGAATGTGGATATTGGTGGTTGGAAATGTACATGGTGGAGGGATGGGTGCTGGAACATTGTATGACTGAAATCCTATCATGCAAACTCTGTAACTGTGTATCCCACTGTGATTCAATAGAAAAATAAATTACAAATAAATTAAATATTTATTTATTTATTTTTAATTTTGGGCTGGAGCAGTAGCACAGCGGTAGGGCATTTGCCTTGCACGCAGCCAATATGGCCGACCCGAGTTTGATTCCTCTGCCCCTCTCGGAGAGCCCGGCAAGCTACTGAGAGGATCTCGCACGCACGGCACAGCCTGGCAAGCTCCCCGTGACATATTCGATATGCCAAACACAGTAACAACAAGTCTCACGATGGAGACGTTATTAGGCCCACTCGAGCAAATTGATCAACAACGGAAGGACTGTGACTGTGACTGATTTTTAATTTTATCGAATCACTGTGAGATATTTACAAGCTTTCATATTTGGGTTACAATCACACAATGATCAAATACCCATCCCCCCACCAGTGCACATTCCCCAACACCAATATCCCTGGTTTACACCCCCTTTCCCACCCTCCCTCTGACTCCTTAGTAGACATGATTCCCCATAATCTCTCTCTACTGAGAAACCTTACTTTAAATGTAGTCCTCTGTTTCACTCTGTATCAGCTGGGGTGGCTTGAAATCTGGGACTGGAATCATTGACGGTACCTTCTTTCACTTACCTGGTGTCTGATGATGATGGTTGGAATCTTAGCTGGAGTCTGTTCGCCAGAACATCTACATTTTGCCTCTTCAAGGAACTTCCTCACAGTGGGTGGTTCTAAAGTTAGATGAAGAAAAATTGTAGATTTTTTTTTAATTGACACTATGTCACAGAGCAGTGCTTTCACTTTGTTCTGTTGACTGGAGTATTTACAGTCCTGGGGAGATGTCAGTATTTCCAAGCCCAGAGTCTTTCTAAAACTTTTTGCAGTCGTTAATCATAATGTTACAATGCCTCATACTGATATTATCAAAAAGGAGCTAAGTTTAAAAAAATGCCTTGATTAGCAAGGTATTTGCTAAATTCGCATCTACTATGGACTTAAGTTCATATGAATAAGATGGAGCCCTTGGCCTCGAGTGACTTCTGATCACAGTAATGACTGGGAATCTATATATTAATTTTTAGAACAGAGAACATGGAAAACAGTGAAACAAAGAAAATAAATCTTTTTGGAGACAAGGAAGCTTGAATGACAGGGTATCTACTGTGGGATTCAAGAACAGACCCAGCTTCTGTGGGCCCTGAAGCTTGCTCAAATTTTAGACACTTTGAAGAAAAAAAGAACACAAGAATTGCAAACGCAAAATCAGGCACATGAAAGGGAACAGGTTCTGCACATAAACTTCAGCGTCATGCAGAAAAGGCTGTGATGAGATTTAAGAGAGAAAAAAAAAAAAGCGAGGAGAGAGACATTCATAGAAAAAAGCAGGGACTGAGGTACTGAAGGTTTTAATAAGGACAAAGTACTCAAAACAGAGACAGGACCCAAGATCTCAAAACATAAGCACCATCTTTGGGGGCAATGCAATTGGAAATAGGTATTTATTGACAATGGGTCTGGTTTGGGAAGCCTTGAACGGCAAGAGCAAAGTTGGGGTATTAGACTGTAAGCAACTGAAAGCACAGGAAGATTCTAGAAGTGGAAAGATTTATGACATTTAGGATACAGAAAGGTCTGAAGGGGGAAAACACTTGTTAGAGACAATCTTTTGATACCTACAAGCTATTTGTCACTGTCCTGACCAGATAATTGGCACTTAGCTTTATTATTTCTGCTGAGCACATCTGTGGATCATTTACAATAGCTAAAACTGGTAAATAAGTATGCTTTAAAAATGTGGAAATTATTCAGTATATTTTTGGCATACTTGTTCATTTGGACATTATTATGCAACTATTAAAAACATATTTCTGAAAACTCTTTACAAAGTGAGAAAATAATTAAAATTCCAAGTAAACATGCATGCCTGCATATACATACACAGCAAATGAATATATACAAGTACATATCTGTAGAACTTTTGTTCGGGCTTTTGGGCCACACCTAGCTGTGCTTAGGACTTACTCCTGGCTCTGTCTTCAGGCATCATTCCTGGCGGGGCTGAGAGAACCATAGGGGAGCCAGGGATCAAACCTGGGTAGGCCACATGAAAAGCAAACACGCTACACTCTGAACTATCAGTCTGGCCCTATACTTTATTTACATATGACTTTATATATTTAAGTACATAGGAAACTGAGAAAATAACCTAAAAATACAATGTTGCTATCCTTTATTAGCTGCCATATGGAGAATTTGTTTATGCTTTTGTCCTTCTGTATATCTAATAATGTGCATGCATTGATGTAATCATGAACATTTAATTTAAACCATCATTTTCATTGTGAATAGCTCACCTCCAATCACCACCTCTTTGAGAAGATTTCTCATAACTAACCCTCTCACACCTGAGGCCACAAACATGTTTCCTTTCTTTCAAATTCAATAGACATGCCTTCTTTTCTCTTGCCGAGTAACCATATCCAGCATCCTGCAGGCTCTTCTGTAGTTAGCCTCACAGAAGCATTGACACCCTCCCCTTCCGACACCACCAAGAGGGGGTAAGACTGCAACTCCATTTCTGGAGCTGGGTGTTAAATATTCCCTGGATTGAAATCATGTTGGGGTATGTTGGCAATTATACAGGAGAGAGTACAAGTTATTCAAGTAATATGGCATAAATGATGGTTCCATAAAGAGAAAAGTGCAATGACCAGTGACATTTAATTTAAATGAAGACAATAATAACATCAGGGGCTTTGGCATCTGCCATCTCTTTGACACTCTGAGGAGCTCTGTGAGCAGGAGATATTCTTATCTACGAGATTAAATGAGTTGTATATAAAAAATCCTTATGTGATTGGCTCTGAGAAGGTGAACACATGGCAACTCTTTAATTGTTTTCTGTGATTTGTTTGCAGTCCCAGAACTCAGCAGTCAAAGTTTTAGGCCTGGGACTGTTTCGTTCTACCTGATACTTCTTTATTCTGTCAAGATCAGAAGGCCAGAATGCAACTGTCTTCTCTCCTTTAAAAGACTCCTGGTCTTGATCTGTTCTTATATTAAGAAGGGTGAATGGCCTTTTGATACCTTGTGCTTTTTAATCCAGTGATTCAGTCACTTTTTCAGTGATCCTGATCAACATTGTGGTTCCAAAGATGACAATTAGACATTTTGAAAACTGAAGAGTACTAGCATATATTTAGCATCATCAGTGCACAGACTGTCCAGTAATAAATTCTTCCTAAAAGAAATTCATCTCTCATGGCTCTAATAATGATGATGATATCAGTCATTACAGCCATTTGCTGAATACTAAACACATATTCTACTAAATAACTGAAATGGGTTAATTTATAAACATTAGAGAAATGCAATGAGGTATGCACTCATATATCCATGTCTTCACATGCTCACTTAGAGTCAGGGAGTCAATTAAATTTTTCCAAAATTTCTAGGTTTGTATATGGCATGGGTAGATCTGTCCAGCTGCACAGACCTCTATCTCTCACTCCCTTTGTCACATCGTAGTAATCAACAAATGCACTATGGCAATGGCCAAACAGCATGTAATCAATAACATTGCATAATAACAGTCATATGGTGGATTATTAATAAATGCCAGCTGAAGAGAAATGACTATTTACTCATGTTATCACTGATATTTACTCTTTTCAGGTGGAAATGGTGAAAGAATAAAGGGTGGGAAAAAATTATGTTCTAAACAAACTGTCCTATTTATTAACCTCCAACCAAAGTCAAATAAGCGTCAAAACCCAGAAACCAGTTATCAACTCAGGTGTAGCATAATCTCAATTCCTCCCAGGCCCTCAAAGCACAGAGATGCTCCCAGCCAGCCCTCTTCTTGCAGACTTTGACCTTCCGTTTTCCTCCCGTTCTGCGCCATCCTGCTTGTGCCCTTCTCGGTCACTGAAGGCACGGCAACAAAAGGTGAGTAAACACACTTGGAATGAACAAGGAGCCAGGGGACAAGGTCAGAAGATGAGTATCTGTCAGCCTGGAGGCAGTGAGAACAAAAATGGGAATTGCTGAGGGCAGGAGAAAGCCTCTAGTTTTCAGATGCTCAACTCAGTTAGTTGATGTGGTGGGCCCTGCTCTTTGGGGAGGTAAGATGCAGAAAACTCACATTGCTCCCCAAAGCTTGAAAGTTTGGGTTTTCTCCTTTTGTGCAAGTTGCAGTGCTGTTTCTACCACCTGCCAAGGGCCAGCTGCCAGCTCCCTTGGGAGGCATTGTTTGGATTTTTTTAAGCAAGGGTGGAGGGAAGATGGAGCCTCCTTTTTTCCTGAGAGCATTTTGTTCCTTCAGCTGTCAGGAAGCCTTTGTACAGACAGATCTTTATTCCCAGGGCAGAAGAAATGGAGACAAGCACTAGACATTTGCCAATTCTTGATCACTTTACTCACCCTTTATACTTTGTTCTCTTGGAATTTGTTTAGACCATGTCTTTTCTCTGAAAGGCTCTGAGACCTTTTTTCAAAATCAAGTTTATCTACAGTCAGGATATAAAATACAAACAGAGAAGAGGAAGCCTGAGTTGAAGGAAGAAAAAGCAATTCACATTCTAAATGTAAAGCAAAGCTGCTGTGATTAAACTTTGTAACTAAAACTAAAAGTTAAACTTCAAAAATGATATCTAATATTTCTGCCAATGACAAAGAGGGGAAACAGAGCATGCTATATAACTCTTAGAAGCATCAACAAGGAATCCAGGGTTAAAGGGCACTTTCAGTATTTGTGTATACATGTTTTAAAATGGTCAATGTTTTTTTTGGATTTGGCAGCTCCGAAAGAACCATTCATTAGAGAGGATACACACAAAATTATTTCTACATTGAATCTTAGTCCAACCAGATGTGGACTAATTTTATTTTGGTTTCTCATTTCTCTTTTTAAAAGGGAAATTGGGTTGTTTTGGATTCTTATTTCTCTTTTTGACTCATCCCTCTTTTCATAGTTGATTGTATATATATATTGATCTACTCTTACCTGAAAAGACTTAAGATGTAAGTATTTGTATTTTCTAAGGAGTGAGAATTCAAGAATTTCACCTGTGTCTGTGGGATTTATTGAGGGAAGCAGTACTGTGTAGGGGGTGAGAGAAATACTCTAAACATTTTTTTAAAGTGTCTACAAATAAACATTCTTTTTACCATGGAATTGAGTCACATCAGTTGACTTTGTGTAAGTCTTAGGTGGCATTGAATTACTTCTCACCAACACCTTTCCAGGGCCTTCTCTGAATCATTTAAGTACTTTACAAAACTGTATGCATAAACACATCTGAGTGAATTAAGTTCACCATTATGACGAGAAGTGCTCAAAAAAGTATCAGCCCATTAAACTCATAACTGTCAAGAGAGGAGTAAGACTCTGTCATGAAATGGTGTGCACACATACTTTGAAAAGACTGATAAACTTCAGAGGCCAGAAGGCAGTACAATGGGTATGGTGTTTTCCTTGCATGTGGCTGACCTACGTTGATTTCCAACACTCCACACAGTCCTCTGAGCCCCTCCAGGAGGAATTTCTGAATATGGAGCCAGAAACAAGCCTTGAGCACCACTGGATGTGGCCCCACAGAAAACACAATGACAATGACAAAAACTCCAGATCAGTAGGACTGACCTGATTTTCTTCTTAGAATCAGCTGATCTGAAATTGGAAGCCAGGTCACAAAGCATAGGGCTGCATTGAAGTGTGCTCGAAAAGCCTCAATGCTGACGCACAGGGCTGAGACTCATCAGGTTCTCACTCAGCCTCACTTTTTAAAATCCATTTTTAATTTTGCCGTTTATTTATTTAACCTCATTATAGTGTCTGTAGTTCTTTCTGGAAGATGGAGGTTGTAGCGAACATACTTATTAAAAGAGAAGAGGAATTAATTCCCTTCATGTCTCGAGGGAGGACAGTGTTTCTCTGGCACTGAATTTTGAAATATTTAAATTGGGGGTATTAGAAAGCAATGAATGATGAAATGGGTTATCAATATCAATGAAAACTTTATAAAAAAGGTACACAATTTATAAATTGTGGTTATTTCCTTTTTCTTTAGAAAATATCTCTGACCAAAGAACATAGTATGCTGCTCATTGCCCATCAACAACAAAATCTGTAAGCAAATGATGATATAGTCCTTAAGGAAATAAAATACAGCAATGGCAATAAACTACAATAATAGACAACCATACAGATGAATCTCACAGGTAACATTGTCAAAGAAAGCAGACCCATATGGTTGATTCCATTTACACAAAGTTCAAGATCAATCATAGTCTCACTATTATGATTGTTGCAAGTGGAAGAAGTAGTTCTCATGGAGAAAAGAGGCTTCCTGGGTGGCTAATGAATTATGTTGCAGGCCTCCTGATTCCTGTCTATATTACCAATTGTGTTGTAGGTAACTTGAGTGAAGTGAAGAGAGGAGGTAGGTTTGAGCAAAGAGTGCTTCTACCTCTCTACTAAACCTATCTGGTTCACACAGTTAAGTTCCTGGAGTGGGTCAGGGGAGATAAAGTCAGCTACAAGCACCTCAGTGACTTTGATGCTATGTCCCATAAGCCCCACAAGGTACCTGAACCCACTTAATCTACATGGTATGGAAACTGGTCTCCACCACTGAAGTTCCCAAGGAGCCAGGGACTCATGTTGGAATTTGCGTTTTGCAGAAAGTGGAAGTCAGTCCTCATCTCTGCCCATGTTTATAGGAACCACCACCTTTCTTTGCAGAAAAGAATTCAGGCAATGAAATAGTGAAGTGAAATAGTTTCAGTTAGAGAATTACAAGGGAGGGGAGAGAAAGACAGAGGGTGACAGAGAAAGACAGGGAGAGTGAGAGAGAGAGAAAGAGAAAGAGAGAGAGAAATCAGGAGAGTGAGAGAGAGAGAAAGAGAAAGAGAGAGAGAAATCAGGCTTCTTCAGAGGGAAAAAGCTGAGAGTAAACATCTCGGTTTGAAATGTGGGTGAATCTCCAGGGTGGAGAGTATGTACTACTTGCCTCCACAAAACTGGTTTTATAAGAGCAAGTCCCCACCCGCCCCAAACTGCCCTTCCTGGTTAAGAATCTGCTCCATGGGTATTGTCAAGGGGAAGAGCCTTGGATTCTTGGTGGTCTTTTTCATATTCTTATCATGACTTTTAGATTCCCTTAAAGATTCTCCTTTTCATAGAACCCCCTTCTCTGGGTGGTTATTTAGTTTCTCACCAGGAAAACCTCGGTATTTGCCCCCCAGAGGGGTGTGACACTCATGCCTTTGGGCTACTTCAGGTCTAGAGACTAGGCAGTTTCCCCAAAACTCATTACCAGAGTCTCCACTTATTTATCAGCTAACAATAATGTGAACTAAAGGTCAGAATCTTTGATAATGTTGGGGATGATAGTTTTTAGAAAAGGGCACAAAAGGGGTAGCTAAGACATTACTACTGGTTCCTTAACTTACTGCTCGTTACTTTTGAGAATTAAACTGAATATGTAAAACTTGAGAACTCCATCACATTAAATTTTTTTTATTATTGAATCACCATGAGATACAGTCACAAAAATTTTGTGTTTCAGTAATACAATGATCAGACACCTGTCCCTCCAACATTGCACATTCTCCAGCACCAATGTCCCCAGTATACGCACCCCAACCCCCACTTCCTAACCCTTCCCCTGTCTCTATGGCAGACAATTTCCCCCATATTCTCCCTATATTTTTGGGCATTATGATACTGAGAGGCCATCATGTTTGGCCTTTTATCTACTTTCAGGAAAAATCTCCCATCCCAAACGATTCTTCCAACCATCATTAATTTAGTGATCCCTTCTCTATTCCAGCTGCCTTATCCCCCAGCTCATGAGACAGGCTTCCAACTATAAAGCAATATTCCTGGTCTTTGTGTCTACTGTCCTTAGGTGTCAGACTCATCTTATGTTATTTTATGTTCCGCAAATGAGTGCAGTCATTCTATATCTGTCCCTCTTTCTGACTTATTTCACTTAGCATGATACTCTCCATAACCACACACTTATAAGCAAATTTCATGACTTCATCTTTCCTAACAACTGCCTAGTATTCCATTGTGTAGATGTACCAAAGTTTCTTTAACCAGTCATCTGTTCTCAGGCACTTGGGTTGATTCCAGATTCTGGCTATTGTGAATGTGCAATGAACATACAGGTGCAGAGATGTGATTTCTACAGTGGTTTTTTGCACCCTCACGATTTATTCCCAGAAGTGGTATTATGGGATCATATGAAAGCTCAATTCCTAGTTTTTGAAGGAATGCCCATATGGTTTACTAAAAAGGCTGGATCAGTTGGCATTCCCACCAAGAGTGAAAGAGCGTCCCTTTCTCCCCACATCCACGCCAGCACTGGTTGCTTTTGTTCTTTTGAATGTGTGCCAGTCTCTGTAGTGTGAGATGATATATCATTGTTGTTTTGATTTGCAGCTCCATGGTGATTAGCAATGTAGAGCATTTTTTCATGTGCCTTTTGGCCATTTGTATTTCTTTTTTGAGGAAACTTCTGTTCATTTCTTCTCCCCATTTTTTGATGGGGTTGGAGGTTTATTCCTTGTACAATTCTACTAGTGTTTTGTATATCCTGGATATTAATCCCTTATCAGATGGATATTGAGTAAATATTCTTTCCCATTCTATGTTCTCTCTCTCTGTATTTTGGTCACTGTCTCTTTTGAGATGCAGAAGCTTCTTAGTTTAATACAGTGCCATTTGTTTATGTTTGTTTCCATTTGCTTGGTCAGTATTGTTTCATCCTTAAGTGTTTCATCCTTAGCTTCAGTGTCACAGAGGTTCTGCCTACATTTTCCTTCATAGTCCTTATGGATTCAGGTCTGATATTGAGGTCTTTAATCCTCTTTGATCTGATTTCTGTGCCTGGCGTTAGATAGAGGTGAGAGTTCATTTATTTGCAGGTAACTGTCCCGTTCTCCAAGCACCACTTGTTGAAGAGGCTTTCCTTGTTCCACTTCACATTTCTTGCTCCTTTATCAAATATTGAGTTTTTCATATATTTGAGAGCCTGTGACAGAATAATCATCTCTGTTCCATTAGTCTGTGGGTCTGTTTCTAGTCCAACACCATGCTGTTTTAATTACTACTGCTTTGTAGTAGTTTCAAGTTGAGGAAGATGATGCCACCCATCTTCTTTTTTCCCAAGGATTGCTTTATCTATTCGTGGTCATTTGTTGTTCCATAATTTTCAGGAGTGTTTTGTCTATTTATTTGAAAAATGTCGTGGGTATCCTGATATGTACTGCATTGAATCTGTATAGTGCTTAGGGAGTAAATTGCCATTTTGATAAAGTTAATCCTCCCTATCCATAAGCAGGGGATGATGTGTCTCCATTTCCTAGTATCCTCTTTTATTTCTTGAAGTAGTGTTTTGTAATTTTCTTCATATAGGTCCTTCACCCCTTTAGTTAAGCTGATTCCAAGATATTTGATTTTCTGAGATACTGCTATGAACGAGATTTTTTTTTTAATATCACTTCTGTTTCATTATTTGTATATCGGAAAGCCATGGACTTTTGGGTGTTGATTTTGTAGCCTGCCGCTTTACTGTACAAACTTATTGTTTCTAGGAGTTTTTTGTAGAGTCTTTAGGATTTTCTAAGTATAGTATCATATTTTCCACAAATCACAAATCATATTGTGATTGCTTGATCTCTTCATTTCCTATCTGTATTCTACTGATATATATATATATATATATATATATATATATATATATATATATATATGGGGCTGGAGCGATAGCACAGCGGGTAGGGCGTTCGCCTTACAAGCAGCCAACATGGCCGACCTGAGTTCGATTCCTCCGCCCCTCTCGGAGAGCCCGGCAAGCTACCGAGAGTATTCGATATGCCAGACACAGTAACAACAAAGTCTCCAATGGAGACGTTACTGGGCCCGCTCGAGCAAATCGACGATCAACGGGAGGGCCTTTACCTTTACCATATATATATATATATATATATATATATATATTGCCTAACTGCTATGGCCAGTACTATAATGAAAATGTGTGGTGAGAGTGGGCAACCTTGTCTTGTCCCCAATCTTAGAGGAATGTCTTTTAGTTTCTCCCCATTTAGATTGATGCTTGCCATGGGTTGTGGTAGATGGCTTTGACTATATTGAGGAAAGTTCCTTCAATGCCCTCTTTGCTGAGAGTTTTCATCATAAATGGGTGCTGTGTCTTGTCAAATGCTTTCTCTGCATCTAATGATATGATCATAGAGTTTTTTATTTTCTTTTATTGATATGATGGATTATGTTGATTGACTTTCAAATATTAAACCATCCTTACAGCCCCGGGATTAATCCTTCTCAGTCATATGTATGATATTTTTGATGAATCATTGGATTCTACTTGCTGGGATTTTGTTGAGGATCTTTGAATCTTTATTCATCAGGGATACTGGCCTGTAAATCTCTTACTTTGTGGTATCTCTGTCTGCTTTTGGTATCAGGGTGATACTTGCTTCATGGAAACTGTTTGGAAGTGTTTCTGGTTCTTCAGTTTCCTGGAAAAGCTTAAAAAGGAGTGGGAGTAAGTTGTCTTTAAATATTTGGAAGAATTCGCAATTTTAACTGGGCCAGGACTTTTGTGTTGGGGGAGACTTTTTACCGTTTCAATTTCCTTGATGATAATACTGTTCAGGTACTCCATGTCTTCATGGTTCAGCCTCAGGAGGCTATAGGAATCCAGGAATTTATCCATTTCCTCAAGGTTTTCTTGTTTCATGGCATAAAGCTTCTGAAAGTAATCTTTGAGGAGCCTTTGGATTTCTGTAGTTTCTGTTGTGATGTCCCCCTTTTCGTTTCTGATTCAGTTTATTAGGGTTTTCTCTCCCCTTTTTTGTGAGTCTTGCTAGAAGTTTATCGATCTTATTTATTTTCTCAAAGAAACAGTTCTTAGTTTCATTGATCTTTCGAATTGTTTTTTTGAACTTCCATCTCATTAATTTCTGCTCTGGGTTTTATTATTTCCTTCCTCCTGCCCTTGTTGGGATCCTTTTGTTCGTCATTCTCCAAGCTCCTAAGCTGTGAGGTTAGGTTACTTAGTGAACTTGTTTTTCCTTCCTGAGGAATGCATGTAGCGCTATAAACTTTCCTCTTAACACAGCTTTTGCCATGTCCCATAGGTTCTGGTAACCCATGTCCTCATTTCCGTTCATTTCCAGGAATATTTTGATTTTCTCTTTGATTTCCTTTCTAAGTCACTCATTGTTCAGTAGTGAGCTGTTTAATTTGCAGGTGTTTGATTTGATTTTCTGTTTATGTATGTGATTCATTACTATTTTAAGTGCATCATTGTCTGAGAAGATTGTTGGTACAATCGCTATCTTCTTAATTTTATGGAGGTATGTTTTGTGGCCCAGTATGTGATCTCTCTTAGAGAATGTCCCATGAACACTTGAGAAGAATGTGTATTCAGCTTTCTGAGGATGAAGTGTCCTGTATATATCTAATAAGTCCATTTCTTACATTTCTTCCCTCTGACAAAGTATGTCCTTGCTAAGCTTGAGTCTGATTGATCTATCTAGGGGTGATAAAGTGGTCTTGAAATCTCCCACTAGTATTGTATTGCTATCGATGTCATTCTTCAAGTCTATGAGTAGTTGTTTTAAGTATTTTGCTGGTTCCTCATTAGGTGCACATACATTTAGGAATGTAAGTTCTACCTGATGTACAGCTCCCTTGATCAATAAGAAATGACCTTCACTGTCTCTTGTGACCTTCTTCAATTTGAAATTAATGTGGTCTGATACCAGAATGGCCACCCTAGCTTTTTTTTTTTTCTTTTTGGATCACACCCAGCGATGCACAGGGGTTACTCCTGGCTCATGCACTCAGGAACTACTCTTGGTGGTGCTCAGGGGATCATATGGGATGCTGGGAATCGAACCCGGATTGGCCGCATTCAAGGCAAATGCCTTACCCGCCTATGCTATTGCTCCATCCCCCACCCCAGCTTTTTTGACGGAATTGTTTGCCTGTAGAATTATTTTCCAGCCTTTGACTTAGAATCTGTTTTTGCTCTGAATTTCAGATGTGTTTCTTGTAGGCAGCAGAATGTTGGGTTTGATTTTCTGATCCATCCTGCCTCTCTGTGTCTTTTATTTGGTGGATTTAGTCCAGTGACATTGAGAGATATTATTTTTATGGGGTTTTGTCCCATCTTTCTGCTGAATTTTGGTGTATTTGAGGGTCTTGTCTTGTGGCCCATTTTGTTGTTCTTGTAGCCATGGTTGGGAGTCTATGAAGTTCCTGAGTTGTTGTTTGTCTGTGAAACTGTGTGTTATTTCTTCTGATATGAATGAGAGTCTAGCTACGTAAACTATTTTTGGTAAGGTGTTTATTTCATTGAGTTTGTTTTTTTTAGTATATCCCACCACTGTCTTCAGGCCCTGAGGGTTTCAGCAGAAAAGTCGGCTGTAAATCTTAAGGATTCTCCCTTATAGGCAATTTCTTTCTTTGATCTTGCTTCTTTCAGAGATTAAGCAGGTCCTTGAACATTGGCTGCTATTTGTATGACCCGCCTGGATTCCCATCCCTCGGAGCACCATATTAAATTTTTTCAATAAAAAGTTTAAAGGAAAGCAAACAAACAAAATTCAGGGACTTGTACTAAGCAAGGAATATACTGAGGACCAGCATCAGTCTAAAAAATAAATCTGATTTTAGTTTCAACTTCTGTCTTTGAAAAACCAAATAACCAAATGCCTACTTCAAAGTCTTTTCTGGTTTCTCTGAACTTGCATGTGATCAGTGGTCATATGATTAATCCTTATTTCTTATTATTATAGAGTAATATGCCAGAAATATGAACAAGGTGTGTCACACTTTATTGTTATTTTCAAATAGGAAAATGATTCCAGTGGGACCACAGGAATGGAGTGAGGCGCCATCCCCAAGTAAGTGAATCTCCTGGTTTCTCTTTTATACACCTCTACCACCCTGGAAACAGCTGGGAAAATCTAGCACTGTGAGCTTCACTCCTTGTAGAAAAGGAAAGTTTGTCCTAGACCTTACCCAGGACTTTCGGGTCTCGCCCTTTCCTCACAGAAAAGGCAAGCAGTGACGTAGAACTGATTCTATTTGAAAGTTCTGAGGAAGGGAGAGAGAGAGAGAGAGTGTGTACTCAAAAGAGAATATAGGCTTTCTCCAGGTGGAGAGGTGGGAGAAAAAGACAGGAAGAGAGTGAGTGAGAAAGAGAAAGAGAGAATGTGTAATGTTCGAAGAGAGAAAGTAGGCTTCTCCAGGTGGAGGGGACTACACTCACTACATATCCCAGCATTAGATATTAAAGTATACATTTCAAGAGGGGAGATGTAGGTGACACATGTATTCAAGCACCACTACCACATGTGCTTGGCAGCAACACTTGGGCATAGGCAGCACATGGGCTTGGGCAACATATGTATGTGCTTCCTTTGTTCAAGTTGGCATTTACAGAGTTTATCCCATCCTGTCCCATGTGGAGCTTTCTACTAGGTAAGAGTCCATTTCAAGAGTTGCCAAGGGGGTAGAGTTCGGAGCAGTTGATAATCTTCTTTGATATTCCTTTCTTGGCCTTTGTTCCTGCTAGAGCTCCTCTTGAGGGGGTGGTCCAGCCATATTTGGGTCTATGCTGAAGCCAGGTAAAGGGATTAATAGGCCTTAGATCCTGTATCAGCAAAGTGGGTTCTGACAGCCTTAGAGCTGTTTTTTTTTTTTTATTTCCCAAGGAACTCATATGCCATAGGGGGCCCTTCCTTATCTACCTGCCTGTCTGCTTCAAAGGTATTCTATCTGTAACAAGAAAAATCTCCCTGCATGGCTTATGAATTAGATATTGTCAGTTAGTATGAGATGCATATTTATTATTATGCAAGAATAAAGTGCAAGAAAGATTAATGGTGTACAAAGTTTCTTGTACCAAAAACAATCTCAGCTTTCAAGTGCTTAAATAAATAGGAAAGTTGACAATATAAATGCTAAGTGAATATGTTAGCTAGTTAACATACATCTTTTTTTTGAGTCAAGGAATTATTTAAATATAAGAATTTAAATAACAATGCTAGGTTGAATAATAGATACTCAATTGCAACACACTTCTAATCCATGTAGAATTGTTTGGCATATTAGCATCCATTACACTGTAAAACCTCTGAGGAGTGTATTTTAAATTGTCATTATTTAATTCCTTTTAGGCCCCGAATATTTTAAGAGAAGTCTTATTTGAAAATTCTTCACATTTTGTGAGGACAAATTATAAGCAAAGTGTCAAATTTATCAATATCAAAATTTCATGAGAATAAAAGTCTCTGGAATCTTGTATGATAACAACATTCACAATAAATTATCTTCAGTACAGACAAAATGAAAAGAAAAGATATAAAAAAGGGATAAGTTGTTAGGCAATCTGAAGAACATAAACCTATTTTATTCTTACCAAGCTTCAGTGAAAAATGGACTGGACAAGACTCTTCTAGGAAGAAAATCTTTATAAATTTCTCCATATGGAAGGTAAACTTTTAATAAAAAATTTTTTTAAATGATTCCATTCCATACACTATTAAGAGCACAGTATTTTTATGTTTTTAAATGAAAAGTGTTTTAGGTTGAGCAATCTGTGTGTCCTGAAAACAAAGCTCTTTCTAGAAAGCATGCAACTGAAGTACTTTATTTCTGAACTAACATTCCAATGTGTGTAAGTCTAGAGATATTATTGTTATTTTAAATGAAAGTCTGTATGGTGCTTGAAGCTCCTGCACAATGACAAACATTCCAATGTGACCATTGAAAATTGAAGAATAAAACTTATTGCAAGGAAAGCCATCTAAAAATGAACACAGACCACAAAAATGGGAGCTAGTATTTGCAAATTACACATCTGATAAGGGATTCTTATTCAGAATACATTAAAAACTCATACCTAAACAGAAAAATAACACCTTATTTTTTAAAATACAGAAAAGCTGAATACACATTTCTTCTAAGAAATACAAAAGGCAAAAAGTTACATAGTAAGTTGTAAAATACCACTGATCATCAGAGATATGCAATGAGAGAACCTCATATCTGTTTCATATTATCAAAAAGAAATAAGGAGTAAGGACATGAAATAAACGGAAACTTTGGGGCCAGAGAGATAGTACAGTAGGTAAGGTACCTAGATGGTCCTCCCAGCCCCACCAAGTGTAATCTTTGACTACAGAGCTAGGAGTAAGTCTTAACGTAACCAACAAGTCCCAAACACCAAAAAATGAAAAAGAAAGAAATAAAAATTGAATCTTTGTATGTTGTTAGTGGGAATACAAAATTGGTATATCAATACGGAAAATAAAATAAAAGTTCCTCAAAAATGTTAAAATATATCTACCTTTTAAATAGAGATCAACCATTTGATCCAGAATTTCCACTTTTGAACATTTATCCAAAGGAAAACAAATTGCTGTCCGTAAATGGTATCTGTACCTCCATGTTAATCACAACATTATTTATCACAGACAAGACCTAGAGACAACCTAAGTATCAACTCATGGTACATCTATATCCAATTGGGCTGTTATTCATGCATTAAAAATTTAAACCTATTGTTTCAAAGAGTTTCTTGGTAGAGGTTTTAGGGTTCTCTAAGTATAGTATCATATCATTTGTGAATAGTGAGAGCTTGATTTTTTCCTTTTCTACCCGAATGCCCTTAGTATTGTTTTCTTGCCTAATTGCTATTGCAAGTACTTCCAGTACTATATTGAACAGCAGTGGAGAGAATGGGCATCCTTGTCTTGTCCCTGATCTTAGAGGGAAGGCTCTCAGTTTTTCCCCATTGAGGATGATGCTTGCTGTAGGCTTGTGTCAGATGGCTTTAACTATATTGAGGAAAGTCCCTTCTATCCCCATTTTGGCGAGGGTTTTCATCATAAACGGGCACTGGATCTTGTCAAATGCTTTCTCTGCATCTATTGATATGATCATACATTTTTAATCTTTTCTTTTGTTGATATGATGGATTATGTTGATCGATTTCCGAATGTTAAACCATCCTTGCATCCCTGGGATGAATCCTACTTGGTCATGGTGTATGATCTTTTTGATGAGTCGTTGGATTCTATTTGCTAATAGTTTGTTGAGGATCTTTGTGTCTGTGTTCATCAGGGTTATCAGCCTGTAATTCTCTTTCTTTGTCGTATCTCTGTTTGCTCTTGGTATCAGGGTGATATTTACATCATAGAAACTGTTCTGAAGTGTTTTTGATATTTAAATTTTGTGGAGAAGTTTGAAGAGGATTTGGAGGAAGTCTTCTTTAAAGATTTGGAAGAATTCACTAGTGAATCCATCTGGACCAGGACTTTTGTGCTTGGGGAGACTTTTTATTACCATTTCAATTTCCTTGATGGTGATAGGTCTGTTCAGGTATTCCAGGTCTTCTTGGTTCAGCCTTGGGATGCTATAGGAATCTAGGAATTTATCCATTTCCTTGAGGTTTTCGTGTTCTATGGCATAAAACTTCTCAAAGTACTCCCTGAGGATCCTTTGAATTTCTGTAGTTTCTGTTGTAATGACCCCCTTTTCATTTCTGATTCGGTTTATTAGGATTTTCTTTCTACCTTTATTTGTGAGTTTTGCTAGAAGCTTATCAATCTTATTTATTTTCTCGTAGAACCAGCTCTTGGTTTCATTGATCTTTCAGATTGTTTTTTGGGTTTCCATCTTGTTATTCTCTGACCTGAATTTTATTATTTCCTTCCTCCTGTTCAGAGTAAAGTTATAAAATCAATAGGCTATAAAATCAATACCCAAAAGTCCATGGTTTTCCTATATGCAAATAGTGAGAGAGAAGAAAGGTGGCATGAAAAAAACAATCTCGTTCACACTTGTGCCCCAGAGAATCAAATACCTAGGATTCAGGTTAACTAAGGAAGTAAAGGACCTGTGCAAAGAAAACTACAAAACGCTACAACAGGAAATAAAAAGAGGACACGAGAATATGAAAAGATAACCCCTGCTCATGGATTGGGAGAATTAACATTGTCAAAATGGCAATAGTTCCCAAAGCATTGTACAAATTTAATGTGATCCCTATAACGATACCCATGACATTCTTCAAAGAAATAAAGCAAACACTTCTGAAATTCATATGGAACAATAAACCCCCATTAATAGCTAAAGCAAGTCTTGGGAAAAAGAAAATTGGGAGGAATCAACCTCCCTAACTTCAAACTCTACTACAGAGCAGTAATAATTAAAACAGCATGAAACTGGAACAAAGGCCGAGAGGCAGAACAATGGAACAGGATTGAATATACTGACATCTCCCCTCAAACATATGATCATCTAATCTTTGATAAGGGAGCAAGAAATGTGAAGTGGAACAAGGGAAGCCTCTTTAACAAATTGTGCTGGCAAAACTGAATGGCTACACACAAAAAACTGGGCTCAGATCTCTGGCTCACACCATGTAAAAAAGTAAGATCAAAATGGATTAAAGACCTCAACATAAGACCGGAATCTATAAGGTACATTGAAGACAAGGTTGGCAAAACTCTCCATGACATTGAAGCTAATGGTATCTTGAAAGATGTCATGCCACTAGCCAAGCAAGTGAAAACAGAGATAGACAAATGGGACTATCTTAAACTAAGAAGCTTCTGCACCTCAAAAGAAACAGTGACCGGGGCTGGAGCGATAGTACAGCGGGTAGGGCATTTGCCTTGCATGCAGCCAAGATGGCCGATACAGGTTCGATTCCCAGCATCCCATATGGTCCCCCGAGCACTGCCAGGAGTGATTCCTGAGTGCATGAGCCAGGAGTAACCCCTGAGCATTGCCGGGTGTGACCCAAAAAGCAAAAAAAAAAAAAAAAGTGACCAAAAGACAAAGACAGTCTACAGAATGGTAAAGGATATTCGCCCAATACACATCAGATAAGGGGTTGATCACTTGATCACTTGACTTCCCATTAATCATCAATTTGCTCCAGTGGGCACCAGTAATGTCTCCATTTGTCCCTGTTATGTGCTAGTGTTGCCCAATGGTGTCTGTTCATTCTAGGAACACAAAGAGCCTCAAACTGATCATTCAGGGTCTTGATGAAGAAGTCTGACCAACTGGTAGGTGGGCAGCCACACGGTCTTTTGATGTCCCGTGGAATCCATTTGGTAACAGCTCTAGTCTAGCAGTTGTCTCCAAATCTCATTACGTGTCCAGCCCATCTGACTTTCAACACCTTAGCAAACGAGATAGCGTCCCTGATTCTTGACTGTTGATGGAAGTCAGGACTCTGGATTCTTTTTCTCATTTGAGTGAAACGTGATACTCCAAGCATAGATCTTTCCATTCCTCTTTGGGAGACCCAAAAAGCTTTCTTGTCCTGTCTTCATAGGGCTCAGGTCTCTGAGGCGTATGTTAATGCAGGAAGAACAGTGGAATCAAAGAAATGTGCCTGGAGCCGGAGGTTCTTCATCCTCTAAGTATTTCCTCGATGCTCTTGAAGGTGTTCCAAGCCACTTTCTTCCTTCTGTGCAACTCAGGTGCCAGGTCATTCGTTATGTTGACTTCTCAACCTACTTCTCAACAGTACACGTAACTGTTGCATTCGGAGATGGTTGTTCCATTGAGAGTGAATGGAGCATGAGGAAAAGGCTGTTTCTCATAAGCATTGTCTTCATGAGATTCAGCTGGAGTCCGACCTTCCCACATTCACAGTCGAAGTTGGCTAGCATTTGTGCTGCTTGGCTAATGTTTGGTATTATTAGAACGATGTCATCAGCAAAGCAGAGGTGGTGTAGTTGCCAACCATCTATCTTCACTCCCATTCCTTCCCATTCCAGTCATCACATGATGTTCTCGAGTGTGGCACTGAAGAGTTTCAGTGAAATGGTATCACTCTGCCGAACCCCTCTCTTGACATGGATGATCAATTCTTTGTAGAATGGTGCGATCCTGGTAGTGACTCCATAATACAGCTTATGGAGGATCCTGATGTATTGAGTTTGAATGACCTGATTGGCTAGGGCTTCAATGACCGCTTCAGTCTCAACAGAATCAAAGGTCTTCTTTAAATCAATGAATGTTAGACAGAGTGACATCTTCAATTCCCGAGAAACCAAAATGAGCTTGGTTATCGTGTGGATATGGTCGTTCATGCTGAATCCTTTGCGGAACCCGGCTTGCTTGCTTGGTTGTCCTTCATCTAGTGTTTTGTCAATCCTATTCAGGATGACTCGAGGGAACAGCTTGTAGATGACAGACAATAGGCAGATCGGGCGATAGTTGCCAATGTCATGGATGTCTCCCTTCTTGTACAGTAGTACAGTCCTGCTGGTTTTCCATTGGGACGGAACCTTGCATTCAAACAGGTAGTATGTGAAGAGCCAAGCCAGCGTATTGATGAGTACTGATGGCAGGTTCTTCAGGTGTTCAGGTATGACCTTGTCTGGGCTAGGTGCTGTTTGTTTCTTTACCGACAAAATAGAGTGTCAGATTTCGGAAGGGAGAATGTTGGGAACAACATATCCATCCTGCGGAATTTGGTATTTGGGCAGGTGGACGTGGCTATCAAAAGAATCTGAGTAGAAGTCATGGATAATCTTCTCCATTGCCCTTCTGGAAGATGTGATAGATCCATCAGGATGTCGGAGGGCAGTCATTTTGGTCTTGTAGTTGGCGAAGGACAGGCGGGCATTACGAATACTTTTCCCAGCTTCTGGTGCATCTACCAGTACTGCTGCTCTTCTCTCTTTGAGGTCTCCCTTTATTGCATCTCTGCACTGCTTTGTGAGCTCAAACGTTTGCTTGTGGCTGCCTGAGGCATGCGCCAAGCCACGTTGGTGAATAAGCTCAAGAGTTTTCGAAGACAGCCTTTTTTTGTGGCTATCTCTCTCTTGGCATTCTTCGCACAATCATGGAGGTGCTTAGCCAGTTGATCGTATTCCTCTTCAATGTTGTCAACGACGGCATCTTCCCATGTTGCAGCAATAGTACCAAAGAGCTCCCAGTTGGTGGTCGTTCTGGTAGTTCTCTTCTTAAACTTTGCAGCCCTTTCTCCCTGCTCTGTGAAGTAGAATTTTGCATGAAGGAGACGATATTCCGATCCAATTTGGAATTTGGGGACAACAGCGACATCAGTCAGGCAAAACTGTCAATTGAATATGGTGTGGTCAATTTCGTTGTGGAACCATCCACGGGGAGACTTCCACATCCAATGTTTAGAATCAGCCTTCTGGAACTGTGAGTTACCATGGATGGTCTTGGTCGACATGATGAAATCAAACAGTCTCTCACCCTGTTTGTTCCATTCTAGGTCCTGATGTGGAGTTCTTTGGCTGATCTTCTCGGTCCTATCTTGGCATTAAAATCACCAACAGTGATCTTGTAGAATGATCTTGTGGTCTTCTTTATAGAACTTCTCCAGATCCATGTAGAACTTCTCAATTTCTTCTTTATCATAATTGGATATTGGTGTGTAGACAACGAAGATAGAAACTGCTGGCAGGGATTGATATCAAGGATATACAAAGTACTGGTTGAACTCCACAAGAAGAAAACATGCAACCTCATCAAAAAATGGGGCGACGAAATGAACAGAAACTTTCTCAAAGAATAAATTTGAATGGCAAAAAAGGCACATGAGAAAATGTTCTACATCATTAATCATCAGGGAGATGCAGATCAAAACAACAATGAGATACCATCTCACACCACAGAGACTGTCCCACATCCAAAAGAACAAAAGCAACCAGTGTTGGCGCGGATGTGATGAGAAAGGGACTCTCCTTCACGGCTGGTGGGATTGCTGACTGGTTCATCTCTTTTGGAAAACAGTATGATCGATTCTCAAAAAATTAGAAATTGAGCTTCCATTTGACCCAGCAATACCACTACTGGGAATATATCCCAGAGAGGCAAAAAAGTATATTTGAAGTGACATCTGCACTTGTTTGTTCATTGCAGCACTCTTTACTATAGCCAGTATCTGGAAAAAACCTGAGTGCCCGAGAACAGATGACTGGTTAAAGAAACTTTGGTACATCTACACAATGGAGTACTATGTAGCTGTTAGAAAAGATGAAGTCATGAAATTTGCATACAAGTGGTACTACATGGAAAGTACCATGCTAAATGAAATGAGTCAAAAAGAGAGGGACAGACATAAAAAGATTGCATTCATCTGGGGAATATAAAGTAACAAAATAGGAGACTAACACCCAAGAATACCTGAGATAAGTACCAGGAGGTTCACTCCATGGCTTGGAGGCCAGCCGCACATGCTAGGAGAAAAGGCAGCTCAGATAGGGAAGGGAGCACCAAATAAAGGTGTTGGGAGGATCCTCCCAGGATGGAAGATGCATGCTGAAAGTGGACTATAGACCGAACATGATTGCCAGTCAGTGAAAACCACAGTACCCAAAAGGAGAGTGAAACAAAGGGGAATGAATGCCCTGCCACAGAGGCAGGGTGGAATGGGGGGATGGAGGGGGTGAGAGGGATACTGGGATCAGTGGTGGTGGAAAATGGGCACTGGTGGAGGGATGGGTACTCGATCATTGTATAATCGAAAGCCAAGCACAAAAATTTGTAGGTCTACAACTGTACCTCATGGTGTTTCACTAATAAACATTTTTTAAAAAATTTAAATCTCACCATTTTCAAAAATATATCTAAATCTTGAAGGAATCATGTGAAATACATCACAGAAAGATAAATACTCTCTGATATCACTTATTTGTGTAATCCTAAAAATATCCAGCACTTAAAAAAAAACAGGTGAGAATGTGCCAATGCTGGGAGTTGGGGTATCAAAAATTGGAAGAATTGATTTAAAAGATACAAACTTCCAGTTATAAGATAAATAAGTACTGAAGGTATAATGTATAGTATATGATTAATTTTATGTATCTGAAAGTTGCTAAGAGCAGATCTTAAAAGTTCTCATTAAAAAGAAAAAGTGTATGAGGTTATGTTAACTAGACTGATCATGATAATCATTTGACTATACATGTTTATACATATTGAATCATTATGTTGTACACCTTATACTAATTCTGTGTTATATATTAAATATATCTCGGTGAAATCAGAAATTATCATGATTTAATTAAAAATAATCTATCATATTCACTGTATCACTGTCATCCTGTTGTTCATTGATTTACTCGAGCAGACACCAGTCTTCATTCGTCCAAGCCCTGAGATTTTAGTCTATCAGATTATTTATTCTAATTTCTGAGAACTTAAATGATCATGATATTTGGTTTTGAATGGGGACTTATTTTATCATTTGCTTAGTTTTCTCTCAGTCAGCATTCTATTTTCACTGCATATATACATTTTGATGTAGAAAGATAAATTGACCTGGAGCTGAAGTCCTGAAGTCAAAAAATTTGGTCTTCTTACTCTCCTGATCCCATCTCAGTGCCCTTGCATTTGCTGTTTTCTCTGTGTACACCCTAGACCCACTTCTCTAGTGCCTAGTCAACACTTGGGAACACTTCTATCGAAGTCTCTTTCAAAGGCCCATTCTGACATCCTGTTGCAAGAAGAAACGCATCCAGCTGGGGCACATGTTGGCTCCAGCACCTGAACTCTCTAGAGTCTTTGTCGCTTGGAGGATTGCAAGTGAATGAAAACTATTCTCTTTCTTCCTTCTGTCAATTAACAGGGCTTTGTTGTTGTTAGTCAGGATCCAGGTAATGGCAGTGAGAGTCTCTTCTCTCAGAGAGAGGCAGCTAGCCCAGGAATTTGGGTTTCTGCATCTTGTATCCTGAGAATTTCTGTGCAGAACCTTTCACCACCATGTCTAAGAACCCCACACCCAGTAGAGGAGATTCCACATCAGTCAGATTTAGCACCTGATTGCTAGGTAGCCAGCCTAGACTCTACTCCAGTGTTTCTCAGCCTTTATCTCACCACGACCCCCTTCCACTTAATTTTCTTTCTGTGGGGTCTTTGTTCTGCTAATTTGCCTCTATTCTCAGGCTTTCATTTATGAAATTTTCACCTGGAACCCTCTTGGAATATCATGGTTGGGCCTATCGGAGGCCATCTCACCCCCAGCTGGGAAATCCGGGTCTACAGTAACTCAGAGACTTTAGTCAAGTAATTCAACTTTGTCCAGCCTACTTAAATAGCCAAATATTAAACAGCTGCTGTTATTTCTTAAGCTATATAATTAGGTTTAAATTTGTTTTTAATTTATATTTATATCCATTCATATAAGTCAATGCAATCAATCACTGATTGGATGTACATACTATTCTTTCTATATATTTAATTTGGAAAATGTATGATGCTTTCCTACAAAGCACATAACCAACAAAGGACCCCCACCCCTTTTCCTCTACACTTTAGGAATAAGCTGTCTTTTTATTCCAAAATATCCTCTTGCCCTGTAAACCATGACTCTACCTAGAAAGTACCAAGACACCCTTTTATGTTTCTGGAAGTAATTTTTTTTCTGTTCCACCCCCAAAGCATACTGCCTCTGTCTAATTTCCTCGATGTCTTTGATATGCTACACTGACCTATGTTTATGGACTGTAAAATCACATTTGCCCTCACCTGCAAGGTCATTCCAAGCAAAAACTTTGTTTTTCTCCATCTCTTTGTCCTCAGAATCTACTTTAGTCTCTTTTCTCTTTAGTTAGGACTTGGCATTTCCTGCATTAGTGACTAATATATTGATAAGACTCCACTAATTCTGGGTCAGCTACTTAAATTTCTCTGTGCTATAACGCTGCTCCTTTGCGAAATATTTACCTGTCAATAATATTTCATTTCAGTAAGAATATCTACAAAAGCTTTACTTTTGGGTTTTTTGTTTTTGTTTATTGTTATTCACTGCTTATTTCCTAGTGCCTAAAACAATGCTTGACACACTCTGTAGGTGCCTAGTAAATATTTCAAGCAAGACTCAAGTCAGATAACTCATTCACAGTGCTTGGCATAGTGCCCAGCCTGTATATGCTCAATAAATGTTAGCTATTATTAGTAACTCTATTCTGGTCAGACTCTGCCTTACTGAACACATGTGGAGCTTGCAAAATGATCAGGTGCTCTTTGTGGATGACATTTTCTAATCTCATAGCAATTCCCTTAGTCTCCTAGACCAACTTCCCTTCCTGCCATCACAGAATCTACTTGTCTCCTCAGATCCCAAGGAACACTATTGCTTCCACAGGGTGTGTACTTACGGACCTTTGCTAAACCCTAGTCACTTCATCTCTGATCCCACCTTGCTTGTGAGCTCCTAAGGGGCTCCTACAATTAATACAATGGCTGAGGGTCAGGGTCTATCTACTTCCTGAGCCTGACTTAGCCAATCCATTACCTTGTTTCCACATCACAATCCCATCTTCAATTACTTTGCCCCCACCTCAGATCCTTCTGTTACTTGCAAAGTTGTGCCCACCATCTACCAGGTCCCGTCTTTGGGCTTGACTCAATTCAAATTCTTCCAGGTGTTCCCCATCCATCAACTCCCGGCTTGTAGATGCTCCAAGACTTGGCAGGAACTGGCTTACCCTGGGAAGAACTGCAGTTTTATCACCCCCCTTCTGTGATCTAAGGGTGATGCTCAGCATGTCCCAGCACATCCTTGCTCTGGACCGCCTCAACACCCACACCTTTTTCCTCTATATATAATTTATGTAGTAGCACTGTGTTGACTCGGACTGATGTGTTTAGAGCTTCATAGGAAAACCTTACACTGTCCACATGGGACCAGGCCACAACTGCATGTAGGTGCCCCTGTGGAACCCAGATAAGAAGCTCTTTCCTAATGGAGGGGATTGGATGAAAGAGGTGACGAAGAGGATGTGATACCCTGAGGCTTCTCTGCAGATAAAGGCTGCAGCAATGGAATCATTCAGAACAGGTCAGGGTTCCCGGGACCAATATTTTATGGCTCACAGCAACTGAAGAAGCAGCTAGCCCAGGGATTTGGGTTCCTGCACTTTCTCCCTAACTAATGTCTGGAGTCCCAGGCTCCAGTCCCAAAAGTCAGCATCCCCAGAATCCTGGGGCCTTCTGGGTGGCCATAGGCTCAGGGTCAGATGTGCACAGCTCTCATAGGAGGTTCCTATACTGCATAGCTTTTGAGACTAAGTCAGGTTTCTCCTGACCAGCCAGACTCCAATGCAGAAGATGCAGCACTGGTCCTGCACTGTGTGTGTGAGGGACTAGAGAAGACTCCAGGAGAACTGAGGATTTGTGTGATGGTTGGGGTCTATTTACAAAATTTAGGGGACATTCACATTTAGGTGAATACAATGTTAACTTGCTTGCATGGGGCACCCAGAGAAGTAAGAGATAGCTTCCCTGACATTCAAGTGTCTGTCATTCCCCTAAGAAATGCTAGCTCAGGAAGTTCCCCTAGTCCTGCCAGGAGTGATCCCTGAGCACAGAGCCAGGAACAAGCTCTGAGCATCATTGGGTGTGGCCCCCCCTCAAAGAAAGCACACAATAGGTTGGTTGAGAATTAGCAAGAGTGATCCCTAGGTTTCTTGAGCAATGTTTAGGAAACTGTAAAGGTAAAAAATAAATAAAAATAAAATCTTACCATAAATTATAAATAATTAAAAATTTTATCATTAATTTTTCCATATTTTCTAACATTTTTGTAGGCACTTCCTTTCATGTATTATATCTCAAAGCATAAACCTCCTTTTCTTTTTTAAAGGACTTATCAAATCTCAAGTTTAACCACTTCCTTGTGAGCTCTCATGCAATTCAGTACTAAAAAATATCAGATAACTAAAGCCTTGTTCATCTTTTGTTGGTTATATTTACATGTGAATTTACCCCTTCCCTTACATGTGAATTCATTCACTGATCCTCCTCACAACCATATAAGAGATAACACCCTAACTCTATAGAGGAAGAAACAGGAAAACACATATATAAACTGGCTATTTTAGGTTGCACAGCTAGGTTGCATTGCTAGTGAAGTCTACAATTACTCAAGCATTCTAGTTTCACTGTTCATGCTCTTAACCTTTGCTTAATAGAGTCTTTCTTATATCAGTTGACAATATATCAGCTGTAGTGATTATTCTCGTGGTTATATGCTGTATACATTCTCTAAAAGAAAACAAGAAAGATGTCTCTTTCTAGTTTTCAATTTCTATATATTTGCTGCTGGGGGTGGGGGAAGAAAGACAGTTTATGTTCAGGAAAAAACATGGACATTACTCTATGAAATGATCAGAACTCTAAATTAGTACCTCAGATTTACCTTAAGTTCTTTACAGGAAGATTAGGAGCCAGCATAAATAACTAACTAGAATATATAATTGTGCCCCAATAATATTTATTTCAAAGCTTCTGATTTAAACAAAACTGTTTTAATTATTGCATTTTTATTTTCAGGCTCTGTCTCCTCCTCCTCCTCCTCCCCCTCCTCCTCCTTCTCCTCCTCCTCCTCCTCCTCCACCTCCTCCTTCTCCTCCTTCCCCTCCTTCTCCTCCTCCTCCCCATCTCCTCCTCCTCCTCCTCCTCCTCCTCCTCCTCCTTCTCCTCCTCCTCCTCCTCCTCCTCCTCCATCATTCCTCCTCTTCCTCCACCCTGCCTCCTCCTCCTTCTCCTTCTCTATCTTCTCCTATTCCTTCTCCCTCTGCTTCTCCTTTTCCTCATTCTCCTTCTTCTTTTAATTATAGCCTCAATAGAACCCAGGGTCTCATACAAGGAGGCTTATAAGCTTACTACTGAGCCATATGCACCAAATCCCTTAAGTTTTTTTTTTTAAAAATAATAATAATAAAAAGCCTCCAAAGACTTCATGCAAATCCATTTTACTTTTCCATCACAATTTTGGATCTATTATTTTCCAGGAGTTAAGGAGAGAATTTATTTAAATATGACCTAAAGCTATAGATAATAAGCCACTGAAAACAGTTCCCCAAACACAGGACTGTGTCCGTACCCAAGAGGGTAGTCCCAAAGGAATTCTGATGGCCTAGTTAGAGCTTTTTGGGGGTGGGAAGAAGGGTGGGAAGGAGTTTCAGACTAAATGTGCTGACTCTGCACTAACTATATAGCAGTCGCCCTATAATGACACCTTCTGATCACACAGAAAATGATTGTGTTCCAGGGATGGGCTATAATGGGAGGGGAGGGCACAGAGAGCCACAGGCGGCGTTGTTTCCAATCTCACAACACAACTGGGGGCAGGGGCAGGCATGTGCCTGTTTTCAAATTATAAATGCTGCTATGGCATCTCTGCATCCAACCTCTTGAGATGAAAGTAAAGTTTGCAGAGCTGACCATTATTACAAGTTTTCCAGTTCCCCTGTAAGGGTGCAAGTGGGAAGCAGAGTTGAACCAATGCTATTGTGTATAGCACCCTCTGGTCACTAGTAAATTTTCTACAAACTCTTTTACAAGTCTCCTCTACACTGAAGTTCTAATACGTGGACAAGTAAAAGGCTTCTTTCATCCTCAGATTCTTAATCTATTATGGGTATCAATTCAAATAATTGTGATATATACACATGTACTCATATGAGTGTGATATACATGTTACATACATATATTTATATTTATATTTATATAGACACATGTATACTTACAGGAGTGTGATGTGTGGTACACACATGTTCTGAAATATTTATAACATTAAAGGCCTCTTTCAGCCTCAGATTCCTTATCTATTGAATGTTTATCAATTATAACAACTCATAGGTGATTGTAATATACACGCATATACTTATGTTTTTAACATTGTATGTGTTTGTAGATTCATAAAATGAATCTGGCTCACCATAAGTAAATAATATGGGCCCTTTCCATTTTGTCCCCTTAGTTTGTGTGGGACCAAAAAAGAAGATCAGCCCATTTGGAATGGGAGCAGAATCCAGCTTTTCATGTGCTTATGAAGACAAGATCCATTCAGTCCAAAGAGAGAGCTCAAAGTCGAAAAGCATCACTCTATAATCCTTTACAGGATGGTGACACTTGGCTGATTTGTCAAAAATCCTGGTACATATCCACGCCGGGTGCTTTTAATGAATGTCAGATTTTAAGAATCAATGACATTGACATTACTCCGTGGAGCAGACTGACGGCCCAACTTATAAATTCCCTGATGCATGTATTAGCAAGGAGGCAAGATGAATTTTCTGTTCACTGGTCTTGTTCTGCTGTCAAATTCCAGAGGACTTGAATTTCAGGCAATACATCTAATCTCTCTAAATTAAATTATCTTCCTTTCACCAGCCAGAAGTTTTTTTTAAAAAAGAATATTATCAACTAAGTGGATCAGAAAATGTGGGTTTAAGTCTTGCTTCCTTGGTGAAATGATATTAAAATGAATGTTATTCCCTAGATAAATGATGTGTTCCAAGGGTCATATACTACAGCTTTTAGAAAACGTTTTTAAAAGAACCTTCAAATCGAACGAGGAGGGAAATATAAGATTAGAAGGAATTTCCTTCTTCAGAGGGATAGTGGATGTAATTTACCTTTTATCAGAACAACAATCATTTTTTATCTGCAATTTGACCTCTCTGTTGATATTGTTTAATTATCGATATTATCAAATCATTAGAATGTGGGCAAATAATTAGATTGTGTTTTTTCCCAAATAAAAGGTACACTCAGCTTACCAGTTCTTTGAGAAGTCGTTTTTATGCTAAAAATCCCCTTTCTACCCACCAATATCTTAAAAGTATCCTAACTTCAGGTTAGAGATATAGCACAGTGGATAGGAAGCTTGTCTTGCACAACACTCACTCAGGTTTGATGCTTGACACATTATGTGATCCCACAACCCCCTACAAGAGTGATCTCTAAGCATAGAACCAGCAGTGAGTCCTGAGCACTGCTGAGTGTGACCCCCAAACCAAAGGAAATAAATAAATTAATAAAGCACCCTAACTTCTACTTATGCATCATGCCCTAACCAGGTGGCCTGTCTACAGCCTAAGCTTGACTTCTAGGCAGTGATGGTCACAAAGATTGGCTTTTCTTTTGATGCAATATACACTCACATTGCATATTATATAAACACATAGATGCATAGATGTTTAAAAGTATTTGTGATTTCAAAGCTAGAGCTATCTAAGTCAAATTTTCCAAAAATTCTGTATCTACTGCATGGTGCGTGGTAGTGGCAGGACTGGAGCACAGCCCTCTCAGTGTCCTGATGAGCAATCCAGGCTTCCTGGATAATAGTCCTCTTACCTTCTATGTCACCTTCTATGACAACACCTTTGTCAAAGAATTCTAGACCAGCTTTTTTTTTCAATAAGAGACAGGAGAGCAAATGTTTAAGGTAGTATTCCATTGTGTAGATGTGCTGTAGTTTCTTTATTCATTCATCTGTTCTCAGGCACTCAGATTGTTTGCAGATTCTGGCTATCTGAATAGTGCTGCAATGAATATCGAAGTGCAGAGGATGTTTCTGCTATCTGTTTTGGGCCCTCAGGGTATAATCCCAGAGATGGTATTGCTGGGTCAAATGGGAGCTCAATTTACAGTTTTTGAGGAATATCCATATAGTTTTACAAAAAGTCTGGACCAGTCAACATCCCCACCAAAAATAAAGGAAAGTCTCCTTTTCTCCGCATCCACACCAGCACTGATTACTTTTGTTCTTTTGGATGTGTGCCAATCTCTGTGGTGTAAGGGGTCATAGGATTTCTACCATAACTATCCATCTCAGTGTAGTGAAGCATCAGATATAAACAATAACTAAGCAAATAAATGTGCCTACAATTTATTAAAATCATATTTATCAAAGTAAGCAGTAGAATATGCAGTAGAGTTTACTGACTCTTGGTTGGAGCTTGCATGTTGTTTCTGGGGGGGTAGAGTTAAGCCTCAAATCATTAACTTTGCTTATCTCTTACCACTGACTATGTTATCAACTTGTTAAAGTACAGGACCATCTTAAGCTGCTATGCCAGACAATCTAAGTTACCTAATGTAATCTCAACGTCAGGCAGCTTCTTAAAAGAAGCCTGATAATTGATCACATAAGGTAAGAAGGAAGTAATATATATAGTGATATGTAGCACTGTAGCACTATCCTCCCGTTGTTCATCGATTTGCTCGAGTGGGCACCAGTAACGTCTCACAACTGTGAGATTTGTTACTGTTTTTGGCATATCGAATATGATACGGGTAGCTTGCCAGGTTTTGTCATGCAGGTAAGATACTCTTGGTAGCTTGCCGGGCTCTCCGAGAGGGGCGGAGGAATCGAACTCGGGTCGGCCATGTTGGCTGTGTGCAAGGCAAACGCCCTACCGCTGTGCTATCGCTCTAGCTAAATGTATGTAAATATATATATACATATATATATCCATATGTATATCTAGTGTCAGCTTGATAGCTAGTTTTAGTTCAACAAATGATGATTCATTAATTTCCATGTTACAATAAACTCTAAGGATCTTAGAATATTTTATTCATTTCCCCGGAATCACTTTGTACCCATTTCATAAAGGTATTATTACTAATGTGTAATCATAAGAATAAATTAGGTTGATAGATTAAAATCACCAATTTTTAGGGGGTTGTAAATATGAAATATTTAGCTAACACTCCCTTTTAAGGGAACTTTCCAATGAAAACTAAGAAGATACAATATATCTTCATCCAGAGTTTCCACTCAGCTTGACTATGTTGCAACTATGAGAATTTCCTAATGGGCTAAATCCTTAAAACAATAAACAAAGACTATAATTTTATCATAGTTGACAATTTTCTTAGAGAATCCCTTTATGGTTTGTGTATAGCTTAGAAAAATCATTGTGTTCAATTCCCAGCTATGGATATGCTGGGAATATGCTTCAAAGACAAAATACAACCACTCTGCCACTGGAAACACACCATTTAGCACTTAGAAATTATTAAGCAATTGCTAAGATGTAGACAATAATAATCTGGATATTGTTTCTGTTTGTTTAATAGATCTGTGTGCTATAATCTAGTTGAGTGAAGACTACCATTGCAGAATGCGTAATGATTTTTTATCCCAAAATACAGTATGAAAGAGAATAACCTTTGGAAGGTAGAATTTTTTCTCCTATCAATGAATTTATACATTGGAGATTATAGTGCTCTGTAAGGTAATTATTTCTGAAGGCATATAATCTATCATGTGTGCATTTATCCCCTCCAAGGAGGGGAGCAAAGTACCCTGCACCAGGTCAATAACACAATGTATGACTTCACTCTGAGCAAGGAGAACCTGGATGAGTTTTGAAGGTTAGATCAACAGCTTTTCATGAAGAATATGAAATTTTATATAACTTTAATGAAATCCTCCTTCCTTAGTGTAATAACAGAAAGGCCATGTGCATAGCGAGAGTGACAGGAGCCTCCAGAGTCTGTAGAAGAGCACTGAACCACAAATCCAGAATAGAGACAGGGGTGGGAGCCTGAACACAAATTTTGGATTCAAAATAATTAAATTAAAGATGGGTTTTATAAATGATTTTTAAAATTGGAAAAAACCTATAAACCAAGTTTAATGTGTAGCAGCACAGTAAGGCTATTGGAATATTAGGTTTTAGCCTCAGTCGACCTGAGTGGAAATCTTGGTTCAGACCACTTTCAGCTGTGTGACCAGTGGCAAAAATATCTGAGTGCTCCAAGGGTCATTTTGTTGATGAGCTTTTCTTTTGAACAAGAGAAAAACTCATCCTACTTACCTCAAGGAGTAATTGCACATGGTGCATATGGAATAATTTATCAAAAGTGCTTGTTCATTCATATCTACAACACATTAAATACAATCCGCAGGACATGGTAGATTTTATGGGATACATGTGAATGTGGTGGGAATAAAGTACACCATAAATATTGTAACACTAAAGACTATAAAACACTTCAGGATTCCTCGAGGAAACTTATTCTCTTTATGACTGTGGGTGCTTATTTGTTCTTTTGTGATCACCAACAACATTTAATCATTTACTTGTCAAGATTTTATTGAGCCTCTATTATCTTCCCAGTACTTTACTAATCAATATCGAGTTATACATAGGTTGCTTAGACACTGTCTGGATTACTATCTAGAAATTAAAGAAAACTATCTGAAAGGTAGAGTGTGAAAAATCCTATAATAGAAATTAATGGTGAGCACAAAAGGAAAGTGACAGAAGGAAGAGAGATCTAATGTGAGGGGAGGCAGGGGCAAAGCATATGTAGCTATCTATATAATATTTGACATGGGGAATGATGGAATTTTGAGTAGCATAGATAGAATAGGAAGAAGGGAATTCTAAATTTTAGGATCAGTTAACAAAAGGGAGAGAAGCAGTCAACTACTTTGTCCATTTAGGATCTAGTGAGGACTCTTCTGCAACAGATGATAGATGTGCTGATAAGAACTGGCCTTCTAAAGGTTTGTTTTTGCTGGTATGACTATTGGTGGTCAAGCAAAATGAAAACTGAGAAAAAGCTAAAGATCTACCTGAATGCCACAAAGGTCCGTGGTTGTGGATAATAGAAACAAGCACCAAATTCAGTGAACTGTGGGGTTATAAGTTGGTAAGAAGATTTGTTTTGATAAGAGGTATAAATGTGTATGTGTTTTCAGAAAAGGATAGTCTAAGCACATTCTTTTAGCTAAGATAAGTGAATCAGAAAGGGAAATAGAAAGAATATATGGAATATCTACATCTTCTGAAAATATACATCACAATAGTTATTAAATCTTTGTAAGTTTGAGGAGTTTATATGCTGTTAAAAATTAAACAATTTCCTCTGCTTATGTGGAATGGAGACTAGGATCACAAACAAAAGCACTGAGATCCATAAATTCTTGAATAACAGAATTTGTGCTACACAATTTTCACCTTTAATGGTTATCTCCCTTATCTTTAGGTTCTGCATTTACAACTCAACCAATCTTGTATTTTGTGTCGGTTGAATACAGAGATCTGGAATTCTTCGAGGACAGGTCAACTCCTAGTTTTCTGTGGATATTCTACTGTTGGAAGTTTGATGTTTCTAACCACGACATTATCCAAGGGCAGCTGTATTCTGTGGTTAAAATAGGTATATTGCAATTTACTGAGTTAAATGACCACCAATGATAGTGATGATGGCCTTAATCTGATCATATGTCAAATAATGCAAACAGGCACAGGACTATGAGAATCCTAGAAAAGGGTTGGTTCAACCCATGTACTCAACATAGGATGTAAAAAGAAACAAATTAATTGATGCAGCTTGATGTCAGCCAGAGTGATATAGAACAACTGTTAGGTGAACCATGGCTTTATGACTTTACTACTGGCTTTATGACTTTCTCCACACTTGGAAGATGAGGAATCAGGCACTAAAGGCCAATGAGGTTGGAAGTCATCAATGAAGGGAAGTGAACATCAATGGAGTTGGAAGGTGGATATCACCAGTACTGGGAGGTGGTAGTGAATAAATTTTCTATCTACTCCTTCTGTAGAAAACTATTGGTTTGGGTCAGAAGGGAAGGATAGTATGTAGGATAACATTGGTTTGTTTTTCCTCCCGGGTCACTGGGAACTTGTTTTTGTTGATTGCCTCTCAACCTATCAATTACAGTTGTCTCCTGATCAGACTCTGACTTGTAAATATTGTCTTTCTCTTCTCTTTACTTTCCTTTGCATGGTTAGTTATTTAAGCAATTGCTTTTTGTATGGATACAGGAAGACAGTTAAAAGACAAGCCTGTGGCTTGGGAGGTGATTGACTTGGGAGTTGCTTAACTATAAATTAAGAGCTGGTCATGAACAATAGTGGGTCCAGAAGTGGCAGAAGAGATCGAGTGGGAGAAAAGACAAGCAAGTGTCTCATGAGAAACGTATAAAGGATGAAGAAAGAAAATGATGGAGTAGAGAGGGGTAAGAGGTGAAGGAGTTTTCCCTGAAAGGGAAAAAGAAGACTTCTCCATTTTTTCTGCTCCACACATTTCTGACACTAAATACACTATGTCCAGTGTGTGTAAACTCAAAAAAAAAAAAAAAAGACAGCAGCGGCAGTGGCTCTGTCTCTCCCGCTATCAGTGTACAGTAGTTTCACACCGGTTCCCCGACCCTGGGGAGGTTGATGGTGATGGGCAGGCAAAGGAAGAAACGAGGGCCAGGCTGGATGGTCTTAGTTGCAGCTTATTCCAATCCCATCTCCATTCTCCTATGATTCTCCTCCAGCTTCTTCCTCCCCATGCTACTTCATTCTCCTTCTCTATTCCCCTTCGTCCTCCTTCTCTGGAGTCTCGATTCTGATCCCCCAGCCCACTATTACAGTACAGTTAAATCCCCAAGCATGAGGGGTTAGGGTAACAATTACATATACGTGCGATCACAATCAATAGGAGTAGAATTCTTTCCCTTGGGGACATTCACTCCTAGGACAGATCCTCATTATCAAATCAATCCACCCTAGAGCGGATTTCCCTGGGTGTGTTTCTCCTCTCATTGTCTAGCAAACATATACACATATATAATATAAATCATTTTGTATGGATATGGTAAGAAATACCTTAAACTTATAGAATTGCCCTCCTAGGGCCATCTCGATCTCAGACTACATTGCTCAGGCCAAATAGTCTTTCCTACCCCTAGCAGGATTCTTGTCTCATTGTTACTTTGGATCATGACAGCATTTGTCTATAATCAAACTCTTAACTTATAGTTAAGGATCATGGCACTTTGGCCTGGCCCATTTTGATGCCAGGGTAGCTCACCGCTTGCCCTGGGTCCATTCAGTCCCTCGTCGGGACCCTGCCTTTGGGGTGTTAGAAACCAAGGGCAACAGAGGCTTAAGTTGAGAAAGCAGATGTCCGAGAGTAAATAATATTCAAAGCAAATTAAATCCTAAGTTAAAAAAGCATAATATTAACAGTCTTTCTGTATCTATACAAAAAGGACATTGCATAAAGTAAACTATTCAAAAGTCATAAGGAGAGGAGAAAGGCAATATTTCACTCATACATATAAAATCATAGATTTCTGAGGAATCTAACCTTACAAGTTAACAGAGTCTGATTAGGGGGAAAAGCTGATTAACTGGTTGCGGAGAAGAACATAGGGAAGAATTTACAGATAAACACAATGGAACGGAAATGCCTCAGGAGCACTGTAATAAACCTGAGTTCCTCATGGAGAAAGGGAGAAAGGACAAAGCAGTGTCATCCTACACCAGTGCTTATTATCTACCATCAACTGTGCGAACATTGTGTAACACAACAAGATTGAGAATTTTCCAGGATCTCTTTTTCTTTGCATAAGGACAAATTGTGTATTAGAATGAGTTTGCCCTCAGTGACCAATAGCTATAAATACATTAATTTCATAGCTAACATTAAGACTTACTTCCTTAAATCAATCTTATCCCCTGCTAAACTGCCAATGATTCTATTATAGGAGGTGCTAACTATGGTGTCCAGACCCTTTTGGGACATCTGAACTTCACTCATGGTCTCCAGAATGTTCCTAGTTGAACAGCTCTTAGTACCTATAATTAATTCAGTTATTAAGAAACGATTTGTGGTTAAGTGTTTTTATAAACCAACAGCCCTAGGTTCTAGCCTGAGCTCATTATGACCTCCTATAAGTTATTAACTTCTCCCCTTCTTTGTTTTAATCTGTTTTTCAAGGGGGAAGATTATGAGAGGTGACCCCATAAACCTCACGAGAACTTCATATAAAGAATTTAGCTAAGAGTCCATTTCATAGCAAGCTTCTAATAGCAACAATGATGTTTAGAAGAATACACTGTTTTACTTGTGCTATCTGAGACCTTTAGACAATATTCTGGAGAATCCTCATAGAAGAAATAAAAATCTCATACTGTCTCTAAGTTTTAACTCTTTTTATAAGTATCTTTATATGAAAATAATTATAACATAATCATAATGCTACTTCAAAGAGTTGTTGTGATCCAGCATTCAGTGAGTTAACATTTGTAATTGTTTAGAACGGTGTTTGATAACAAAAATGGCATTCAGGTATTTTGAGGGATTTGTGATGAAAGGTTCTAGAGGTCAGTTGGCATTTGTGTAAGGCCTGAACTATGATCCAGCATATCATAATGGCTTCTGTGAACAGGTTACCATCTCCATCATTTTGATATTGTAGTCTAGAAGAAAATTCAAAATATATCTCCTTTGTAACTTTGTTTTAATTTCCACCAGCATCACTTGCGGGCCCTCCTTCTCAGTCCATGGCATACAACTATTGTTCACATTTCTCTGTTCTGGGTTTGAGTGTCTTGACCATCACAGCAGCAGATGATCCCTGCTGATGTTGAAAAGTTCTCACAAAGGTAACTGCTTGTATTTAGGATGTTCCTGCATGTCTTGCAGCTTCAGAGAGATGAGCTGAGCCTCAAGGTGGAATACAATGGCAATGTGTTAAAAGACTTGGATCAATTCTGTTCTCTAATTTTCTTGTTACATGGTCCTGGGCAATTTTCAAAACCTCTCTGGTTTCCACATTTTCAAAATGAAAGTAATCTTAGAGAACTGCTACGAGTTGCCAATGAGCTAATAGGCATAGTGACATCACACAGATGTAAACCACTAAGCCTTCATTCCCACTATCCTGTATTAACTCCAGAGAAAGGCCCATCTGTTTTCTCAAGCAAAATCTAGCATCATGACGGGAGTGAGCCAGTTTTCACCATTTCTACAGAAGGTCTGGAAAGAAAGCAACCAGTGATCGTTCTGGTTCACATCTGCCAAGTGTTTTTCCTCCTCACCTCAGAGATTGCAAACCAACCCAGTATGCTCTCAATTCAACAGCAGCAGGGAAACTTGGGTTAGCATTGAAGCTTAGTTGGTAAGATCCAGAGCAGAGCCAAGGAAAGAAAATTACTTGAGGAATTAAAGAGGGGAAAAGATGCTTCTTTTTTTCCCTGAAAATCTAATTACGACACAGGCTAGTCTTAGCAAAAACTTGCTGACAGGCCCACAGCACAGAGGCTTCCTTGTTGCTTCCCCTTTCTCCCCAGCCACTAACATTTGTCCACCCTCTGCCTTGACAGTTCTGGAATTTTGTAGCTCCCATAAACAGCCACGATTGTTAAAACTCTTGTGAAACAGTGTTAAAACTCTTGTGAAACAGGGATGGAGACATAAAAGGCTAGAAAAATCGAAACTGAGTTTGACTTTCTGACACTAATTCTATAGTATGAAACTGTCTTTATTTTGCATTGCATCCAATAGGCCATGGCAGTGTACTCTTTAGAGTCTGGTCTTCTATGGTTCCAACAACATTGGCTCTGACCTATCCACCCTGAACCCCCACAATCCCCAAGAAACCAGATACAGATGGCTGAAACCAATTACTAGATGATATCAAACAGTTGGTGAGTACCAGCACTTTAGCATAGGTACTTTATCCTGAAAACCATTTTTTTATCTTAACAGGAAACATTCTTGGAGATAGATAAATATATAGAGAGATAGATAATAGATTGTTATATAGGCATATAGTTAATGGATAGATAACTCCAGATTCATTGGTACAGAACAGGATAGCAGGCATTTGTTGTAAGTCTGTTTTCTTCCATTCCTCCTGGCACATTATTAGCCATAATTGACACTGTATAAACTCTTTTCATCTAACTTTACAATAACAAGTCTAGCAATAGGGCTGGTGAGTTTGACTGGGGAAACACATCATTTGAGTCCTTACTTCCACTTGATCTTCAGTTATCCACAGAAAGTAACCCTAGGCACCTTTCCTACTGCGCTATTAGTTTATTTTTCTTCTACAGTCTGTACCCAAATATATAATTTTTACCTCTTCTTGGTTTGTAAACGGTTCAGTCACTCGCGGGAAAAGCACAGTGATTACTAATGGGCGATGCCACCGAGGTTCCAGCTGTGAACAGGAGAAATCCAAGATGACCCATCATCTAAATGTCACTGCAAACACCATGCCATTCAGAATAAAACAGGGAAGTCTGCGTGCAGACAGTCAGAATATATTACCAACTGAATATTTAGCACCAGAACTCAAAAATCTTTGCAAGGAAATATAGGGGCTTCTCGCTTGATTGAATAGCCTGTGATGGAGAATTCAGTTGTTCCCCACAATAGTTGCATGCAAATGATAGATCAGCATGGACTACAGCATGAGAGCCCTCGGGGCTGTACATTTTTAAGTAATTCTGCCATTGTTTTTGCATAATAATTGAAAATATGCATTCTATTGGGATATGATTCTTAGTAGAAGAGAAGGTTGCTGCTCTTCTCTGTAGGAATCTCTTCATTTAGGGTCACTGGGGTCTAAAAACAGAGGACAATCTGCATTCATACCCTAAATGGGGATCTGCCTTAGACACTCACAAGTCTCTAGCTTGCATTAAAAGTGAACTTCCCTTCTTTCCTTTCATCTGCCTCTTTCCCCAGCTTCCTGTTATTTATTTAGCCTGATTCTGCTTTGTGACTAAGTGACTCCCTAATGACCGAGTTGTAACTAGAGTGAAATTAGTCATGTACGAGTGGCAAATTAGTAAATGGCACCCCAGTTAACAGAGAGAGACTGTATCATTCAAATGCACTAAATGTACTGTTATGACCCAGCATGCAGGAGTTGTCCTGTGCATGCTGAGACTCTCAGAGGTCCTGAAACTTGGCCAGAATGGAATGTGTGGGGTCACCGACTTAACACTTTGCTTCTTCCTTTTGCTTCTTGGATGTCTGATGAACCCTGGCCTGCGTTAAGCTCACAGAAGATGCTGACAGCCCCTGTAACAAGGTCATCTGTGACAGTGAGAAAGGCCATAAACATAGATGAGGACAGTGGACCAGCCACTTAGAGGTAGAAAGGGAGCAGAATTCCTTTGCATTCTTGTTGCATAGAGCTCAGGATCGACAGTATCAGAGTTGCCCAGAAGCAGACCAGAAATGCAGGTACTCTAAGCCATCCAAACATCCTGAACCAGAACCTGAATTTTCAAAGACTCTCCACTGATTCTAATTCACAGGAGTCTGCAAAGCACTCACTCATGGCTCCATGTGTCTGAGTCGTGGTGAATCCTATATTGACAGCAGGCACACCGTAGGCTCTCAGATATCTGTTAAGTGGATTGAAGGAAAATAAAGAATGTTGGTGGGGGATCACATAAATATGATTTTAGCTACAATGAAAGGGAGGAGAAATTAAGTTTAAAACAAAGTGACTAGCAAAGGCAATGGGAGAGCATCCAGGGGAGACTTCAGGGGGAAGACATTATTTGACTGGTGGGAAGAGGCTGTGGCCCCATCTGCTGGTCAGAGTCTCTGAGTGCCACACTTGCCCTTGACCTTCATTCACAAACCAGTCTTAGGATGCTGGTCCTATCTTGTGCTACCAGGCCTATTAACCATGGTTATCTCTCCCACACAGCACATTCCTTTAAGCTGAAGCTGAAGAGCACAAGTGTCAACTCTTTACAACTTCTTTGAAGTTCTGACCTCTGAGTTTAAGTGAATGGGAGGTCAACGATGGTTTATAATGACCGCTTTCCTGGGGGGCCTCATAGCTTAAACTTTGCAGCAAGAGAGGAATCATCAGGACCCAAATTTCTGTTAAGAAACAGAAAATAAGTAAAAATGTAGCTAAAACAGACAAATCAATCCACTTTTAACCCCACTTGATCCTCCATTCCCTTAAGATGAGTCTTAGAAGGGAGGGTGTGGACATCAGCCAAAGGTAGTACACCCAGTGTGTGTGAGATGGGGGGTCTGCAGAAAGCAGAGTAAGTCACTTTAGGACATTCTAGGGTTTTTCTACCATGACAAAAGGAAAGAGTAGTTCAGCTGCCAAATCAGGTTAATCCAATTATCTGACTGATTCTGATTTCTTTAGTATATCGGTAAGGGAAATCACAAGTTGAGTAGATTTACTGAGGAACATGCTTTCAATATGATAATGACTAATATATCTTTGGGTCTGAGGCCACTCTGCTGAGAACTTTATGGGAAGCATCTCAATCAATCCTAACTGTTCAGTGAGATAAGAACTATTATCATCTTTGTAATATGAGAGCACTGTGAAGCAGAGAGGTTAAGTAACTTGTCAGGGGTCACACAGCTGGTCAATCAGTAGAATAAACTGGACTCGAACATTGTTCTACATGATTAAAAGTCAGGACACTTAACCCCTCCACTAGCCAGCACCTCTCCGAGGTTTTCTTAATAAAGGAAAATAAGAGGAATAATATAGAGATCAGATATAAGGAAGAGAAAGTTGAGGACAGTAAATTACTCCTCCTGAGTAGGACTGATAATACATATAGGAAAGGCTTTTGAGGAGGGTGATGGTTTTGCAAGGTTGAATTCTCCTCGTCTGGATACTCAGAGGCAATTTTTTAGACTTCAAGAGTTATTTAGCAAATGGATCTTAGTGACCCAAGGAAAGAAAATGCTGTTCTTAAGGAGGAAAAATGTATTATTTTCCTCTGGCAAGATCAGGATCAGGAGATACTGCTGATTTGAGAAGAGAAATGGTGTCTAGGATTCAGGCAGACAAGACAGTAAGAGTCACAGCTCTGTCTTTCTACATGTGATGGAGCCAGGCCAGTAATTAGCATCACCCAACGTACAACATGATCTCATTTCTCTGCCGGGTCGAGCTCACCATGGAGATAAGTCTGCTCATGAAGCTCTCTGGCTTCTTTTTTGTTTGGGTGGAGCTCGTCCTGCAAAGCAGTTTAATTACTTTTAAAAAAAAGCAAACAAACTAGAAAACAGAAACTAAAAGTAGCCTGAGAAAATCTGCAATGCATGTAATTGTATTATGATTGGGGCCTCCAAAATAAGTCATGCATTTATTTATTTATGCACCACATGCTCTGTGGGTCCTCTGGGAAAGAATATGTTTAAATTGAGATGTATTAGAAGACAGGAATCCGTGGTTATACACTCAATTACTACTCATGAGAACAGTTTTTGGTGGTTTTTTTTTTTTTTTTTTTTTTAGCAAAGTACTGCATCCCTTTCCCTAGCCTTCTTTAGCCTTGCCCCTGGACACTTTGATCAAAAATCCATCCCCGAACCTTACTCCGTAATCATCATCACCACTACAATTATTGCTCATTTTACTAGCACCATTAGATACATTTCAATCATTTTTTTTGTCCATTTTCAAGCAGGAAGAGCTAGTTATTTGATGGAAGAAGGAAGAAACATCCCCAAGAAATTCTCACTATGTGAAAATAGAAATTAAAATCTTCTTTGCATTATCATGATTTCTGTCTTGAAAACATGTACATAATTCATGGTGGGGGAGAAGGGGAGCGTATTAGATTCAGGGCTGGGGACCAACTTTTAATAGCAAACCGGTGCTGTTTCTAATGAGTCGAGCGTGGGATGTCAACTCAGAGGAATGTCAGTGAGCTCTTTCGCCTTTCCATCTTGGGAAACGGAGAAGAGACGAGAAGTTTAGCCTTTTAACTTTCTGAAGTGGCCGCACATTTTAATGAACTCGGATGTCAGAGTGTTCGAAACTTTTGTGATACCTTGCTCTTTTGTTTAACACACTACAGAGTACTTTTAAAAAGGAAATTACTTAACAGACAGTCACATCCATAACCTTTCTACAGGGGGGAAAACACAAAAGGGAAGACACAGGAATGTATGGGGGCTTTGCTGATTCCTCCTGCCTGTCCTCCACTCAAGGACAATCTGTACCTTCAAGAGGTGAGACCTGGACCAGCCAAAGGGGAGGCCCCGGTGCTGGGGCCCTACCGCCCAGACCCCATCACACACGTGCATGAATCCTCCTTCCACCCGCGCCCCAGAAGCGCAGGGGGCTCAGCGCACCTGCGGCGCCTCCCTTCACATCACGCTGCTGTTATGAAAAATAGTTTGCTATTTTGGAACCCCCTGGCAGCCAGAGTGAATCGCCCAGGGCCCCGAGCTCGTTTATCTTGTGTCAGAAGCAAAGCCAAAGGAACGCCACCTCGGCCGGCACCTGAAGAATGGGAAGAAGCTGGAAAAGGGTAAAAATAACCCTGGGCATGGGGAAATAGGGCTTCTCACGGAGGAGCATCTGCTGTGAAGAAAAGGGCTTGGTGGGGCTCAGGCTGGGGTGCCGGGCCTGATCCTTCTCTGGGTCACTGGGTCCTAGAGCATTGGGGGTCCTGGACCTGAAGGACAGGCTGTATTGAGGCCAGCGGCAGCAGCAAAGGTGGAAGCAGGCCAGGCCATTAGAGCGCCCAAGAACGAGCGGATCTGCATGAACTGAACGATTCCCTGGGAGCTTCTGGGGGCAGGAGGAAGGGCATGAGAGATGTTGGGGACTCCTGCTCATGTCTGCAGCGTCTCAGCAGATTCCGCGGCTCCCAGAACCCCCAGGGTCCTGTTTCCCCACCTGATTTTTGCCATCACCAAGTTTAGGGTCTTTGCCGAGGAAAGGGTGTCAGGCCCTGCAGAATGGAAGGGAGAGCCCTGGGGCAGGCTGGCCCGGTGCTGCCCACATGGACCTCAGGAAGTTGCGGCACCCACCTGAATGTCGGCCCTGCGTTCCTTGCTGCCTCCTTCCTGAAATTTTCTGTTTGTTTGTTTGTAGAAGCAGATAGAAAAGTTTATTGAAAATCAGTCAAGAAAGAAACTACCTTCCCAGGGAGGAACTTGGCGCAGGGATAAGTTAAGTATGGCTTAATTTGTTGGGGGTTTATAAGAAAGATTGGGCCAGGAATGAGAATACAGTGGATAGGGCATTTGCCTTGCACGTGACACACCCAGGTGAAATCCCTGTAACCCCATATGTTTCCCTGAGACCACCGGGAGTGATCTCTGAGCACAGAGCCAGAAGTAAGTCCTGAGTACCATCAGGTATAGTTCCCAAACAAACAAACAAACAAATCACATATTTGTGTCTTATCAGAGTACCAGAGGATCCCCATTTCCTTGCACCTTGAGCCCTGTTTGCATGTTGAGGAAGAAGTAAGACTAATGAAGAATCATTCACAGGGTCAGTGAGATACTGGAGAAGTTAGGACACATGTCCTCTCTATACTGGACCCATTCCATTCCCTGGACTCAGGTGGACTCTGACTACAGCCCAGGAGGTCCCAGATCACCGCTGAGAGGCCTGGAGTCCTGCATTCCAGAGCCTGAGAAGCAAAGCATCTTTGAGTCCTA
Organism: Sorex fumeus; assembly: GCF_029834395.1. Classification (NCBI taxonomy): domain Eukaryota; kingdom Metazoa; phylum Chordata; class Mammalia; order Eulipotyphla; family Soricidae; genus Sorex; species Sorex fumeus. The sequence continues at coordinate 11,802,845 of NW_026606138.1, read as the reverse complement.
GAATTCAGTCAAATGCATTTCGTTGAAGTTAAAAACTATTCGATAACAAAGAACAATGATTTTGTGGTAATTTAACAACCACAAAATTTGTGGTTATTTATTTGTGGTATTTATAAACAATGTAATGTCTGTGAGCTGGAACAACCATGAGGCTGTGTGTGGAGTTTTGTACAAATACTACAGCTGAGATAACAACCTATCAATTCAGAAGTTGCTGTACAGGTAAAATGGGAGACACATCTAGGTGTGTTCGGGGCCTACTCCTGACTCTGTGCTCAGGGATAACTCCTGGTGGGACTCAGGGGACCATATGTGGTGCCTGGGGTCAAACCTGAGTCAGCCATGTGCAAGGCAAATGAATTCCTACCCGCTGTACTTTGTCTCTGGCCCAAGTAGTTTTTAAAAACTTAACTCACACACATTTCTTTTCTAGAAAAATTCCATGATATTAAGATTTCAAAACTTCTTTCTCATAATTACATCATTCACCTTCCTAAAAATTATATCTCAGCACATAAAAAATGTGCACATCTAGAAACTTGTATAGAAGCTGACCTGGGCTCTTGTTTGTCTTCCTGGTGTTTGAGGAAGCCTCTTTATCCTTTCTTGACCATCCAAGACAGACAAAGCTCTCCTATTCATTGGGATCGAAACAATCATATGCTTTCTTTGAAAACAACTTTGGATTTACAAGTAACAATTATTCACCTAGGAAAAACCGTATTGATATTTCTGGAAGAATTATGATGGGCAATCTGCTTTTGTTGTTCCTTTTCCCTCCCTTTCTCCTTCCCTCCCTTTCTCCCTCCCTTTCTCCCTCCCTCCCTCCCCTCTTTCCTTCCTTTCTTCCTTTTCTTCTTTACTTGCTTGCTTGCTTGCTTTTGGACTCAAACCTGGCTATGCTTAGGGCTTTCTCCTGGCTCTGCCCTCAGGGATAACTCCTGGCTGGGCATAGGGAGTCATATGTGTCCTTATTGGGGGATTGCCCGTAAAAACTTCTAAGCTCAGAAACCTCTCCCAGGGTCACTGGCAGACCTGAAAACACTTCATCTTGTGCCCCTAACAAGAACATAGAACTGAGCAGGAGTCACAATCTCATACTTCACTTCCCTTTTCCGGATTATATAAAATGGTTTCTTTTCTTCCAGAACAAGCCAGCACCATTTTTTATGAATAGTTGTCAAAGGATAAATCTGCATAGGGCCCTTTATTTCCAGAGTTTTTCCCTGCATAGAGGCTGTGCTATTCTACACTGGTTCAGTTATTCTGAGAATTCATATAGAAGGACTGCGCTCATTTGTGGAGTATAAAATAACATAATAAGGACAGTAGATACAAGGGCCAGGAAGTTTGCTCCATAGTTGAAAGCCTGTCTCATGAGCTGGGGGGCAGGGGGCGGGGGGGGAAGGCAGCTGTAATAGAGAAGAGATCACTAGGAAAATGATAGTTGGAGAAGTTGGTCGGGATGGGAGAGGTGTGCTGAAAGTAGATAAAGGACCAAACATGATAACCTCTCAGTATCTGTATCACAAACCATAATGCCCAAAAGTAGAGAGAGAGTATGAAGAATATTGTCTGCCATGAGGGCAGTGGGAGGGTGGGAAAGGGGGGGTATACTGGGGATATTGGTGGTAGGGAATGTGCACCGGTGGAGGGATGGGTGTTTGATCATTGTGTAATTGTAACTCAAACACGAAAGTTTGTAACTATATCTCATGGTGATTCAATAAAATAAAAATAAATAATTATTTTGAGAATTCTTTGCAGGTGTTTGTAAGTGAAAAGGGCTGCCATTAATTCTGTATTTATTGTGACATTTAGAACTTTATCTAACACAACCAATGATTTCCTTAAGAGGGATTGATTCATGATGATATGTCTTTGGTGTTGAATTACCTAGACTACTTGGCCATTGTTGATTTACCTTTAATATACTGCCCTTCTGTGTTTCAAATGTACTTGAAATGTTCATTTATACTCAAACTTTTTGTTTTTAGAAGAAAGTCAGAAATCTTTACATGCACTGTACATATGCAAATCATGTCCTCACTGCTAAAGTATCATCAAACATTTGCTATATTCTTTAGCTATCCCCTAAATTTTTGAAGATCATTATGGGGCTCCTGTTTCACTATTTTTGTACTTGAGTAATACTAAATATATTTCATCATTATATCCAGTAACAATGAATTGTTTTCGCAAAAATGACAATCTGTTGTTTTTTTTTCTTTCTTGTGAATGACTTGATATCAGAACTGGGTGCTCACATAAGCAATTCTTTTCATTTTAAGAAAATTTAACTATACTTGACTATCATTTTTTAAAAAGAACATATTCTTTTTCACTTTGTAGTATGCATCTGCCTATTTTTTCAAGAAAGTTTGCTTGAAATATAGTTTTTAATATTTATTAATTCGGTTGTCTGCTTTGCTTTCCGTTTTGGAAACTCCTATTATACATTCATTGGATCCTTACTGTCTATCTTTTTATTTCTAAGCTATATTTTATCTCCCTTAATTCTTTTTGCTTTGATTTCTTTGTTTGTCTCTTTCTCATGATGTGCTATTTAGTCCTTCTTGGGTTTCTTCTCATATCTTATGGTGGATCAATTGCACTGTCCTGTATCACTGTCCTCCCGTTGTTCATCAGTTTGCTTGAGCTGGCACCAGTAACGTCTCCATTGTAAGATTTTTTAATGTTTTTGGCATATTGAATACGCCACGGTAGCTTGCCAGGCTCTGTCGTGTGGGTGGGATACTCTCGGTAGCTTGTCGGACCTCTGAGAGGGGAGAAGGAATCAAACCTGGGTGGACCATGTGCAAGGCAAATGCCCTACATCTGTGCTGTCGCTCCAGCCCTTCTTCTCATATATTCTTCAATTCTAAAAAATTTTATAATTTAAAAATTATTGTCTGAGTTTAGATAGATCAATTTTCAATTTTTCCATTCATTTTTCCTAACTCATATCATTTCTGGGTTTTGCTAATACATCTTTAGTTATGGTCCATAGCTTCTATTATTTTCTCATATCTACTTTGAAATATTATTTTATCATTCGCATCTATTTGGAGACTTGCACTTTGTTTTTAAAATTACTATAAGGATATCATTTCAGTTCTTGTTATTATTTTCTTCATAATAATTTTTATGTGATTTGTGCACATCATTTTCTGTGGTTATTTTAAGTAAAAAAAGTTTTTCTATGATAGAAGGGGAGATGTGTCAGGATAGTATTCTTAGAATTTTGGCTCTATAAGATTCCTCTTCCATCTTTTTGTTAGGTGCTCAAAATCTTCATACTTCATTTCTTCTCTTCATTGGTCCTATTATTATATATTCTCTCTCTCCTCTCTCTTTCCTCTCTCTCTCCTCCCTCTCTCTCTTTCTCTCCCCTTGTGAGGGAGATTGAAATTGTTACTATAAAGAGAATATAGGTTATAGGATTTTTCAGTAACACTGACCTTCCCCGTAAATTCTAGTCTGTTACATTAATTCTCAGATATGGCAGCTCTCTTCTTGTCTTATTTTACTGTAATTTCTAATGAATACCAAGTGAAGAGTTCATTCTAAGTTTGCCAGAAACCCCACTTTCTATTTTCTGTACTTCTTCTCACTATACTAGCCTAATTAATGATATTTATCAATATTTGACATTTGTGGGGACATTTTTCCTTTCGATTTGTTTTTTAGAATCCTATGCATAGATTTTGGGTTTTGCAATCATAATAACTATTTATTATTATTATTATTATTATTATTATTAGTAGTAGTAGTAGTAGTAGTAACTTCACAAAAATTCAAAACTATACCATGGCACAACAATCTCCCAGACTTTTTTTTTTGCATTTTTTGGGTCACACCCGGCAATGCACAAGGGTTACTCCTGGCTCTGCACTCAGGAGTTACTCCTGGCGGTGCTCAGGGGACCATATGGGATGCTGGGAATCAAACCCGGGTCGGCCGCGTGCAAGTCAAACGCCCTACCCGCCATGCTATCTCTCCAGTCCCTCTCCCAGACTCTTACCACTATCATTTAATGTACCATCAAAATCTATGTGTTGAAATGCATCAATCAATTGTAAAAGTAAAACTGTGACTATGTGCACTTGGTTTGTACATAGTTGACCCTGGCTCAATGACCAGTGCTTTCTTACACTCCCAAACACACCATCAGGAATGATCTCTGAGCATAGATCCAGGAGTAAGTTCTAAGACCAGATGAGCATGGCCCAACATCATCCAAAGTAAAAGAAAAGCTACCAATATATACAATACCCTAGATTAATCTAATAAAGCATAATGTAAAGCTTAATAATGAAGACATGAAAACTAGACACTGATTCCTTCTGATAAAATTTATCAAATGGTATGTACTTGTAGACATTAGAATATATTTTTCCTATTACAAGGGTAACACAAAAGCTTTAGGGGAAAGGAAATATTAAGTTATTTGATTTGGGTAGTGGGTACATAAAAATATAAAAACCTATCTAATTAAGACATACTTTGCTATATGTAAATTATACTTCAATAGAAATTTTTAAATAATCCTTAAAAGGTGATTGATTGTCACCTAAGAAATTTCAAACCTCATTCTAATTTCCTTCAACTTAGAACAATGTAGGAATTTAACACCGCACAATAGGAAAGCAGTGAACAACTGTTAAATGAGTCAAATTTACTGAAGCCATAAATGACCTCATCTCTCCTGTGTGTCAGCATCTTTGCTAAAATCCAATTTCTCTGTCTCTCATTAAGTAACTTATTGATGATCACAGAAGACCTTGGTCATTTTTTTTCTCAATTTAATTTGGAGAAATTGAATTATATACCTACTGCATTTTAGGTACAGTTCTAGGTGTCATGAGGTATAAGATCAAGAATAGAATCTGATTTTACCTCCAAGTGTTTACAATATGGTCAAACAACATATTGATTATTAAAAAAATTCCCCTTTTTCCTTCCTTCTCTTGTTGTATTGACTGGAGCCACACATGGTTTTGCACATTTGATTACGGTACTCACACACTCAACCATGGTTGCTTGCCTAGGATCAAAATCTTCTCATTTCAGTGCTTACACACGTGTTCACTGAGAGTCACACTCTCTAGTTCTGAAGCTCACAGATATTCTGGTTACAGTGATCATCAACAGTCTCAGGCTTTTATTGTGGTGCTCACCATGGGGTGAGATCACTGAGGTACTCGACTGTTCCTGGTGCTTACAGCTGTTTCTGTTGCTGCATTCTCTAGGTGTCACACCTTTTACTGCAGTGCAACTGGGAATTAGACAGCAGAGCTTCCAGGAGCAAAGAGCACAGTTGCTCAGCACGTGCAGACAAAGCTGGGGACCAGATTCATGATCTCACACTTGAGAGGCAGTTGGTTTAATCCTTAATCCTCCAACCCTTTTTAATAAAACTTTAAAACTTAAAGCCATTTAAAACTTTAAATTTTTACATGGAATGAGTCTCGCCTACCATGTAAGAAAATAGTTGGGAAGAAAACTAAAGACTTAAAAATAATTGTTTGCAAAAATACTGATCAATCTATAGGCACCAGGAGAAAGAATCAGTGGACTAATAGGCATTATTAGGTAGGAGTTTCTGCGTAAGAGCTACGATTGGGTATCAGTCGTGCTGATTAGACATCTTGATAAGAAATCACAACATTGACTGAAGGGATTTGGTCTAATTCTCTGTCAAAGTCAGCATCTCAAGGGCTTGCAATATTATAAACAATAGGAGGCAATAAGGTTGACATAGCTTCTCATAATGACCATATGACCAGCTTTATCAGTGGCTGGAACATCACCCAGGTATCTTTTTGTTTCATAATACCATGACCTAATTAACTGGAGCCACTCCAACTGAGAACAATGAAAGGAGGTCTCACAAGTGTAGACTCAAAGCAAATAGACAAAAGAAAATTTTTTATGCAGGCAGGAATCAATATAGAGAACATACTGAATTGAGATGGCATGTTAACTGGGATAAAAGCTTATAAGTTAAAAGGTGGACAATGGAATAATGAAGCTCTATGAATGGTTTCTGTTCCCACCCTTTGGTGTCAGCATGATAATCTTGAAGCTGCTCTTACAATGTATTCTGAACTGGCAAGAGCATATGTTTGACCCTGGATCCTGTGTGTTACACAGTTAATATTCCATGTGTGAAGTTAGATAATAAATCTTGTGAGAATAAAAAAGGATAGCTTAATATTTTCCCTGCTCTTATCAGCTCCCAGGACCTCTTCTGAAAGACTAAACAAATGTCTTTCAAATACCACGATTCTCCCTGGGAAGATTCTTCACTATTCCTCCCACTTGAAAAAATGAGCCAACAGATCAACAAGGTTTTAAATCATTAAGTCAGTTTTGCAATTAATTTGTTATCACAAATCCCAAAATATTTATAGCTGTTTTTTGAAAGCTTAATGTATATAGAAAGTATTTTTTACAAATAGCAATTAAATACATCATGGATGTTAATTATAATAATTTGCATTAATAGAGAGAAAGTAATTTTAGATTTCTTTGCCAAACATCACAGACAGTTGACTATGTTCTGTGCTCTAGGTTCAAGTGGGGAAGAGATGGTGGGTAAATTGGGTATGACAAAGGATAAAATTTGACTTTTAGTGGTGAATTTAAAATTGTATATGCAGATGTCAATTTATAATAATTCACACCCGAAACATACGCTATGAGCAATGCCACATCACAACATTCAAGAATTATTTCAACAAAATCAAAGTATCTCTTCAGTCATGTACCATGATAGCAAAGTAGCCGATAGACCTTATAGATTTTATGACTGATTATCTTGGCTAGTTGCCAAACTTATAAGGTGATCAATTTCAAGGATATGAGTGCCATTTTAGACCATTAGAACTATTCTACCTTGATAAGGAGACAAGAGAACTATAATTCCGATTCTTCCACTTTCTGGCTATGATGAACCTGAACAATAAATCTGACCTTTATTAGCCTTTATCTGTAAGATGGGGCTGGAGCGATAGCACAGCGGTAGGGCGTTCGCCTTACAAGCGGCCAACATGGCCGACCCGAGTTTGATTCCTCCGCCCCTCTCGGAGAGCCCGGCAAGCTACCGAGAGTATTTGATATGCCAAACACAGTAACAACAAAATCTCCAATGGAGACATTACTGGGCCCGCTCGAGCAAATCGACAATCAACGGGAGGGCCTTTATCTTATCTTATCTTATCTGTAAGATGGGGATTAGCATCATTTTAGCTACTTATGGCCTCTTGTTATTTCCAGCTCTATAAATTATTCTTTGAGGGGCCAAAGAAATAATACAGCAATGGGGAAAGGGGTAAATGTGCTTGCCTTACATATGGCAGACCTGGTTTTGATCTGGAGCACTCCTTATAGTCCCCTGAGCACACCAGGAATGATCCCTGAGCGCAGAGCCAGGAGTAAGCCTGAACACTGCTTGATATGGCTGCCAAACCAAACCAAAACAAAACAAAATTATCCTTGAATCCATCATACTGGCCCTCATTTTTTTAAAAAAAGGGTTGACTATCCTTAAAATGTGTCTACATGGGACACAGAGTGAACTTAGTATAAACTCTTGCTTCCTTGAGAAAGGATTTCAAAGCCATCTTCCTGTACAAAGACAGAGACAATGTTCTGGGTCGAGAGGGATAGTTCTTTCCTAATTGAAACAATAGAGTTAATTAGTGAGCAAAAATGCAATTCCCCAAATAAGGTTCTGGCAAGGACATTTTGATTCAGGATTACCAAGAAATCCTTAATGGTCACAGAAAGGTTGTCTCTACACCAGCAAAGCAAAATGTACCTTGGCAAGATCTTCTCAGAGTACTCACAATGGACGTATTTTCTCAAAACGACAAGACACACACTTGCCTAACAATCTCCTTTTTAAAAAATATGCTTCACTTTACCATTGAAATATTATTAACTAAAATATAAAATTATACAAAAATTTTACCTAGAGTAGATAATCCTCATTATATTATGTTAAGATTGTCAGCAGACTCCAACAAATATCTCTTCTTGAAAATAAAAACCTCATAGGCTTTGGCTTACAAAAGTACCTCATCTTGAAGGAATGAGAACAGAAACAAGTATTTGTCTCTTTCTCTCAAGTAGCTGTTCACTGGGAGAAAGAGCACAAAACTGGGAGTTAATGCACAGATTACTATCGGTCACGGTCCTCCCGTTGTTCATCGATTTGCTCAAGCGGGCCCAGTAACGTCTCCATCGTGAGACTAGTTGTTACTGTGTTTAGCATATTGAATACGTCATGGGTAGCTTGCCAGGCTCTGCCATGCGGGGGAGATACTCTCAGTAGCTTGCCAGGAATCGAACTCGGGTCAGCCATATTGACTGCGTGCAAGGCAAACGCCCTACCGCTGTGCTATCGCTCCATAATTAACATTTAACAGCTCCATAGTAGGTGTGGGTACTATGCTAACCATGAGAGACACACAAGAGAGTAGTTTCCTCCAAAGGATCTAGCCATATATTTAGGGAGACAGTCTCAGTAAACAAACAAGCAAAATCACATGACAACATAAGCTCAATCTTATTTCCCATTATGCAAATTAATAATAAAAGATTTCCCAATCTTTTCCCAAATAAGGGAACTCTTTAATTTTCCTCTAACTTTACAATTGTCTATAGGGAAAGGAAGGAAGTACTCTTATAATGTTTCTTAAAATCAAATATAGAAAGCCTTGAGAGTAATAAATAGCAAAAAAAATGTTACGATAGGCAGGAAAGATCAGAGGAGGAGGAGTTACATGGTTTATCCACCTCACAGCTTGTGGAAGGACACTCTGTTACGAAAGACCAGGAAAGAAGGTCTTTAGTTAGGGGCCACGGCAGGTCAGAAGAGTTGATTGACCTAATGGGTGTGTCCGAGAGAGCTAGGAAAGGAAACAAGGCGTAGTCTAAAGAGATTATGTCACAAGGTAAGAATCTAAAAATATCAGAACAGGAGGTGCAAAAGCCTCGCTGTATGAGACAATAAGCTCAAAACAGAGCTCTCAGCCAATGTTAGGGTCCAAGAAGGCCTGTCTCAATCTATTGCCTGCTTTGCAACCTCAATATATTTCCAAGATTGGAGGAGCAAAGAAGTAGAAAGTCTGCAAAGAGCAGTGGCAGAATAAAATGTTTTAAAAGTAAAATCAACACCAAATCCAACCAGGTTTGTTCAGGTTTAGGGCATTTGGGAATAGAAATCTTTATTTATTCTTCAGCCAATCATTTTCTAGCCCCCTTTTAGACGTCTGCATTATTATCTGGATTGACACCGTTTTTATAAAACTTACCTTCCCAGCCTAAAATACTGTTGGTACCTGGGTATATAAAAAACTGCTAGAGCCCTATCCCAACAATATCATTTTTATTAAAGGACACTCAAATATAAAAGGACAATTGGGCAGATAAAATCCAGAATGACCTCACACTCTTGCCTTCAAGATCGCTCCTCTGATCTCATCACTGTCTCATTGTTCTCCCATTTTTATGTACTTTCTTCATTTATATCATTTATTTTCTACATTTACTCTCTGCAAATCACATTAGTAACCACTCTCTGGCTTCTTAGGGCCATCAGGAAATACTTGATAGAGCCTAGGTCACCTAGTTTGCCCTGCCCTACTACCAATGTGAAAACCAGCCTCTGGAGTAGAATAAACCAAGAACAATATCTATAGAACATACCAAGAAGGTTCCATCTCATCACTTCCTACTTGGAGCTTTATGTATTTTTGAAATGGATTTTATAAAACTCTTAGCATTTGCACAAAACCCATCAAATATATCAGAACTGATTGAATCTGACAGATTCAGGACTACTTATTAAGGTTAATGTTGAACATAACTTCATCATAAAGTAAAATCACATTTATTTCATTGCTTAAATGTCTAGGATTTTCAATTTAACATATATTGAACATCTACTAGGTATCAGGTTCTGCTAAGCACAAGGAGCATAAATCTGAATAAATATGGTCAAGATATTCTCGTTCTTGAAGCAGTCCCAGCCTAGCAGACAGAGAGATAGCCCCAAAGTCAGTACTGAATATAAACCTAGTATTGCAGAACACTTAAACAAAATCTGAGTTAGACTTTATATGAACACAGATAAGGTAGCACCTTTCAAATTCTACTGCTATCTGCATGTTAAAAAATAAACAAAACTATATGAAGGGGAGAATATCTGTTCTTCTGTGATCAAGTTATTTCATCATCCGATCAGTCAAATTTTAACTTTATCAGTTGTATTTGTTAAATGAGTCTGACAATATTTACGTAGGACTTCGCCACCGAAGGCTGTGGAGAAGGCACCCTATTCTGAAATCAGGGCAGTGTTCTGAGCTATGTCAGGCCCACATACCCATTTTATGGAAGCAATAACAAATGGAAGAGAGGCTGTGCCATGGAGCTTGGAAATCCAAGCTGGTCCAAGCCTGAAATCAGACTAAGTCTGCCAGATTCTGGTCTCTCTGAATTTCCCTTGGAAAGAACGGTGAGCAGAACAAAGATAACGCTTGGCAATCTGAACTCAAGCCACAGCTCTCTGCCAGGCTGCACCCCTGCCCCAAACCAACGCTCAGCAGACTGACTTCTGTGCAGTGCTCCCGCAGCCCAGGGTCTGTGATTATTTAAATCATTAACAGGCTCTATAGATGTCATGCTGTGAATGGCCTTGTGATGCGGGAAGACAGTTACACCTTGGGAGATCTTTAGCAGATAAACTGAAAACTCGGCTGTGTGAATTTTCTCTCTGCCATAATTAGCAGCAGATGGGCGACTTTTATGGAGCCACCTGTCAGCAGGAAGACTCTCCTTACAGTTTCGAGTTTCTAGAAGGAGTGGGATTAAAATAGAGCTGCGCTGTTGGCTTCAAGTACTCTCAAGGGTCCCAGATGTCATGGGATCTGTGAGCCTGACAGACAGGAGCAGCGGCCACTCCTCCTGAGTGCTGGCTCACCTGGGCAGTGGGAGCACACGACGCTGTTTCTCAGCAACTTTCGGGCAGGATCATTCCCGAAAACGCGCAGAGCCAGCCAGGAGGCAGCCGGTGCTGAAACGCTCCCTTTTACTAACCTTTTTATCCAATTTGAAAATACAAATAGAGCTCTCAGGGTGTAATTAGCGGCAATGACTCTTAATACCTGCTTTCCAAATCTGACCTTAATGGACATTCATTAAAATGGGCTCTGACTTCAGAGCCGCGTTAGCAGAAAATGGAAAAGTCCATCTATCAATGTCAGCTCCCATTTTCCGCGTCATCATTCCTGGAAGAAAGAGGCCTGCAAGCGTGCACAGGGGCACTGCGTGGGGACCAAAGTGGAACTGCAAAGAGCTACGCCCAAAGGCGGCGCCTGAGTTCGCTTGAAGATCACTGGGCGCCTAGAGAGAGACTCAGCCCACAGCACTAGCCCCAGGGCACCCTGCGTGCCCTCCCTACCAATTGGCTCTGTTGCCTGAGCTTAGGAGATGCAAGGCCTAGGCTTTTCCCACTCTACAAACCAAAGGCAAAAACATCCTATCTGCTGCCATAAGTCACAAAGGGAATGAGGTCTGCAAATCTGGAAAAGTATCTCCACTGGAATGGCCAAAATCAGTGTTTTAAGTGTGTTCATATCCATGGCAATGGGCGAGAGGCAGCAGTTGAACCCTCTGAGGTTTTCATAAGTTCACTACAAGAGGTTGCATGGCTGCTGTTTTGTTGGGTTAGTGATTTCCATACCACAGCAAATAAGACACTTGACCTGGACTTGAAAGGTAAGGCCCCCCTGAGCAGGCCTCCCCTGGAAGCAGAGATAGACACACACTCTTCTTAGGCTTTGAAACCATGAGCGGAACTAGGGAACGGTGAGGAAGAGCCATGGAAAAGGAATCATTTGGACAGACCCACTGCCCTGTCTCAGCTAGTGGTTCCATGTTTTTCTGATGCTACCCACTGAAATTGGGAGCCAGGGCCCTGTGGGACAGACGGGCCAGGACCAAGACAGGTGGGAGTGAGGGCCAGCTTGTTTGCATTTTCAGTAGTCCCAGAAGAAGATGGTGAAAAGGGGACTCTGCTTTTCCACCATTAGACTTCCTAAGTCCTTGTATCAATAAGGAATAAAGGCCCCTAAGGACAGAAAGATGCTTCTCTGAGTTCAAAGTTGGTTACAAGAAGGGGAAAAAAATCGACACAATGGGTGGTCCAGTGACAGAACTAAAATTCTATACAGGATCTAAATTCACCTAAATTTTCTCAAGGGTGGATTTTTCATCCAATTTAATTTGGATAATTGAGGCTCCATCTGCTCTTAGTCACGCTGCCTGAACTTTATCTGATGTGAGATTTGTTTGAAGCCTCTTCAAGTTCTGTCCCAGCCTCTTCCTTTGCTGAGCACTTGGTAGGGCTCAGGCAAGGCTTTGGTGTTTTCTTGAACCTTTTCAACTCCAATCTTCTCAGAAAAACCATCAGGGAGTTGTTTATGGTACCAGCTTTACACAGGAACAAACTGAAGTTCAGACCAGTTACATCATTTTAATCAAGCCCCGAAATCAGGATGGTTGCTTGGCTGCCCCTGCTGCAATCCAATTCTTTTTTGTTCACTGCACAGGTAATTCTAGCAAAACCTAGTCCTGCCTTCTCAACAGCCAGTTTTTAAGCTCAAGTCATGTATTATATTTTCAGGCATGCAATTGTTTTACTGGTTGTTTGATGATTATGCAGAAGTAGTGTTGCTTCCTACCTTTTAAATGTTACATTATTTTATAAACATTTTCATCATCTGATACTCCACTGATCATTAATGTGCTCCTAAAACTTAATATTAAAGGGACCAGTAATAATGACTGATGAATGAGTGAGTCCCTGGAAGAAGTGAGTTTCCTCACCCACAGTGCTATAAGAAGACCAAGACTTGCTGTGTTTTAGGAAAGGGCCACCCACCAGGCCTGCAATGACTTTGCCACAGCAGTACTTGGGGCTCTGTCTCTATTTGCTCAGCCAGAGGATAAGAGATATCATCATGCTCCCTGGTCACAGCTAAACTCATGTACAATTCTTGGTTTACCTCATATCAGTTTTTGATAATATTCCCTTCCACTTCCTTTCAGTGTGGGTCTGTGTCCTTAACTGACAAGAATTTTTCTCCCTGGTATTATAAATAGATGAACTTGACGTACTGTATTCATTTACGTTTAATGACAACTTTAGTTTACAAATGAGTAGTGCCAAGTCCAGGCTCTAACATCTTTGTTTTTGTAATGGCAGCATGTAAGCGATGCCAAACACAGTGCAGAATCCTGTCTCCCCATTGATTGTATTTGTTGTTTGGGAAAAAAAAAAGAAAGAACACTTCTTGAACATCTACCTTGGGTCACATTTTTGCATTTCATCCTGGGAGGGAAATGTGCTTTTCTCTGTTTTAAAGAGAGAAAAATCTGGGGGTATGTTGCCACTAGCAGGTCAACCTGTACCGGTGGGGCGAGGGCATCAACAGCCTGATGGTGCCTTCAGACTTCCAGATACCCCAAAATTGCCACTGAGTCTTTGGCCAAACCCCAGCAACTTAGGACCAAGTTTACCAAGAAATTAAACAGCCAAAAGTTAGGTATGTGGGAACCACACCCACAAATCATCTCTGACTCAGCTATACAAGCTCATTTATTGGCCTTATTTCATAGATCCATAAATATCAAAAGAGATCAAAAGTTGCAGTTAGGGCCAGTGGCACAGCTCAATGCAAGTGAGTGGGCACCCCTACAGGGCACATGCCAATAGTTTATTTCTCTGGAAAAGATAGAAACAAGGGCCATGATCCAAAGACACACAAAATCTCTGAACCGAGCATCTCCCTGCAGAGATGCCTCCTGATTTTAAGCCAGGCTGACTGCTGACTCCACCAGGGTGCCTCAGACAGGGGCAGATGTCATTCCTCCACCTCTCCCCTAAGACCTCAGGGGCCAACTTCCAAAATCCAATGAAATGTGCAGGTCCAGAGATGGCAAACTCTATGTCTCTAGGGGATAGGGGATGGGTCGGTCACTTTCATCCCCCATCCCCATGGGAACCTGGAGATCATGCCCACAAACTGCCTTCAGCTGCTACTTACGCTCCTTAACGGCCATGATCCAGAGACACACAAAAGAATCTTAAACCGAGCATCTTGCTGCCGAGATTTTTCTAGACCCTAATTATCTAAAATTTTAGAATTCCAGGACCTCTAATGCCATTTATAACAAGCAATATAAAAGAGAATATGGGGGAAATTATCTGCCATAGTGGCAGGGGTGGGGTGGGGTGGGGGGGATACTGGGGACCTTGGTGGTGGAAGATGTGCACTGGAGGAGGGTTGGGTGCTTGATCATTGTATGACTGATACTCCACAAGAAAGCTTTGTAACTATATCTCATGGTGATTAAAAAAATAATAAAATTAAATTAACATCTGAATAATAAAAAATGTACTGTGCTCATGCCCAATTCAATCAGCTTAATCAATAGTTTAAAATAGCATTGGTCCACATTCACTTGATCACTTGATCACTTGACATCCATCAGTTTGCTCTAGTGGGCGCCAGTAACATCTCCATTTATCCCTGTGGAGTGCTAGTGTAGCCCAATGGCGTCTGCTCTCTCCAGGAACACGAAGAACCTCAAACTGATCAGGGTCTTGAGGAAGAAATCTGACCATCTCATAGGTGGGCAGCCACATGATCTTTTGACGTCCTGTGGAATACAGTCAGTAACGGCTCTAGACCAGTGGTCATCTCCAAATCGCATTACATGTCCAGCCCATCTGATTTTCAACGCCTTGGCAAACAAGACAGAGTCCCTGATTCTCTATTGTTGACAGAGGTCCGAACTTCGGATTCACTCTCTCTAATTTAAGTGAAACATGATACTCCAAGCATAACTTTTTTGATTCCTCTTTGGAAGACCCAAATAGCTTTCTCACCCTGTTTTCGTAGGGTCCAGGTCTCTGAGGCATATGTTAATGCAGGAAGAATGGTGCAATCGAAGAGATGTGCCCAGAGCTGGAGGTTCTTTGTCCTCTTAGCTATTTCTTCGATGCTCTTGAAGGCATTCAAAACCGCTCTTTCTCCTGCGCAACTCAGGTGCCAGGTCATTCATCATGTTGGCTTCTTGACCTAGGTACACATAATTGTTGCATTCAGAGATGTTCATTCTGTTGAGAGCGAATGAAACATCAGGAACAAGACCATTTCTCATAAACTGTCTTGGTGAGATTCGGCTGCAGTCTGACCTTTCCACACTCATGGTTGAAGTTGGCCAGCATTTGTGCCGCTTGGCTAATGTTTGGTGTTATTAGAATGATGTCATCACCAAAGAGGAGGTGGTGTAGTTGCTGGCCGTCTATCTTCACTCTCATTCCTTCCCATTCCAGTCATCACATGATGTTCTTGAGGGTGGCACTGAAGAGTTTTAGTGAAATGATATCACCCTGATGAACCCCTCTCTTTACATCGATGATCACTTCCTTGTACAATGGTGTGATCCTGATGGTGAATCCATAATACAGCTCACTGAAGATCCTGATGTATTGAGTTTGAATGCCCTGTTTGGCTGGGGCTTTGATGACCGCTTCAGCCTCAACAGAATCAAAGGCCTTCTTTAAATCAATGAACATGAACGTTAGACAGAGCATGTCAAGAACAGGGCATCTTGAACTCCCAAGAAACCTCAATCAGCTTGGTTACCGTGTGGATATGGTTGATCATGCTGAATCCTTTACAGAACCCAGCTTGCTCGAATGGTTGTCCTTCATCTAGTGTTCTGCCAATCCTATTCAGGATGACTCGAGTGAACAGCTTGTAGACAACAGACAGATCAGGCAATAGTTGCCAATGTTGTGGATGTCTCCCTTCTTGTATAGTAGAATGGTCCTGCTGGTTTTCCTTTGGGATGGAAACTTGCATTCAGACAGGTAGCGTGTGAAGAGCCAAGCCAGTGTATTTATGAGTACTGATGACTGGTTCTTCAGGTGTTTGGGTCTGACCTTGTCTGGGCTGGGTGCTGTTCGCTTCTTTACCAAGGGAATGACATGTCAGATTTCGGAAGGGAGAATGTTGGGGATGACATATCCATCCCGCGGAATTTGTTATGGGGGCAGGTGGACGTGGCTATTGAAGAGATCCGAGTAGAAGTCATGGATAATCTTCTCCATTGCCCTTCTGGAAGATGTGATAGATCCATCAGGATGTTGGAGGGCAGTCATCTTGGTCTGGTAGTTGGTGAAGGACAGGCAGGTGTTGCGAATGCTTTTCCCTGCTTCTGCCACATCGGCCAGCACTGCTGTTCTTCTCTCTTTGAGGTTTATCTTTATCACTTCTCTGCACTGCTTTCAGAGCTTGGACATTCACCTGTGGTTGCCTAAGGCTCGCACCAAGCCACGTTGGCGAATGAACTCAAAAATTTTTGAAGACAGGCATCTTTTTGTGGCTCTCTCTCTCTCTCTCTCTCTCTCTCTCTCTCTCTCTCTCTCTCTCTCTCTCTTCCTCGCACAATCATATTCTTCATCAATGTTGTCAAGGACGACATCTTCCCATGTTGCCCCAAAAGAGCTCCCAGTTGGTGGTCGCTCTGGGAGTTCTCGTCTAAAACTTTGCAGCCCTTTCTCCCTGCTCTGTGAAGTAGAATTTTGCATGAAGGAGACAGTGGTCCGATTCCATTTGGAATTTTGGTACAACAGTGACATTGGTCAAGCAAAACTGTCAATTGAATATGATATGGTCAGTTTTTTTGTGAAACTGTCCACCAGGAGACTCCTATGTCCAACGTTTAGATTCAACCTTCTGGAACTGTGAGTTACCATGCATTGCCTTGGTCGACATAATGAACTCAGACAGTCTCTCAACATGTTCCTTTCATTCTAAGGCATGGGTCCTAATATGGAATTCTTCGGCTGATCTTCTCGGTCCTATCTTGGCATTAAAATCACCCACAATGATCTTGTAGAAGGTGTGGTCTTCTTTATAGAACTTCTCCAGCTGCACGTAGAACTTCTCAATTTCTTCTTCATTGTAATTGGAGGTTGGTGTGTAGACAATGAAGATAGGAACTGCCAGCAGTGAGCCACATCTATTCAAGTATTATCATCCATTTCAGGCTGTTAGACATTCGAATCAATCAATGCTCATGGCCAAGTTTGTGTTGACAAGGACTCTGACACCACCAACGTCTCCTACATTAAAAAAATAATATAAAGAGAAGAAAATCCAAGATCTAGAAATCTATCCCATCTAACCAGGGAACACTGTGGGAAGAGATGAGATTCAAGCCCAATTAGGACATCATGGCTAAAGCTTTCTTCCATTTTCCATGATTTTGATGTCACAAGAAGTCCAGTTTGTGTTGTACAGAACAATAGGGAGAGGAAAGAAGAGGAACATTAAGTATCTGTAGACTCTAGACACTGACTTGAGATCCAGAAGGTGCCTAGAGACTCAGGATTGTGTGCAACAACAGCAGAATTCTCGGAATGACTGTCACTCCTAACCTTACCACAATAGTGTCCACAGTTCCCTGCTTCCCTTTCTCTCCCAAGATGGAGACAGCCTCCCCCTTTTCAAGACAGGAAAGATTCGGTGCCTGTAGTGTCTATTACCAAGTTGGTATTTCTCTAGGTGACTGGAAAGCTTCTTACTACACCCTGGTCTTATCAGCTACCTTGGAAATAAGAAGTGATGGTGCACAGCAAAGGTTCAGCCCAGACCTGTAGCTAAAAGAAAGCTGTGTGTTTTGAAGAAAGCATAGGGGGACACCAGTGACCCAAGGACTGTATCTGAAGAATGAAGAGGAGATAGAAACCTGGTCTGTTTCCCTGAACAAGGGTCAGGGTCCTGTGATAGCATCAGAAGGGTTTCTGGTGAGATTGGCACTACCTTGACAAAAGAAATATGCCTTCTCTGGATAAATGTTCTCAGCTTTCCCCAGAGGGGTGGAAACCCAGAGGACATCAGCTCTAAGCTTGTTTGCTTCTTGCCCCGTTGGAAATCTTGGGTGATACCTTCATAAGTTCGTTCAAGCTTTGAAATGATGTGTCCTTATATGTGTTCCTACAACTTTGGCTAGTTCAGATCTTAGCATTAGAAATTTTCCACTCTCAGGGCTAGAGCGATGGCACAGCAGGTAGGGCATTTGCCTTGCACGCGGCCAACCCGGGTTCGATTCCCAGCATCCCATATGGTCCCCTGAGCACTGCCAAGAGTAACTCCTGAGTGCAGAGCCAGGAGTAACCCCTGTGCATCGGCGGGTGTGGCCTAAAAAGTAAAAAAAAAAAAAGAAAGAAAAACAAAGAAATTATTTTCCACTCTCCCAAAAGCCCCAGAAAAGATAAGATCTTACAAAGCTGATGGGCTCCTTCCCCATCCCACCTTCAAATCACATTTGAATAAGATTGAGAAAGGATTTACCTTGTTATTGGCCTTCTTCCAAGAAAAACTGAAGGCAGGAGCACACCATCAGGAGGACCTAAGACATTTCTCAAGGCACTCCACCAAGCATGCATACCCCACCCTTCCCTGCATCCCATCTCCTGATGCCCAGAATAGCTCACTCAGGAGCAGCAAGCTCTGCAGATTTCCCTCCCTGGTATTCCTGAGCCTCGTTCTACCCTGAGATGCGATGTCTCTAGCAGTACTCAAAGGGCATACTCCACTGAGTGTGGATGTGATTATTTGTCCATAAAACATGAGATTGGGGGAAGGGGCAGAGAGGCAGAAGGAGAGAGAAAGAGAATGCCGGTGAAAGGGAGCATAAATAGTTAATTTGATGATGATTTAGAATGACTTCGGTTGCTTCTTGAGATATAAAAGCAGCCGCGAGTGGAGAAAATACTAAAATAGGGTCTCACACAGGCATTTCATTTAGATTTAATAAGACTGATTATTAAGAGCATATTTCATGACGATTAAGAATTCTGACAGTCTCCCATCCACCAACTTTAATGTGCACCACAAAAATTAAAATACTTATTTATACAACTAAAGTGCTAATAAGTTCATTTTGAGAAATTCTCTGAACTTGCAGAGGCTTTAACTTTTTATAGGGGAAGAAGAGAAACTCTCAGGATTTGGGAAACCAGAGGGAGCCCTAGGAGAAATTTCTATTAGAGTCCCCCACCTCTACATAACTAATTGAAAAATAGAATCAGGCCCCCAAGTCCCTCCCAAGCTGGATGTACACACACACAAACACACAGATGCACACAGGTGCTTGCACACACACACATAATCGCAGACACACAATTGCACATACAGAGATACACATAAAGACACACATGAACACATGGGACACAAAAACACAGTCACACAGATACAAACACAAACACACAGACACAGTTACACACAAAAATGCACATACGAACAAACAGACACACAATCACACAAAGACACAGACAAATCACACACACCTTGCCCATCAGCTAATGCCTCACTGCCTCCTTTACTCTGACAGCACAGGGTCAGAGACGGTTACCCGATTTCTGCCATTCATTCCTTACAACCTAACTGCCCCTTGCCGGTCCTCCTCTGAAGCAGGAAAACACGAGGATGCCACTCCCTGCCACTGGAAACTTCTAGAAGAGAGCTGGTGTCTTCACTCCTGCTCACACAGCTACTTTTACCAGCAGCCTCTCACTGCCTTTACTCTTGTCCATGCTCGGTTTGCAGCACTGCCCACATCCAGCCTGGTCTCTCAGGGGCAGCCTGGTCCTCCTGGCCCTCCAGCACTGTTCCACTGGTTTTCATGGCCAGTGCTCAGCAGAAGCCCTGATCCTGGCTTGTCAGCTCTGGCACGGACTTTCCATGGAAAGAAGCCCTTTATTCTTCTAAGTATTGGCTGTGCCCTGGTAGACAAAGGCAGATTTGTGCCCCTGTGCTATGGAGGAACCTAGGATGGGCAGACCCATCCTCTCTCTCAGAAACTGTGGAGTAGAAGAAGCTCCTGAATCCCGCAGGCCTCCCTACCCCCTAACCCCACATGTCTCAAGCTTTCCTTGAGAAGCCCTGGCCTCTGTCAAAGGGTCACTATCATCCTGATAAGTTCATCAGAAGTGACAAGTCTAATCCCAGGGACCTGCCAGGCTTAGCAAGGCCCCTGTTTTGGACCCTGTTGAGTGAACACTGCATGTGAAACATCTCTCCAGATGCCCTCCAGCGCCAGCCCACTCCTGCTGGCTTTTACCAGTGTGATAGGGCCAGGGTCTTTGCTGACTGTGCTTTCTGCCCTCTGTCCCCTTAGTCACACCTGTCCCTAACCTAAAAATCCTTTAAATCTGTCTCCAGCATCCTGGTGCCCCTCCAGGACATCATGAACCGGACCAATGCCTTGAATGTAGGTGGAACAATGAAACATTTGAGAGCAGAAATAGCTGTTGCTCTACGTGCCCTTTGTTCTGTGGCCGAGGTTATGACATCCCTGGGAAGCCAGAATAGGAGCTAAAGACATGCCACAGCCAGGCACTGTGGTTCCAGACAGCAAAAGAGCCCAGTCTCCAGAGAGCCTCAGGAGCTGGGAAGAGGGCAGGCAACCAGGCTCACAGGCTGGACAAAAGGGATCTCTGTCACTCCTGCATCCCAGAGAACTCCAGCCTCATGAACACATGTTGGGGTGTGGAATCCATTCTTACACTTGTGCTCTGGCTGGCTGTGGAGACAGCTGCCAAACTTGGCTTGCAGCCCCCACCGCTCTGGGCTGAAGCCAGGAGGATGGCTCCTCGTACTTATATGTACTTGGGCAAGTCACTTCACCTCGCTGAACATCAGCCTCCTTCTCTGTAAAACTAATATCTCCCTTGCAGATGGAAGTTTAAAGAGAACAAAGGATCTGACCCTATCAAAAAGGCAAAAGGTACAGAAGGGGAAATAGCTTCAGGGACAAAGTTATCTATCAATTCCTATACTCTTTCTTTTCCTTCCAAGGAAAAACTAGAGAGGGTCATAATTGAAAAGAAAAATTGGTTCTACATGAAGTATTTAGGAGGAGACCTCTGTGGAGTCCCCCTATGGCCATTATTAAAAACCACGCAGTCAGGGAATATTGCAGGAAGTCTTCAGCAACTGCCCACAAGACCTTTATGGTAGAGATGAAGAAATGAAGAAACGAAGACGAGGGGAGGTCAGTGGGGAAGAAGCTGCCCAGGACATTGAGTACATCTCTCTAGCTAAGCCAGTATTAGCGCCTGGGCCTCCTGATGCCCAGCTCTGACCTCGTTTTGCTTCATCAAACTGCCAGGGAACAAAATCCACGGGAAATGATGCTCTTCTGACCTCCAAGGAGCTTCTGCCTAGCGAGCTAAGGCCATATTAGCACGAACATGCACTGTGTGAACCAACAACCCCAATCCACTTAAGACTCATTTGTATCTCACTGAAATGGAGGCTCTTCAAAGAGATGAAGTGGAAAGAAAAGATTACAATTTCTTTCACAACACATATATACCTTAGCTTTTCTGGAGAGAGAAAAATTGTTCCTTTTTAATTTACATCAAGTATGATTCAGGATGAATGATCTGGGTTTTATTTTTTCAAATGTCAGTCCAGGTGACCTGTATCTGTGTAAGCATATGAATATAAGGTTATAACAACATTTGAAAGGATCCAAAAAAAGTGTTTTGCCACAGTTAAAGTGTGATCAAAACATATCATTTCAGGAGTCATAATATTTATCATTTTAATATTAATAATGTCATTATGCATAAAGCACCATACAAGGAATAATTCTATTAGGATTCTATTAGGACTATAAAGATACCCATACAGGGAGAAAGAGAAAAATGCTTAGAATATGAAAGAGAGAGGGAGAGAGAGAGAGAGAGAGAGAGAAGCAGTAGTGTCACTAGCACAGAATCCAATTTGTTTTCTTTGCAAATATTTAAAGCAACCATGCATTCCCAAAGATAGGGGCAGAAATCGACAAGAAATGGGAGCAATTTATTTATGACTCATATGTCCTTTAAGTCAGTAAATGAAACTTACCTAAAAAGAAACTGCTTTATGGCTTATGGTCCTTTTAATTAAACTTACAAAATGCTTCCGGGAGGCCAAGAACAAACCCCTCTGAATCAGGACTGGTCAAGAGGAACAGTATGATGGCATTTCCTGTAGCCTGGTGTGACAGGCATATGCTGCATTGACCTTATATGTAGAATACAGTAGAAATAAAGGGAACTATTGAACTTGTGTCTGTAACAGTGAGAAAATGGAAGCACAGGTCACAACAGAGACAGTTTGGGAGAGAATATAAAAAGCTGAGCTGAGGAGACAGGGTGCTGACATTCGGGACTTCGGAGTGCCCTGGTTTCAATCACAGATTTAACACCAACTGGCTCTGTGAGTCTGGAGAAATGATATCAGTGCTCTGCCTCTGTTGTCCCTTCTGTTAAGAAAAAAAATCACACAGTACCTACCTCACGGGGTGGTTGTGAAAATTGAATGAGATAAATCCCACGAGGAGCTCAGCCCAGTATTCACTATGCTGTTGTGATGAGGTTTTGATGATTTAGGCTGCCTGCATGTCCTG
Source organism: Sorex fumeus (assembly GCF_029834395.1). Lineage (NCBI taxonomy): Eukaryota > Metazoa > Chordata > Mammalia > Eulipotyphla > Soricidae > Sorex > Sorex fumeus. Next base: position 11,780,297 of record NW_026606138.1, on the reverse strand, counting down.
CACAGGCTGCAAGACAGCAGGCCACACAGTCTGCCTTGAGGCACTGTCACCTGAACAATGAAATCTCTCAGTTTCCAGTTCTTTGGCTGCAAAGCTGCAGTATTGGAATCATCCTGAAGTTAGAGATGAATCCAGCTTCCAGGTTAGTGGCCAAGGAGGTGACTCTTGAAGCTTTGAGGCCCTGGGTTTGGTCCCCTGGCACTGCAAAACCAAAAAGCAAAATACAGATACCAAGAGTTTTCCTGGACCTCATCTCATTTGTAAAATGGCCAAATGAGTACAATAAAGCCAGGTTTGCAGTGTTGTTATCTGGATGGATACCATATCCAGAGTGGGAAACTCTAGGTGTGAGTCGTCAGATACTCTCTGAAGGTGATTTCTTTTCCTCAGTCTTTTAGTTGCCTCAAAGCGGAGGGATAGGGAAAATCTCAACCCTTAAACAACATACACAACTATTTTTTAAGAAAATAAAATCCCAGAAATTTCAAAATAATACTTAGAGTATTTCCTCTTTTGCCTATCTTCATCTTCAGAATGTGTCTTAGGAAAAAACAGTCAGCATGCATTTGTGTTTGCTTTTCACGGTAAATTCAAAACCTTTACTCAAACTTGAAGCCGCTGCCTTAAGGAATCCATCCTCCTGTACCTGTCATTATGGCCATTTTCTTTTCTAGTGGTGTAGCCACGGGGTGTTTCTAGTCACATTTTCCATGCTAAACAACCACAAACCCAAGAAAAGATTTACATTTTTTTCCTATAAAATGGAAACTTTAAGGTTCTTTTCCATTTTTTTCAGTTTCCTACCACATTGACAAAAGGTATTAAACTCAAGATGTCAATGCTGTTATCACTAGAAACAGATTTTCCAAATGCTTAACGAAGTTAAACTTAATTCACATACTCGGGCACCCCAGAAAGGCAGTGTATCCATAAATGAAGACTGAGTGAGAGAACTTCTGGAGTTAAGGGCATTGTGTGGAGTTCCATGTTGTAATTATTCAGTACAGTCCTGATGTTTGTAATCACCTTGAGTGTGTATCTCTAAGAAGGGCCCTTGGGGGCAGTCCCCAATCACTGCTGAGGATGGCCCTAATTTAGTCTGTACAACTGGAGGTAGAAACCAGAAGTTGGAGATAATCCAGGTTTTGATAGAGAACTTGGAGCTCAAGTTACAGTCAAAATCATGCTATCTCCTTCCTAAACAACTCTGTCCACTCAATGAAGCCTGATCTTGGAGGTGTCACCTTTCAAGCCACCAGGTTTGGTCTCACCTACCTTCCCTAGTCATTCTCCCAAAGGCATAATATTTCTATCATCACTACATCTTACTGCCCTGAAGGCACTGTCAACTCTTCCATACTTTTGATCCCTGACTGTTTCTATAATGATTCTTTTCCTCTTTTATTTAAAAAAAATTAAACAATTACTCTCCCATTCTTCCTCCACACACCAACTCCAACAGCTACGTGAAATTGTTTTTAATCTCCCCAGTGAAAGGGCTTGTCAATATCCTGTCACATGCCTGCTTAGAAACAATTCAGTGACTAGCTACTGGGCTTTGGATAAAGACCACAGTCCAACCTAATTTATAGTTCCACATGGTCTGATTCTGGACTCATTTTGAATATTATACTGTTTTGTCAAAGAATTAATTTTTTTGTTGAATCACTATGAGATACAGTTACAAAGCTTTTATATTTCAGTTTCAGTCATACAATGATCAAACACCCATCCCTCCACCAGTACACACTTTACACCACCAATGTCCCCAATATCCAACCCCCATACTAACTCTCCCCCTGCTTCTATGGCAGAAAAATTCCCCCATACTCTATCTCCACTTTAGAGAATTATGGTGTGTAGTACAGATATTGAGAGGCTATCATGTTTGGTCCTTTATCTACCTTCAGCACCCCTCTCCCATCCCAAATGATCCCTCCAACCATCACTGACTTAGTGATTCCTTCTCTCTTCCAGCTGCCTTCTTCCCTGGCTCATGAGGCAGGCTACCAATCATGGAGCAATATTCCTGGCCCTTGTGTCTACTGTCCTTGGGTGTCAGTCTCATATTATGTTATTTTATATTCCACAATCTGACACATCATAAGAAGTCCCTACCCATTTTCCTAATTACCACACCATATTTGATGGAGTTCAGACAGTAGGAAATAAATCATAGAGGGTATATATGTATATATATATATATATTTCTTGGGGAGTCTGGCAAGCTACCGAGAGTATCCTGCCTGCACGGCAAAGCCTGGCAAGCTACCTGTGGCATATTCGATATGCCAAAAGCAGTAACAATAACTGGTCTCATTCCCCTGACCCTGAAAGAGCCTTCAAAATGGCAGCTTTGGGAAAGATGAGTAAGGAGAGGCTGCTAAAATCTCAGGGCTGGGATGAATGGAGACGTTACTGGTGCCCACTCAAGTAAATCAATGAACAAGGGAATGACAGTGATACAGTGATTTTCCACAAATGAATGCAGTCTTTCTATGTATGTTCCTCTTTTTCTGACTCATTTCACTTAGCATGATACTCTCCATGACCATCCACTTATAAGCAAATGTTATAACTTCATCTTTCCTAACAGTTGCATAGTATTCCATTGTGTAGATGTACCAAAGTTTCTTTAACCAATCATTTGTTCTCAGGCACTAGAGTTGTTTCCAGATTCTGGCTATTGTGAACAGGGATGAAATGGACATACAGGTGCAGATGTCAGTTCTACTGTGCTTTTTTGCATCTCTGGGATATATTCCAGAAGTGGTATTGTGGGGTCATATGAAAGCTCAATTTCTAGTTTTTGAAAGAATTTCCATATTGTTTTCCAAAAAGGCTGGACCAGTGGCATTGCAACCAACAATGAAAGAGCGTCCCTTTCTCCCCAAATCCATGCCAGCACTGGTTGTTCTTGTTTCTTTTGATGTGTGCCAGTTTCTGGTGTGAAATAATATCTTATTGTTGTTTTGATTTGCATCTCCTGGTAATTAGCAATGTAGAGCATTTTCTTTCATGTGCCTTTTGGCCATATATATTTCTTATTTGAGGAAGTTTCTGCTTATTTCTTCTCCCAATTTTTGATGGGGTTTGAGGTTTTTTTCTTGTACAATTCAAGTAGTGTCTTTTATGTCCCGGATATCAATCCCTTATCTAATGGGTATTGGGTAAACATTCTTTCCCAAAATATAATGTGTTCTCTCTGTATTTTGGTCACTGTTTCATTTAAGGTGCAGAAGCTTCCTGGTTTAATATAGTCTCATTTTTTATATTTGTTTCAACTGGCTTGGTCAGGCTTGGTCAGTAGTATTTCATCCTTAAAGATGCTTTTAGCTTCAATGTCATGGAAGGTTCTGCCTACATTTTTCTCCATGTACCTATGGATTCAGGTCTGATATTGATGTCTTTAATCCACTTTGAACAGTTACATTTCTCTGGCACTTGAGCCCAGTCTCATGAGCAATTGTTTAATGTATTGATAAGTACCAAGCTATTTCTGCCACAACTTTGCAAATGTTGTTCCTTATAGTGGGAATTTCCTTCCTGTTCTTACCCTTCTTAGCAAGTTAACTCCCATTTTTCCTTGTTAGGTGTTATTTTTAGGGAAGTCTTCAGTGATCTCTGGACCACTCTTATAAGATTCCCTATTTCATTGTTGTTTTGATCTGCATCTCCCTGATGATTAGTGTTGAAGAGCATTTTTTAAAGTGCCTTTTAGCCATTTGGATTTCTTCGTTGAAAAAGTTTCTGTTCATTTCATCACCTCATTTTCTGATGGGATTGGATGTTTTCTTCTTGTCAAATTCAACCAGTGCATTGTATATCCTTGATATTAACCCCTTATCAGAAGATTATTGGGTGAATATCCTTTCCCATTCTGTAGACTGTTTTTGTATTCTCGTCACTGTTGTGCAGAAACTTCTTTGTTTTAGATAGTCCTGTTGGTGCTAAGCCAGGACATTAGGACGAGCCTCTGGACATTGCCCTGTAAGCAGGAAGCAGAACCAAGGACCCACTTTTACATTAAGTGGGAAAGATAAAACATGTGAGTCCGATGACCTGGATAAGTACAACACACTCTCATATGCCCACCTAGTCATATAGTACAAAGCAGTACAAAACAGCAGTTTCCCCCTCTCTTATACATTATTGATCTGTTTTGACCTTCAAGTATCAGTATGATCCTTCTTTGCCCTATGTTTAACCAACCACAAGAATGTGGGGGAATGTAATTTGTAGATCCTATGTGTCCAGCTCCATATCTTCCTCTGACATAGCTTTGACAAGACAAGATATACCCTAATGTTCTTTTGACGAATGCTCATCCTATAACTGTTTGTATGCTCACTGGTGAGTCTTTCTCTGTGATGAAGTCATTAGGATGTAACTGATAAAAAATAAAATAAAATAAAATAAAAGGAGGCCTCTGGCAGTTACTCTTTGCTTCAAGCCAGATCAACACCTTGGCCCTCTGTACTCTCTACATTCTTCTCGCATGTCTTGTATCTGTGCCTCTGACTGAAAGAATATTCATGCAACATAGTCCCTCTTATTTATCTTTGTTTCCACTGCTTGGTCAGTGGTGCTTCGTCCTTGAAGATACTTTTAGCTTCAATGTCATAGAGGGTTTTGCCGACCCTCTCTTTGATGTGCCTTATGGATTCTGGTATGATGTTGAGGTTTTTAATCCATTTTGATTTGATTTTAGTGCATGGTGTTAGGTAAAGGTCTGAGCCCATTTCTTTGCATGCTGTCCAGTTTTGCCAGCATATTTGTTAAAGAGGCTTTCCTTTCTCCACTTCACATTTTGTGATAACTTATCAAAATTATCAAAGATTAGAAGATCGTAAATTTGGGGGTGTGTGTAAGGATGTTCAACCCTTTGACACTGATCTGTGGATCTGTCTTTGTTCCAATACCATACTGCTTTAATTATTACTGCGTTGTAGTACAGTTTGGGGTTGGGGAAGGTGACGCCTCCAATCTTTTTTTCACCAAGAATTGCTTTAGTTATTCGTGGAGGCTTGTTGTTCCATGAATTTCAGGAGTGTTTGATCAATTTCTTTGAAGAATGCCATGGGTAACCTTATAGGGATCACATTGAATCTGTATAATGCTTTGGAGATTATTGCCATTTTGACAATGTTAATTCTCCCAATCCATGAGCAGGGAATGTTTTTCCATTTCCTCATGCCCTCTTTTATTTCTTAAAGTAGCTTTTTGTAGTTTTCTTTACATAGGTCCTTTACCTCCTTAATTAAGCTGATTCCAAGGTACTTGGTTTTCTGAGGCATAATTGTGAACGGGTGCTGTTTGTTTCTTTACCGACAAAATGGCATGTCGGATTTCGGAAGGGAGAACGTTGGGAACGACATATCCATCCTGTGGAATCTGGTATGTCGGCAAGTGGACATAGCTATCGAAGAGATTTGAGTAGAAGTCATGGATAATCTTCTCCATTGCCATTCTGGAGGATGTGATGGATCCATCAGGACGTCGGAGGGCAGTCATCTTGGTTTTGTAGTTGGCAAAGGACAGGAGGGCGTTATGAATACGTTTCCCGGCTTCTGCCGAATCTACCAGTACATCTGCTCTTCTCTCTTTGAGATCTTCCTTGATCACATCTCTGCACTGCTTTGCGAGCTTGGACGTTAGCTTGCGGTTGCCTGAGGCATGCGCCAAACCACGCTGGCGAATTAGCTCAAGAGTTTTCGAAGATAGGCGATTTTTTGTGGCTATCTCTCTCTTGGCGTTCCTCGCACATTCATGGAGGTGCTGAACCAGTCGATCATATTCCTCGTCAATGTTGTCAACAATGGCATCTTCCCATGTTGCCGCAATAGTACCAAAGAGTTTCCAGTTGGTGGTCATTCTGGGAGTTCTCTTTTTGAACTTTGCAGCCCTTTCTCCCCACTCTATGAAGTAGAATTTTGCACGAAGGAGACGATGGTCCGATCCCGTTCGAAATTTTGGGACAACAGGGACATTGGTCAGGCAAAACCGTCGATTGAATATGATGTGGTCTATTTCATTGTGGAATCGTCCACCAGGAGACTCCCATGTCCATCGTTTAGATTCTGCCTTCTGGAACTGTGAGTTACCATGAATGGTCTTGGTCAACATGATGAAATCAGACAGTTTCTCACCCTGTTCGTTCCATTCTAGGCCATGGGTCCCGATGTGAAGTTCTTTAGCTGATCTTCTCGGTCCTATCTTGGCATTAAAATCACCCACAATGATCTTGTAGAAGGTGTGGTCTTCTTTTCGTCGGTAAAGAAACAAACAGCACCCGGCCCAGACAAGGTCAGACCTGAACACCTGAAGAACCTGCCGTCAGTACTCATCAATACACTGGCTCGGCTCTTCACTCCCTACCTGTCTGAATGCAAGGTTCCGTCCCAATGGAAAACCAGCAGGACCATACTACTGTTCAAGAAGGGAGACATCCATGACATTGGCAACTATCGCCCAATCTGCCTATTGTCTGTCATCTACAAGTTGTTCACTCGAGTCATCCTAAATAGGATTGGCAGAACACTAGATGAAGGACAACCATGCGAGCAAGCCGGGTTCCGCAAAGGATTCAGCACCATCGACCATATCCACACGATAACCAAGCTCATTGAGGTTTCTCGGGAGTTCAAGATGCCGCTCTGTCTAACGTTCATTGATTTAAAGAAGACCTTTGATTCTGTTGAGATGGAAGCGGTCATTGAAGCCCTAGCCAATCAGGGCATTCAAGCCCAATACATCAGGATCCTCCGTGAGCTGTATTGCGGATTCACTACCAGGATCTCACCATTCTACAAAGAAGTGATCCTTGATGTCAAGAGAGGGGTGCGGCAGGGTGATACCATTTCACCGAAACTCTTCAGTGCCACCCTCGAGAACATCTTGCGACGACTGGAATGGGAAGGAATGGGAGTGAAGATAGATGGTCGGCAACTACACCACCTCCACTTTGCTGATGACATTGTTTTAATAATACCAAACATCAGCCAAGCAGCACAAATGCTGGCCGACTTTGACCGTGAGTGTGGAAAGGTAGGACTACAGCTGAATCTTACGAAGACAATGTTTATGAGAAACAGCCTCGTTCCTGACGCCCCATTCACTCTCAATGGAACGACCATCTCCGAATGCAACAGCTATGTGTACCTAGGTCGAGAGGTCAACATGACAAATGACCTGGCACCCGAGCTGCGCAGGAGGAAGAGAGCGGCTTGGAACACCTTCAAGAACGTCGAAGAAATAGCTTAGAGGACGAAGAACCTCCGGCTCCGGGCACATCTCTTTGATTCCACTGTTCTTCCTGCATTAACATATGCCTCAGAGACCTGGGCCCTACGCAAACAAGATGAGAACGCTATTCAGGTCTCCCAAAGAAGAATAGAAAGAGCTATGCTTGGAATATCACGTTTCACTCAAATGAGAGAAAGTATCCAGAGTTCTGACATCCGTCGACGATCAAGGATCAGGGACGCTGTCTCATTTGCCAAGGTGTCGAAAATCAGATGGGCTGGTCATGTAATGAGATTTAAAGATGACCTCTGGACTAGAGCTGTTACCGACTGGATTCCATAGGATGTCAAAAGACCGCGTGGCCGCCCACCTACCAGATGGTCAGACTTCTTCGTCAAGATCATGAACGATCGGTTTGAGGCCCTTCATGTTCCCGGAGCGAAGAAATGCCATTGGGCTACACTAGCACGCAACAGGGACAAATGGAGACGTTACTGGCGCCCGCTCGAGCAAATCGATGACTAACGGGAAGTTAAGTGATAAGTGATTAATTGTGAACGGGATTCATGTCACTTTCTTCTCTCACATTATTTGCATATAAGAAAGTCATGGACTTTTGGGTATTGATTTTATAGCCTGAGACTTTACTATACACATCTATTGTTTCTAGGAGCTTCTTGGTAGAGACTTTAGGGTTCTCTAAATATAATATCATGTCATCTGTAAATAGTGAGAGCTTGATTTTTTCCTTTCCTATTTGGATGCCCTTAATGTCTTTTTCTTGCCTAACTGCTAAGGCAAGTACTTCCAGTACTATATTGAGTAGAAGTGGTGAGAGTAGGCATCCTTATCTTGTCCCTGATCACAGAGGGAAACTTCTTACTTTGTCCCCATTGAAGATAATGCTTGCTGTTGGGTTGTGGTAAATGGCTTTGAATATATTGAGTAAAGTTCCTTCAACTCTTATTTTTCTGAGATTTTTCATCATAAACGGTGCTGGATCTTGTCAAATGCTTTCTCTGCATCTATTGATATGATCATATGGTTTTTCTCTTTTCTTTTAATGAGATATAATTTCACACCATAGAGACTGGTACACATCCAAAGGAACAAAAGCAACTGTGTTGGCATGGATATAGGGACACTCTCCTTCACTGCTGGTAAGAATGCTTACTGGTTCAGACTTTTTGGAAAACAATATGTATATTTCTCAAAAGACTAGAAATTGAGCTCCCATTTGACCCAACAATAGCACTTCTGGGAATATTTCCCAGAGATAAAAAAAAAAGTACTGTAGAACTGACATCTGCACTTGTATGTTTATTGCAGCACTATTTACAATAGCCAGAATCTAGAAAAAACCCAAGTGCCCAAGAATAAATGACTGGTTAAAATAACTTTGGTATATTTGCACAAGGATATACTATGCATCTGGTAGAAAAGATGAAATCATAAAATTTGTATATAAGTGGATGGACATGGAGAGTATCATGCTAAGTGAAATAAATAAGAAAGAGAGGAACATACATAGAATGTCTGCACTCATTTGTGGAATATAAAATAATATAATAGGAAACTAACACCTAAGGAGAGTAGAGATAAGCGTCAGGAGGAACGCAACCATGGCTTGGAAAGCAGTTCTCACATGCTATGGGAAAAGGCAACTGGGATAGAGAAGGGAGCACTAAGTAAATGATGGTTGGTGGGCTCTCTCGGGATGGTAGATGCATGCTGAAAGTAGATTATGCGCCAAACATGATGGCCACTTAGTACCCGTTTTGCAAACTATCACACCCAAAAGGACAGAGAAAGTAGAGGGAATGTGCCTGCCACAGAGACAGGGGATGGGAAGGGGTGAAGGTGGCGGGAGAGAGACTGGGAACACTGATGGTGGAGAATGGGCACTGGTGGAGGAATGGGTTCTTGAACATTGTAATCATGAAAGTTTGTAAGTCTGTAACTGTATCTCACAGTGATTCATTAAAATAAAATTTTTTAAAAAAGACATAAAAATGGCCAAAACATTAAAAAAATTACTTATTCCCATATCCTAAATTCAAATAACTCTGGTATCAGTTAAAATTTCACATTTGTTGTGTAATGTGTAATGTGTAATGATTTTACTTAATACCAGTTCTAGCTAGTCATGAACAGTTTCTGCACTTGCTTGCTAAAGAACTCGTTATTTCTAATACAGAGAAACAAAAACAATATAGTTAAGGAAGAAGTGAAGAAACCTCAGACTCCAGGGCAGTCTCATTCTTGTTGTGCACCATGTTTGGTTGAACTCTGATAGTCTGAAAGCTGCCATTCTATGTCATTATTTTTCCTGCTGAAGTTACAACAAACCGTTCTTTTTATCTTAATCCTCTGGACAAGAAGCTACTGAAAGTCAGGGTCTGTTTGTCATTCCTTTTTATATCCTATCTCCTGACCACAGAAAAATCCTCACCCAGTGCATGGCAACATTCAATGGCTCATAACAGTCTGCTGAAATACCAGTAGCTCCAGTCACCTCAGATTCACATTGTTTGCATCGCTCTGTGAAAGTCATGTCAGCCATCCAGAGGTAACCTAGGATTTATAACAGCATCCACAGCAGGTTTCAAGGACTTTGCCTGCAAAGAGGGAAGCAAGAATCACAGAGAAACTACAGCTCCCTAGAGCCAGAGGACCAAGCACCTTCAAAGTCTTGCTGATGGAGCAATGTAGCCAAATACCTCAGACCAGTCACAGAAGCCCAAGAGATTCAGTGGAGTGCCAGAGTCCCTGCCCAATTACCAAGTGGAGAGTCGATTCTGCTGGCCAAGATACTTATTTGGAATGTGATTCCTGCAATGCATGGAAACCAAAATCCTACTCCATGCTTTCCAACTTTCTTCTATAAAAATGCACATTTGCCCACAGAATTTGCTTCTAATTTTAGAGAATGTCTAGCCTCTTAGAGTCACTGGCTTTGCAGGTCCTTTCTATCAGTCATGCTATGCAAAATGTGAATGAACACCAAGGGGGTGGCCCTGGTGGTCCCAAGAAGTGAGGGTTCTGGGTGGCCTTACACCTAAAGTCTAACCACTGAGTGGAAGCTCAATTGATGTGACTCTGCGTCCCTGAGCAATGTGTGTGTGTGTGTGTGTGTGTGTGTGTGTGTGTGTGTGTACTTAAGTCACAAGATACAAATCCAGTATATTATTGGTCATGGAGAATAACAAACATAACAAACACTGTCCTCCCATTGTTCATTGATTTGCTCAAGCGGGCCCAGTAACGTCTCTATTTTGAGACTTGTTGTTACTGTGTTTGGCATATTGAATACATCACGGGTAGCTTGCCAGGCTTTGCCGCATGGGCAAGATACTCTTGGTAGCTTGCCGGGCTCTCCAAGAGGGGCAGAGAATATAAGAGGTTAAGTACGTGTAAATAGAAAGAATGGTTAAGGCTTTCAAGAAAACTTTCCAAGACACAAATACAAATCCCTTTGAGTACCTTGCCCCAGCCACCTCCTATGATGGGACTCTTTCTATCTTTGAGCCCTTAATCCATTTTGCTGTCTCTTAAGCAATTTTCTAAATTATGATTTAATTCTGTACTGGAAAGACTGAACTCTCAGCATCTCCTTTTTAATTCATCTTGTATTTTTCACTTCAAAGTTTGGTTGTATTTTCTTAAAGGCACACATTACTTCAAAAGCTTTCTCCATCGTGACGCTGTTACAGACTCCAGATTTGCTGGTCCTGGCACATCCTGAATCACCAAAAACAGAAAAGGGTAACTTCAGAACCAGTCACTATCTTGCGATTAATGAGGTGTGCTAGCTGAGTGCCCTTTCTGTCTTAGCAAAACCTTTCCTTCATAAACACATCCCAAGTATACAATGTGTTTTCACATATAGTAATTTTTAACTCTCACAACAACTCTATGGGAGGTCATTTGTCATATCCGTGGGGAGAAAGTCAAGGCTAAATATCTTACCAAGGTGACACTGAAGAATTGAAGAATTTGTATTCAAAGTCGTAAGGCCCTCTGAGTCTAAGCTCTTTGCGCTTTGGTTTTACTCAGCTTCTTTCAAATTCTAAATGTATTGTAATACTAAATGTGTTGTATGAGAACAAAGAAATCCTCTGTTCAAATATATTTAGGAAGAGCTGGCGATTTTATTGCAGAAGTTCTTAGAAACTCGATATGCCAGTGGGCACAAACTCATTGGAAACCCTTCACCTCTCTATTGGCCATAGAACACCTCAGGAAGCTGGGTTTCTCCAGAGCATTGTGGGGTGGCACCTCTGTGCCAGTCAACTCTGTGATGGCAGCTATCACTTAATCACTTAACTTCCCGTTAGTCGTCGATTTGCTCGAGCGGGCGCCAGTAACGTCTCTGTTGCGTGCTAGTGTAGCCCAATGGCATCTGTTCACTCCGGGAACATGAAGGGCCTCAAACCGATCGTTCATGATCTTGACGAAGAAGTCTGACCATCTGGTAGGTGGGCGGCCACGTGGTCTTTTGACATCCCGTGGAATCCAATCAGTAACAGCTCTAGTCCAGAGGTCGTCTTTAAATCTCATTACGTGACCAGTCCATCTGATTTTCGACACCTTGGCAAATGAGACAGCGTCCCTGATCCTTGATCGTCGACGGATGTCAGAACTCCGGATTCGTTCTCTCATTTGAGTGAAACGTGATATTCCAAGCATAGCTCTTTCTATTCTTCTTTGGGAGACCTGAATAGCGTTCTCATCTTGTTTGCGTAGGGCCCAGGTCTCTGAGGCATATGTTAATGCAGGAAGAACAGTGGAATCAAAGAGATGTGCCCGGAGCCGGAGGTTCTTCGTCCTCTTAGCTATTTCTTCGACGTTCTTGAAGGCGTTCCAAGCCGCTCTCTTCCTCCTGCACAGCTCGGGTGCCAGGTCATTTGTCATGTTGACCTCTCGACCTAGGTACACATAGCTGTTGCATTCGGAGATGGAGGCTATACTCACTCAGAATGTTCTTTCTCTTTGGACTATCTCCTTTCTGCAGTGGTTAGATCTGTGAGTGGGAGATCTTCTGAGGAGGAAGCATTACTTTTGGCAGGACCAGATTGACCATGATGGACCTGTCTGTGTCTGAGCATCATATTGAGCTTCCTGGACCTTTGGGGAGATCCTAAGGTCTCTGCATAGTGTCACCAAGCTCCCCCTGGGAGGACAGGGCAAATGTAATGGAGGAGCTCATGCAACCAAAGCCAGGCACAGCATTTTGGAGAACTGTCCCTGCTCTGGAGATAGAATAGAGTTGTGAGAAGGCTGGACTTTGCCAGGAAAGTCATGAGGCTTACTAAGATTGTCACAACAAACAGGGAACTTGGTGCTTAAAAGAGACCCATAAGACCTCACAAGCTGCAGAGCTACTCAGCAAGGAGAACATTGACCATCCAATGTCAAATGAAGCCCTTTGACAGAAATAAGAGTCAAAGACAGGATTCATAATACTGACGAGGGTTTCACAAACCCCCAAACATATTCCCTCTCAGGTTCAACCATGCTGATAAAAATAATGTTAAGTTTTCAAAAAGACTCATATGTCCTGAGCCAAAGGTAGGGCATATTGTCTGACTAGGAATTTTTGCCCCTTTTTTCCTGGGGTGCCTGAGGCAATCTAGAAGAGCCTGTTTATATGCCAGCACACCAGGATTTTCAGTACTTAGATGATTTTTGTGTGTGTGAGGACAAAGAGACATAATATTTAAAATTAGGGCTGCCCCAGAAAATCTGGGCCACATGATCATCTTCATTAAACTAAATCACTTCAAATCAGGTGGGTATACACCTGGATTGCTCAATGAACTAGTTGATTAAATCTCAAAAACTGTCAAGTGGTGAATGTGGGTGCGGAGGCGGGGCGAAGACCTCATAGCAAGGGAGATTTTGGGGGGAAGCTGGCACAGATCGGCAGAGGATGGAGAGTCCCACCATTGTGTTTAAAACAGACCCCAGAGCCAGAATCAAGGGAGCAGCAGATGGTCAAGAAACACAGTGAGAAAGGAAGATGCCTAGGGTCTCGGAATACACAAGAGCTAAGCTGAAACTGTGAGTCTGTCATCAGGCTATCATGGACCAGCAGAGCACAACTGGGGGAAAGGGAGCTGGAGTAAGGCCATACCCATTACAGAGTCCCCCTGAAGAAAGACATTCTGATGTGGGGGCCAAACTGGGACAAGCCAGATAAAGCCAGTAACTAGAAGCCACATTGGAAAGCCACATTGGAGACAGAAAGAGCTTGAGGGCAAACTCAATCCCCAGGTGGAGAAAGAGGTCTTCTGGCATGGGGAAAACAAACTTCTTGAACATCTAGTGGGCCCCTGGCAGTCTCAGGAGTCTCAGGAGATCAAGGAAAGCAATGGGTTTTGAAGCCTGGTTCATTGGCTGCTCAACCTTGGTAAAGTTGTTTTGGAGCAGAATCATAACACCCATTTTTGCCAGAGACAGTCTTGATTTGGATCTGTTGACATATTTTAAGGATGGGTTTTTATTCTTAGTGGGAAACTTTGAGCTTGATTAATTTACACCTCAAGATCCAATAAAACACATTTCTCAGATAATGAATATATGAATTTGTCCAAATTTAAGTGGATTTTGCTTTGTTTTACTTTTAGGGATGACTTCCATACCGTCCTTTTTTTTTTTTTTATAGTCAGAGACTATAAAAACCAGCTCCCGGAAGAGAACAGTGCAGTCTCCTGCCCCAGCACCTGGCTGTCCTCGCCGGGGCCCCTTGGGGGGGAGCGGATTGAGCTTTTCCTCCCTGCCCCGACCAGGGCTCTGGCAGCCGAAGACCTCCAGGACCAGCCACCACCATGCTAAGACCACTCTCCACACACCTGAAGGTACCGGCAGAGGAACAAAGGCAAGCGGACCGGGGGCTGAGATCTCTAAGCCTACTCGGATCGGGGCTGAGCATCCTCCACCCAGATCCTCCGAATTCCAGTAGGGGGGCTCACACCCACCAACTGGCCCCCTGGCGCCGTGTAATCCCATCAACGGCCAAGATTCAGAGACTATAAAAACCAGCTCCCGGAAGAGAACAGTGCAGTCTCCTGCCCCCACGCCTGGCTGTCCTCACGGCCGAGCGCCATCTTATTATGACATCTTATTATCTCATTCCTACTTTGGACAAACTGGCAGGCTACCGAATGTAACCTGCCCACACGGCAGAGTCTGGCAAACTCCCCGTGGCGTACCCAATATGCCAAATACCAGTAACAATGATGGGTCTCATTCTCCTAAAGAGCCTTGAATATAGCACTTTCTTAAAAATCTCAGGGCTAGGATGAAGGAGATGTTACTGGGGCCTGCTCGAGGCAATCGACGAATAACAGGATGGTCGTGATTCATCATGATTCCATACCCCCACCTTTCATTTCTCTCTTAAAAGTATCCCAGATTGGATATTTTCCTCACTCCATTTCAGTTTGCTTATCTGGAGATAAGAAAATAAATTATTGTATGAGTTTTGCATGGATCCTGTGTATAAAAGAAACCCAGAAGAATACTTCCAATTCCTTTTTCATTTAAATCCCCTTCTTTGGTTTTCTTAGAAAACAAAATCTAGGGGAATGACAACATCTTCTCTGTGGAGGCCAAGAGGGCCCAGAGAGCTAATGCTAAACCCCACCCTAGCTTAGCAGTCCCCAGACCCTCTGGACATCTTCACAGGAGCTTCTATTTGCGCTGAGGAGATCAAAGCGCTCCTAGGCAGAGGGAGAAGTAGCCAAGTTCTAACAAGTTCACCTAATCCTGGGTCTGGTTCACTTAATCCCGCACTGGGCTCTGATGCTCTTCTGGCTCCCGTCCTTCCAGACGCCACTGCTGCCACCCCGAAATAGGAGGAGTCACTCAGGTCTCTGCACTCAGAACCCACCTGACTTCTGCTGCCTTGTCTGCATGGAGCACCGGTTCCACAGTCTTTGGACAAGCAGCAGCAGCTCTGAGGCCCTGGCTGGTACAAGGGTGCTGTCAGGAGGAAGAGGTCTGGCCTCTGGCCCAGAGCAGGGTCAGGTCTCTGAACTGCTATCAGACCACCATTTCCCAGCCTCTGCTGAGCTGTAGCTAGGGAAGGGGGTGGCATCACGCTGGAGGGGGTGTGGCGGGTGGTTGGCAATGTGATGACCCCAGGCCCTAAGGTAGAGCTCAGATTCCAGGATAGTCTTGCAGGAAGCATGGGGGTTTTATTTCAGTTGTTTCCTCACAATAGTGTAAGAATAATTCAATTTAAAATCTGTATCTCATATGACTAGGGGAAGAGAAACCCATTAATGGCTCTCTGAAATTAACAGTCAGTGTTCCAAGATGTGTATATTTGGTAGATGAAAGGATCTGTTTTTAACAAGCCTATTTCTGGGGCTGGAGTGATAGCACGGCGGGTAGGCCATTTGCCTTGCACGCAGCTGACCCGGGTTCGATTCCCAGCATCCCATATGGTCCTCCGAGCACTGCCAGGAGCAATTCCTGAGTGCATGAGCCAGGAATAAACCTCTGTGCATCACCGGGTGTGACCCAAAAAGCAAAATAAATAAATATAAAAAGTCTATTTCTTTGGATTGAGCAGATCAGATTAGCAGAAGATTTCTCATAAACTATTATGAAAAAAAAAAAGCCCTCCCAAAGTGATGACTCAGGCAACACTGAGGGACACAGGTTAGGCCCCTGGAGAGCTGAACTTTCTTTAAGATAGCAGGTAGGGAGCTCTGAGTCTCTTAGAAGATTCTTGTAGAGGGTGGAAAGAAAACTTGGCAAGCCATGTCCTAGTTTTGCCTGGAGCAGGCAGAGCTTGGGGAGAGCCTGCTAGTTAGGCCACCTGCAAGAAACCTTGCACCTACCCACTGATGCAGGGTTTTCAAAACCCTGCAAAGGCCTGCAGGGCCCAACAGTTATTGTCTGACATCATTAGTGGTGGAGGGTGGCAGGAAGGAGAGCTACTTAGGGGTCCATAGAACAGTTCCAGTTGGCCCAGGAGCAAGAGGCCTCCCTCACTTGGGCCACTCTTTGTTCAACTACCTGTCAGCATCTTCCTGGATTTGCATCCTCCCCAGAGGCAGTTCCAGGTATAAATTTGTGACCTAGTCTACAAAGGCCAGGGAACATTCAATAAGGCCTCTCCCCATGGTAAGCTGAAATCTGAATCTAACCTGCTGTCTAGCAGCCTCTCCTGATGTAAACATCCTCAGTTACACTTATCCTCCCTGAGAAAGTTGGATACAGTCTACCTAGTTGGTTGCTGGTCCCATGAAGCCCACCCTATTCCTCTGAAATGTGGACATTGGGCCTTGTTCTGGCCCACTCTTCTTGGAGAGTGGACATCGTGTCTGGTCCCTAGGGCCTCTGGCATCCCACTGCAGACAGTACTGCCACCAGGGGCATCTGCAGTTCCTTGGCAGCTGTGTAGCCCATGTCATGCCCAGTGAGGCCTAGTTCCTCATCCTCAGGATACCAGTCCCTCCCAGAGTCTGCTAGATCTGTGGTACAGTCCTTAAAATCTGGTTTATCTTCCCCAAACTGAACTGCAGCCCACCTGCAACTTGGCCGGTGACCATCTTCCTTCTTTGTCTCTACTGTCCCACCTTCCACCCCACTCCACAACTCATAGGAATGTGGAAGGTCTGAGTGGATAGGACAATGTTGTATCTGTTCTCCACCTTCTCCTTCCTCTAACCACTCAGGTTCACCATAACCAGCTCTCTCCCAGTGGGCCTGGGCCTGGAGCACTGACCTCTGCCTTCCTTGCTGGCACTATACATTCAGTTGCAGTGTCTGGAACCCATTATGGCAACTCACTGTCTGTGAATTCCCGGCAGGCAGGCATCATCAGCATCCTCTCCCTTTGCCTTTCAAGAAATATGAGGCAGGCCCTGAGCATCAGAGTTTTCTTTCATGTCTTCTTTCTTCACTGCTCTTGTGTTGGCACTCAGGAGTCAGGTGAGTGATCTAGAAGCATATTCAGAATAAGTATTTGGGTCAAGGCTAGGAGGTAACCAAGTACCAGGAAGGGCAACCAAGAGAATCAGAGATGCCAGAGGCAGTCAGGGTGGAGACCAAACATGAGTCTGTCGTGGCATCCTTCCCTGCTCCTGACAAGACCAGGATCACGCTCCTCACCTCTCAATGAGTGCTGCATGGGGTAGAGACTAAGGCAGAAATCACTGTCACTCCTTCTGTGGACACAACATTCCCAATCATATACCCTTTGAATACCCTTATGGTAACAGGGTATCCAAAGTCTATGATTAAGAGGAAAACCCCAAAAGTTTCCCACTTACTTTTTCGTGGGGTCTTCAGTAAGGTTCCATTCTAAATCAGTCCAAATACACATGGTAGATGGAGCCTTGGTTTTGATGTTGGGCAGAGGTCAGACCCCTGTCGAGGGAGATGGTCTCACCTATGTTATCCAAAGAAGTCTATTGAAGAAGAGTCCCCAAATTCTTATGATTTCTTCTTTTTAAGCAAACTCAGGGTTGATGCCTATATGGGACTCTATATGGTCTCCTGAATTCTACCAGGCGTGATGCCTCAGTGCAGAGCCAGAACTGAGTCCTGAGTACCACTGGATGTGAC
This sequence comes from Sorex fumeus, assembly GCF_029834395.1. NCBI lineage: Eukaryota > Metazoa > Chordata > Mammalia > Eulipotyphla > Soricidae > Sorex > Sorex fumeus. The sequence goes on along the minus strand of NW_026606138.1, from coordinate 11,762,468 downwards.
CCAAAAATAAACAAACAAAAAGGTCATTCTTGTGAATCCTCATTTTTGTGCATGACATTGTTTATTGAGGAAGAATGCAAAGAGTTACTCATTTTTATTAGAGCTTCCAGTCTTCTATGAAGCTGGATATCCTGGGGACCTTGAAAAGAGGGATTTTGTTTGTGTCTAAAGGTTTGGTGTGGTCTTCTATGGGCCTCTCTGTCCAGTGGCTTGAACAAAACATAGCACCCCCCCAGGGCTCTCCAGCCCACTTCTTTGGAAGAAACAATATCACAGCTTCGGACCGACCACCCCATCTATTGAACTGCCCCAGCGTGGATTATTCATGGAACCATTCAGGGCCCCAAGAGCTTTGAGAATTTCCCCCACAATCACTCACTTCGTTGTCCCCAGTCTCTGCTCTGTTCAGCAGCCCACAGCCAGGCTGAAGGCATCAGCAGGTGATTTCAGACTCTGCTGAAGAGAAGAAAGCGCCAAGTTCAAGCAAGCATTATGATTATGAGTATTGCTGCTTCTGCAAGAAAATAGTCCCCACGTGAGGATCCAGTCACATTCAGCCTCTCTGTGGCACGTCTGCTATCAAAAGGTTCCTTTTCTGATCCCAGGGAAAATAAGAAGCAGAGAAGGTGGAGCCAGATTTAAATGGAGAGAAAATGAGTGAAGTGATTATTCTGAGTAGGAATTTTATTCTTTAATATTGCCCCTCTGCCATTCTTTCTGCTGTACCAACTGTATGATATTGCACAAGTCAGTTTAACTTTTTCTCTCTGGACTTCCTATCAAATGAGGCTAACAATATTTTCTCAGGGGTTGGAGTCATAAGAGTATTTACTTTGCACATGGCTGACCCAGACTTGATCCTTGACAATCAATATAGTCCCCGGAACCCGTTCTGGAGTGATCTCTAAACACAGAGCCAGAGATGAGACCCTTCCCCTGCCCTCCACTCCCTGCAAAAAAAAGTTGTGAGAATCTTTCTAAAAATCAGGAAGCATGACCCATTTTCCCCCAATTATCGCAATATAAAATACTGAAATATTTTAAATTGAGAGAATAGTAGGTTACTTCTTAGATTTTTAATGCTAATTTCTTTTCCATAAAAATAAATAGTAGAGCATAGAGCTATTAGAGCATGTGGGACACTTGTCTTGCACATGGCTGACCGGAGTTCAATCCCGGCATCACATATGAGCCCCACCTCTGAGTGATCCCTGAAAACAGAACAATGAATAAGCACTAAATACTGCTGGATATGGCAGAAATTTTTTAAAAGTTAAAAATTAATTGCAGTAGCATTCCTAGAACACCTAAGTAAAATGCCAAATTATACCAAAGAGAAATGTTTTGTTTTAAGACAACAGGAGAAATCTGCATAGAATCATGATGCTTTTTCATCATCATCTTCATAGATCCAGCTTCAAACCAACTACACTTCTGCTCAAAGGAGCAATACTTTAGTGGTCTGGTTTCTGATGATGAGGAAGAGAGAAGCTAGCTAAGTCTCTGCCATCATTTATGTCTGTCTACTCATCAGCACCGAATTGCCATAGAGATGAGTGACAGATGAGTGTGCAGGGAGAGCCTGATTAATCCTGTAGGAAATTCAAGGAAGAGCTTACAGAGAAGTGAGGAGCTTATCCAACAATCTCTGGAAGGTGGACAAGGAGGGAAGAGGCTGGTAGGAACCATAAACTAACTAGAAAATTGAGTCCAAGGTTTAAAACTATTTACCTGTCATTGTATCAGTGACTGCCAAGGGAATGAGCGCTCTGGACCCAGTGGAGGCTGCCAGCAATCTCTTCCGCTATCCTTTGCAACACACTCTCCTCATCTTTTGAGAAGGGAATGTCAGGATTTCTCAGCATTCGGACTCTCCAGACAGGCCTTTGTACCATTGGCTTCTTTAAGGTCTATTCCCCCAACCAATATTGAAGGTATTTAGACAAGATACAGATTTATCCCAGAATAGATCATTCACATTTGTCAAACAAATCCAGGTTTATTAGGACGGATGTTGCAAATAATTTCCTAATTATGTAAATGAATAAAATCTGTTTTTAATTAATCTCTAGGCTTTACTTGCATTATAAGAATAGAATCTGTTTTTATCTTATTATAGGGTTGCTATTTTCACCAATTACCATGAAAGGGAACATTGACAATTATGAAAATGATAGAATCTAGACATCAAACAAGGCCAGTGGTCAATGGCAATTCTAGGAATGAGAATGCCACAAAGTCTACCAGAATCCCCAACTCATGAGAGGCAATGACCTTAAATCAGTTAGAATTTGTGGAAGGCTAATGAATGCCAGATCAACTTGTCATTGTCCTTTACTTTGGGTAATTTTTCTCCTTTGCTCAATGTACTTGCTCTTCCTCTTCTAAACTTACACACGTATTTATATATACAGAAAAACATATATAAAAACGTAATATCAAGTAGTCCTCGTTTTGCATGTGGACTTTATTATCAATAGAGAAATCCTTTACTCTCTTTCTTGCATCTCTGCCTGCAACCATTTTTCTTTTCTCAGGAGTTCATCATTTAGAAAATCACTGTCTGTTGATGGGCTGGAGAGATAGCACAGGGGGTAGGGTGTTTACCTTGCACGCAGCCAACATGGCTGACCCGAGTTCAATTCCTTCACCCTTCTCAGAGACCCCGGCAAGCTACTGAGTATCTCGCCCACACGGCAAAGTCTGGCATGCTACCCGTGACATATTCACAAATATATATATATATATATATATATACACATATATATATATGTAAATCCTCCCGAGGGCTGTTGCGGTGTTAGGCTGCCGCCACTGCCACCATCCACACCGGAAATACATACATATATATGTATATGTAAATACATACTATATATGTATATGTAAATACATATATGTGTATATATGTAAATACATGTATATGTATATATGTAAATCGATGAACAACGGGAGGACAGTGACAGTGACTGTCTGTTGATAAAAAATTATTTTTTTCAGTTTTTATTTCTTCACCTGATTTTTTCAGATGACTTTTTTTCACCCTCCTTCCCTTCATTCATATTTCCAAGAAAAAGTTGCTTTCTTTTCAGTTACTAAGCACATCATCTCTTTATCAATGACTTGTGGCATTACTGGTTTCCTCCATCTAATGCACAGCCTATAGAGAAAATTCTGGGTTTTTTGTTGTTGCTGTTTGTCCTACTTTTAGGATCTTCCCTTCTTCTTTATCTCATTATACCATGATGGGGTTAGTATGAATTTCTTTTATTTACCCTACATGCATTTCATTGGGCACTAAAGGACTGATATCATAGAAATTACTCATCCATTGCATCTTTAAGAACTTTGCATACATATCTCCCTCTAGCTTTCATGTCTCTTATATGCCATTTCAATTTCTTGGTTTCTCACTCTCGAGTTCATATGTTTTTCTTAAGTTCCAGTTTTCCAGTTTTCCCCTCGCTTCATTTCACCTGGTGTCAGTGCTTAAAGAAACCAGAAGTTGGGACACTGAAACTTCATTCTTTTACAGTGAAGTATAACTCATGTGTATGTAAAAGCACATATCTGAAATAGATAGCCTGACCTCCTCTAACAGGGTCACATACTCATGTTTTCACCATCCTATCATGATCTAAATATATGTCAGACTGTTTCTTCTGCTTCTTCCTAATCATTCATACTTTCCCAGACTTGGTAGACAGTATTTTGAAGACCATAATCATAGGCTAGCTGTTTCTGAACTGCTTGTTTTTATTTGGGGGGGGGGGTGGGCTACCGTTTGCTGTGCTTAGAGATGACTCAGACTCTGTGGTCAGGAGTCACTCTTGGTGGTACCAGAGGAATCTTATACAGTGCCAGGGATTAAACCTGGGTCTGTCACTTGAAGGCAAGTGTCTTAACTCCCTTTCTACTTTTTTTTCTGAGGGCACTTTATTGAGTTTTACTTGGATACAGATTTACTTAGAATATCTCTAGATAGACTCCCTTCCCGTCCCATCTTACCTGGCTCCCTCACAAAGAAGTACAGCTCCAAAAAGAAGAGCTTCTGGAATTTACTGATGATGAATCTGACAAAGTGTTTGACCCTCACCTAACTCTTTGGACAAGTGCTTCTATTCATGCTTAGCTTTGGGTTATTTTCCCTACTATTCTATATTCTCATCCTTTGAGATAAAAATTGTTAAATATTCAACATTTTATCAAGGATAGATAGTTTGGATCAGAGGTTACCCCAATTTGTTTCACGTAGCGCCTCTTTTTCAGACAAAGATGAAAGTCGATCTGCAGCTCCCCTGGAAATCTACGTTTGTCAAAAGAACAAACAGAAAGTTCCTTCAATTGTACCCAAAGCTAATGTAGCACTGTAGTACTGTTCTCCCATTGTTCATCAATTTGCTCGAGCAGGCACCAGTAACATCTCCCTTGTGAGACTTATTGTTACTGTTTTTGGCATATCAAACATGCCACAGGGAGCTTGCCAGGCTTTTTGCCGTGGGGGCGGAATAATCTCAGTAGCTTGCTGGGGCTCTTGGAGAGGTGCAGAGGAATCGAGTCCAGGTCGGCAGCATGCAAGGCAAATGCCCTACCTGCTATGCTATCATTCCGGCCCAGAGTTACTGTAAATAAGCTAAAAGGGTATTATTCTAGTGCCTTCCTTGGGGGTGGAATTGTTCACTTTGGGAAACAGGTATTTCATCATGCATATCTAGGAACCCTACAAACTAACTGGCTTACCATCTCTCCAGACATAGTCACACATTTGAGCTTTCTAGTCCTCAATTATCCACAAGTAGATTAAATGTTCTCCAATGTTTATCTTCCAAAACATCCTATAAATACCACTCTGATCTAGTGTCCCCTGTAAAATCTTAGCATGCTTAAGGTAGTGTGTTCGCAGGCTCTCTAGATGGCTCTATCTCACCACCCGCGTTCAGTGCTCTTGAGCCCCTGTGTGTGGCCTGGATCGGGACGGCTGTTGGCCAAGGGCAGATGAAGGAAGAAACGAGGGCCAGGCTGGTTGATATCAATTTTAGTTTAATCCAATCCTCTTCACTTCTGTTTCTCCTTTGTCTCCTTCTCTCCTGGGCCCCAATCTGGAACCTTTCTCCTTCTGGCTCTGACTCTATAACTCTGGAGCCCAAGCTCTCTCATTTCTGACTCTGCTCTCTCTGAGCTTACATTCTTAGTTTCTATAGCAATCACACAAAGGTGGTGACACAAAGGTGGGTTGAACATTAACAAATCAACAAAGAGTGGTAAGACCACTCCTCCAGGTGATTAACTCAAGGATAAAATCTCATCTAAAGAGATTACTCCAGATTTCTAGGAGATCCGCTCAAGGGTGGGATCCTAAAGAGGTGGGACTAGAGAGAGGGTACCTCAGGTAGGACGCTTGCTCTGCAGACAGTAGACCCCTGTCCAATCCCCTGGATCCCATGTGGTATCCTGAACCATTAGGAGTGATCTCTGAGAGCAGAGCCATGGGTAAGCCCTGAGTATCTCTGGAAAAGCCCCCCCATCAAAAACTTGATATTTATAATGAGGTAAAAAAATTGTCATTGTGGATTTTATTATTATACCATCATTTATAATTATAGTTATATTACAGGAGGGGAAAAATATTGTTTGTAAGAAAGATTTTTGTCCAAATCTTTGGTATAATTTCCAGGACAACTAATAATGAGGTCTTTCTCCATTCCACCTTTCTTGCCTCTCCCCACCCCCAAACGGTCCCCCCACCCACCCCATGGCACAGTGACTACCACCACAGAGTCTATTGGACAGCCAGGTATGAGTTGGCAGTGAGGGGGCAACTGCAACCTCATGGGATGGGGGATGGAACCAACCTAACCTTCCTGCCCAGCCGAGACCACGAGTTCCCCCCCACGAGTGGCTCTCCCGCATGGTCATGGCCCCAGTGGCACATGGACCCAATTCGGAACCCAGTGGCGGCAAGACATCATATGCTCTTCATAACCAGCAATAGAAAAAAAAATTATTTAATGATGCCTTTTCAGCATGTCTGATTGTTGGGGGGGAAATTCCAAATTATAATGGAGCATCTTTTGTCGAAATAATGAATGTAATCAAAGTAGAGAGAGAGTTAAGTGGAAATCATCTGCCTCACAGGCAGGGGGAGTGGTGGGATGGGGGGTATGTTGGGGTTCTTGGTGGTGGGAAATGTGTGCTGGTGAAGGGATGTGTGTTTGATCATTGTATGACTGAGACTTAAACCTGAAAGCTTTGTAACTGTTCTCACAGTGATTCAGTAAATAAATAAAAAATATAGAGAGAGAACCGAGAAAAGAGTAAATTGTGGGATGGTGTAAGTTTATGTACAAACCTAAAGTTGGTCATTTTTTTTAATGTGATGATATTACTATGATCTGATTTCAAGGATAAGAAGCATCAGCTATTGGCTTAGTAGGATGATTATGGTTAGAGAGGGCTTGGAGATGCCTTTGCCAAGTATTTTAAGGACTTTGTTAATGCTAATGGATGCAATTGTTATTTCTCCAGTCCACACTAGCATGGGAGGCACAGTCAAAGGAGAAAATAAAAATTAAAATGTCATTGCAAAACTCATCTTTGACCAGCTAGTAGAATAGTAAGAGCCTCCTTTAAATTATAGTACTCAGTATGGTGGGTAATGAGGGGACAACTTGGTGTGCCTGGTCACTGATGAGTCATTTTATCCTCTGGCACCATCTTTTACCATAATCACACCAAGTAATCTGGGTATCCAGGGTCACTCCAAGGAGACAGCTTCTTCCAACATCCTACCATGTTTGGCCAACATAGTTGTTCTGTGTAGTCTTGTGTCTGACTCATAAAACCTGAGCAGTTGATTGAAGTAACAAGGCACCCATATTTTTCATGTTCCCTCAATCTTCTCACACTGACTCAGCTCAACCGTGTGACTTGCTTTGACCACTGAGACAAACAGCAAAACACAAAAAACTCTAACTTTCAACATGCTTGCATACATTATTACTGACAATAATCAAGATATAAAATCAACTTAAATGCCCACTGGTGGATGACTATGTAAAGAAATTATGATTATAGATAACATATAGTACTACATTGTATATATATATGTATAGTTATGATGGGCTGGAGTGATAGCACAGCGGTAGGGCGTTCGCCTTACAAGCGGCCAACATGGCCGACCCGAGTTCGATTCCTCTGCCCCTCTCGGAGAGCCCGGCAAGCTACCGAGAGTATTCGATATGCCAAACACAGTAACAACAAAGTCTCCAATGGAGACGTTACTGGGCCCGCTCGAGCAAATCGACGATCAACGGGAGGGCCTTTACCTTTACCTTTATAGTTATGATATCTAGTACATATATAATATTTGGTGGAGTACTATTCAGATAGCTAAAATGATGAAATTGTGCTTTTTTGGTATGTGACACCATGAATAGAACTAAATCATGATTATAAAAATAAGCTAGAAAGTAAAGTGATTCAGTAAATAAATAAAAAATAGAGAGAGAGAACTGAGAAAAGAGTAAATTGTGGGATGGTGTAAGTTTATGTACAAACCTAAAGTTGTACAGAAGATTTCACTCATGCTTTGAATATAAATAGCCAACACAAACAAACAAAACACAACAGAACTAACTCTTAGACTGTAAAACGTACAGCGGTCACCAAAAAGGAAGTAGAAAGGAATGGAAGGTAAGAGCATGCTCTACGAATCTAAGTGAATCTAACAGTAGAATAGCACTAGAAGTTGGATGGTGAATTTAGTGAGGCATATACTCACAGGTTTGAAGGTTGGATGGTGAATTTAGTGAGGCGTATACTGTCAGGTTTGAAGCTGTATTTTAAAATGTATATGTACAAAGTATGATGAATTGATGACATTTCATTTTAAAATGTAAGCAAACAGGAACCAGAGCAATAGTACAGCTGTTATGGTGCTTGCCCTGCAAGCAGTCAACTTGGGTTCCATCACTGGCACCCATATGGCCTCTAGAACTCTGCCAAGAATGATCCCTGGGTGCAGAGCTAGGAGTAAGAACTGAAAAGTCCCAGGTATGGCCCTCCAAAACAAAACAAAACAAAAATATGTAAACAAATGAACAAAAAGCCTTGCCCATTGGATTCTGTCCTCTCTCTTGCAAATTTCCAACTCTTTCACTACCCTAGCAATCACTGCTGGTATCCTAGAAAATGAGAAAACAGAAGGGTGGAGATGAATCAACTGGACTACACTTCCCAGTAACATAAGCAGATCAGACAGCTTGTGCACTCCCAAGAGTCATTGCCAGACAAGACCGAAAGGATTTGTGAGCTCAGTCCAGTTCAATTATCCAGCACCACCACCCCCCAAATTATGAGCTAAATAAATAAATGTGATATGCATGTATGGCACTAGATACCAAATTATTTTTGTGTAGCAAAAACTAATTTACACAGATTTTTACAAAGACATAGAAAAAATAAGATATGTTTATGGGATGGCTGATAAATATGTATGTGTTTGTGTGTGTGTATTGTGTGTGTGTGTGTGTGGATACACAAAATAAGTGAGTGGGCAGTGGTGGTGTGGTCTCTCTTGCCCACCATATGCATTTGGTGGCCATGTGAGGCTTCCCCACCCCAGCCTGCAGCCACCATCAACAGAGGCATGAAGGAGAGAACAGAGCCTCCAGGCTGGTTGGTTATCAGTTGCCATTTATTCCGTTCTCGCCATGTGCCCGGTCCAGTCTCACTTAGTACCCCATTTCAGTCTCTCACACTGCCCCTCATTCTCATCTCCTCCTGTCCCTCATGCTAGTCTCTCCTGCTCCTTCTAGCAGAAACCATTAGGGATAGCAGCTACACCTAGGTCAGGTAGCACAAAAAACATAAGAAAGCCCTTCCTTTAAAGGGAAGCTCTTCCAAGATAAGACAAGGATCTCCTGCAGCCTGGAGATCCACTCAAGGGCAAAATACCACCTAGGGGTGTGTTTCTCCTTTTTTTAACCGTAATAGATTTACTTCTAAATAATTGTTCTAGTCATTTTGAAGCACTACACTGTAGCATTTTCCTCCCATTGTTCATTGATTTGCTTGAGCAGGCCCAGTAATGTCTCCATTGTGAGACTTGTTTGTTACTGTGTTTGGCATATCGAATACATCATGGGGAGCTTGCCAGAATTTGCCGTGCAGGTGAGATACTCTCGGTAGCTTGTATGGATACAGTAAGAGATATATTGAACTCGTAGAGTGGCTCTCCTGGGGTCATATTGCTATAGATCCCAGACTATAGTGCTCAGGCCAAATTAGTCTTTCCTAATCCTAGCAGGGTCCTAATCCAGTTGTTACTCTTTGTATTATGACAAAATTTGTCCATGACCACGCTCTTAACTTATAGTTAAGTATTATGGCGCTTGGCCTGGCCTGTTTCAATGCCAGGGTAGCTCACAGCTTGCCATGGGTCCATGAAGTCCCTCGTCAGGACCCTGCTTTTGGGATGCCAGGAACTAAGGACAACTGAAGCTTAAGTCAAGAAAACAGATGCCCCAGAGTGAATATTATTCAAAGTCAATTAACTCCCAAGTTACAAAAGCATAGCATTAACTGTCTTTCTGTGACTGTACAAAAAAGGACATTGCTCTGAAGTGAAACTATGCAAAAGGACATAAGGAAGGAGAAAAGCAATATTTCACTTACAAATACAAAATTAGAGATTTCTGAGAAATGTGACTTTACAAGTCACAGGTGCTGCTTAGGAGGGAAAGGTGATTAACCGGTTGGGGAAGCAGAGCACAGAGAAGTTAAAGGTAAACACAGGAATGGTCGTGCCTCAGGAGCACTGTGAATGGTGTAATCCAATAAACCTAAGCTCCCTGAGACCAAAGAGAAACAACAAACCAATGTTTTCCTTCATCTATATACAATGAAACCATAGACCTTAAGCCAGAAACTCTTAAAGAGTTGTAAGAACCTAGAACTGGGATATCAGTTCTTCGATCTAATTGGAAAAGGGCATTGCAAAGGCCACGTTTTCCAAATTTATCTCTTACCTTTGAACCATGCTATCAACTTCTACCTTCATCAAATCTTGCCGAAAACTACTAGGAGTGTAGCATAATGGGAAAGCATGTCAAAGCAGTGAAGAAGCTCAGAATCAGATACTGGAATGAGCACTGAACTTCTGAGTCTCTATCCTTTGAAAATGGAAGAGATAATGCAACAACCTCGCTGACCTGCTGTTGCAAAGATTAAATAACATATGCTCAGTGTTTGGTGCAAGTAGCAAGTAAGTAACAAGTAAAAGTGTTCAAGGGTTGGAAAGATAGTTTAACCGGTAGGGTGCTTGCTTACCTTTAACATGGCTGACCTGGGTTTGATCCCCAACATACCCTATGGTTCCCTAAGCACTTCCAGAAATAATTCCTAAGTGCAGAGCCAGGAGCAACCCCTTAAGCATTGCCATGCGTGACCCAAAAATCAAATAAAAAAAATTTTTAGTGCTCAAAGGTATCATCTTGTCTTATCTTGTTTAATAAGATAATATCTTGTATTATCTTATTAAACATACCTTGTTATGTTTAACACAAGTTGAAGAATCAATAAAAGAAATTTTTTCCTTCTATTGAATACTCATCAAATAAAAGACACTATGCTAGATTCCCCATGTTTATTACTCTATTTAATCTTTATAATACCATTGTGAAGTAGTCATATTCCCATTTTTAAAAATAAGAGAAAGGAGGAGAAGTTAGACTAAGCAACTTTCTTGGGGTCACATGGCTGGAAAAATGGCAAGTAGTGATCCAAACCCTCGTAAATGTGCCTCATGCCTTCTCCCATCCTGTCAACTGCGATTGCCAAGGATTTTCCAAAATGTGTCCTCACTCTGCTTTCATCTCCTACTCAGATTTCCAGTATTATATCTATATAGGGAACTTTGCTTCGCAGACTGGCCCTATTCAATTCTTCCTCTGTCACTCACTGAAATTCCATTCAAACCAACCTGAATTCTTCTCAATTATAGGACATGGTAAAGAACTCGTCTCTGTGTTAGCTAAACATGCACCTAAAGGTTCTCAGCTGACAACCAGGGTTTTAGGTGTCAGTTGGAATTTACTAGTTCTGCAGTGATGAAGGTGCAGGTGTATGTGAATATTTCCAGAAATCAAATGTCAGTCTTAGCCTGAGACACCAAGCACCTCTGCAACTGGTATGAATGACATCAGTGGGAGAACTCAAACTCCTTAGAACTCTAATTGACAGGTGTACCTGTTTTTTGATGAATAAATAAATAATTGCTTCATAAACTGAAGTTTTTTTCAGACATAAATATTTTTGAAAAGATAGCATCCTTTGAGAAATAACAGAAAATGTTTATCAAGTGTTTAGTATGTGCCAGGTGATTTATATTCAAACCTCATCAGCAAGAACAATGAAGTGAGCTCAACTGTCGTTACTATCAGGGAAACCAAGTCACAGAGACTAAATTGATTTGTTGTTGTTCCAGAGCAGTCAAATAATCTAAGAGATTTTAAAGGGTGTGCCCCTTATTCCCATTTCATTCCCGTTACTCACCTCACTTTATTCTCCACTAGAACACTTCTGAGCTCACTGGAATAAAAAAACCAAAGGTTGCTATCTTATTCCAAAGTCTATAAAACTGATGAAAGAGTAAGCAAACAGATAATATTACTTTTTTCATACTGGCCCTCTTATGCCTAGAAATCACCTTGGCGGATGTTAAAGTGCATTAGAGGCATGACCTCAGCTAGACTAATTCAGCAGGACATTGAGACCCTTTTAAAAAAAAGTTTAAGTGGCACAAGTGATTATTCTGAAGCAAGTGAATTTTCATCCTTACTTTGGAGACATTGCCTCTGAAACAAAAATCAACAATACCAATAAACATAATGTTTGGAAAGGCTTGACTTTTGCTATCTGGAAACTTTAAAATTATTTAGAGGCTTCCAGGCCTAAAGGTGTTCCCTCAATTTAACGTGTCAGGCAAAAAAGGCTATCAATTTGTCCCCATCCCCAGTCATCACAGACCAGAAGACAGCATTCACTTTTAGGGCTAACTGCTCCAAGACTGCGCTTGGAAAAGAAGAAAAAGAAAGGGAATTCCTGGCTCTCCTCTATGTACTCTTGAAAGTACAGCTTGCCAGGAGAATGTTGTTGGTGATGGATATAAGAAGTCTCATATAGTACAGAGATATAGATTAGGGAAAGCTTTCTAAATCTCCCTTTTCTGCTCAAAACTGAAAGAGAAAAAAAAAAAAAAACAGATATCCTACTATGCCACTGGTCTGCCAAAACTCATTGACATTAAGTCTGCAGGTCACTTTGACAGCTGAGCAAGGTGCCAAATAGACAATTTTGAGGATGTAATCATCCTTCTCACTTATAAAGAAGCTGATTAAGGTGATGAAGAAGAGTGGGAAGTTGTTTTGTTACTTTGGGCTTTAGGGTAAAGTGATAAAATGAAGACCACAAAGACCATGGAATCTACAGGGGATGTGAATGGCCAGCAGTCAAATATAGAAGTGACACTGTCTTTGAAGTGATAAGGAAGGACACCCATATCCCTCCCTTTCTAGGTTATCCATATTTAATATTAAATTGAGTGGCAGATGGCAAGTTGCTGTCAAGAGTAAGTGAAGAACCCAAACCAATGCCTTTTAGAAGCTCTTCAAACTGATCATTTACTGCTGGCTTGTAACTTAGCTCTTTTTTTCGGATTTGAAAATCAGATCAGGAAGGTGACACAATATAAGAATGCCCTAGGAAGATAGCTAAGCAACAAAAGTATGAAGTCTCTTTTCCTAATACTCCTAAAAGTCTCTGTTAGAATTTTATAAAAAGGAGACTTGATGCAGCCATAAAGAGAAGTATGGGAATGACTGTTTTCAAGTGCTGGTGGAAATCTGTAAAATGATGGGTAAATAAAAGTATGTCCTCAGAAGAAGCGTTAACTTCCATATATCTATTTTCACCAACTTTAATGAGCATTTGGGTTGCTATTCTGAAATACGAACTATATACTTGGAGCATATATGTATATTATATATATAATATATAATATATATAAACACACTTCCTTAACTTGATTAAATTCACATTATCTCAAACCAAAGAACTCCTCAGTGGCAGTTGGGGGCCAGAACTAAGATCAAGATCTTCTGTTTTGTCTAGATTCAGGAGGCCTCTTGCAAAGAGGTATTTTCTCCTGAACTCAAATCCTTTTTGGTATTTAGAGCTTTACCATCCAACATGGTAGCCACTAATTACATGTTGCTATTCAAATTTAAGGTAAAGGTAAAGGTAAAGGCCCTCCCGTTGATCGTCGATTTGCTCGAGCGGGCCCAGTAACGTCTCCATTGGAGATTTTGTTGTTACTGTGTTTGGCATATCGAATACTCTCGGTAGCTTGCCAGGCTCTCTGAGAGGGGCGGAGGAATCGAACTCGGTTCGGCCATGTTGGCCGCTCGTAAGGCAAACGCCCTACCTGCTGTGCTATCGCTCCAGCAATGAGTTGAAATTAGATTTAATTTGAATTCAAGTCCTCAGTCACAACAAGGCTATGTAGGAACCGTCAGGGTAGGTAAAAGTCTTCCTCTGAAATGAATTTGCTCTAAAATGATCACCAGTACTAGGAAAACAACTGCTTCATGTATTCAATAAGATCCATTGAACCTGGATTATCTTAAATGTAAAACATTACTCCAAAATAAAATTGCCCTGTACAAAGAGTAACTGCATTTTGATTAATGAAGCAGAGAAGAAATCTGAAAAATGCTTATGTAATTTGAAGGAAGCAAATGAAGAGGTGAAATAGAGTGCTCCATTGAGAGACCCACATGAAAAAATAGAAACTCGGTTCATTTCACACACACAGATACACAAGGCTTACACATCAACTTTCTTGATGAACTCAGAGCCATCTGTCAATCCTCATTGATCTCAAAGTATGAGATTTTCTCTTATAAAAGCTTGCAGTGACAAAATCAGAAGATATAAAAACATTATTGGGTAGGAGAAGAGAACCAAGAATTTGAAAGAAGGAGAATCAACTTTAAAAAATTGGGAAAACAGTTCCCACTGACATAGACTGAGTTCAGGATATAATATACACATATTTCGAATATACATATTTTACATCAATCAAAAATGATCAAATGGGACAATCAGATGATCTTTAAGAGTTATTAGAAAATATTTTAAATAACTTATTTTTTTAAAAAATGAGTTCTTTTGGGCTGGAGTAATAGCACAACGGGTAGGGTGTTTGCCTTGTATTCGGCCCATATGGTCCCTTGAGCACTGCCAGGGGTAATTCCTGAGTACAGAGCCAGGAGTAACCCCTGTGCATCACCAGATGTGACCCAAAAAGAAAAAAAAATGAGTTTTTTTAACTCATTTAGACTTTCATTTTAACACTTTTTATACTGAATAAATAGCATGAAAGACTGAAAAATATGAGAATAATTGAAAGTTCTAGTTAATTTGCATGATGAAAACAAAAATGTAAATGTCATAGAAGCATATAAGAAAGCAGCAAGAGATATTCAATAGCTCTGTCTATTCTTCTGATGTGAGGCTAGAAAAGACAGAAAAGTAGCAATAGCTAGATTTCTGTTTAGGGAAAAGTGCACAAACACATGTACTCAGCAACATTAGAACCATGACATGATAGCGATGTAAAGGGTAAAAGATCAACCTTAGGGAATCTCCCAAAATAGAAAGCAATAAGGCAGAGATGGACAATAATGTACAAATATTAAAAAAATGAAACCAGAGGGCCAGTCCAGAAGGATCAATTTTGGCATAATGGTGGATAATATTGAGATATTATAACAGATAAAAGGTTAATAGTCAACAAGAATAAATCTTAGATTGGACAAAGAATGTTTATATACAGATGAATAATACTGAGAATTTAGTACTACTAAGGAGAATAGACCAATACTGAGACCATCATAACAAAATATTAGAATGTTGGAGAAAAAGAGAAAGTACATATGTGTTTTTTTTTTTAAGAAAATTGGAATTTATGAGGAGCAAAAGCAACGTCCTATTCAAAAAATGAGATCATGGGACAATAGCTTAGTGACTGCACCACATCTGGGGAGCAGCCAACACAGTTTAGAATTGACCAGGCCACCCTGAGAAAGAAGATGAAATAGATAGCAAACCTAATTTGATGAATGCAGTTGTTCTGGCTTCTAGCACTGCTTCTCAAACATACTCAGCTCTTTTCCTTTGGGTATCATAGCATTGTTGAGGCTTTCTGCTTCTTGAAATGATGGTGATGAAGGTATGCTAACATGGTAATGTGACTTGCTCTGGCTAATCATGAAAGTGGGATATATTAAGAAATAGTGCTTGATTCACATTTCCCTTCCCTAGACCTTAGAAACTACTATTTTTCTCAAAAAGGGGAACCTCATAAGCTTGGATTAAAGGGATGGCACATCAGATACCAAGGAAAACTCAGTAGTAGAGCATCTCCTTATCTGCTCATGCTAAGAGTTTGATCTCTGTCATAACCCTCTGTGTGCTAAATGCAATTCCATTGACACTGTTTTGTGTGATCCCCAGTGCCACAAAAAGTGTGTCATTTCAGGTACCTCGCAACTGTGTCTGAATACTGCAAGCAAGAATTCAACGACCACAGCTAAAATGTGTAAGCACCCCAACCAAATGTGTATACTTCATAATTCCCTGGGTGTGATATCTGGCACCACCACCAACACACACACAATAGAGCAGATCCACACCTGCCCAAAATACACTTGTAAAACAAGAAACAAAACGCAAGTCTTTGGCATCAGAGTCATCCTGAATTTTGATGCTATTACCATAACATAGTTTAGCTCACCCTGATTAATACGAAAATGAACATAGTTTTAGAAAACTAGTGTAGAATTTTGAGTGAGTTAAGCTAAATTCATAGAAAATTAAGCAAATGAATAAGTAATTTTTGGCTCTAGGGAAAAAATTAGCTCGAGAAGGAAAAGGTAATTGTAATATGCTATATGCTTTACTGTAATGTATTTTGTAATCATAACCACGATTATATTCAGCACTGACAAATTGGTAAAATTAAAATATTACTGATTGGTGGTATTCTGCTGCTCCTGTTAACCCAAGAATTCTTGGACTTACTCATAATTGATATAACAAGAGATTTTTCAGGAGCCTGCTGCAACATAAGATGAGAATCTGGGTGGTGAATATTTTGTTGAATCTTTTAAATAATGCTCCTGGGAATAAATATTGAAAATGATCTCATTGTTAAATTGGGAAAATGGGGGATGCGGGGGGGGTGGTGGCAAAACAGCTTCTATAATGGAAATGCAACAGATGATGCCAACAAGTTAAGGTTCAATGTGGAAAGGGAAAAAAGAGTATGTTAATGAAATAAGAATGTTACTGAAGAAATGGAGACAGAAGCTGAAATATCTTAAAGTAGATCACGATCACGATCACGACCACCCTGTTGTTCGTCGATTGCCTCGAGCAGGTGCCAGTAACGTCTTCTTCGTCCTAGCCCTGAGATTTTTTTTTTTAAAGTGCCATATTCAAGGCTTTTTCAGGGTTAGGAGAATGAGACCCATCATTGTTACTGGTATTTGGCATATTGAGTATACCACGGGGAGTTTGCCAGACTCTGCCGTGTGGGCATGTTACATTTGGTAGCCTGCCAGTTTGACCAAATTAGGAATGAGATGATAAGATGTCGCGCGGCCGCGAATGCGGGAGCTGAGTGTGATGATCTCTGGATCCTGGCCGTTGTTGGAGTTACACGGCAGTTGGTGGGTGTAACTGTCTAGTTACTGGCAGGTCCAGTCCCAAACTGTGCAGGCTTGGAGATCTCAGCCCCGGGTCCCACACACCTGGGTTCCTCTGTCAGTTCTTTTATGCGTGAGGCTCATCCAAGTGTGTGGAGAGTGCTCCCAGCATGGCCTTGGCTGGGCCTCGATGGTCTTCAGCTGTTGGGCCCTGGTGGAGACAGTCAGGCATAGGGTAGGAGACTCTGTCTTGTTCTCTCCCAGGAGCTGAGTGTGATGATCTCTGGATCCTGGCCGTTGTTGGAGTTACACGGCAGTTGGTGGGTGTAACTGTCTAGTTACTGGCAGGTCCAGTCCCATACTTAAAGTAGATGCTTCGGGAAAATAGAAAGTTACAGAAAGGGGGATCCAGAGTGATAGGGTAGAACAACAGGGTAGGCACTGGTCTTGCACATGACCAGCCTGGTTTGGGTCCCCAGCACCAACTGTGGTACCCTAGACAGCCCCCTCCCCAGACACACACATATCCTTCCCATCCCTCACCCAAGAATATTCCTGGACTCAGAGACCAGAGCAAGCCTTGAGCACAGCTGGCTATAGCCCCAAAATGAAAGTTCCAGGAAGGGGAGTTTGTTGGCAGGGAGAGGTATATCTTCATGGCAAAGTGTCGTGGCTTACTTTTTAAACACTGTGAATAAAATGAAACTTTGGCAAAATTAAGAATAAAATTTGAGGAGGAAGTCATACAGTTAAAAATAATAGAAAAACATTTCCTCAAGAAAGCAACCATTCACATTGAAATGAACTGACTTTTGGTGGCAGGATTGTTATTAAAAGAACTACCCTAGGTATAACCAGGGGAAACGCAAATCCAGGGATAAAGAAGAAGGCTTCATCCTCAAGACTAGAGGAATAAGGACAAATATATTCATCTACCAAGAAAAGAGTAGAATGGCATCAGGGTAGCAATTTTGTTTAAAATTTCTGCCATCTTTCTCCTAACGATGATGAGGAGGAGAAAGAGGGGGATGATGATGATGATGATGATGATGAGAGATTGTGTGTATATGTGTACAGTTTTCAGTTTTGAATAATAGAATTATCATGTAATTCCAGTATCTTGGTAATTTTAAAATTTAAATTTAAAAATTTTAAAAATTTAAAATGTAAAGTCTAATAAACCTTTTTTAACCAAAAGGAAATGTAGCAACATATATATATATATATATAGCTAATAAGAATTAAAAAATACTGTTATATTTAAAAGCATCAATAAAATTGGCAATCTTCTGAAAAAGTTACTAAAATTGATGCAAAACAAAATCAGAATAGAATACATAGACCTAAGAATAGACAAACAATCTTAAACGGAATAAACATCCTTCCACTGATTCTGGCATGAATTGATTTTACTGATGAAATTTTCAAGACAAAAAAAGGTAAAGGTGAAGGCCCTCCTGTTGATCGTCGATTTGCTCGAGCGGGCCCAGTAACGTCTCCATTGGAGACTTTGTTGTTACTGTGTCTGGCATATCGAATACTCTCGGTAGCTTGCCGGGCTCTCCGAGAGGGGCGGAGGAATCGAACTCGGGGCGGCCATGTTGGCCGCTTGTAAGGCAAACACCCTACTCGCTGTGCTATCACTCCAGCCCAAGACAAAAAAGGTCATTCTAAATTTCTACAACATTTGATAACAAGAAATAATATAAACACTACTCATTTCCTAATAACTCAAAACTTGACTCAAAACTTGAGGTCAGAGAGATAGCTCAGGGGTCAAAGGCATATTCCTTTCTCTGGCAAGTCCCTAAATTCAATCCTAGCACTATATGCCAATTCCATCTCCTAATCCCCAGCATTGCCGCCTATCCTGATGACCATCAGCACCAATGGGCCCGAACAGTACCAAGTATGGACTAACATTACCCACAGGTGTTAAAATATCAACTATAGAAGTAAATAAAACCTATATATATACTAACATGAAAACCTGGCATTATAATCAAACCAGGATTATTTCTGAAAAGCAAGGACTGATTCATACAAGAAACTGTATTAACTTCACTAATATTCCAAGTAAGAAAAATAAGAGAATGTTCTAGTAAAAACACAGTAGGTAAAATTCAATACCCATTCTTTGCAAAATATCCTAAAATAATGAAATAGAAACATGTCTCACTCAACACAGAAACCTTTGTTTTAAATCAACAAAACCACATATAAGGTTGGTACTAGAGACAGCAGTAGTAAAATCAGGCACAAAACAAATATATTCACAGTTGGATTTCGACTCATAATAGGAGGGAAATAGGAAAAGAGTTATACATATTGGAAAAGAAATGGGAAAATTATTACTATTTTGAGAAATCTATTGAAAGGGTTATTTGAATTCATTTTTTAAAAATCAATAAAATTGCTAGATAAAGATATAGAACATTTCTTGGGGAAAAAGCCATTCCCAATAGAACAAAAAATATAAAATACAAAGATAGAATATTAATGGGAAATGTGTATGACCTAGATTGAAAGAGGTGGGGGTAGGAGCACTGAGTATTTTACTGAATAAAATAAAACTTGACTAATGGAAAGTCTCAGAATGTTTCACTATGAAAAGTCTAAATATTTAACAATGTCAGTTCTTTTCAATTAGCGTATTGCTTTAAAACAATTGAAATAAAAACCTCAATAGGGTTGGGTTTTTCCCTTTAAAATGAATACTATGATTGAATGTTAATTTGTATGACTAATCAGGAAAAAAATCTTAAAGTATTTTGAAAACTAGTGTGGGACTCAAAGAACCCCTTTCAAATCCAGAACATATAGTAATGTATTAATGATTAAAACAGTCTTCTACAGATGAAAAACAAAAAGGGTATGGTTTCATTGGAGTCCAAAACATAAAGTAGCATTTAATATGAGATTACTGATCAATGGGGATTAATTTCTCAATTTGTTGGCCTTTAATTTTGTGACCAAATTTATGGCTTTAGAGAAATAGGACTCTTAAGTTGAAGGAACAAGGAAGATTCTGTTTGATTTTCCTTATTGGAAATGGTCATACTTGTGGCAGAGTGTTTCTGCAATATTCTGTGTTAAGGATATCACTGCATTCTGACCTGCATCATCATAAAACTGAAAACCAAAAATCACAGAAGTTTAGGATCTGGCTGCTCCGATCCAAGTCTCTCAACTCCATGCCTTAATTCTTTTCTCTTTTCCATGTCCTGTTTCATCTCAACCTTTTGGTGAACTTTTACCTGTAAAATAATGTTATTATAACTGGTTAACCTCATATTTGTATATAATGCCATAGGTCAGGAAAAAATACAGATGAATCAGGATGGGAGAGATAGCACAGGGGTAAGGGTCTGATGTTTGCCACTGCAGAGGATCCCTGAGAACTGCCAGGAGTGATGGGAATGGGGAACCTTGGACAAAGTACTAAGCACTTCTGGGTGTGGCCTTCAAAACAAAATAAATACAAACATATATATGCATATGTAGTTTAATTATTGACTAAAATATTTTTGAAAGATTAAGAAGATAAAATTAAATGTTCATGAGATGCCTTGAAATGATATAAAGTAAAAGGATGAATGCAATAACATGGTGAAGATCGACAGATGTGACCACCAAAAAATCTAGACTACCCTATATCTGCAACACAGTGTGAAAGAAAGGCAAGAAGCACACTGAATAAAGCATGGGATGAATAATTTTATTTATAAAAGGAGCCCTTGAAATAAATTATTTTAAAGTTCTAATAATATCCCAAAACATATGTAAAGAAAGAAAAAAGAACAGATGGTCCATATAAGAGGATACACTATCAGCAAGTAAACATTCATAAAAAAATAATTTAATTCATAGGTAATCAAATAAGCTGAAGTTAAACCTAGTTGCTGTTACATACCCATAAAAGTTAAAAAACTTAATGACAACACCCCTTGTTGACAAAGCTCCAGAAAAATTGATATGCTTTATATTGCTAGTGTCAGAAAAATTATTACAATGCATTTGTAAAGCTATTTGGCACTCTTGATCAAAAGCTGTCAAAATGTTTTTGACCCAGTAATTCCATTTCTGGGAAGCTAGCCTAAGAAAATAATCTGAAGCCTGGAAGAATACTGATGCATGATAATATTTAACTCAGATTCTGATTGCAAAAACAAAAAGCATATATGAATTGAGAAATAATGTTATACATTATAACAAATCCACTGGAATTAAATATTAAACACCATTCAAAATCATGAAGAACAAATAACAACATAAAAATGAATAATTTTAGCTGTTTGAAACTCTGAAAAACTTGCACATACAAAGTATTCGATGTCTAATAATAATACTATCAATAATAGACTGAGTACTGATCCTATACCCAACACCTGACACAATTAACCTTTAATCCTTATAACAACTCCAGGAGGTTGATAAACAGGCACAAGACAATGAGCTAGCAAGAGATGCTGTCTTATCCCTCACAGTACAAATATGTCATATGCCCAGATCACCCTGCATCCAGTCGCTTCCTGTAGCTTCTGTTTTCAGTGCTCTCGAGGATTTGCTCTCAGCTGCAGAAACAAGATGACTTGAGGTCACGTCTCACTTCCAGAACAACCTGCACCCACCTCAATGGTGTCAAATTATTGCAAAGACACAAGGGTCCAGTTTTCCTTCTCCAACCAAAAACACAGTTGAAAATCCCCCCAGGCTCTGAGCTCGTGTGTGATCATCTGAGGCTCTGTTGCTGTAGCCCAGATCTCCCTGCATGGTGTTGCGTCACTTCCCCTCCAACTCCTCCCCAGAAAAGCTGATGCTCAGAGTATTCTCTCATCAAAACTTTACACACTGTTCTCTCTATGTGTCCACTTCTGAGGTGATTTACCCTACAATCACTCAAGCCAGGAACTGCCCCAAACAGCAGCTCTAAAGAGGGATTTGGGACCCACATCCAGAGTACCTCAGCCAGTGGCTGTTATAGTCGAGTTTGCATCTAACACAAGCTGGCAGTGCAACCACTGAAACAGTCACAAGTCGTGCATTGGAAAGATAACTTTGGCAGAAGGAATGCAATGGTCAATATTATGTACATACAAATAAAATGGAAATTCTATTGTTCTATTCTAATGCAGCTATTCTATTCTATTCTAATGCAGCTATTGTTGGAGCCACCAGAGATTGAAGAGTAGGTGGTGAAGGGATGAAGAGCTAAGTCAAAGACAAGTGTGAAAACCACAAGGGTCCTTGAGAGATGGGGAAGTAAAAAGGAAGATGGGGGAACAGCAGAGTTGCAGAGAAGGCGCAATTCCCAACACAGTGAGTAAACTTAGGGCAAGATGAGGACCCTATTCTGGAAAAACAGCTCCGTCAAACACACAAGGGACTTGTATTTGCTGAGCCTAAGCATGAATATCACTGGGCCCTGGGTTCTGCTACCTTCAAGAGTCCAGCTCCTCCAACTGAACCCCAGTGCTGCCTGCAGGAGCAGAGGTCCCCTCCTGAATGACAATGGCCCCTCCAATCCACAGGCTTGCTTCCACTTCCCTTCAGGTGCAGCAAACAGGAAAAGCAAAATAGAGTCCACCATCTAAGCATAGAAATTAAAGTGAGAGGAGAAGTATGCAGATCAAGAGCCAACAAATCAAGACTATGTACTGATGATCTGACATCTCTAAATGTGAAGATTCTCAGGGTCCTCAACTCTCACCCATCATGTGACTCACCTCTGGCCTCCCTAACCTACTACCCACTACAGATATTTTTTTTTGGCTTTTTGGGTCACACCTGACCATGCACAGGGGTTACTCCTGGATTTGCACTCAGGAATTACTCCCGGTGGTGCTCAGGGGACCATATGGGATGCTGGGAATCGAACCTGAGTTGGCCATGTGCAAGGCCAATGCCCTACCCGCTGTGCTATCAATCCAGGCACCCACTGCACATTTTTAAGGGGCTCTAAAACGTAAGTGACTTACCTCCTGTCTTTCAGAAACAAAGCATCTTAGGAATTCTTTAAGCGAACAAACAGAAAGTCCCTCATCAGTTGCATGTGAGGTCATTGCCATACCCTGGATCTTTCCAGGGGGCATCTCCAACTTTGCAAAATACTGTTTTCTTAATGTCCAACCTAAAGTTGCATTGAGCCACCAAAGGTAGCATTTGAAATTGTTCATCACCATAATGGTTTCACAATGATTAACATAACTAACATATGTTAACAATAAAGAAGATATTTGTCTAAGTGCATTGATATTGATTAGTTTGCTTTAAGTACTTTAAGTACTTCTTTCTGTTTGTTGCTGTTGCTTTCATTGCTATGTGGTCCAAACTCAGATGACCTTTTTTCTTTTTCAATTTTATTGAATCACCGTGAAATAGTCACAAGCTTTCATGTTTGAGTTACACTCAAATAATGATCAAACACCCATCCCTCCACCAGTGCACATTTCCCATCACCAATCTCCCCAGTATACCCCCTTTCCCACCCTTCTCCTGCCTCCATGGCAGACAATATTCCCCATACTCTCTCTCTACTTTTGGGCATTATGGTTTGCAATACAGACACTGAGAGGCCATCATGTTTGGTCCATTATCTACTTTTGGCACACATCTCCCATCCCTACTGATTCTCCAGCCATCATTTTCTTAGTGATTCCTTCTCTATTCCATCTGCCTTCTCCCCTCCACTCATTCAGATGACCTTTTAATATCAGAGATTGCGTCAAAATATAGAACAAAAATAGGAAGAACATATGGTGGACTCGAAAGTTTGGTTCACAGTCATGCTACTTTCATATCAAAATAACCAGCATCATAAGAAGAAAGAACTTTATTATATAGCTAGTTCTTTTTCAGTTTTGGTCTGGTCACACACACACAAAAACACACATATAGTATTTATAAATATACGTGTATATATTTATAAATATATGAATGTATATTCATGTGTATATATTTCTTTTACATTGTTCTTCATCTCTTTCTCTCAACTCATGAATGTGTTCATCCAAAATGATTCAGGGTTTGAAGCTGTGGAATTTTGATACTTTTCAAAAACGTTGTGGCTGGAGTGACAGTACAGTGGCAGGGTGTTTGCCTTGCATGCACCCAACCCATGTTTGAGTCCTGAAACCCCATATGGTCCTCTGAGTCCGCCAGAATTGATCCTTGAGCACTAAGCCAGGAGTTAAACCTGAGCATCACCATGTGTCGCCAAAAATGGAAAAAAGGAAATGAAAAGAAAAATATTTAGTCACAAGAGAATAGATATGCCAAGATTCAACATGCCTGGTTATAATGCTGAACTCAATCCTCACTCTGGCCTTAAGAAGAGTTTCAGGGGCTGAAAAGAACAGTTGTCACATGGGAAAAACACCAACTATCTATCAGCTTTCTCATTTGACTCAGCCTTGTAGTGCTAAAGGTCTGAGCTTAGGACACACTTTCTTCTCTTCACTGAAATAGTTAAAGTAGTGTTACAATGATTAACATAACAACCTACAGTAATATATGTATATATATATATTTAGTAAGATACTATATAGTATCACAATTACAAAATACTATCTATTTCACACATGTCAATGAAGGATGGCCCTATTTTTCTCTGTAGAAAATGGAAATTGTTACACTTCTTAAATTCAAAAAGGAGTCTTCAACTTAATGTTATTTCTCTTTAAATTGTTAGAAGATGGCTAATCATCTCTTGCAACATAATCCTTAATATATATCTAAAAAATAAAATAATTTGGATCACCGTACATAGCTTTGCTAATATTTGATTTAGTTTTCTTCAATCAACATAGAGTGATTGAATAAAAACTCTAATAAATTTATAAATACATAAAAGGTCTTAAAGTGGTAATGTTCTAAACAACTAACTCTAAGAGCTATAGTTAAAATTTTATGATAGATTGGCTCCAGGAAGAGTTTAAGTGGGTAAGGTGTTTGCCTTGCATGTGACTGACCTAGGTTTGATTCTCAGCTTCCGTGCAGTCTCCTGAGTCCACCAGAAGTGATTCATGATCACCAAGCCAGGAGTAAGCCCTAAGTACCACTCAGTTTGGCCCCCCAACATAAAATTTAGATAGATAACATAATCCATTAATTAAAATGTAAATTAATTTTAAAGCACAATTAATAAAGTTTTGTACCAAATGGAGGGCACAAACTTATTTTGAGAATGAATAGAACTTTTACAAAATTACCTATGAAATATTTCATCAGTTATTGAGAATTAATATTATTCATTCTGTTTTAGTGATCATATAGTAGACGTTAATTACTGAGAGATTTACAAAAGCTTGTAGCTGAAAAGAGGAACTAAAGAGATGGTACAGTTGGTAAGACATTTGCCTTGAATGCAACTAATCCTGCCTCATTCTCACAATGTATATAGCCTCCTAGGCACCACAAATGAGTGGTGAGCACTGCAGGGTGTATCCCAACAAGTGCCCCCTCAAACAGAAAAGATGACTAAATTTACAAAATTTCATTTCATGACAAAATGAGATAATGTCATACATTTGAGCTAAAAATCATTGTATCAGAAATTATAAATAAACTTATAATATGGATTATATATTCCTACAGTGTGTTGGGATGCCACATAATAAAAATAACATGACTATATAGAAATAAATTAAGTGAAGGATTATAGGAGTCAGAATTGCTAGGTCTGGCTTCCAAGATTTCATGGCAGGTAAATGCTTGCCTTGCCAACCTGAGTTTGATTCCCAGCCCGGCTTATGTACTCTCCAGCCCCACCTTTGTCTCCTGCCTTTGCTACACTCATTCTCCTCTTCATCCCATGCATTCCTGATTCAAGTATTAGCTAGAAATCAGAGGCTGAGTTTAAACACGAAATGTGGAGTTTCTGTTTCTTAGTTTTATTTTCCAGCATTTCTCTCTCCCACCCTAATATTACTCTGTAATTTTGGTTTATGCTCTATTCAAATACTTAAATGGTTTTGTTATCAGATTTTAGCTATTACTAAGTCAAGGAACTTACTCCATGAAAGCTTTCTGCATCAAGGATCAAGTTGCCTACAAAATCAATCTACCTTATTTCAGTCTCCAAAGCCTCCCAAGAGTGGTTCTGGAATTTTGTTTACAATGTGTATAACTCTATTTGTGGAAGAAGTACATTGTTTGATGCCTGCTTCACCAAATCAAAATCAGAGCTCATTATCATTTTTTAAAGTCTTCAAATTTTCAAAATTTTAGGAAGAGAACCACTATTCTGAAGTTTAAACTAGCATTGCCAAGGGGTGGGAAAGTGAGTCAACAGCCCATGTTTGCCATGCTATATTCTATATAGGATCATGTTCATTTGCCCCTGATTCCAAAGTTTAATCCGTCAGAACCAATCTTGTAATTAATTGAAATAAAAATGCACTTTCAACTTTATGACACAGTAAATATGTAAATATTCAATCCTGTGAGACCAGATTCTATATTCTTTCCCTTCCCCTTCAAAACAAGTTTTGTCTTAATATATATTTTCAGTGCCATGTAAATCACATTTTTATTAATTTATAGTCAAATTTTCCTCACACCATCCATCAAAAACAATAAAACAAGCCAACTTGAATCTTTTACAAGCAGATATTACTTTCTGAATATGATAAATCTATATTTACAACTATACCATTCAGTGTATTGTGGGCAACATGGCGTTTGAGGGCATTAAACCACTTAGTGTTGTATTTATCAAATGGCTGGTAGTAATTAATAGCTGCCATGTGAAATCTCATTTTTTTAAATAGCAGAAAGAATCTTTTTCAAATCCCCTAGAGGCAACTTCATCAAGCATTATTTCCTTTGTCACTTAAAAAACAAAATACTGAGCCCAGGAAAACTCCAATTTGAATCTGTTCATCTCAGTCCTTGCCTTACATTAGAATTGAAAGCATAATTTCCAGCCCTTCTTCACAAAAGGAATTGTTGTTATTATTCAGTTTTCCATATGTGAGAAGCTGTCACCTCTGTCAGCTTCAGCGCATCTCCATTTGTGTCTCCAAAACCAGTCTCACAGATCTGAACACACGCTGCGCATCACAAGTGAAAAGGTAATTTCTTTCCTAACATACCAAGAGCCCTACAGATAAGCGCCAAGTCTCTGGTTTGAATATTTGTTCCTGTTATTGCCTAATAACATATTAATGCATCTAATGTCCCCCCATACATGCCAGACATCTTTATTCCTTGCATATTTTCTGGCAGGGGCTCCAGGGACTGTTATTAACTAATGCCAGAAGAATGGCACTAAGGGCAAGATAATGTTCTTTTCTCAGTCTTGTTCCATGGAAACTAGCCTCTGGATGCCAAGGTCTTTCAAAGAAACCCTCTCATGTTCTGAACTATGACCATGGTCCACTCCTTTCTTATGCAGACCAAAGTTCATTCCCCTGCAGTTTCCACCACTCTAGGGAGTGCCTACCTGGGAACAGAGATATAAGATCTGGCAATAGAAAGGAACTTCATGGTGGGCATGGAAGTTGGTAAAGGTTCCCACTCAAAAGGAGATCAACCAGGAATTATCTTCAGCATAATGCCCCTGAAGAAAATACTGCATTTCCTACTTCTAGGAGCGAATCATATATCTCAAGAGTGAATGCAATTTCTGAAGGTTATGAGCCCACAGTATTTTCTTTTTTCTTTCAAGAAAGGGAGGAATTGAAAATAAAACTGAACTTATCTGTATGATAAAGCAGGTTCTTTTGCAGGAGAAGCTATTGCATTTATAAATTGAGTTTAGGGTTCTCTGGGATACCAAGAAGAGAAAGGAGCAAAGGGAGACAGATGTGTGTGGAGGCAGAATTCCAGGGGGAAATAAGAGGAAGGATTGTGGTCTGAATTAGTAATGAGTGGGTCTTAGATTTCATGACGGGGCAGATATCAGCAGGTGATCCAAGAAGGTCTACCAGTGACAGTGCATGACCAAGGCCAGGTAGTGTCTGAGTGTGTCTTTGGTCCTCATCCTCCTCTAACTTTAGTTCTCAGCCAAGATTTTAACTGCAGGAGGCTTGTGAGGTAGGTGAAGAGCATGATCCACACTTGGAACGAGTGACATAAAGGGCATCTTGCATTTGTTATTCATTTCCCTTGGCAAACAAACAGTTATAGTTAGAGTATATCCTGAACCAATCTGATTCAGAGATAGATGTTTCCAAAAGAATGTTTTAAGGTCAATTTTTTTAATTGTATTCACACTCCTCCTACTACTAGCTTCAACCCTTCACTTTAACTCCTGCTTCCATGAAGGCAAGGCAGTGGAGAGTGGGAGAACTCATCAATAAAGGGAGTCATTACCAGGACAGCAGCCCTTGGCTCCATGGTCCCCAATTGGCCAAGAGAATCCAGGATTCTCATAGATTCCATCTTATAATATGTCTGACCCTAGGACATTCCAAAGAGGCCTAACGTTCACCTTCTTCAAAGGCTAGTTTTATTATCAAATAGGAAAAGGGAAAAAATAAAACAGAAAATTTACCCTTTCCTATAAAGATCTTGCTGGCAGGTCCTAGAGGTATGTTTATTTAACAGGAGAATTCCATTCTGTCATTCTGCCTCATCTATCTAGAGGCACTTCCCAGCTGTCAGTCTTGCAAATGCTTCCCTGCCTAGAAACAGTTTCCAGCAAAGACCAAAGGCGGGGCTGCTTAGAAACATGTTCTGTACCCCGCCTCAAAGTCGATTATTAATTCTACTCTAATATAATACATCAGTGTGTGATTAAAATCTGTAGTCAGATTGCCCCCATCCCTTCTGCTCTCCTCATCTTTCAAGCATCTCTGAGTGAGCCTTCTTGGCAGTCTATAATATGGGCAGAAAACAGAGGAAATGATCGTGTTCATAGCAGTGATTCCTTGCAGAATTCCTTGCACTTTTATATAAAGCTTGATGATTGACAAAACATACTCATGGCTTTATCTCAATGAATCATCTGTACAATAGGAGCTATCCTAAAGCTCAAGATCTTCAGAACCTTATAATTCATGGAGGCTGAGCACCATGGCTGTGCTAAGGGATTATTCCTGTATCTGTTTTCAGGGTTCACTCTCGGAAAACTAAGGGGATGCTGCAAGGTGCCAGAGATCCAAACAGGGTCGAACATGTGCAAGGCACATGTTTACCTGCTGAACTATTTTTCTAGCCCTCATACTTGTGTTTTATGGTAACCATTTAAATTTGGAGTATTATTTCGTCCTTATTCATATTAATTGAATTCATATTAATTGAATTCATATTAATTGAATGCTTCTCCCACCTTGGGAGGGTCCTCACAACATCCTTCATTTGGTGCGCTCTTCTCTATCTGAACTTCCTTTTCACCTAGAACGTGTGGCTGGCCTTCCATTCATGGAGCAAAATTCCTGGTACTAATCTCAGCCATTCCTGGGTGTTAGTCTCCCTTTTTGTTGCTTTATGTTCCCCAGATGAATGCAATCTTTCTGTGTCTATCCCGCTCTTTCTGACTCATTTCGCTTAACATGATACTTTCCATGTAGTACCACTTGTATGTAAATTTCATAACTTCATCTTTTCTAACAGCTACATAGTACTCCATTGTGTAAATGTACCAAAGTTTCTTTAACCAGTCATCTGCTCTTGGGCACTCAGGTTTTTTCCAGATTCTGGCTATTGTAGAGTGCTGCAATGAACAAACAATTGCAGATGTCACTTCGACTATACCTTTTTGCCTCTCTGGGATATATTCCCAGGAGTGCTATAGCTGGGTCAAATGGCAGATCAAATTCTAATTTTTTGAGAGTCGTCCATACTGTTTTCCAAAAGGGTTGGACCAGCCGGCATTCCCACCAGCAGTGAAGGAGGGTCCCTTTCTCGCCACATCCGCGCCAGCATTGCTTGCTTTTGTTCTTGTGGATGTGGGCCAGTCTCTGTGGTATGAAATGATATCTCATTGTGGTTTTGATCTGCATCTCTCTGATGATTAGTGATGTAGAGCATTTTCTCATGTGCCTTTTTGCCAGTCGAATTTCTTCTTTGCGAAAGTTTCTGTTCATTTCCTCACCCCATTTTTTGATGGGTTTGGGAGCCTACAGAATGGGAAAGGATATTCACCAAATACACATCCGACAAGGGGTTGATATCAAGGATATACAAGGTACTGGTTAAACTCCACAAGAATTTCAGATTTTAAAGGGAAGCCAAATGTAAACCTTTTGTTCCTTTCAGGTTCAAGCACTGAGAACTGACTTTTTCTTTGTGACATATTGTCTTACTGACACAATCTGGGTCAGACCCACTTCTCAACCTGTCTCTCTGCTTAAAGAATGTCTGATTCCCTTGGGGGGTGAAGCAATAGCACAGCGGGTAGGGCGTTTGCCTTGCACGCGGCCAACCCGGGTTCGATTCCCAGCATCCCATATGGTCCCCTGAGCACTGCCAGGAGTAATTCCTGAGTGCAGAACCAGGAGTAACTCCTGTGCATCGCGGGGTGTTACCCAAAAAGGAAAAAAAAGTCTGATTCCCTAATGGAGAAATAACCATTTCCATGAGGTTTGCTTCATTTCCTCTAGGAAATTTGTTTGGCTAGGTCTGCCATAACAAAAGACCACAGACTGGGTTTACAGAATAAAAAATTATTTTCTCATGATTCTGGAGACTAGAATTCCATCCAAGATCAAGGTGTTCAGAGTTTTGATTTCTCTTGAGGCTTCTTGCAGGCAGAAGCCTCTCTTCTCTGTTCTCATGCTGCCTTTTTCTTGTACACATGAATCATGATATCTCTCCCTCTTCTTCTGGAGACTCCAGTTCTATTGAATTAGAGTCCTATCCTTACTATGTCACTGAAATGTAACCGCCTCTTTAAAGGTCTCATCTCCAATGGTCATAAGAATTAAGGATTTTGTGTCTGAGCTATGGGCAACCACAATCCACCATCTTGACAAGGTGGACACTATCACCTTCCTCACTACCAACTCTTCCAAGATTAATTTGAAGATGAAGTAAGACAATGACAAGAACTCATCTGTGCCAGGGGTCAATGACTGTTTCCTTCCACCCTGCCTTCTAAGCTGAATAGAGAGCAAAGGATGTAGAATTGGTGGTGGGGAGGGGTCGGGAGGGTGGGAAAGGGGAGGCGGAGAGCTACTACATCATCACTCAGAAAGCCAGATTCTTGTTGATGTCAGGAAAAAAGGTTGAGAGTCAGAAAGCAACTTACTGTTCGTTATGCTTCCAATTGTTACAGTTGGCATATTATATTAAAGACACTCAGAGCTGGAAAGAAGAAAGCTGATTTGCAGGTAGAAAGAACTTTATGAAAGCAGAGATTTTAGCTTTCTTCATTCTGATTGACAGAATGTCTTCTCTTCAAGTGAGAGGCTGTCAGGCACCATATTGTTAAAAGCTTATCAAATTTGTACACAGGATATTTCTTATTGCATCATTTTATCAGATCCACGTTTCTACTCATGTAGAATCACAAGGAGGTGCATGTTAAATTCTGGACACTGTGATGGAATCTCCATGGACAAACAATGACAACATTTTATTTATTTATTTATTTATTTGCTCGAGCAGGCCCAGTAACGTCTCCATTGGAGACTTTGTTGTTACTGTGTCTGGCATATCGCATACTCTCGGTAGCTTGCCGGGCTCTCTGGGAGGGGTGGAGGAATCGAACTCGGGTCGGCCGTGTTGGCCGCATGTAAGGCGAACGCCCTACCGCAGAGCGATAGCACAGCGGGTAGGGCGTTCGCCTTACACGCGGCCAACACGACCGACCCGAGTTCGATTCCTCCACTCCTCTCGGAGAGCCCGGCAAGCTGCCGAGAGTATTCGATATGCCAGACACAGTAACAACAAAGTCTCCAATGGAGACGTTACTGGGCCCGCTCGAGCAAATCGACGATCAACGGGAGGGCCTTTACCTTACCTTTACCTTATTTATTTATTTATCTATTGCTTTTGTTTGGGGGCCATACTCTGTGGTACTCCTGGCTCTGTACTCAGGGATCACTCCTGGCAGAGTCAGGGGACCATATGGAGTTCTGGGGATAGAACCCAAATTGATTGAGTGCAAGGCAAATGGCCTGCCTGCTGTACTATCTCTTCAACCAAGATCCTAGCTTTTTAGTGATCAGTGACCAAATGATCTAAAATATGGAAATGGCAAACAACCAACAGGATATCACCCTTAATCATCACTGAAAAAGGAAGTTTAAAATCAAAGATTACTGACATAACAGAGTACACTTTAACTATTTGCTTCTTAACCTAGATCAATTGATGAGAAATAGAGGTGCAGGGAGTCTATGAACCAAAATTCTAGGTTGAATGAGGAAACTGACTTAGTATTTGCTTAACCTCCTTGTTCTAAATCTCCTCACTAAAAAATAAAGTAGTCCATTGAATAATTTCCAAGGCCCACCAACTTGTTCCATTCCAGTCCTGCCAAGGTCATTTTCCCCAAGTCTTTCTCCTTCTCTTCTCCCTGCCTCTGTTTATCCGAACCTTTGCTCACAGACAATTTGTGGTCCTCAAATCTACCCCTCCAAACCTAATCTTCCTCCTCAGTATTTTTTGAGTCTCCCTAGGACCTTTTAGAATTTGCATTCTCATTAAAAGTCAAAATGCTTAGAAATGGACTTAGTTCTATTTATTTAAACCTTTTAGTCTAACTTCTTGGATATTTTAAGTCAGCATCATCTACCAAGGACTGGAAGGAAGAACCTTGGAGTTTATGGTCAGACTTGTGTGGATTTGAATCATGCTCTCAATAGGCTGATTCATCCCAAGGATTAACTAAAAAGGGTGGATTGAAGAGACAGCTGAGTAAGATACCCCTGTTCTCCAGTGTCTTACTGGGGGGCACTGAGCAGGACAAACGGACTCTCAGAGGCAGAACTTCTTTTCACAGTGGAGTACTATATCCCTCCTAGGACTGCTGGGAGCTATTCAGAACAAGAGCAGAAGCATGCCTGTTTCTGCCCTAACTCTCCCTAACCAGCTCAACCATGCTTCCTCTCTTTCCAGCACAGAGCTATCTGTTTTCTGGCAGTACTGCAGGCTGCCTTGACCTGCACTCCTGGCTGAGATTTTGTCTTACTTCTCTCATCTGCCATAGTTCCTAACATAGAGCATGTGTTCAGCCAAGGACTACAGTAACTGTGAGGCAAGGGGGACAAACATGAGCTAGAGAGCCTTAGAGCTTCTTCCTCAACAAGACTTTCTTTTTTTGGCCTCAGTGCCAAGAAGCAGCCTGCACATAGTAGGCACCGAGTAAATAATCATGTTAATTCTAGCTTAGACAAGGTTGCAGATGCTCATGGTTCTTCCTATCAATCTAGGAACACCCTTATCCCTCTTTCATGTGTCAAGAAAAATTAACAACATGATTTGGATGAACAACAGGGAAGCCAGCACAATTCCCCCTGATGTTCCCTTCACAATTAGTAATAGATTTATCTCCTCCTTTCCCCCTCCCCTTATCTTTTCATTGTTCGGTAAAGAATGAAGTGTGCTGATGAAAACTCACCCAAGGTGCTGAAGCCAATTGAAAAGGCCAAAAGGAAAAGAAAAAGATTTTTTTAGGAAAGAAGGAAGTACAATAGTAGGAATAATAAACCCGAGGCAGCAGGAAAATCTCTGCCAGGTGGCCACAAATGGTTTCTATTTCTGTCCTTGTCAAGTGTATGGTTGGATGAGACCACGCACAAATACTTCCTCTCTGACAAGAGACAGTTTTGAGCACTGAGTCCTTCATTAGTTCTGCTGTATCAGTGAGCTCATGTTCCTCTGGGCTGTTTTATTAGTGCTCTTGAGCCTTGACACCTTTAAACTAAGTCTCCATCACACTGATCATTATTAGCATTGCTCAAAGCACCTGTTCAAAAATTCATATTATAAATGCCCTGGTTCATTTCTAACTAAAGAGTTTTCAGTCCAAGGAACATAGAACATCTGTTTTAGAAATCAGTCATTTATGAAAGGCTTTTCTCTTCTGTACATTCTGTAGGCAGAGACCAATAACCCAGCAGGATTTCCTTTATCTATGGTAAAAGGAGTCAAAATCCCATTTATAGCATTACCCTTAAAATAACTTGGAGAAACAAGTGGTTCTAGTGAGTGGTTCAGGGTCAGTCACCCCTTGTTAACCAACCCTAGGAAAACAGATGAGTTTTCAAATCCATTTGTCAAGAACTATTTTGCTGAGTGCCTGCTTCAAGTATCAGAGTGGTGCTAGGAGTTTGTGACTTCAAGTCAAGGATCCTCTCTGGAACGGGGCAGAAACAGATGAGAGGCTTATGGGAACACCACCAGTCCAGGTGGTTACCTGATAGGGGGCTCCAAGAATGAGTAGGAACTTGGAGGACAGATGGCGACATTCCTGGTTCGAACTATGGACAAGGGCCCAGAGTAAATCACCTTTAATGAGTAACCTCCCACCAGGTGTTGGTCTGGGTGGGTCCAGAGTTGAGAAGACGAGAAGGATAAGGCCATTTTATAAAAATTTCAAAAAGTTTTTTAACTTTGGTTGGTTTACCGCTCTTAACAATCCAATTTGCTTTCCATTAGCTTTCCCCTTAAGAGCGAGAGGTGTTCTCGAGCCTGTGAGTGTACAAAGTTTTGCAAAAGTGAAGTTAGGGAAATATTTAGTTTGAATTCTGTGGCATCTATTTATATGTCTACTTCCAAGTATAATTAAATTATTGCTAGTCTGGCTAGCTTCCAGGAGCATTCTTACTCTAATAAATTCAAATAGTATTAAAAGTTAGTTAATAAACACTCATAGAAAGTAAAATATCTTGAAATTTTACAGTTCTCATGGGAAAGAAACTTGATTTGTGTCTCCCCAAACTTGATAGAAATCCTAAGAATTTACATGAAATTACCAGTAATGAGTTGTGAAGCTGAATGGAAATATTCTAAATTATGAATAATAAAAAACAATTTCAATCAACTACAATAGAAAAAAAGAGGGAATTATCTTTCTATTTCCTCTATAGGCAATTTTAGAAAATTATTGTCATTGAAAAAAAGACCAAGGGTATAAAACAAAAAAATGTACAAACAAAGAGATGTATCAATTGATTCATTGATGAAAACAATGAGCAATTGTCTCAAAGTCTGTGATGTTGGGGGTATTTGGCAGCTGTTTAACATTTGTGATTTGTTAATTCTTTTCTTGCTCTTAAATTAATAATGTAATGCTAATTTTAGGTTCTCTTCTTTAATGTGGATCCCCTAAGATAAACAGAATGATATATGAAAATATTCTTTTGAGGGCCTGTGAACATACAATGAGAATCTGGTGGAGGCCATGTTCCACAAGCTTGAGGTGCTAGAAAGGAGGATTGGGGAGGAAAAAGTAAATTTCTTATTTACCTTTTCTTGAGGAAGTGAAGTCTTTGGACTGCTCTTTGGTTGAATGTATTGTGGTGAAGGACTAATTTTAAATCAGCATTTTGCCAAGAACAAGACTACCTTTTCAAGGTATACCCAACATTCAGTGTTGACAAGCCATCCTTAAAAGAGAGCAGGAATGGCAGGGTTGAGAGATTCTAAACCAGACACCACAAAGGCTCCTATTGAAAAAGAAGAACAGACCCCTGGCCTCCCGCGGCAAATGCCATTCACTCCAGGGACTGGATGTCAGCACAAGCCAAAGCAGCTTTCATTCATCCTTGTCCCGCCCCAGGGAGTCAGGGCGCTTTATTCAAGGCAGGATTTTCAAAGTCTTCCCCATTCCCCTCCTCGCCATCTCCCTCCAGCCAGGTGGCCAGCTGATTCTGATTGATCCCAACAATGTTTCTTCTCATATCTGAATTTCACAAGCATGTGAGAAGTCTGGGATGTGGGTTCCCCCCCCCCCCCTTCCCCTCCCCAGCGCTTCTAATAAACCGGGTCCTCACACTTGAAATAAAGCCTACTTCAACAAACTCTCCCAGTCAGCCAGGCAGCCTCTCGGCAGGTGGCTCCACTCTTTGGGGGCTTTCAAAATTGTCGAATCTAAAATGAGACAGACCTTTGGAATGATAGCACATGGCGTGACCCCAGGAAAAAAGTTTGCTTTCCTGTCTGAGATGCCAGCTGCTTTAGATTCAGGGGGACACTGTCCTGGATGAAGGAATCTTCAGGAAGATAAGAAACAGAAGGAGGGGGTCAAGAGATGGCAAGAGTTTGGCGTGGGGACCCTACCTGGTAAACCTCCTTACTATCCCAGACACCACATTTGTTAACAATCAGAGCAAACCTGTTATGAGGGGTAGCTAAGATGATCAAGGGTAGTGTCAGGAACGGTTCCAAATGATATAGCTTCCTCCACCTAAAAAGGCCAGAATTCAGAAATGATCCAATCAGTCATGAAAGGAAATGATAAAGGAGAGTGAGCACTTGCATATGGCCTTATGCAGCTACAACTAGGGAGAACTAGGGAGCAGCTTCCAAGTTGGAGGGGAGCCACTTGGGAACAATTGAAAGGAAATGCCACTTTACACAGCAAATAGGAAGCTTCTGGGACTTGCTAGACCCATAGGTGGTACTGGCCATTTATAAATAGACCCAGACACCTTCAGAAGAATTTCTTGAATTAGAGATCCACTGCTGATCATTGAGAAGTCAAGAGAGCTGACTAGGGTTTGCAATAGTCTTTTGAAATTAACCTAAACCACAGTTATCAAACTTAAGGCACAGTTATCAAATAGCATACAATCAGAAATGCAACATTTTTATGGCTATCTCCAAATTTCAGCCTTGGACACTGACAAAAGAGGGTCTATATGACCACCACTTAAGTATCTACTTAGTGAAGAACATTAGAATGCAATGAACTAGTACTGTGCATGACTCTACCACAGGTACTCAAAATACTTATTTAATGCATTAATAAACTACTCAGCCACAGAACTTTCCCTCACTTGTCAACCCTATTCACAAAATAACGATGATGATGATGATGATGATGATAAGCAACAGTATGAATCATTAGGATGCCCTCAAGGATCTAGGAGACTTAGTGCATGATTCAAGCTGAGCTCAGGAACCAGGGCTCCAGGGAGACTGTGCGTGTCCTCTAGTAAGACTTATTTCAAATGGCCTCACTAAGGGCCAAGAGAATACAAAGAGTGAGCAGAATTTCATAAGCAATGATCCATTCCCTCAGAAGAAAGGGGATAGAAGGAACAAGACAGCATTCAAGGCACCAAATGACTGAATAGACCATTGATCTGCTCTCTGACTTCAATTAATGAATTGGAAAACTAACCATAACTAAAGGTGACTTAAAGTGGGAATATTCCTGGATATGAGGAACTGAGACCACTGAGACCACTCTCCATACGTCCAGAAAAGCCTCATGCATGAAGGAACCAGCAGAGGAACCCAGGCATGCGGGTCCTGGGGCTGAGATCTCCAAGCCTGCTCGGACCGAGATTGAGCTTTCTCCACCCAGATCCCCCATCTTCCAGTAGGTAGGCGTTACACCCACAAGCTGCTGCCAGCGCCAGGTGGTCCCATCAACGGCCAAGACGCAGAGACTATAAAACCCAGCTGCCAGAAGCATGCGGCTGCATTTGCGGCCACGTGACATCTTATCATCTTGTTTTTACTTAGGAGAACCTGGCAGGCTACCGAAAGTATCCTGCCTGCAGGACAGAGTCTGGCAAACTTCCCGTGTCGTACTCAATATGCCAAATATCAGTAACAATGATAGGTCTCATTCTCCTAGCCCTGAAAGAGCATTGAATATAGCTTTTTTAAAAATCTCAGGGCGAGGAAGAAGGAGACGTTACTGGTGCCTGCTCGAGGCAATCAACGAACAACAGGATGATCGTGATCATGATCGTGATCGTAATGAGGAACTGAGGGTCCTGGTTGGGGTGAGACATATTGATTCAGACACTAGGCCTATAGTCGATTGAAAGTCAGCTCACCCTGTAAACAAGTTTTGAACCTTACAAGACCTGGATCTCTGCCAGCCAAGTATAGACCAAGGCACATCTTCAAACTACTTTTCTAATTTGTAAAATAAGATTTTTCAGTACTAGTTCACATGGTCATCCTTGGATTATGTAATAACTGCAAGGAACTTAGATCCTCCCTAAACAGCCTTTCACAAGTATGAAAACTTGTTCAGTGGGATCTGTTTTTATTACTGACTACTGAAACCAGGAAGTTATCTGGACTAGGACTTAGAGTTGAGATCAAATTCTGAAAATCTTGCACCCATGAAATCACATGGGTGAAGCTGACTGGCTTCACAGAACTATAAAAGCCCATTTGGGCAGTGTGGGAAAGTTTGGAGGCAGGAGAGAAGGGAGGGATCTGGGGCAATAGTGGGTATGGTACACAGTGGCTCTATAAGCATAGAATAAAAATATTAACACTATTGTAGTCATGGAAACTCAATGAAAGTCATTAGCTAAAAGGTAAGTGTTGTCTGGCATCTTTGGTGGCTCACTTGCTAAGATACGTAGGTCAAAAATGCAATTTGAAATTTAAACAAGGAAAGAGTTGAGTACTTCTAGATTCTGAATATTTTATAGGTGGCTTCAGCCTGTATTATGTTCCTTTAAAATTCATATGTTAAAGTCTAAGGCCACCCTCCCAATCTCAGAATGTTCCCTTTTTTGGAAATGTAGTCATTGCAGATGAAATTAAGAAAAAAAGTCCTTATTACAAAGAGTATAGTGACAGCAAACTTGGCTGAATGGAGTTTTTCTCTGTGAAAAGGAAAACTTATAAATGATGAGCTTAGCTATTTGCTTAGAGTAAAATGTGAAGAGAGAAAGATAAATTGAAGCAGGACCTGCTATGCTAAAAGAAACTAGAACTTGAAAATTTGGAAAATCCTCAACATATACATATCGTTAAAAATGAGAAAACTTTCTAGAGAAAAGACCCAAAAATGTGGCTGCACAATTTCTTGCTACAGAGATTAAGTGTGTGAACTTGTGGATCCAACCATCTCAGCAAAAATGCTGCCAATTTGGAAAGGGCTAAGAGACAGCACACAACGGAAGTGGGACCAGCAACTCTATAGGCAGGAATGATGCAATTTGTTGCAAACATGTTATCCTTCAAAAAAATGGGGTGAAAGACCTACTTCATAGGTCCTAGAGAGAATGACCACTTCTGCTGTCTCAGCAAGAAGAGTTAATGCCCAGGACTGAAAGTGACATTCTTGCCTTAGTAGGAAGAGAGGGCAGACGGCCCAGGCAAAGAGAACCATCTTCAACCTTGAAATCCAATGGTACTATCATTTCAGACTTGGTGGAGACCCAGGACACTTGTACTTTGATTTCTTCCTTTTGGAATAAATTATGTATTCTCTGCTTTCAAACCTTTGAATATGAGGAACAGAACATTTGTCTGACTTCACAGGTTTGAAGGCAATAATAATTATTTCCCCAGGTTGAATTATACCCTGAATGTCAACAATATCTGACTTAGATATTGGTTAATATGATAGTTGGATAATATGTTGGATTCACAGTTCATGCTGAATGAGTGAAGAGCCTTGGAAACATCAGGATGATTAAATTCATCTTACATTTGACAAAGACATAAATTTTAGGTCACCAACAAGTAATAAACCATTATGGGTTAATATGTTCCCTCCAAATTCATATTTAAGTCCCAGGTATTTGATCTTCTTTGGAAATAGGATATAGTCTCAGACATACTTAGTTAATTGTGGGGGTCAAACTAGATCAGGAAGGCTCTCTAATGCAAGGTCAGTGGTATCCTTAGCAAAAAGAAAAGTTTAGATACCAGAGAGATAGCTCACAGGCACTTGATTGAATTTCTGGCACAGAATATCTCCTCCCACGCTAAACACTGGGTGTGATACTGGTGGCTTCCAGAACTGCCCAATTCCACATCGTCACATGCCATCACTGAACCATCAGCTTGGTTGAATGAGTATCACTGAGAATGACCCCTGGTCCTAGGCATTGCTCCCAGAAAGGGGTAATTTGGACAGACATGGATACAAAGAGAATGCCGTGCAAACATTGGACTTATGCTGGAACCAAGAATTTCAAGAAACAAGGAAAGAGGCTGGAGCAGACTTTCAGTGCCTGCAGAAGGAGGCCATCCTTGTTAATTGCTTGATCTTGGGCTGCAGACCCCCAGTACTGGGAGAACATTTGTTACTGGTTTAAGATACTCAGCTTAGTATTTTGCTACAGCAAGCCTAATGACATATGTGTAAGCACATACAATATACTAAAAGAACAAATCAGATGAATCACCACAGGAAAATAAAGCTCATTTACTAGCAATTGAGTGTTAGTGCACATGGACTGATGTGGGCTTTTGAAATCATTAGTGACTTTATTGAAAACTAATCAATTGCCTGGAAGAGCACGCTAGGATGAGAAATAAGCTATTTTGAAAGTCACTAAGCCTTCATAACAAATTCTGAGAATTTACAAAGACTAAAAGGAATTTTGGGAACATCCAAGAGCTCTTCTCTTTTTGGTAGACATGGGAGAGAATGAAATGGACACAGACACACACAATGGACACAGACACACACATACACATATACACACAACACGTACATGCACACATACATTTGCACATATACATATGTATGTATGTATGTATGTACTCTTTAAAGCTAGACTGTCCATTCAATGTTAAAGAAATTACCCTGGTAAGCCTCTATTTGCTTTTGGGTTACATTCTAAGGTGAAGCTCCTAAAAGCACTTAGCTTTCAAAGGACCTACCTTTTCTTATTGATTCTTTGGGCCAAACCGCAAGTTAGAACTGACAACTTTTAGAAGTTATTCCTATAAAAACAAAGATTTAGAAAAGAATTGCACTTTAAATCAAATGATTTTAAAGAAAAAGGTGAAATGAATGCAGGAGAGAGAGAGAGAGAGAGAGAGAGAGAGAGAGAGAGAGAGAGATTCATTCCTCACAAATGAAGTCAAGATTATTCATTCTTGCCCTTTTTAAGGACAATTAATAGGAATTTCTGAAACTCAGAATGTCGAAATCATTAGCAGCTGATCACTTGAAGCAAGAATGCAGCTGTTATGATTAATGGCTGAATTTTAAATGTTTCAGACGGATTAAGGAAATCTCTCACATTCCCCTGCTTGTCACATATGCCTCCCCAGGACTCTGCAGAGTGTGATGGCATCTCAACAGCTCCTTTCCTCATGAAGATCTTGACTAATTGTCCTCCCAAATTCTAACCAAGACTCAATTGCACTCATTCAGTCAGACAGCATGAGCTAGGAAGGCATAGTAGAAAGGGTATTTATGTTGGATGGAAAAAATGGATTTTAGCTCCTTGCCATTTTTTGCAAACTCAGGAATGTGATTCAAAGATGTGATTTTCTCATCTGCAAGACAGAAGTAGAAGGATTGATCCTTCCTTTCCTGATATAGAGAAAATACATACAAATGGAAAGCATTGGTGCATGCTAATCTACAAGACATTAGGTATCAATGCAAGCAAAAAGGAGAAGAGAATTATGAAGGATTAATAAATGGATTTGGGATGAGGCTATCACAGCAGTAGAGAATTTGATTCACATTTGTGAGGGCTTGATTCCTATACCAGGTATAGGAAGTGAAAAAATAAATAAATAAAAGGATGACTAAGGAAATGAATGACTGTTTAGGCATGTGGCACATAAAGTTATTTTACCAGTCTGAAATTTATTAACTTCAGAGAATAAGAGGAAATATTATGCAAGGAAGGTCAGTTCAGGCACAGTGGGGGGTGAGTAAGCCAAGAGCGCTGCAAGGAGGAGGTGCTATTTTTTTTCTTTTTTTTTTTTTTTTTTGTGAAACACCATGAGGTACAGTTGTAGATTTACAATTTTTGTGCTTAGGTTTCAATTATACAATGAACAGATACCTATCCCTCCACCAGTGCCCATTTTCCAGCACCATGGATAATGTCCCCCCCACCCCCATCCCCCCATCCCCCCCTGCCTCTGTGGCAGGGCAATCCCCTGTGTTCTCTCTCTCCTTTTGGGTGTTGTGGTCTGCAAAAGATGCATTGAGTGGCAAACATGTTCAGTCCATAGTCCACATTCGACATGCATCTCCCCTCCCTCCTGGGAGGGACCACCAAACACCCTTTATTTGGTGTTCCCTTCTCTATCTGAGCTGCCCTTTCCTCTAGAATGCCCAATTGTCCACTAAGCTATGGAGTAATCCTCCTGGTGCTGATCTCAGCTATTCTTGGGTATTAATCTCCTATTTTGTTGCTTTATATCCCCCAGATGAATGCAATCTTTCTGTGTCTATCCCTCTCTTTCTGACTCATTTCGCTTAGCATGATACTTTCCATGTTGTACCACTTGTATGTAAATTTCATGACTTCATCTTTTCTAACAGCTACATAGTACTCCATTGTGTAGATGTACCAAAGTTTCTTTAACCAGTCATCTGTTCTTGGGCACTCAGGTTTCTTCCAGTTTCTGGCTATTGTAAAGAGTGCTGCAATGAACAAACAAGTGCAGATGTCACTTCGACTATACATTTTTGCCTCTCTGGGATATATTCCCAGGAGTGGTATTGCTGGGTCAAATGGGAGCTCAATTTCTAATTTTTTGAGAATCGTCCATACTGTTTTCCAGAAGGGCTGAACCAGTGGACATTCCCACCAACAGTGAAGGAGTGTCCCTTTCTCGCCACATCCACGCCAGCATCGGTTGCTTTTGTTCTTTTGAATGTGGGCCAGTCTCTGAGGTGTGAGATGGTATCTCATTGTGGTTTTGATCTGCATCTCCCTGATGATTAATGATGTAGAGCATTTTCTCATGTGCTTTTTTGCCATTCGGATTTCTTCTTTGAGAAAGTTTCTGTTCATTTCATTGCCCCATTTTTGGACGGGGTTGGATGTTTTCTTCTTGTGGAGTTTAACCAGTATTTTGTATATCCTGGATATCAGCCCCTTGTCAGATGTGTATTCGGCGAATATCCTTTCCCATTCTGTAGACTGTCTTTTTATTTTGGTCACTGTTTCTTTGGAGGTGCAGAAGCTTCTTAGTTTAAGATAGTCCCATTTATCTATCTCTGTTTTCACTTGCTCGGCCAGTGGCGTGGCATCTTTGAAGATACCATTAGCTTCAATGTCATGGAGGGTTTTGCCAACTTTGTCTTCAATGTACCTTATGGTTTCTGGTCTGATGTTGAGGTCTTTAATCCATTTTGATCTTACTTTTGTACACGGTGTTAGGCAGAGTTCTGAGCCCATTTTTTTGCATGTAGCCGTCCAGTGATGCCAGCACAATTTGTTAAAGAGGCTTTCCTTACTCCACTTCACATTACTTGCACCTTTATCAAAGATTAGATGATCATATGATTGAGGGGAGATGTCAGTGTATTCAACCCTGTTCCATTGGTCTGCAGTTCTGCCTTTGTTCCAGTACCATGCTGTTTTAATTATTACTGCTTTGTAGTACAGTTTGAAGTTCGGGAGGTTGATTCCTCCCACTATTCGCAGATGATATGATACTATACTTAGAGAACCCAATAACCTCCACCAAAAAACTCCTAGAAACAATAGACTCGTATAGTAAAGTTGCAGGCTATAAAATCAATACCCAAAAGTCCATGGCATTCCTATATGCAAACAGTGAGAGAGAAGAAAGCAACATGAAAAAAACAATCCTATTCACAATTGTGCCCCAGAAAATCAAGTACCTAGGAATCAGCTTAACTAAGGAAGTAAAGGACCTGTACAAAGAAAACTACAAAACGCTACTTCAGGAAATAAAAGAGGACATGAGGAAATGGAAAGATATCCCCTGCTCATGGGTCAGGAGACTTAACATTGTCAAAATGGCAATACTGGCTGGAGCGATAGCACAGCGGGTAGGGCGTTCGCCTTACAAGCGGCCAACATGGCCGACCCGAGTTCGATTCCTCCGCCCCTCTCGGAGAGCCCGGCAAGCTACCGAGAGTATTCGATATGCCAGACACAGTAACAACAAAGTCTCCAATGGAGACGTTACTGGGCCCGCTCGAGCAAATCG
Organism: Sorex fumeus; assembly: GCF_029834395.1. Taxonomy (NCBI): domain Eukaryota; kingdom Metazoa; phylum Chordata; class Mammalia; order Eulipotyphla; family Soricidae; genus Sorex; species Sorex fumeus. The sequence goes on along the minus strand of NW_026606138.1, from coordinate 11,718,720 downwards.
ACGATCAACGGGAGGGCCTTTACCTTTACCTTTACCGAAAGCATTGTATAAATTCAATGCAATCCCTATAAGGATACCCACGACATTCTTCAAAGAAATGGAGCAAACACTCCTGAAATTTATATAGAACAATAAGCCCCCACGAATAGCTAAAGCAATTCTTGGGAAAAAGAAAATAGGAGGTGCTATTTGTGATGAAAAGTACGGAGACTTGCTTGAAGCTTGTGGTTCCTGAATTTTGCTGAGTGTGGGGAGCCAGGAGGAAAACCAGGGTCCCTGAGAGAAAGCAAAACCTTCCAGTGCCCTCATGGGCTCAGGAACCCCGTGTTCTTGTTAAGCTGCCTGAAAGCCTGGCAAAAATAGAACAGGTCAAGCGTGGCTCCATATCAAACCATTTCCATCTCTCTGGTGTTGCTAAAAATGAAAGTCCAGCGATCATTGAATGGGGATGCTATGCCCTTGTTCTTGTCCATCACATGCTTTAAAAGTCCCCAAATCCTCACCATGCAACCTGAGGCCTGAACAAGGAAAGAGCTGTGGTAGATGACTTGTTTTTTTTTTACTTTGTCTGAAAGGAGACTGGTAAAGTATAAAGAAGTAGTTAAGAAAGTGGAAACAATGGAGCATGTGAACGCGCCCCTTCCTCGAGCAAGAGGAGAGTCATCGAATCCCCAAGACAGCCCACCTCCTCCACACTTCCTAGGTATGTGCCTTCAAATGTAGTTTTGATCACATCACTACTCTGCTCAAAACAGATGTAACTCCCTGACATCCATAAAATTTAGCTCACATTTCAAAACTTCAAATCCTCCACCACAACAGGATCCCAAGGGACTTTTCCAGCATTATCTTCAGTCTCTAGCTTCATTGTCTCTTCCCTTTGTTCCAGCTGAATGGCCAGACATGCTCCCTCTGGGTCTCCTCCATACTGTCCTCTCTGCCCTGTGTTCAAGCTCTTTGTTCTCTGGTCCTTAAAGTACTCTGTTCCATATTCGCCTCTCAAAATATTAGTCATTATTCTGGGATAAAGTCAAATCAAATTCCCACTTAATTAAACATTCATTAAGTCCTTTCATAGGTTCCTTCATTTGTACCCTGGAGATACAAAGATGAGTATCACTGCTCCTGCCTTCAAGTTGCTTCCAAAGAAGGGGGAAGACAGATGTGGAGTAATGAACTATTTAGCACAGTGTAAAACTGTGCTGATGTGTTCAACACTCTGAGTATATACAGAATAAATACTTTATATATATGAGTATATAGAGAGACTATTAAAAAGGGATCATGGGAATCCTTAGCAAGGTGGCTAGTATTTCAGCTGTGCCATAAGAAGGAGCTGTGGATTTCTAGATAAGAAAGAGAGGATGGTATATGCCAAGGTACAGAGGCAATTACAAAACATGATCAAGGAATGAGACAGGTTCAGAGTATTTGAGCCCAGCGTGTGTGTAGCAGGAATAAAAAAAAGGAGTCTGGAAAGAAATTGCAGAATTTAAGGTATTGGGTACACTAAGGCAGGCATACCTTATAATTTGAACATTAGCCCATAGGGAAGGGTTATTTTGAGGATCATCTTAGGCTCAGTGTCAATATTACACACTTGATGATACCTGATAACTTCCATGGCAGAAAGGTAAGACGGACAGAGAACCAAAAGAGCAGTTGGAAGAGACTTTTACAGTCTAGACAAGAAATGAAGAGACACTGGTGCCCCAATGGTAAAGGTGATCATTGATAATGCCCCTTTTGGAGAAGAACTTTCCTGACCTTCTCTCAGTGTTAGCAAATGATCTTTTCCCTACTTCAATACAACCACAATTCCTGCGTTTATGTATAGATACATATATGTGTGTATTTTGGGTTTAATAACTCATTTCAGATATTTTATCCCAACAGCAAACCCAAATTTCCTGAATCTCAGTTATAGTACGTGCTCAAGAAATGAACTCAGAAGGGGCTTGTATAAAACTGTCTTGCTCAGTCTCAAGAATGGAAGGGGACTCAACCTAACTTAGGTTTTAACTATTCACAAACCACAGTCCTGGAAAATAAATGGTTCTTTTCTTTTTCTTATCTCCCTTTCAGAATCAAGTCAAGAAGCTCAGAGAAGCTAAGTGATTCATCTGTTTCACACAGGAAATTATTTGTAGAAAAAAATACCTACATTGATTAAAATACACTCCTCAATTCCATGAGTATTTAGATCGGATGGTGTGGTTTCAAAACACTCTGCACTCATTATCTTACTGACAATAACAAAATAAAATAATTATACTATTATTATTCCTAAGCATTTATGCAAGCGAACACCTATGCGTGGAAGTAGAGAACATTATTTTACTAATGCAGATCACTGAGGAGACAAGGCAATACCTTCACTCGTTCTGCTCAGGAAGTGTGGCCAATGGGAAAGTGCTTATTCAAGTGCTGAAACTTCTCTCCAAAGTTTCTATAATTAGTTCAGGTACTTAGTGATATCTAAAGTTATTTTATTCAGCAATAATATTTAAGATTAATATATTCCTCTGGTATCTATAGTAACCGGTCTTTCGGCATGGTATTAAGATTGGGGATTTATTTATATTTAGGCTTCACCCAAGAGAAAGATTTTTGTATAATTTATTGTTACATTTAGAGAGCATAAAACCTTTAGGCCACAATGTGTAGTTAATATTCAGAATTAAGTCAGTTTATTATGCATCAACTGGTAGGTCAAATTCAGCTTTGTGTGCTGTAATTTATAATACAGGTTTTTGCCTGGAGCAACATGGAAGCCCTGGAGCGGCGCTGTGAATTATTACAACTAAATCGGGCACTACCTGCCAAAATATACACTGGCGCTTGTATTTCTATTGCACGAAGACTATAAACATGATTTCCGGGAGCTCTGTGCTGCAAGGACATCTAAATAAAATATCAGTTTCATGACCGGTGTCAGCATTTAGAAACTTCTTGCCTCTCCTTGCAGCAGCCACAAGCTTGCATTTGGGTGGTGGTTCACCTCTTAGCGACTCACAAAATGGCAGTTTGCAGATTTGATGACTGCACCACGTGGGCATATTTCTCTCCTTTAATGGGTGCACAAACTTCACCATGGTACACTTATAATCATTATTAAAACTGTATTTGGAAAGCAACATTAATATGGCATTTAATAAGCCAAGATATTTTAATAAAAGATTCAGTGCATACTTAAACTACATTGTGAATTTCTTTCATTGAATAACATTTGGGTTTTTCATCACTGTTTACCCAGCTCCTTGGCTGAGTTTTCTGAGCTAAACATGCATGAGTTCTTTTTTGGACTGTAGGTTTCGATTGTCTTAATTCCCAGAGACATTTTATGCTCTGCACAAAGGCTGGTAAATGTGGTGCTGTTGATAATGACTGATCATATTTCCTGTTTTACAGATCTGTGAAAATTATAGGCAGCAGTTTTAACCTAGGTCTCCCCAAGCGGGAGAGCCAGCTCTATTTGTGACCATTCACAGGTTCACGGGAAGCTTACAAAGAGCAGTTCATCAATTTATTTAAATGCCTTGATTCTAACCAAGCCTCTTCCTATAAAGGTCAAGGCCCAGAGTTGACGTTCAAAACACATGAAAGCTCACTTAGTTTAAAATTACAGCACACATCCCAGGCATTTTAGAAATAGGGTAGGTTTCTTCCCCCATTTCCATACCCTCCTTCTTTCTGGCTGAGTTTAGCAGGGAGGAAACTGTGATTGACATTAGTATGTGATTTAGCCAAAGAGAAACAAGAAATAGATATTTTTTCCTAATAAAATCCAGAAATTCCTTATAGTCATCATTGTTCAAAGGTCCTCAAAGGGATCAGAAAGGGCAAAGACATTAGAATGTATGCATCAAGATAGATCTACATTTATTTGTAAGGAAATGAGCCCTTATACAAATTTTTAACAAACTTCAACTTTTAGTTTTAGATACTAAATTTCAGTAGCTCTCTGAGGTTTACTTTGTCACTGTCACTGTCACTGTCCTTCCGTTGTTCATCAATTTGCTCGAGTGGGCCCAGTAACGTCTCCAGTATAAGACTTGCTGTTAATGTGTTTGGCATATCGAATATGTCACAGGTAGCTAGCCAGGCTTTACCATGCAGGCGAGATATTCTCGGTAGCTTGCCAGGCTCTCCAAGAGGGGTGGAGAAATCAAACCTGGGTTGGCTGGGTCGGCCGCATGCAAGGCAAACGCCCCACCCACTGTGCTATAGCTCCAACCCAACCTTTTTTTACTAACACATAATTTGCCCTCAAGAACTAAAGAAAAGGACTGGGCTTTTTCATTGAATCCTGGTCCAATGGGAAGACTCCAACCAGAGCCTCTTTGCCTTGCTCCCTGTTATGCTTCAGGAATTACTTGTAGAATGGAGCTCAGCTTCTTCATGCTGCAGAGATTCAACTTTGTGAATGCCAGAGTGGTTCTAATCAATGACACAATATTAGCTGTCTCAAGGGATACTGCAGAGGGGCAGCAGACATGTTGACACTGTCCAAGCAAAGTGGTCACTAGTTAACCTGTTCATATGATCTGGAAGGACTTTTCAAGACTGAGATTCTATGCACAATGTTTCCTACCTAAAATGTCAGTGTGAGCCATTCACTATATCAGTGTGCAGCAAGAAGCTTCTCCCCACTGCACACTGCTTTCAAACAGAAAGTGTGGTACTTGGAAGCAATGGCTGTACTTCATATGTATTTTATATCCTTTGGGCTTGGCCAGACAGCTCACAGGTGTGGGGAGAGACCACTCCTGCCAGCTACGGAGTCCATCTTCACCCCAGACATGCAGCTGCCTCCTGTAACTTGGAATGGGAATTCTATGCATGGATCTGAAGGTGAAATTTGGCTCATGCTATATACATGGTTTCCTTGCCCAACTAAAAAGAACAGGTGTATGGCCTCCTCATGTAAGAGAGCTCACGGCTCAGTGGGTCACATGACGAGGCAGACTGGAGCAGGTGTGCAGCCTGGCAGCCAGACCCCATGCCAAGTTTCTGGAAAAGATAGGTGAAGGTGGCAGTGTGCTAACTGACTGCTCTTTGGGGTAGCCTCACATGCCCACATGTTTGAGAACATGCCAGAAGCCCTTGCTACTCCAACATCAGGGAGAACTGCGGGAAGTAGCTGGTAGGTTGGGAATGAAAGACAGATGATCTCTTGAGCAAGTAATTACCAACGCAGTGGTCTCATACTTCCCAAAGCCCCCAAGGGTCAATGCGGCTCCATCATTCCTGCACATACCTATTTTCATGTACCTGGCTGCTCCAGTATTTAAAAATTTTTTATTTACTACCTATCAGATCCCTCTCAGATTTGTAGAAATATCACAATATTCCTTGCTGGGATCTGGAATAACAGTGTTTTCTGCAACCCATACATCACATTTACTCCCATTTTAAGGATTTCAAAATACAAGTCTTGGGATTGTGTCTTTCTTCCCCCTACAAATCTACAATGTGTCTTTCTTCCCCCTACAAATCTACAACGTGGTGAAATTAGATATAACTTTTTTGATAGTATCTTAGCAAAGATAGCATCATATATCAATCAATTGTTACTGATCAAGATGATAGTTAGCCTTTCAAAATGAAAATTCTCAGTTGGGTTTTTTTTGTAATGTGAGAAAATGAGCAAACTCCTAACATGAGCAACACTGTGACTGAATGTCAAATGCATTACGCTAAATGAGAGAAACCAGACCTAAAATACTGCATCTTGTATTATTCCATTTATATGATATTCCTGAAAAGATAAAGGATAGAGAACAGATGAGCCATTACAAAATGCTGGAGGGAAAGGGAAAATTGACTACAAAGGGGCACAAGGGAATATTTTAGGGTAATGAACTGAGTTTGCATCATGATTGTGGTGTTATCTATAGAGCCTGTCAAATCTCTTTGTACTGTACACCAAAATGGGTTAAGTTTTTCTGAACATAAAGAAACTGAAAAGTGAATAAAAAGGAAGTTTATTTTCCAATAATTAAGGCAAAAAAAACCTTAATTATATATCTTATATGTTATACTTATATAAACTTAAGTATAAGGAAGTGGGCAATAGTTTTTATTGCATAAGAAAGACAAGGAAAGCTGGTCGGTCAGTACAAAATAGGCCCCCTATCTAACACCATGACAAAAGTCAAACCAAAATAGATTAAAGACCTGAAATCAGACCAGAATCCATAGATTATGTCAAGGAAGCCATGGGTAGAACACTTCAAGAAACTGAATCTAGATATATCTTTAGTGATTCCATCCAATGGCCAAGCAAACAGAAGCAAAGATAAACAAATGGAACTATATCAAACTAGGGAGTTTCTATAACACAAAGGACTTGATAACTAGAAAAAAATACTCCCACAGACTGAAGAGACCACTCATCTGATAAAGGATTGATATCCAAGATATATAAAACACGGGTAGAACTTTACAATTAAAAAGTAACTGATCCTATAAAAAAGAGATGTTCAGAAACTTCTTTGAAGAAGACATACAGATGGCCAAAAGATATATGTAAAAAAGTATTATCATCACTTATCATTAGGGAAATGCAAACCACAACACTGAGATTTGCCTCACACCTGTGAGACTGGCACACACATCACAAAGAATAGAAACAACCATTGGAGGAGTGCACACAAAAGGGACTGACACTCACTGCTTGGTGGGAATATTGATTGATCTAGTTCTTTTAAAAAAAAAATAATACAAACACTTCTCAAAACAGACTAGGGCTTAGCTTCCATATGATCTAGCAATTCCACTTCTTAACATCTACCCCAAGAATCCAAATTGTCTATTCAGAAAAACCTTTCACACTTTCATGTTCATTGAAGCACATTCACAATAGCCCAAATCTGGAAACAACGCAAGTATCCAAGAACAGATAATTGGCTGAATAAACTATGGCATATAAACACAATGAAATACTACTGGGCTCTAAGAAAAGATGAAACATGCAATTTGTGGATGGATCTGGAAAGTACCATTCTGAGTAAAGTTAATCAGAAGAAGAGGAACGGACACAGAATAATCTCACTCACTATGGGATCTAAATAAGCATAGTAAGGTAATAACAAATGCTCAAAGACAATAGAAATTGAGAACTGCTCTTTGGTAGGAAGCTTACTACTTAGGGTGGAGGGAGAGCACTGAGATGATGGTGAAGGGTAGCACACAGGTTTGTGGATGAAATACTGCTGGACTGATTCATGTATGAAACTACCAACAGCAGCTATGTAAATCAGAGTATCTAAAGTAAAAATAAATTAAAAAATAAAAGACAAGCCCTTTAAAAAAAATGGTCTGGGGCTGGAGTGGTAGTACAGCGGGTAAGGCATTTGCCTTGCACACAACTGACCCAAAGTTCAATACCTGGTAGCCCATATGGTCCCCTGGGTCTGCCAGGAGAGATATCTGAGTCAGGAATAAGCCCTCAGTGCAATGGTAGAAAATTTGAATGAACTATTAGTGGCTATCTAGTACTCCAGTGTCAGATATGTGGAGGGCATTCAAAAAGCCAAAATAAATTAATTTTTTTAAGTGCCAGCAGAAAGAAATGGTTCCACCAAGAGCACTAGGAAGATCTAAAGTTCACTTTTAAATATCATTAGGTGGGGCTGGAGTGATAGCACAGAGGGTAGGGCATTTGCCTTGCACGCGGCTGACCAGGGTTCGATTCCCAGAATCCCATATGGTCCCCTGAGCACTGCCAGGGATAATTCCTGAGTGTATAGCCAGTAGTAGCCCCTGTACATTGCCTGGTATGATCAAAAAACAAAAAAATACATAAATAACTAAATAAAAAATAAGATATCATTTGGTGGTCAGACAGGACTCAGGCCCAGAGTTACTACACAATGTTTGTGACCTCAAATACCACACAAGAGTAAAGAAGGAACTAGACGTCTATTGCCCTATCAAGCTTAATGTGCAGCTCTAAGATAATCATGGTCACATTGTAGACTTGCCTCTTATTGCACTGCAAGAAAATGAGTCCCCAGGATTAAAGAGCAGATTTCAATTTACTATAAAGTCAACACCACAATGGTAGGAAATTTGAATGAACTACTTGTGTCGAACGAACTACTTATGTCTATCTAGTATGCTAGAAAGTGTCAGATATGTGGAGGGGATTCAAAAATATTGTGTGTACTATTGTTTAGTTGATTGCAGTATCGTGCTTTATAATATTGCATCTATTACAAGACCACACCTATCACCAGTATCCTCCCTCCCTCCCAAAAGGTGTGTGCACTATTTTGAAAAAAAAACAGTTGTGCTTCAATGTTTATTGCAACAGTATTCACAATAAACAAGATCTGCAAACAACCCAAGTGTTCAAGAACAGATGACCAGATAAAGAAGCTCTGGTCTGGGGTCAGAGCTATAGTACAGCGAGTAGAGCATTTTCCTTGCATACAGCCAACCCAGGTTTGATTTCTGGCACTCCTTATGGTCCCCTGAGCTTGCCAGGAGTGATCCTTGAGCACAGAGATAGGAGCTAGTCCTGAGCAACATTGGATTGGGGGGGGGGGGGGTGGGTAAAAAAAGCTGTGTTCCATATACACAGTGTAATACTACTTGGCTATAAAAATATTGAAATGATGCAATTTGTTGCTATGTGGATGGATTTGAAGAGTATTCATCTGAGTGAAGTCAGCCAGAAAAAGGACAGATGCAGAAAGATCTCACTCTTCCATATGTGGGTTATAACAAAACACATAGTGGGGAATAACAAATGGTCAACACCAGTGGAACCTAAACTTGGTCTACAGAGCTTAGTTTACCAAGGGCAGGAGTTGAGGTATGTGAAAGGAGATCTTGAGACAATAGTGGAAGGAGACATTGGAACTCTGCTGCAAAGTGTGGTCAGAACATTCTATGCATAAAACCCTATCACCAGTGTCATGTAAATTACAGTGCCTTAAAAATACTATAAATAAAATGAAAAATACCATATGCCATAAACGAATGCATTGTAACTGACTTGACTAAATTGACTGAATATTTCCAAGCTCAATAGCTTGGCTATAACAACAACAGCAAATCCAATAACAACAAAAAAAAATGTCGAATACATGGAGTTTGAAACCAAGGTAGGTGAAAAAAATAAAAGACAAACTTGAAAGGGAGATGAGAAAGAACAGAATCTAAAATAGTCTATGAGATTCTTGAATCTAGATTGAAGTCCTTTGAGCAGGGAGAGGAGAGATATCAATCTCCTGCTATCCTTAAAAAGCTTATCAGATTCTAAGCAGTCTAGAAGAGTCTTACCCACTGGTTCAGGGAGATAGAGAGGAAACTTGGCATCCACCAGACTCTTCTGCAAGGAGCTAGAAGCTCCCATTGGAGTCATAAAGGTGTACAGATCAAAATTCTCTCTCTCTTTTTTTAATTGAATCACTGTGCATGAAATACACAGCCACAAAACTGTTCATGATTAAGTTTCAGTCACACAATTTGCCAACAACCCATCCCTTTACTAGTTTACTGCCACCAATGTCCCGTTTTCCTCCCACCTGGCCCCCTCACCCCACACCCACAGCCTGTCTCCATAGCAGATATTTTTCTTCTCTCTGTCTCTCTCTCTCTCTCTATCTATCTCTCTCCCTCCCTCCCTCCCTCCCTCTCTCGCCCCCTGGCACTGCTGTGGTATTCAATACTGTTACTGAAAAGGTATCATGCATATCAGTTTGCCTCCTTTCAGCATTCAGTTTTCATCCAGATTGATCATTTCCAACTATCATTAACTATCATTCTGCATATCGGCATACTGTGTATTGTATAATCTTGCCTTTGCCAAGAAATTCATATAATCATGAATTGGGGCCCAGAAAATCTTGGCAAAGATAGTCAGAAATCACCACAGTCAATGGCTTAGCTTCTTAAAGCATGAGGTCCATCCCTTAGGGGCTTGTGTAATTTAATGTGGGAGTCACAAAATTTTAGGCAACAGATTTGTGAGAGTACAACAACCGAAACTGAGTTCAAACTCAACCACACACAACGAATCTGAGGTGTTTCCAGCATCAGCTAGCCCTGTTACATTTCTCAGATAAAAAAGGGTCTCAAGTAGATCTTTCCTGGACCATGGGATCTCACAGAAAACAAGTCTAACTGAAACTGACTTTATAATCCAAGATTATATATAATGCAAGGTAAGGGCCACTGATGCATCCAATGTGCTAGAAATAATAAAGTTGATTAAAGTAGTTTTAAAATCATTATAATTAAATGATTATTTAATAAAATAAAATCATTGTAATCATTATAATTAATGATTCCTCAAGCAGAGTTGGGAAACTAATGCAGTTTACTAAAGCATCAAGTTTCCTCACTGATATAAGACCTTACATGGGCTAGCAATGTACTCACATGGCCCCATAGTTTTATAAAATTTATTAGATATTTTATTTCTAGTTGGTTAAAATCACTGACTCTTATTCCTCTAATCCACTGTGATTTTCTTCTTAAAACCACTGGAGTGACAGTAGCCATCTTGTGGAATGGGTTAAAGTTATACATCAGTTTAGTGGGACTTATTCAAGTGATTCATAGTCATTTCCATGTAGTTGCACAAAGGAACTGTGCCAGGGATCATATCTTAATACAAACTTAGGCGAGTACCCTGTACAACAAACATATAGAAAAGAAAAATGTTGAACTGTGCTGACACACTTGTTCATGTGTAAAAACCCTTTCAAGCTATATAGTTCATGAATGAAAGAAAAGAGATATTTACCCAATTTTTATAACTATAAAAGGCATATTGCCAAAACTATTATATCAAGTCAAAGTTTAATAAACTACAAAAACAAAAATTAAATTTGGTAAAATACACAATACAAAAGATTGAGTTATTTTCTTAACCTTCTCTTGAAATGATTTTTTAAAATTCTCTCTTGTCATACATAGTAGGTCTATTGTAAAGTTATAAAAGACAACTATTTTATTGTTATTTATCTGGATCCTATATAGTATTTGTAGCAGTTGTCAATTTTTTTGCCACTATAATTTTTGTTATTTTCTTTCTTATTCAAATAAATATTAACTAACATATTTAACACTGTATTTGTGTATTATTTTCCTTAAATACAATTCTTCATAAATCTGTAAGATTCAGGTTCAACAAAACCTTGTACTACCTCTAGCACAAAATCTAACAGCAGGAAAGAGATTATATGGCAAAAATAGGGCAGTAAAAAAAAAAGAAAAGATTGGGGGGGGATGAAATATAAGATCTAGAAATAAAAATATAGACACTGAAAAAAATCCAGTGGAAGAGCTGGACAGAAAACTAGGCAGAACCACTGAGAGTTTAAGAGAAATGTAAAAATAGATATAATGAAACTGCCTGGAATGCAACACTGAGAGACAGAAAAGATGAAAGAGTTAAGATCCTCAGAGGATATAATGATTTCCAGCATATATATTAGAAAATCCAGAACATGGGGATGGGAACAAGAAGAGTCAATATACAAAGAAGGACCTAGGGAGATAGCACAAGAATTAGGGGTGCATGTCTGGCATGTGAAATGCCCCAAGTTCAATCCCCAGCACCACACTCTCCCCCAAGCCCCACCAGGTGTAGCCTTGGAGGTCCCTGAGTGTTGTCAGGCTGTGACCCTGATGATCTGTAGCGCTAGAGTAGGGGTAAAACATCAGGCCCCACACTGAAGCATTGGCTCCCATTGGCCAAGTCTTATCAAGAGTAGCATTGGGGGACTCTGACCACTACTTGAGAGGCCTCCAAAATTGTTCAGAGGTAATCCTCAAGGATTTTCCAAGCTTTAAGACATAAATGTTCATATTTTAGGGGCCAAAAAGTTTCTGAGAAAAATTAATTAGCATAAATGCACACTACACACATAGAATAGAACAGTGCTCTAAGCGAAGAGGCAACTTAAAAATCTATCTGAGGCCAAAAGAGAAATTAATCAGCAACAGTAATTACTGTGACTGAGATCTCCTACCAGCAACAGATACTAAAGACAATGAAATGTACTATTCAGCTAAACTACTCTTCAAGAATAAATGCTAAAAACTGGCATTTTCAGGAAAAGTTCACTATACTTGTGTGGAAAGACTTATTAAAAGTATGCTTCAATAAGAAATAAAGCAAATCCAGAGTGAATAATGGCTCTGAACGATAAGAATAAGCAATGATACTGGAAAATGTAAAATATAAATAAGCATTGAATATTTATCATAGTAATAACGTTGAGAAACGGGAAAATCAAGGAGAAACTTATATACTGAAAAAAATTAATTGAAAGTTGTGAGCAGAAAGCTCAAAGTTTAAATTGCTCATGAGAGAAATGAAGGTTAATAGACAGAATCTCCTAACACCCCCCCTCACCAAGCTATCTTCACCGGGGCACCTTGAGGGGGATGGGGGCAGGTTGAGTTTCCCTCCCTGCCCCAAGCAAAACCCTGGCAGTCAAAAACCTCCAGAACCCAGTGGCAGCCAAGCTCAAAGCTGCTCTCCACACACTTGGAGGAGCCTCACCCATGAGGGAACCGACAGAGGAGCACAGGTATGTGCAACCCATGGCTGACATCTCCAAACCTGCTCAGATCAGGACGGGGCCTCCTTCACCCAGCTCCCCAGTTTTCCAAAAGCTTGGCAGTCACACCCACAAACTGCCCCCAGCACCATGTAATCTCATCAACGGCCAAGATCCAGAGACTATAAAATAAAACTCCCGGAAGAGAGCAATGCAATATTTCCTGGAACGCTGCCGCATTTGCAGCCGTGCAACCTCTTGCACTCTACCCCCCGCTGATGTAACTAAAGTAGCACACATTTGTTTGGTTTTAACACACTTGCTTGTATTCTCTTATCTAAGGGGCTTAAATGGCTCCAGAATGAAATATGACAACCTTAACACATTTCTCTCTTATTGTGGTGGGAAGATGCTCGCTGGTGGGGTGGGTGTTTGAATATTATCTGTAATGAACTGTTGTAAACTACTTTATGAAAATAAAATGCATAAAAATCACCAAAAAATGAAGGTAATAAATGAACGGTTTGAGATTACTCATTTTTTTAATTTTTAAATTTTTTGTCAATAGATTACGATTTACAGTTATACATAATCGTGTTGCAGGAACACTGTGTTCTAGAGCCTCCAGAACCAATTCTACTGCCAGTGTCAACTTCCCTCTACTAAGGTAAAGGTAAAGGCCCTCCCGTTGATCATCGATTTGCTCGAGCGGGCCCAGTAACGTCTCCATTGGAGACTTTGTTGTTACTGTGTCTGGCATATCAAATACTCTCGGTAGCTTGCCGGGCTCTCCGAGAGGGGTGGAGGAATCGAACTCGGGTCGGCCATGTCCCTCTACTAGAGTCCCCAACTTCCCTCGCAACTCCCTCATTCCTCCAGCCTCCTCTTTGACAGGCGTATTTTTAAGTTTGATTGTTGTAGTTTGGATCTCCTGCTTTTATTGTCATTGACTCTGCGGTTTGGGTATTTGCCACTCCTCTACACCACAGATACACCCTAGGCCCATGATTCCTAGCTCTTGACACTTCCTGCCCACTTCATCTTACTCCTACCCTCAATTTATTTCCTTCTTTGTCCTTTTCTTCCGCAGACTCTGAGGTCAAGGATATTCTAGGCATCACCACTTGACTACATTGTTTTCCCTTGTTTAGTTATTTTGTATATCACAGATAGTAAGATCATCCTGTGTTTGTCTTTCTTCCTCCGGCTTATAGCACATAACATGATTTCTTCCACTTCCATCCAAGTTCCAGCAAATTACAAATATAATTTTATCATTCCTTGCAGCTGCATAGTAGCCCATTCATTGCATGTGTGTTACTGTGTTTGACATATTGAATACATCACGGGTAGCTTGCCAGGCTTTGCATTACAGGCAAGATACTCTCAGTAGCTTGCTGGGCTCTCTGAGAAGGGCAGAGAAATTGAACCCGGCTCCGGTGGGCTGGCTGCACGCAAGGCAAATGCCCTACTGCTGTGTATATATATATATATTTGTGTGTGTACATATATATATACATATATATACACACACACATATATAAAGCTGGAGATATATATATATGTATATATATATATATATATCACCACATCATCATAATCCACTCATCTGTCCTTGGATACCTTCTTTGATTTCATATATTAACTATTGCAATAACTGCTGCTGTGAATAATGAAGTGTGTATGTCCTTTTGAATAAATATTTTTTTGTCTTGTGTAAGATACCCAGAAGTGGAATTGCTAGTTCATATGGCAGCACAAGTTTTAGTTTTCTATAAGGGTTGAGTTAGATAACATTCCAACCAACTGTAGATGAGAGTTTCATTTTTTACTACATCCTCGTCAACATAGATTGTCCCCAGTATTTTTGATATGTGCATTCTCACTGGTGTGATATTATATTTCATTGTCATCTTTATTTGGATTTCCCAATAGTAAGTGATGATGAGTATTTTTCATGTGTCAATTGACTATCCATTTTTATTCCTCCTAGAAGTTCCTATTCACTTCCTCTTTTATAATGTTGCTAATAAAATTTTATGTGTTTTAATGCAGAAATCAATAACATATATACATAATAATCTGCTACAGGAAGTTATGGTAGAAAAATTGCAATAACAAATAATTCAATACTTAGAAAACCTTCAGTGTGTAAAATAAAGGTAAACAAAACTTTTAAATGTATTTGGAAGACAGAGTAAACTTAAATGCAAGAAATCATTCTTTTTTATTATTATTATTAGTGAAACACCATGAGGTACAGTTGTAGATCCACAAATTTTTGTGCTTGGGTCTCGACTATACAATGATCAAACACCCATCCCTCCACCAGTGCCCATTTCCACCACCATGGGTAATATCCCTCCCACCCCCATCCCGTCCATCCCACCCTGCCTCTGTGGCAGGCATTCCCTTTTGTTCTCTCTATTCTTTTGGGTGTTGTGATCTGCAAAAGAGGCATTGAGTGACAAACATGTTCAGTCCATAGTCTACTTTCAACATGCCTCTCCCCTCCTGGGAGGATCCTCCAGACACCCTTTATTTGGTGCTCCCCTCTCTATCCGAGCTGTCCTTTCCCATAGAACACCCGGCTGGCCTCTAAGCTATGGAATAATCCTCCTGGTGCTGATCTCAGCTATTCTTGGGTATTAATCTCATATTTTGTTATTTTATATCCCCCAGATGAATGCAATCTAAGAAATCATTCTTGGATAGTTTGATTCTACATCTTATCAATTTTAATTTCTCCCTTGTTTATTGAAAGACTAATTAAAACTCAAAATAATTGCAACAAATATTTTAGGAAGTTATAGCTTTATAAATTGATACTAACATTTGTATAAAAAAAATACAGCCAAATACCCTCCCAAAACTACAAAAACAAACTACCAGACAAATATAAATTCAGAAAGTCTCTATAATTAAAAGAATGTGTTATTTGACTTGAGTTGACAAATAGACTTCCAAAGTAGAATTTTTAGAATCTTAATATATAATAAAATATGTTAAATGGGGGCTGGAGCTTTAGCACAGAGGTAGGACATTTGCCTTATAAGCGGCCAACATGGCCGACCAGAGTTTGATTCCTCTGCCCCTCTCGGAGAGCCCGGCAAGTTACCAAGTGTATCTCGCCCTCACAGCAAAGCCTGGCAAGCTCCCCATGATGTATTCGATATGCCAAACACAGTAACAATAGTCACAGTGGAGATGTTACTGGGCCCACTCGAGCAAATTGATGAACAACAGGAGGACAGTGACAGTGACAGTGTTATCTGAAGTAACTGGGTAGAAGATGACTTTTGAATTAATAGTTCTGAGATACTGGTTATCAATTCAAACAAGACAAAATCAAATCTATGTTTGTGCCATAGACCAAAATTAAATTCAAATGGATTAAAAATTTAAATATGCAAAATCTAAAGAAAAATGGGTAAAGTTCTCTTTAACTTCAATGTAAGGTAGGCCGTCCTATGATTCAAAATTCAAAGATAATAAAATAGAGATAAATATATCTATTACAAAAGAGGAAACCTCTGTTAACTGATGTAGAATGGTCCTCAGTTATGCCTACTAAGAGGCCTTGGAAGTTATTACAACACAGTAACAAAGAGAACTTCTAGCAATCAGATCAAGGCTTCAGATCTGGTACATCCCAGCAGGAACCAAATTCTTTAGAGAAATTCTAGATTTTATGAATGGAGCACATTGGTATAAAGGTGAGCCACCAACATCTTGTGGTGTCCAAATATTAGGAAATGCTCAAGGAATGATGGTTACAAATTAAAAGGATACCAAAGCCCACTTTAAGAAAATTCCATTGGGGGTAGAGAGATAGTACAGTGGGCAGGTAACTTGTCTTGCATGAAGGTGACCCGACTTCAATCTGGCACTTCATATGTTTCCAGCAGCCTCGCTCTGATCTCTGAGCACAGAACCAGGAGCAAGCACTGAGCATGCTGGGTGTGGCTCCCCCACCAAAAATATCTTCCAATGGCAAATCTGAAACACAATATGAGTGTTAGTAAAAAATTTACCAGATTGGCAGAAACATGGCGAGTACACAGTGCCAGGAATTTTAAAATTGAATAAATACTAAAATAAGATATAAGAGCATATTTCAATTGGTGAATGTCAAGAAATAATGGAAAAAGGAAAATAATACCATTTTTGAAAGACTTATAATAGTAAAAGTAGTGGCAGCAATCATTGATGCTGTTGCAATTAATAAGTGTAAATGCACCCCTAGTTCTTTGTTCACAATAGTCAAAAGTAGGAAATGCCTCCATATCCTGTGTAAGGATTGTTTAAGAAGATGTGTCACATACACAATGGAACACTACTCAACTATATAAAAGAGATAACACCCTGCCTTTTGCAACAACAGCAATAAACCTAGAGGGTACTGTACTAAGTGATATAAACCACGCAAGAAAAGGCAAACACTGCACGATTTCATTCATATGTTGAAAATAAAGGAACAACATTAATGAAAGACAAAGCAAAACAAAAACAACTTCAGTTATAAAAATAAAATATTGGTCACAGAAGGGAAAGGAAAGGGAGACACAGAATAGAGAAATCAGTAAAAAGAATCAATTGTATAGTGAAAGATGGAAATTGATTTTTTCTTTTTTGATGTGGGGTACACAGCAAGCACCCTACCCACTGGCCCTATCCACCCTACCCACTTCAGGTCCAGAAACTAATTTCAGATGGTGAGTATAAGTAAGTAAGTAAGTAAAGGCCCTCCCGATGATCATCTATTTGCTCGAGCGGGCCCAGTAACGTCTCCATTGGAGACTTTGTTGTTACTGTGTCTGGCATATCAAATACCCTCGGTAGCTTGCCGGGCTCTCCGAGAGGGGCGGAGGAATCGAACTCGGGTCAGCCATGTTGGCTGCGTGCAAAGCAGACGCCCTACCCGCTGTTATAAATGTATTCATTCACAATGTTGTGCATTTGAAATATATATAATTTCATAAACCAATTACCTCAATTCAAAAAAGAGTTGATGGATAAAAGTATAGTGGGAATTCAAATTTCTCTTTTTTTAAAATACTTGTCTAAAAATACTGCTCCAAAGGAAAATGGTGACTACCCAGTGGAAATGCCCAAACATCAGCACCATACCTACATGATAAAAGTTGACATCAACCCAGTAATGAGACAAATTGACACCACACAATTCTAAGAAAAGCATAATATCTTATTTCTGGTATTCTTACCAAAAATACACACCTCAATTTATCATAAAAATAATCAGTGTAAGTAAAGGTCATTCACAAAACTTATTTGACTAGTATGCTTCACAATGCCAATATCAGAAAAGATGAATGATATATGCGTAATTTTCCATGTTGAAAACTAAGGTTTTAGGAATAAGGGCAGGGAGGGACCCTGGTTCTGATCCCAGTCTTAGAAAGGAACATTATAAGAATCATTGGGTAAAAACAGATAAAGTTATAGATGAGCGATCAGAATTATATCTAGGTTCTTTTCCCAGTTTTTCTTTTTAAAAAAAAAAAAAGAAAAAATACTTTGTTTCAAAATCTTTGCTACATGTCATTATTTTTGCCACTGTAAGTCTCAGCACAGATGCCAGCAGTACAGAAATGGCCAACAAGAAAAAAAACAAAACAATCAAAAATAAAACCCTGAAGTAGAAGCTAAAACAAAATTCAGACCATCTCCCCATCCTTTTCTAAAAATCCTACATGGCATTCTACGAATGACTGTATACATATACAAAATCATCAATTTTTAGAGAACAAGAATTGTAATGGAAATAAGTTTATTTCTTAGTGGCATATATGTATTTGTGGAAATATGAACATATAATGATATATACATATATGTGATACATGTATATATATTGCATAAATATGTGACAACAGAAGATGATATTATCTGGAGATAAAGAAAATTGATGTTCTGGATGCTTTATATTTCTCAACTCTGGAGGTTTATAATTATCTTAAAAATAAGATAAAATATAAGTGATTGTATATCAAAATTTTAGAATTGCCAGTAAAAAGTGAAAACAAAGAAAATGAAAAAAACTAAAGCAAGGGGCTGGAGTGATAGCACAGCAGGTAGGGTGTTTGCCTTGCTCTTGGCCAACCCGGGTTCAATTCCCAGCATCCCATATGGTCCCCTGAGCAATCCAAATAAATGGGGGATAAGGAGGTGGGGAGAAGCAAGGAAATTTTTTCAAAATAAAAAGCACAAAATAAAATGACAGATAAAAGACCAAGAAATAAAAGTAGAGTCACTAATTTTAAGAAGACACACTGAGATAAAATTTAACCCAACAATATTTTGGTTTTAATATATACATTTAAAGCAGGGTTAATCATTTAAGTTAATTCAAAGGTAAAGGTAAAGGTAAAGGCCCTCCCGTTGATCGTCGATTTGCTCGAGCGGGCCCAGTAACGTCTCCATTGGAGACTTTGTTGTTACTGTGTCTGGCATATCGAATACTCTCGGTAGCTTGCCGGGCTCTCCGAGAGGGGCGGAGGAATCGAACTCGGGTCGGCCATGTTGGCCGCTTGTAAGACGAACGCCCTACCTGCTGTGCTAGCTTTACTTTACTAAGTTAATTCAAAGGGATTTCTAATTAAAATATGAACAAAAATGAATATCACTATCACCATCACTATAACCTCATTGTTCATTGATTTGCTCGAGCAGGTCCAATAACATCTCCATTCGTCCCTGTCACGTGCTAGTGTAGCCCAATGACATATTGGGGGCTCCTTCAAGGTCAGGGGAATGAGGACCATTCATTGTTACTGTTTTTGGCATATCAAGTACACCATGGGTAGCTTACCAAGCTCTGCCATGCGGGCGGGATAGTCCCGGTAACTTGCCAGTCTCTCCGAGAGGAATGGAGGTTTTGGGGGCAGCCTCTAATCACATTTACAGGTATTCCTAGTCAAGCATATATGCAGGTGTGATACTCTCAGTAGACTGCTGGGTTCTCTGAGAGTGAGAAGTAGAGAATAAGAGGTTGCGTGCTTCCAGGAGCTTGGTTTTATAGTCTCTGGATCCTGGCCATTGATGAGGTTATATGGCAGTTGGTGAGTAACTGTCTTGCTACTGAAAGGTGGGGGAGTGGATGGAGGAGGCCCAGTCCTGAACCGAGCAAGCTTGGAGATCTCAGCTCTGGGTCCCGCACACCTGGGTTCCTCTGCCAGTTCCTCCTTGGGTGAGGCTTGTCCAAGCATGTGCAGAGTAGTCTCAGCATGGCTTTGGCTGGGTCCCAGAGGTCTTCATCTGTCAGAGATCTGCTCGGGGCGGAGAGGGAAACTCAACCCGCTCTCCTCCAAGGGGCCCTGGTGTTGTATGAAAGGAGACAAGGTTAGCACTCCCCTTGACAAGGATGGAAGAGGCTTCAGCCTGCAACACTCATACAGTTAAGGCACTGCCACCTACTTCGTGGCATCTAACCAAAAATGAATAAATATATGGAAAATAACAAAAGGGGAAATAGAATTTATGGCCAAAGACATGCCAGCAAGGCATATTTAGGATGATTGACACTAGGTGCCACAACTGACAAGCACCTGAGATCCCAGTGGCTTACTATGCCAAGTCCCATAGAGCGCAGAAGCCCTGCTTGCCCTCTGCACTTATGTCATATGAAACAGAAGACCTCCCAGATGATGGGAAGATGAGAACAGGGAAAGACATACCCCAGAGATAGCACAGGTCACTCTCCTCAAAAGTAGTTGAATGCCCTACCCCAACAGAATTACTCTGGAAAACTGACAAATCAGCATGGCTAGTGGCAAAGTTTCATATACACTAAGTTATTAGTATGAGATCAAGCAGAGCAAAAATTGACAGATAAATAGATTTGAACAGAACCAATATCAATCTGAAACTAACAGTGACCCACAGAAGGAAATTATGCATTCTTACACAAACACATAAAATTCACCAAACTCCTGCAAGCTTAGTCATAAAGGTTGTGCCCAGAACTTCCATAGAATCATAAAAGGTTCAATACACACTTCAAAGTAATCGAAAAACCTTTATTTAAAAATATGGGGCCAGAGCAATATTGATAGGGTGTTTGCCTTGTATGAAGCTGACTCAGGCTCAATCCCCAGAGCTCCATATGGTCCACCAAGCCATGACCCCTGAGTGCAGAGTCAGGAATAAGCCACAAGCACCACTGGGTATGGCCAAAAACAAACAAAAAAAGATATAAAAATAAATAATAAATTTGAAAAGAAAAAACCGCATTGCTAGTAACCAATGAGTTTAAAAAAATGTAATGGAAATGATGAAATATTCAGAACTGAATAACAACGAAGATTCTATAAATCAAATATATGGGAGTCAATAGGAGTAAATGAAAGCTGCAGATTATAGAGATATTTAGTCTTTTTTTTTTCTTTTTGGGTCACACCCAAGTGTTGCACAGGGATTACTCCTGGCTCATGCACTCAGGAATTACTCCTGGCGGTGCTTGGGGGACCATATGGGATGCTGGGAATCGAACCCAAGAAGGCAAATGCCCTACCCACTGTGCTATCATTCCAGCTCCAATATATCTACAGTCTTAAACTTATGTACTAAATATTGAAAATAATTGAGTTAAGACTTTCATTCAAAGGGGATAATTGGGTAGTATTGCACAAAACTTAACTGGGTATAGTTCCCCAAGCTCACCAGGAGTGATTCCTGAGTGCAGACCAGAAGTAAGCCCTAAAAAGTCACCCGCCTCTGCCCCCACACCCCCATAAAAGAATTCCTTTCAAGGAGAAAAAAAAACAAGGAAAATAGAAAGGAATAAATAGAAAAACATTATCGCTTTGTACAACTAAAGGCTGATTTTTGAATGACTGGAGAAAAGAAAATACTCAAGCAAGAAAACCTTTGTAAGAAGATTTTCTGATTAAGTAGTATTTCTATAATTACAAATATTAATGACAGATAATATGTGTGTACACAAATACACACACATACACACTCACAAATAAACCAGAAGAACAATTTCACTAGTGCAAATAAACCAATATACATTAAGCAAACTGAATTGATACTCAATTTTCCACTTGGTCAAATGTTAAAAATTGAACTTCTAATTCATGTTGTACACAAAAATAATCTATAGATAATATAGATGTCTGTATTTGAAAAAATTGCATATATAATTATTATATTAAATATAGATGATATACTTAAGAACGCATTCATGAAAGCTCGTTGTGGATTCAAATGCAGGGCATAGAAACAGTTCCTAAACTCATTAAGAAAAACACAAAGATATCATCAGAAAAAGGGGAAATACATGGACAATTCATGAAAGATGGAAGCATAATGTCCTGACAGTCATCAGTTAAATCTACACTAATAACCACGAGACAAAGTCAATTATGCTAAACAATACTAATGAGGGAGAGAGTGTGAGGATCAACACAAAAACTCTCAGACAACACTGGTAGATGTATAAATTGATGTAATCACTTTGGAAAAATATGTCTGCCAGGACCGTGGAGATGGCAGAAAAGACTGGGGCACAGGTTTCACAGGCAGCAGTCTTGATTTTGTCCCTGGCACTGCAGGGTCCCCTGAGCACTGCCAGTGACAATTCCTATGTACCATGCAGGGAGTCGCCTCTGTGTGCAGTCCCAAAACTGAAGCAGAAATAAAAATCAGAAAAGTGTCCAAATTATACTACACCATTTCCAATCTTAGCCAAATATCTTCAAATAGCATATCTCTAGCCTTGTTAAAAAGAAAACAGATTTAAGTGATTTACATGTGAGTTTTATTAAACTCACAGAAAAAATAAAAACTGGGACAGAGAAAGAGAGAGTACAGGAACTAAAACTTTGGCCTTGCACCCAGCTAGCCCCGTTTGACCTTCAACATCCCCTGTGGTCCCTGAAAAACCCTGAGAAGTTTCTGAGCATGGAGCCAGAATTACGCTCTGAGCAGAGCCCAAAACTCTTCCCACCCACCCCCCCCACCAAAAAAAAAAAGGAAAAGAACTCATATTTTAGACCTTATATTAGCAAAATTAAATATATGTTATTGATTTTATATAATGATACCCAAACTAGAAATCAACAAGGTACGAAAATGCTCAATACTGTTATTTGTAATTACTTTATTATTATGATGATTAATATTATGATTATTACTATGACTAATATTATTATTAGTCATTACATTTTTATATTATTTGTCACTAAAAATATGACCAAAACAGAAACGTGCATCAATCGCACTGGCACATTTTAGAATGTTTGTATGCTGAAATACCTCCAGGAGGGACCAGGACTCTTGGCATCAGTGTAGACAGAGAACAACTGAGAAGACGAAGGCTGGTGTAAGTCTTGGGTGTGGTCAAGTAAGGAGGTAAAGGGACTTCTTAGCAAATGCCCATGAGTGTCAAGAAAGAGTGAAACGGAACCCAGAAGGAGCTCAGAGAAACTGCAGCTGGTTTAAGCGGAAAGAGTGTGGATGTTTGACAAAGCCACATCCCTCGGATCCTAGTCAGTCCAGTGCCCTGATGGAGGGTCTTCTCCGGGACACCAGCCTGGGCTCACGACTCGCTTTCCCTGATTCTGAAGCATTTTCATATCCTGTACCATTTTTTTTCACAGTTTCACCCCCTTCTTGGGGCCTAAAGATGGCAGCTGGCTCCCCTGACTTTGGCAGTGCAAAGAAGTCTTTGTAGGATTGCCTGGGATGCTGGCAAACAAACATTGTAGTCTTCTGTTTCCTCTTCAGGCTTGGCTTTCATCTCTGAAGACCTGACCACATGCAACGCTGTGTGTGCCCCTCTTTGATATGCAGATCTCCTTTCCCCATGGAAAATTCCTTCTGGGTAATGGAGCAAAGTTATTGAAGCCGAGTTGTTAAGATCCTTATTCTGTCTCTGTGACACTGGGAAGGCACCTAACTCGACTCTCTCTGTCTCATTTCAGCCTCCATTAAACAGAATCAAAAGAGGACTGACAGGAAATGTCTCAGGATGATGATGTCACAAATTACGATAGGCTTAGCTAAGTGCTTTGTCTATCTTAGCTGTCTCTCTTCCCATACTATGAGAGAGCTGGTTTTTTTTTCCATTTTCCACAGGAGAGGAAGCAAAACTACAAACAGGTTTAAGTATTTCATCTCAAGGGACACAGCAAGCAACTTTCCCCTTATGTGGATGCTCCCACCTCTGTGATGAACTTTCTTGGGTCAAAGGGATCAAGAGGTTTTTATGTTCATCCCAGAGGATGGTTGGGAAACTGGACACAGAGAACTCTCTATTAAAGTCTGCTCATATAGCAAGTACACCAAGCCTGGGTTACTCAACACACACACACACACACACACACACACACACACAGAGAGAGAGAGAGAGAGAGAGAGAGAGAGAGAGAGAGCACAGCACAGATTTTTACCAGGCTTCCTCCAACTAGTGAATCACGAATATCTGGCTCAGCCTTGGGGAGCAGGCAAAGGCCAAGCCCTGCTTGTGCACAAAGTGACACACCTGCTCCTTGCTCACTGCTTCTCCTCTTCAGTCCCATTCTCTGAGCTGTCCGGTAGGGAGTCTTGGCACCATCCTGTGCTACTCATGGAATATTGCAAGTTCTTCATGGGTCACTTTCCCATCCAGTTCAGACCTTGAGTTTTTGTCATGTGATGTGTTATTGTGAGGCTGCCTTGCTGAGAGAAGGCTTGTTTCAACCTCCAGGACTAAAAATTTTAGAGATGAAACTTCTGACTTCTGCTGACCTGGATACTGTTTTGCCCTCCACGGGGCCTGAGGAATGATTGGATAAGTGATAACTCCCTAAGCTCGGTCCTCCAGGAGCCGGGATGCTTTCCTCTGTCAGACATACACCTAAAAAAAGAATATTTTTAAGCCAATCAAAATCACAATTATGGGTGTTTCTAATGATATGGAAAATGTTTGTCATGTAATATTAAGTGGGAAATAGAATATGGAACTACCTATCACTGGCAAGCTCCTCTAGAAGATAAGCTCAAAAAGAGAGAGAGAGCACGCTAGAGAGAGAGAGAGAGAGAGAGAGAGAGAGAGAGAGAGAAAGGAAATATAGTTATTGTTAACTGTGTTCCTAATGAGGAGACCCTGTATCTGTAGATTGTTTCATGTTTTGAAAGTTTCTTTAAGAAGCACTTTTACTTTTATTTTTGAAGTAAGGTTTACTTTTAATTTTTTCCTTCATACATTCCTCCTAAATACCTTTTTTTCTCCACAAACCAGCATCCATGCTCATCTGCCAAAAGCAGCAAAGAAATAATAGCGCCAAAGGAGTCAGAAGGCTCTTTGTAGGCTTCTGTTCTCCAGGCCACCAATTAGGGAAACACAGATGAGTCATCTTCTACCTTGGTTACTCTGCACAAATCGGGATAATGGCCCTCCCTCAGACTGATCTGGAAACTGGATAGAGAGAAAAGCTTTGTAAATCCAAGCAGCCCCATCTAAACTCCAGGTGGTTCTGTCTGTTCTGTCATGTTAGCATAGAGAACAGCTATTCTCCTGCCACGTGCTTGCAGACACACATAGGACCTCCATGAACACATGTGTCCAACACACATGTCCAAAACATGTGCAACATACGACACATGCAAGCTCATGTGCTCACACACACATGTACATCTATACCTATGCATAGTTAAATCAGAAAGAACCCTTAACATACCTGCCCTTAACCTCCTCCCTCTCCGGGTCACAGTCCTGTATGCTCTACGGTTCACTGTCTCCAAGGAATTCCAAACCACTTAAGCTCAACTACAAAGGGGGCTAAAATTTGAGCAGCAGAATAAGGTCCATCTTTCTAGGTGTGGCACTGAGGCAGGCAAACTAGGATGAGTGCTTGGGGAAAGCATGTGATGCCAAGGATGAACAGGTGTAGAGAAGGAGTGGAAAGGGCACTGGCTTAGAAACAGGCTTCTCGTTCTTTGGTCTTTGTACAGGGATCAGCCAGGGATGGATACTGAGAAAGTTTTGTTGGTGGCTGGTTGGCTTTCCAGAATCAGCCTGATGTTGATCAGCACTCAGTTCCCTAACAGGAATAATCCTTAATGAACCCTTTCGTGGCCCTTTCAGATTGCAAAATATTTTGACACTCTTTCCCTCTCTTGATCTTTACAACACATCCGTGGGGAAAATACCATCATCTCCATCATAAAGACAGATAAGAAAATTAGATCTTGGATCACTTAAATGCCTCATTCAAGGCCATACGTTCTACTATAAATAATCCAGCGGGGTCTCAGTTAATCAAATTGTGCCTGGGGCTCATTTCTCTAGTCTAAAAGTGGGAGGAAAAAAAAAGGTCTTGTGATGCAAATGTGCTGATTGGGTCCACCTCAGAGATATTCTGGGTTCCGCAGCAGGGATCTGGATGACCGCAATAAAGTGAATGCCTCTAGAAGTGAGGCACTCATTTATTTAATCTCCCAGTGCATATAAAACTTATGCTGCAGTCTATTAAATCAGCATTATATTAATAATGTACATACCTCAAGTACTTAAGTAAAAATACATAGTTTTTGCTAAAAAATGTTAATCATCATCCGAGTCCTCAGCAAGTGATAATCCTTTTGCTGGAAGGTTTATCTCAATGTTGATGTTGGCTAATGGGTGCTGCTAAAGGATGGGTTGATGAGGACAATTTCTTGACATAAGACAGCAATGAAGTTTGCCTTATCTGTTGACCTTTCCCTTTGTGAAACCTCCCTCAGTTCTTACGATGAAGTTGGATAGCATGTTAGTAATGGTAGAGCTGCTTCAAACTTGAAGTCAGTTCTCCTACTCCCAAAGCCTGCTTTAAAAGCATCCAAGTTTATGAACTATTCCAAATCCGTGGATGTCACTTCAGCATTCCACCAGGAATAGATTCCCTCTCAAGAACCACTTTGTTTCTCCATAGGTAGCAGCTCTTGATCTATTCAAGCTTCATCAGGAGATCACAGCACTTTTATCATCTCTTTGGGTTCCACTTCCAATTCTAGTTTTCTTTCTGTTTACACCAAATCTTTAATTACTTTCCATTGAAGTTTTGGAGTTCTCAAAGAAATCTATGAGGTTTTGAATAAGGATTTCCAGAGTCCTGTTAATGTTGATGTTTTAACCTTTTCTCATGAATCACAAATATTCCTTTTAAAACTTTTTGTTTTTTCTGGGCCACACTGGTGGTGCTCAAGGATAACTCCTGTCTCTGTGGTCAGGGATCACTTCTGGCAGTGGTCAAGGAACCATATGAAGTGCCAAGGATCAAACCTAGGTCGGCTGCCTACAAGGTAAGTGTTACTGTCTCTATTCCATTCACAAATATTTTTAATAATATCAAGAATTCATCCCACACATTTTCCAACTTACTTTGCTCAAATACATCAGAGAAATCACTATCTATGCATGCTATAGA
Organism: Sorex fumeus; assembly: GCF_029834395.1. Classification (NCBI taxonomy): domain Eukaryota; kingdom Metazoa; phylum Chordata; class Mammalia; order Eulipotyphla; family Soricidae; genus Sorex; species Sorex fumeus. The sequence goes on along the minus strand of NW_026606138.1, from coordinate 11,691,782 downwards.
GGTGCGAATTTATATGCATCATTAATAAAAGCCTTGATATTTGAAAAGACTCCTTGATCATGAGCTGAAGAATAGATAATAGCAGACATGAAATCAATGTTCTCCTCCTTGTATATCTTCATCAGATATCTTGACCAGATATATTATCAATAATCAATAATATTTTGAAAGTGAATTTATTTTTTGTTTTACAATTAGTGAACTACAGAGGTAGTTTTTTAAAAATATTCAGTAAACAGGAATATCATTATCCAGGTTTTATTATTTCATGTGCAGTTGAAGGGAAGAGTGGATTCATCTTCATTCTTAGGGTGTCTAGACTTTTCCAATCGGTAAGTAAATATTGGCTTCAAATTAAAGTCAACAGACACATTCATCCCTAACAAGACCATCAGCCTGTTCTCTGGAAACTTGAAGCCATGAATTTACTACTCTGAATGTCCTAGATGACTTATTTTTTATGATAAAATTGTTTCACTTACACTGAAAATCTGCTTTTTGGAATAGCCACACTCATGAACGATCTGAACTAGATCTTCTCTACCACTTGTTGCAGCTTCTGCATTAGCACCTGATCGACTGCAGCCACCTTGTGTGTTTCAGAGATGGCTTTTTTCTATAGACCTTAAAAACAAACTTTTCTCACTTCAAACCTCACCTACAGCTTCTTCACCTCTCCATCTTCACAGAATTCCAGAGAGTCAGGATGTTCCTCTGCATGAGACTTTGACTGAAAGGAATGTTGTCTGATCTTCTATCCAGTCCAAACCTCCCCCAAACCAGCAACTAGTCTGCTTCATGTTTTTGGGCTTCAGAAAGGGGCACCCCTGGAAAGGTTTTCAGGAAGGAACAAAACCAAGAAATGATTTTAAAAGTTTCAAGTCACCAGCTGTACAGTAACCCAAAGAAATGAAAGCATCATGCAGAAAAGAGTAGAAGCCGTCAGAAAAGGGGAAACTTTGAGAAAAGCAAAAGGCTATGGTAGGAATAAGGAAAAGACCATCAACTGTCCCAGGTTCTTACCATTGACAACATCCTAGAAAGCCCCAAGCTAAGTCCCAGGGGAGTAATTTGGTAAAAAAAAACTCTATCAGAAATCCTAACCAACAGTGTAATGACAAAGTCAAATGTTTCTGTCTTGGAGCTTCATCTTCATCTCAACTGAGATTTATACTCTTGTCTCTCCCCATTGAAGAACTTTGTGTTCTCTCTTGAACACTTCCCTCTGTCTGTCTCTCTTCCTTTTTCCCTCCCTCCCTCCTTTTCTGCACCCTGTCTTCATATTTTTATAAATAAAACTCTTTTACTTCACTATTTGTCACCTCCTGAAATTCTTTTTGAGGGAAAACAATGAACAAGAAAACCTGGAAAAACCTGAAAAAAGTGGGAGAATGAATTTATGATTATTTCTTCTTTTCCTGCAGAGAAATTCCTTGCTCCAGCTTGAGTTTGGCTCCCTGCAGATTTGGGTGGTGAAGGCCTATTGCTACATTATGTAGACCAAGTGGATTTCAGGTACAGCCTGACAGCTGCTCAGTGGAGCAGATAGATCACTGGCATCTCTGCCATGTAGGTACTCATATCAAACTTCACCAGTCCTAACCCTTCCTGGGCATTTCCACAGGTGACTCAGGTGGGTGGAGTAGGAAGGCAGGAACATTCTTCTCATAAGGCTACCTCCATCCCTCCTCACTTCACCCAATTCATCTACATCATTTGGCAAGTGAGTCAGGAGTCAGGTGACCTGGTATATAATTGTCAAGTCAGTCTAAGGAAAGAAGCACAGCATAATTTGTGGTCCACAGAGAGATCTATTTATCTTGAGAAGTCACCTCTCACACCTATGATTCTTATCTTTCTTATACTCCTGACATTTGCTTCAGGATATTTTAGTTTCTTTAAGAGCCTTTCTTCTGCATTCAAAACTTGGCTAACTGTTTTCTGCTAACGGTCTATTTCCACTTTGACACGCTGTCATTGCTAAATGCATTCATTTCTAGTGTTGTAGTTTTGTGTTTAAATCAAGCAAGGTTATATTATTCCTTTGATTCAAACATTTAGTTCATGTGAAGTTATTAATTGGCATGACTGCAATATTGTTTTGTCCTAGGGAACAGAGAGAGCTGAGATAGAGAAATGGAAAATAACCTGTTGATCGAGCAGTCAGAACAACACATAATATTTATTGATTAACTTGGCCATCTTTGATGGACATGGTTCATGGCACCCAAATAATTACAGCAGTAACATCAAATGTTGCTAATCACAGAATACCATCATAGGTATAGCAACAACAATATAATAAATTTGAACTCCTGTGAGAGTTAGCAAGACAGGATCCAGAGACATGAAGTGAGCCGTGTGCAATTATTAAACTGATGCCAACAGACTTGCTCAATTCAGACTTGACACAAACCTTCATTTTTAAAGAGCACAGTTATCTGTAGAACTCAATAAAGTAAACACAATAAAGCAAAAAGTCCCTGTATGTTTCATCTATGTTTTCCAAAATGAGCTTGGTCTTATTTTAGCTTTAAAAAAAATTATAGCAAGATCTAGGAATTAGGTAACTATTTGGAATTATTCTTTCATTTCCACATCTATCCATAAACCATCAAATACTTGAAGTTGAGGGATAGAAATACAGGAATGAAATACACAGAACTGGCAATTCGCTATCTTCCTCTCCTTGCTTTTTGCAGGAATAAAGCATTGGTCAGACTGTTCCCTCTCTACCCCTTCATTAGCTCTCTTTGCACTCTTTTTCTGGAGAGGCACCCTCTCAAGCAGTACTCAGGAGGTCTGGAGACTTCCCACATCTGGCCACCCCTGGAACTCTAGGGCTGTACCTGGTGATGTCTAGGGCTGTACCTCGTGATGCTCAGGGGATCATGGTTTCAGGGACTAAACTGGAACTGGCCATATGCGAGGCATGCATCTTAACTCCTGTTCTTCATCTCTGGCCCTACTCTACAATATCTTAATAGACTCATAATTGGTCTCAAGGACTCAGCTCTGCTCTGCTCTGATTTACCTTTTTTTTCTTATTTACCTTTTTACATCATGCCAGAGTCCTAACTCTCCTCTTTGGTAGCTCTCCTTTGCTTCTGCAGGAGGAAAATGTAGACCATGAGAGAGGCTGTGGGGGTGCCTAAGGATCTATTAATCTCTCTTTTCATCCCTCTCTATGATTCTTCCTACTACCGCAATAACAGACCAATAGGACACTACTCAGAGGTTTCTACAATGTCATTGCTCATTCCCAGCCTATGTATATACAGCTTTCTCTGCCTAGCATTCTCCTTCCTTATTCTTGCTGGGAAATATTCAATTTAGCTTTTACAACAAATCAAACATTTCCTTTCTCCTAATGTTTTTATCAAGTCTTGAGAAACACAAGATGCCTCCCAGTAGCCTTCTCTTCTCATGTAGAATTAACCTACTCTCACGCATCACTGCAAACCTAGCCCTATTTATTTTTCTAGATTGTGATGATTTAGCAAGTAGAGCATTTTCCAGTCATACTTGGCAAATAGCTCATGGTCCATCTAGAACATAATAGAGGTTCAATAGTACTTTTTAACTGAATTTATTGAATTGAGAGAGAAAATGGTACTAATCACATTCTCAATTCACAACTAAGAAAAATTATTTTCATATATTCTTTAGCTTGGTGGAGGATGGAGTTAGGAGATATCAGATTATGTCATCTTAATCTGTTCATCTTAATGCCACTCATCATGTCCACACTAATATTTATTGAAAATGAATATTCTGTTGTACTTATGTGCAAACATTTAAGCAAAAAGGGTTTTGAGCATCTATTATGGAGTCTGTCCTATATTATGGAGTGGAATATAGTGTCCTATATTATGGAGTCTGGGCTGGAGCGATAGCACAGCGGTAGGGCGTTTGCCTTGCATGCAGCCAACAATGGCCAACCCGAGTTCGATTCCTCTGCCCCTCTCAGAGAGCCTGGCAAGCTACGGAGAGTATCTCGCCCGCATGGCAGAGCCTGGCAAGCTCCCCGTGACGTATTCGATATGCCAGACACAGTAACAACAAAGTCTCCAATGGAGATGTTACTGGGCCCGCTCGAGCAAATCGATGATCAACGGGAGAGCCTTTACTTTTATTATGGAGTCCATCTATTATGGAGTAGAAGTTGCAGCAGTATCAGACAAATACTCTACCTAAAGAGATTTTAAAAATCAGTTTTGAGAAAACTATCTGAACAATTGAAAAGAATGCTGTTCTCCTGAGTGCAAAGATGAGGAAGAATTTACAGTAGAGAATAGTGAAAAAACATATGATCTGTCTGAGAAAGAAATGGTAGACTGAACTGCAAACTATTGGATCTTGAGGCCTGGGTTTCCTGGATCAGAGAATAGGAGCTATCTAAAGTCTATAGTGCAGACAAAAGACCAAGACAAAGAAGCCAATCATACTGACAATAAGACAGATTCCCTGAGGACAGTCTAATTGTACTGTAACTACTGAAGCCACTTCCGTGGATCCTTTTTATAGCTCAGTAACTGTTTTTGCTGTTATTGTTTTGATTGTTTGTTTTTTTATCATTTACTGATTGACACTGAAGCTTCAGAACAGGCTCAGGGAGGCTGTGAAGCCAGAGAAGATCCATTTCCCTCTGTCGAGGTGGGAACAGGAGGATGGGCAATTCCCCACCCAACGCCTCCAACTTGAGCTCCCCTTAGGTTATTAAGCACCACCACATCAGTATTCCAACCCCAGAATCCTTCCAAATACCCATGTAAACATTCATTTACATTTAGATTGTGCTTCTCTGGATTCAGATTCTTTCTGTGAAAACTCTAACAATCCAATTATAAGAAAACCAACAAGTCATTTCTAAGTCTTTTGGGTGGAGCCCTTATCTACCAGGAAACTCCTCTGTTGAACATGAAGCAGCTCCAGGTATCCATGTCTAGATGGATTTGCTCAGCATCCCACACAGTCAAGGGTAAAATTTGAAATACGTGTGCTATTGAGTAGGAAAGGTGAAGGTTGAAGAAACATGGGCTCAAACTGATCCTTTTATTTTTAATTGAGCTAACATTGCATTTATAGTACTGCATATAGCTACAAACTTTACATCTGTATAGACTGCATACAACCATCACCAAAAGTCTACTTTCCATCCACCACCGTGCCTCTGACCTCGGTGACCTTTTTCTCATTCCTTTCATTTTAATGGGGAGGAAAGTTGTTGTCAAATTTTTGCAAAGGGCAATCTTAAAAAACCACTTTGAATGTTCGAAGGAGCTCTGCTCTAGAATTAGAGCATTCACTTAAAAATCTCAGTGCTGCAGTTCTTACTTCCTGACTTTTAATTCATATATGCAGCCCTATACAGTGGAGTCGAAGAATTTCAATTAACTGAGTTATATGTTCCTTAAAAGGTTGTCCTGATGATTAAATGGGGCAGTGTGTATGTGTCTGTGTGTATACACACACACACACACATACACACACACACACACACACACACACACTCTGGGACAGAGTAGGCATCAAGTTAATGCACTTCTTTGTTTGTGAAGAACAGGATAGTGATTGGTAGAATAAAGAGAAAGCATCCTTGTGGAAGTGGGAACCTGCAAATTAAACTATGAAGAGCTATGTAGTGAAGGCTATAGACTTGTAGAGTTACAGTTCAATGCCCTGAGAATGACTTGAACTTGTAAGTATGGGGCCCTTTCATCAATTTTTTACTAGAAAATAAAGACCCAAATTTAAGTACATGTGAAACAAATTATTAACCTAGGTAGTGATGAACACAGAAAATGGGATCCAGCACATCTCACTTCTCAGCAGGGTTTCCCTCCCTACTTACTAGAATCCAAGCCAAGGGAAGAATGTGCAAGAAAGAATGTAATGGGTATAAACAATTGGTACAGATTATACGGATGCTCCATGATCATTCATGTGAACCCAACCACCCACCCCAAATTGCCCACTGTGCCGGAGATTCCAGATCACAACTTTAGCTCGAGATGAGACTGTTACTCCAATCCTGGTGAATGTCCCACATGATGAAGGAGTATCTTTAGAGTTCAGGAACTCTCAGTGATCTTCAGTGGCTTTCTGTTAATATCTCTGCAGCATCCAGTGATCTAAGAGGCCTTCACAACAACACTACTTCTTGTCCGCAACCATTAGAGTCAACTTGGATAAAGGAATGAGATGTCATAATAAGATGTAGCCTGCCCACACGGCAGAGTCTGGCAAACTCCCCGTGGCGCACCCAATATGCCAAATACCAGTAACAATGATGGGTCTCATTCTCCTAAAGAACCTTGAATATAACCTCAGGGCCAGGATGAAGGAGACATTACTGGGGCCTGCTCAAGGCAATTGACGAATAACAGGATGATCTGTGATCTGTGATCTGGATAAAGGAAAGCAGACCCTGTCTTACCTGGATATTTTGAAAGTAGCATAGTGAAGAAATTGGGAAATAGGTATGAGCTTGTGATGAAGCATGGATACTTGATTTTATTACAAGCTTGATGCAGCTTTATACCTCCCTCTTCTCAGCTTGCCCATTTCCTCTCTAGTCAGGGAAAATGCCCATGTGGCCCACAAATGCATGGCTAAAGGTGATAAAGGATTAGATTTGTAAGCCTAGAGAGACATAGTCACAACCATTTTCTTTTAAGATTCTTAGAACTTTGTTAAAAGGAAAACTGGGAACATGGCAGTTTCTCCTCTTCACAGCTGAGGAATCAGAAATTCAGAGAATTTACGTGGCTTCTCAAGAGCAAGTCAGGAGTAGAACTGGCCCCAGTCCCAATGCCCATTCCTCTCCAACCCACTGCCAAATTTTGCTACAAAAATTGATTGCAAATTATTCATAAAATATGGTGTTCCTTTTTATATAATTTTATTGTCTCCTACTTTAACCAATGCATTGCATATTCATCATAGAAAATTTAGGAAGAATAAGTAAAAGGAAGAAAATCATGATTGCCCAAAAGTTCACCAAAATATGATGTCCCTTGCAAAGATAGGGGTCAAGATACCACTATACTCATTACCTAATACACATACTTGAAAATGCTCAAAGTTGATGGAATTCAAGAGCTATACTAAGCAGCAACCAGAGGTGGTCCTATTCAAGAGAGAAAGGATAGAACATTAATAAAAGGGGAAAGTAGAGCCATTGTACTTTTCACTTTTAACACAGATGAGTATGATGTTAGAAATATTCCAGAGGAGAGGCAATAGAAAAAAAAAAAAACAGGTCAACACAGGGATGATGCTAGACCAGAAGATGAAGCGCTCATCTTTTTTTTTTTCTTTTTCCCTTTATTTTATTTTATTTTTTTTAAAGTTGTAGATTTACAATTTTTTGTGCTTGGGTTTCAATTATACAATGATCAGATACCCATCCCTCCACCAGTGCCCATTTTCCACCACCATGGATAATATCCCTCCCACCCCCATCCCCCCATCCCCCCTGTCTCTGTGGCAGGGCAATCCCCTGTGTTCTCTCTTTCCTTTTGGGTGTTGTGGTCTGCAAAAGAGGCATTGAGTGGCAAACATGTTCAGTCCATAGTCTACTTTCGACATGCATCTACCCTCCTGGGAGGATCCTCCAAACATACTTTATTTGGTGCTCCCTTCTCTATCTGAACTGCCCTTTCCTCTAGGATACCCGGCTGACCTCTAAGTTATGGAGTAATCCTCCTGGTGCTGATCTCAGCTATTCTTGGGTATTAATCTCATATTTTGTTACTTTATATCCCCCAGATGAATGCAATCTTTCTATGTCTATCCCTCTCTTTCTGACTCATTTCGCTTAGCATGATACTTTCCATATTGTACCACTTGTATGTAAATTTCATGACTTCATCTTTTCTAACAGCTACATAGTACTCCATTGTGTAGATGTACCAAAGTTTCTTTAACCAGTCATCTGTTCTTGGGCATTCAGGTTTCTTCCAGTTTCTGGCTATTGTAAAGAGTGCTGCAATGAACAAACAAGTGCAGATGTCACTTCGACTATACATTTTTGCCTCTCTGGGATATATTCCCAGGAGTGGTATTGCTGGGTCAAATGGGAGCTCAATTTCTAATTTTTTGAGAATCGTCCATACTGTTTTCCAGAAGGGCTGAACCAGTGGACATTCCCACCAACAGTGAAGGAGTGTCCCTTTCTCGCCACATCCACGCCAGCATCGGTTGCTTTTGTTCTTTTGAATGTGGGCCAATCTCTGAGGTGTGAGATGGTATCTCATTGTGGTTTTGATCTGCATCTCCCTGATGATTAATGATGTAGAGCATTTTCTCATGTGCTTTTTTGCCATTCGGATTTCTTCTTTGAGAAAGTTTCTGTTCATTTCATTGCCCCATTTTTGGATGGGGTTGGATGTTTTCTTCTTGTGGAGTTTAACCAGTATTCTGTATATCCTGGATATCAACCCCTTGTCAGATGTGTATTCGGTGAATATCCTTTCCCATTCTGTAGACTGTCTTTGTATTTTGGTCACTGTTTCTTTGGAGGTGCAGAAGCTTCTTAGTTTAAGATAGTCCCATTTATCTATCTCTGTTTTCACTTGCTCGGCCAGTGGCGTGGCATCTTTGAATGAAGCGCTCATCTTTAGTCCATACTAACAACGTCACTGTCACTGTCCTCCCGTTGTTCATCGATTTGCTCAAGCAGGCCCAGAAACATCTCCATTTCTTGAGACTTGTTGTTACTGTGTTTGGCATGTTGAAAACGTCCTGGGTAGCTTGCCAGGCTTTGCCGTGCGGGCGAGATACTCTCAGTAGCTTGCCGGGGTCTCCAAGAGGGGTGGAGGAATCGAAATAAATGAACAAAAATGAAATAAATATATGGACTACCACCATCTTTTTTATTATATATATATATATATATATGATTTTTTCAGTGAAATAGGAGACCAAGTCTGAATGGAAGGATAACGAAAAAACTTAGGAGGGTGCAACTGAAAAGGTAGAAGCCACCATCTCAGTGGGTGAGAAAAAAAATAGAATTGAGGTTCCGGTAAACCATCATTCTTTGAATTATGTATTATTCTCCAAGTCCAAAGTCACAGTTTTTTTTAAGTCCTTGGGATATATTTCAAGGATTGGAATTGCTGGGCCATGTGCATGTGGAAGTTCAATTTCTAGTTTGAAATGCAAATCAAAACAAGGAGATATCACCTCATACCAGATAAATGAGAACATATCAAAAAGAATAAGAACATCCAGTGTTGGTGTGGCTGGAGGGAGGGGAGGGGAGACATCCAGTAGTTAGGGGCAGATAACACCTTGAGGAGTCAATGGCTGGCTCTTAGAGTTGGTATAAAGGCTGTGAATTTGAGAGAACGTAGTGGTCAGAAAAACAGGTGTACAAAATTGGGTTTGATGAAGACATTGGAGGAATTAGTAATTACAAAACGTAGGATTTCATCTTGAACATAAGAGTCTGAATTAAGGTGGAATAGTCGTGTTAGTGACAATAATTCAGGAAACCAGGCCAAATGTTGGAAACATTGTGTCTGTAGTGAAATTCCCCAGAATTCAGTTATAATGGATCTGGAGGGTGTAAAGTGAGACAGAGCTTCAACTCTGAAGAAAATGTGGACAGGGGTCCAATGGGAAATAGACAGCTTCCCGCTATTTTAGATAGCATCACAGAGTCCCGTTCCATCACAACACCAAAGCCCTCATTGGCTATTGGATCTCAGAACTCTGACAATGGGAAGCATTTACAATATCTTATTGGTCTGAAATTAATTTAAGGATAGAACATTTTCCCCCCAAATTTAAGAAATTAACTGCACAGACAAATATAAAATTTTAAAATGAATATGCTCCCAGCCTCCTCTATGAGGGGAATGCTGTAGTTTCAGAGTATACAGACCCGGAGGACGCGTGCAGTGGCTAAAAACCTTCCTTTGAAGGGTGGAGCACAAGTTCAAATCCCCAGTGTTCTCTTGCATTGAGCAGGACCCTAAAAACTGTCCTGTTTGCATTATCTGGTGCCACAAGTGATTTTCAAGGGGTGTGTTTTCAGCATCAAAGGGTGTGAGCAGCCTTTTGCAAACCACAGCACCCAAAAGGAGAGAGATAACAAAAGGGAATACCCTGCCACAGAGGCAGGGTGGGATGGGAGGGATGGGGGGGTAGGAGGGATACTGGGATCATTGGTGGCAGAGAATGGGCACTGGTGAAGAGATGGGTACTCGATCATTGTATAACTGAAACCCAAGCACAAAAATTTGTAAGTCTACAACTGTATCTCATGGTGTTTCACTAATAAAAATTTAAAAATAAATAAATAAAAATAAATAAAACTTAAAAAAGGGGGGAGGGGGATTTGAGCAGTAATGAACACCATGACTAGAAGACAAGAGAGCTGCCTGGTCAGGACATATGGCCCCTACGGGTCAAGGGTACGACCCTACACACCCCAGTGAGCAGCACAGCCCTAACTGGTATGACTCAGATCAGAAGTGTGGGGTCAGAGAGCTGTACAGGTTTCATTTCCAGCACCACATGGTCCCTGCACATTTCTGGGTGTGGCCCTGGAGACTTCCTAAGCATGCCAGGATGGCCCTAGTGGTTCCTCTATTGTTTGCCATCTGGCTGACTAAGTATCATAAGGAGCCCCCAAGCCTCCTGATCACCAATTGTAAGGGTTCCACCCACTCCTGACAACGAGCGCATGCTCAAGCTCCACAACTAAGGAGAGCAAATCCCAAGTGAGGGAGCCCCACTGAGAACCCTAATTGAAAATGTGTGTCGGCACCACAATCAGACATGCAAGTGATTCCCTAGTCATCGTGACAGGAAGAAAGGGAGGATGGAAACTAGACAGATGATAGGCAAATACTGCATTTTTCTTTTTTCATTGTTGGTTTTGGGGCCACAACCAACAGTGTTCATGGATTACTTCCCATTCTGCACTCAGGAATCTCTCCAGCAAGACTCAGCAAGGGTGCCAGAGATCTAACCCAGTTTGATCATGTGCAAGAAAAACACCATGCTCGCTATACTATCTCTCTCGCCCCAAGTCTTGTTGTCTAAATACGGTGAACGTGATTATTGAGTATTCCCTGAGTAGAAATGATCATTGTCCCTTTAAGAGAGCAACTAATAACTGTCAACCAGAAAACACTAGCAAACTAGAGTTTTAGGCACAGCTAGGCCGGGTCTGTTTCACTGTGTTTGTCCTCAGATGTTCCTTACTGTGTGGTGTTTCTGGGGGTTTAGTGGCAAGTCCAAGGTCTTTGCCTATCTCACTAAAGACTTGACAAAATCCAAGAATTCAGCCCCAAAGGCTGTCTACCTGCTGAACGCAGAGATGTCTGCTGAAGTCTTTCACAAACCTGCTGTTATTTTTCCAGAATCATACCTGGTATCACACAAGTCAGAAGGTTACGGTACCTCTGTTTGCTGCCTAAGTTCCTGGTTGCTAGGGAAGCTCTGATAGCAAGAGTTTGAGTTTTGGTTTGATTTTTCTACCATCTCCTTGCATTGCGTGTGTGCGTGAGCATGCGTGCGTGCGCGCGCGTGTGCACACACACACACACACACACACACACACAATGCATTACCAGACTAAACGCTCTGAGATAAATGAGCTGGGAGCAGGCTTTGCATACAGGAGGCCCTGGTGCAGCTCCCAGCGCAGCTTGGTCCTTTGAGTACCACCAGGAGCAATTTCTGAGCATTGAACCCCCCAAAGCACCACCAGATCAGGCCAAAGGAAATGATAACAAACAACAAAAACAACAACAAAAAAGGGAGAAGTTCCTAACAAGAACCTCATCTCTGTTCCCTTATCTGAAAGGTCAAGGCCACTTTATCTTCTGCCTGCTAGTTACTGCTTTTCATCATCTTCAAAAACTCCTCCATGATGTTATTTGCTGTTGACAACAATAGGAAGGTCGAATCAAAGACATTCTATCAACAGAACTGAAGCTCTCAGAAAGACTTTTCTAAACACATCTTACCTATCTTCACTGTGTTTATCCTCAGATGTTCCTTACTGTGTGGTCTTTCTGGGGTTACACTGCAAAGGACACCATTCCACCAGGAGAAATGGTCAAAGTTCTTAAAAATAGCTCCACCTCAGGGTTGAATATACTGACATCTCCCCCCAAACATATGATCATCTAATCTTTGATAAGGGAGCAAGAACTGTGAAGTGGAACAAGGAAAGCCTCTTTAACAAATTGTGCTGGCAAAACTGGATGGCTACATGCAAAAAAAAAAAAAATGGGCTCAGATCTCTGCCTAACACCATGTACAAAAGTAAGAACAAAATGGATTAAAAACCTCAACATCAGACCTGAATCCATAAGGTATATTGAAGACAAAGTTGGCAAAACCTTCCATGACGTTGAAGCTAATGGTATCTTCAAAGATGTCATGCCACTGGCCAAGCAAGTGAAAACAGAAATAGACAAATGGGACTATCTTAAACTAAGAAGCTTCTGCACCTCAAAAGAAACAATGACCAAAATACAAAGACAGTCTACAGAATGGGAAAGGATATTCACCCAATACACACCCAATAAGGGGTTGATATCAAGGATATATAAAGCACTGGTTGAACTCCAAAAGAAGAAAACATCCAATCCCATCAAAAAATGAGGCGACCAAATGAACAGAAACTTTCTCAAAGAAGAAATCTGAATGGCAAAAAGGCACATGAGAAAATGCTCTACATCATTAATTATCAGGGAGATGCAGATCAAAACCACAACGAGACATCATCTCACACCACAGAGACTGGCCCACATTCAAAAGAACAAGAGCAACTGGTGCTGGCGTGGATGTGGCAAGAAAGGGACCCTTCTTCACTGCTGGTGGGAATGCTGACTGGTTCAGCCCTTTTGGAAAACAGTATTGATGATTCTCCAAAAATTAGAAATTGAGCTCCCATTTGACCCAAAATACCACTCCTGGGAATATATCCCAGAAAGGCAAAAAAAGTACAGTCGGAGTGACATCTGCACTTGTTTGTTCATTGCAGCACTCTTTACAATAGCCAGAATCTGGAAAAAACCTGAGTGCCTGAGAACAGATGACTGGTTAAAGAAACTTTGGTACATTTACACAATGGAGTACTATATAGCTGTTAGAAAAGATGAAGTCATGAAATTTACATACAAGTGGTACTACATGGAAAGTATTGTGCTAAGCGAAATGAGTCAGAAAGAGAGGGACTGTAGGATGACATTGCTTTGTTCTTTCTCCCTTTCTCCACAAGGAATTTAGGTTTATCAGGTTACACCAATCACTGTGCTCCCAAATCACTCCCATTCCTTCAATTATCTGTAACCACTTCTCTATGCTCTCTTTCCCAACCAGTTAATCAGCTTTTTCCCCTAATCAGAATCTGTTCATTTGTAAGGTCAGATCCTTCTAGGACACTGAAATTATATTATAAGTTAATATTGCCTTTCTCCTCTCCTTATGTCTCTTGAATAGTTTACTTTAAAGCAATGCCCTTTTTGTATAGATAAAGGAAGACCGTTAACATTATGTTTTGTAACTTAGGATTTAATTGGCTTTGAATATTATTCATTCCCAGGCATCTGCTTTCTCAACTTAAGCCTCAGTTGCCCTTAGTTCCTAACACCCCAAAAGCAGGGTCCCAAGGAGGGACTGAATGGACCCAGGGCAAGCGGTGAGCTACCCTGGCATCGAAATGGGCCAGGCCAAAGTGCCACGATTCTTACCTTGATCATAGACAAATGCTGTCATGATCCAAAGTAATGAATAGGACCCTGCTAGGGGTAGGAAAGACTATCTGGCCTGAGTACTGTAGTCTGAGATCGAGATGGCCCTAGGAGGGCAATTCTATAAGTTTAAGGTATTTCTTACTGTATCCATACAAAATGATTTATATTATATATGCTTATATATTTGTTGGGGCTGGAGTGATAGCACAAAGGGTAGGGTGTTTGCCTTGCATGCAGCCAACATGGCCGACCGGAGTTCAATTCCTCCGCCCCTCTTGGAGAGCCCGGCAAGCTACCGAGAATATCTCGCCTGCAAGGCAAAGCCTGGCAAGCTCCCCGTGATGTATTCGATATGCCAAACACAGTAACAACACAGATGTTACTGGGCCCGCTCGAGAAAATTGATGAACGGGAGGACAGTGACAGTGATATATTTGTTGGACAAGGAGAGGAGAAACACACCCAGGGGATTCCACTCTAGGGTGGGTTGATCTGATAATGACAATCTGTCCTACAAGCAGCTTTCCCCAAGGGAAAGAATTCTACCCCTATTGATTGTGACCACACCTATGTGTAATTGTTACCCCAATCCCTCATGCTGGGGGCTATAATGAGACTGTAAGAATGGGCAAGGAGAGGCAGAGGACAGAGACAGGAGTGGATGGAGAGAGGATTGGAATAAACTTCAATTGACATCAACCAGCCTGGCCCTCATTCCTTCCCTTGCCTGCTCATCGCCATCAATCTTCCCCGGGGTGGGGGAACCCCTTGTGAGACTACCGAACATGGGTGGCAGGAGAGACAGAGCCACCGCTGCTGCTGTCCTTTTTTGAGCTTACACAAGGGACAGACATAGAAAAATTGCATTCATCTGGGGAACATAAAGTAACAAAATAGGATACTAACACCCAAGAATAGCTGCGATAAGTACCAGGAGGTTTACTCCATGGCTTGCAGGCCAGCCACACATGCTAGGGAAAAAGGCAGCTCAGATAGAGAAGGGAGCACCAAATAAAGGGTGTTGGGAGGACCCTCCCAGGATGGGAGAAGCATGCTGAAAGTAGACTGTAGACCGAACATGATTGCCACTCAATGCCACTTCTGTAAACCACAGCACCCAAAAGGAGAGAGAGAACAAAAGGGAATGCCCTGCCACAGAGGCAGGGGGAATGGGGGGAATGGGAGGTGCGAGGGATACTGGGATCCGTGGTGGCAGAGTATACAGACCCAGAGGACGCGTGCAGTGGCTTAAAGCCTGCCTTTGAAGGGTGGAGTCACAAGTTCAAATCCCCAGTGTTCTCTCGCATTGAGCAGGACCCTAAAAACTGTCCTATTTGCATTACCTGGTGCCACAAGTGATTTTCAAGGGGTGTGTTTTCAGAATCAAGGGGTTTGAGCAGCCTTTTGCAAACCACAGCACCCAAAAGGAGAGAGATAACAAAAGAGATAACACAGAGGCAGGGTGGAATGGGAGGGATGGGGGGTAGGAGGGATACTGGGATCATTGGTGGCAGAGAATGGGCACTGGTGGAAAGATGGGTACTCGATCATTGTATAACTGAAACCCAAGCACAAAAATTTGTAAGTCTACAACTGTACCTCTTGGTATTTCACTAATAAAATTTTTTTAAAAAATGGTTCCACGTGATCTTAAGTGGACTCTGATAGTAAGAAAGTTTTTTCCAGAGGTCTTTCTTAAGCTGACTTGGAAGTGAACCTAAGAGAAAATTAAACATAGTGTGCGCCCCAAAATAGTAAGATCATGTGACTTAGAAACTCAGGTTGTGGACATGATGTCTCTGCAGGTTGAATCGGAGATAGGAAAGGAGTCTAGAATAGTATTCCTCAGACTTTAATATGCATTGAGCTGCTTGTAGGTACCTCAGACAATCATGCATTGCCCATTGAAGTCTCCTGACTGATATAGACACCAGCAGTTAATGAAGGGTTCTGAGCATACAAAGAATTTAGATTTTAATCTGTGAAAAATGAGAAACCATTGAACTATCAGCAAACACACCAAAGGGAAACAAAGGTGTATCCCTTTAGTCAAATTCATTGTAAAGCCATATTTTACCTGTCCTAGACTAAGCAAGGAGATGCCTGACATTCAAAAGAAATACAACCTTCCTTTGTCTCATCAACATACATAAAAACTGGACCTGGTGCACAGTAGGTCTGTGAGAAATCCTATATAAGTAAATAAAATGTAATATGACTATTGGTCACCTCCTCAATATAATTTCAAACTTTATTCCTCTCTCTTTTAAAGACCTTATTTATATATTCATAAAGACCCTTTGCAAACTCCAATCCCATTCAGAAAGCCTTTGGATTCAGCATGCCTCCGTTCACCAAATTTATAGGAAGGACAATCTTGAGCCATCTGGTGCCTATTTAATTTTTAACCACCTCTCTCTTGAAATATTTCTTTCTTCATTCTTATTTTGTCCTAAAAACTTGGCTATGAGCTAAACTGCACCATCTGTGACTTCCAGTAAATACAACTGTTGCTAATGAAATTACCCAGTTTCATCATTTTGATTTAAACGCCTTGCCTGCTTTTCCTCTGACCTTTTGTTGCTTGCCATCAAACTCAAGCTTTTGTGAATTTAGATACATACGTCCATGTAGGTCAGTCTTGAGGAATAAATCTTCTCAGTGAAGTGCGAGATCCTGGGCCAAGCACGCTCAGCAGGCTGACATGGGGGGTGGGGGGCGGTGCTGTGCAGAGAAATATGGATGGCACTTGTGCCCGTCCACTCAATGTGCGCAGGGCCCCGGGGCAGACCCCCGCCATGTGACCAAGTGGCTGCTCGGTCTGGCTTTGCGGCTTCCCATTTGTTAGAAGGCTGACGATATTAATGAGTTGGGGTGTTGGAGTCCATTCCTTGGCCTTTGGTGCTGGTTCCCGCTTGCCCAGTATTGCTTGACCTGATTGAAGAAAAGGGAAGTTCAGAGACTCCAAACTTTGCCCAAGTGGGAAGAAAGCCTTCAGAAAAGGAATCACCAGGCCCCTTATTACCCAGGCAAGATTTTTCATTAGGAGCTAACCTGTCATAGTCAGTGGCACCACTAAGGCAATGAAAAAAAATGAAATGAGCTTTGAATCATGCAGTATTTGGTATTCAAATGGTATCAGTGTTCTTAAATGCAGCCGAGTTTAAGATTTTGATAGTATTAGTAATAACCTCAGCCGGCATTTATCGAGTCTTTATTATGTACCAAACATTTTGTTAAGTACCTTGCCTATTCAGTTCACAAGCGTTCTGTGGCTCGTGATTTAAGGCCCGCTCCCAAAGCAATGGCAGCATTTGTGGTGAGGATGGTGATTTGAACTTGGCAGCTAGGATGTGAGGCTTAAAGAGATGATGTGACTTTCCAGTGGCCCACTGATTGTTACTTAGGACATCTGTGCATTACAATCACGGGTGCTCTCTCTTGTGCCAGACTCTGGGCTGGGAAGTTGAGGTCCCAACTGCAAAGATGTCATCCTAATCTGAGAGCAAGATAGAAAACCACAGAGAAGCCAGTAAACACTAGAGAGACAAGGAAACAGAAAAGGTATTTTGCAGTCCCAGAGAGAAGAGATTTCATAGAGCAGCAACAAGGAAAGAGCCACCACAGAGGAGACACTAGCTCTGGAACTGAGGGAGGAATGGGTGTTTTCTCACTATAGATAAAGAGAGATGAAGGAACAGAGTGTTCGGAGAAGGGAGGTGCAGGAAGTGGGCAAAGGGGGAAGTTCTGGTTGCTGGGAGGAGGGTTGGATCTTGGCCCTGTTGCACAGTCAAAGGAAATTGGAACCAGGAGCAGGTGGCCTGGCTCAGACACCCTAACGAAAGCTTTCCAACAAAGGGACTCTGAAAGATCCCTGGGTTCTGACACTTCAGATCTTGCTAGGCAGCTCACCAGATCTTTTCCACATTCAGGTAAGAAGCAGAAAGGCTCCGTTTGCATCACTCTACTACCAACATTTGCCTTCTGGACTTGCTCGCTCATGGGTAATCAGAAGATACAGACTAGTCCAGAAGGGTAAGGCAGCAGCCTCTCAACTGCCCTGCTCTCCCCTGATCTTGGTGTCCCTTTTAATTTAAAAACCTTGGTCCTCACCTTCTTCCCTAGTTCTGTGATCACTTCCTCAGTACTGCTAGCAAAAGCATGGTCAGTCTCTGTTGGCAGCTATCAATGACCAAATCCCCACAATCCAGTGTGACCCTCCTCTCCACCCAATCTGCCTTCAGGTTCCCAGAGTTTCAGTCTCAGAGTAAGGCTCTAGGGACTGGTGCTAAACAAGAACGCAGGAGTGAATACCAGGATCTGGCTCTGGCTGACTCAGGTTGATGTAGGCAGGTAGACAGGGAAGGCTCCCTCCCAAGGCAATGGCAAAAGCCAGCCCTGCAGAAAATAGGAATACAGGAATTTAGGCCTGATAAGACCTGGCACCAGCAACAGACCCAAAGAAGCTCCAGCAGGAACAAAAAGCCCGAAAGGAATTTCAAAGATCATCACCATTCCCAACCCCCCTGGTAACCTCCTCAGCAACGGACTTTGACCTAGGAGGAAGCCTCACTTGGACAAGTTGGAAAAACCCTATAAGGCCACCTTGAACAAAGGAGGGGCTCGCATATGCTGCCTGAGCCCATGTGCTGCTTGCACACATGTGGCTGAGCACATGTGGTGCCTGACCACATGTGTCGCCCGAGCACATGTGTCACCCACATCTCCCCTCTTGGGATGTGTACTTTCATGCTTTCATGTCTAATGCTGGTATGTGTGTAGAGGCTCTCTACACCCTTGGAGAAGCCTGTGTTCTCTCTTGAATACCTTACTCTTCCACTCTCTCCCCCTCCACACCTTAAAAATCCTCCAAATAAAATCTATTTCACTGCTTGTCTACTCCTGAAATTCCTTTCTGCGAGGCAAGACAAGAAACCAGTAACCCTGGGTCCCTGGTGGCAGAGGCGGTTGGGAAGAAAGTGACTGTCTTTCTCCTCCCCACTTCACAAAAGTCACCCATGGGGCCCACCGACATCAAGGTCAGACAATCTCCTTCAAAAGTCAGAGCCAGAGCCTGCTGGAGCAGGAGAAGCTTATGTCGAGGCAACCTGAAGTCTGTGAAGAACTTGACAGTAAATACCCTGGGTTCCACAGGGCCTTTCATTTCTGTGAAAACTATTTCTATCTATTGGGGTAGTAAGAAAGGAGCCATTAATAACATGTGAATCACTCAGTGGATGAGTTTGGCTTCTCTAATAAAAACTGATTTATGAAAAATGGACAAATGTTTGACCACTGACCAATCCAGTGACCATGTAACAGAGGCTCTGACTAAAACAAGGCACGGGCACTTCAAAGGAAATGGACACCAAACTGAGTGGGGGAATCCACCTCCTCATCAGTTACGGTCAGGCCCATAGATTAAGCCTGTCAGCAGGCTTTCTTTGACCTCCCAAATGTGGCCTCCTTGCCATCATTTTTGTTCCTCACCTTTACTCATTTTATCTGATCTGTTACAGAGGGTTGTGAGTTTCTGAAACCAAAGCTTAAGCGGTTACCAGTTAGACACAGAGTGGAAATGACAAAGTGAGGACATAAACCAACTTTATCTGACATGGAGGAGAGGTTGTCTTCACTGTATTTTTATCTTCCAAGCGCCTCTGGAAAATGTGTTTGGTGTAAAGCAGGGTGTGGTACCAGACCTTTATCAGGAATACACAGCACCTCTGTGCACTGTTCCCATAACCCTTTCCATCTGTACTCACAACTGAAGCCCCTACAAACCAGGAAAGAGATACATAGGAAATGAGATGCATTTTTTAATAAACACAATTGGTTACGGATGCTGGGAATAAAGGCCTGGAGTCAATCTATAATTTGTAAATAGATGACTCAGAATTTGAGTTTTTAAGTCAAAGGTATAAGTTCTAAAACAGGTTTATTATTTATTTATTTATTTAACATTTTACATTAAAGGAAAAAAAATCCTGTGTGGCAGCAAATAAACCAGCAGCAGGAAGGGAAAAAAATGATTTCATGGTATACTAACTGTATTCTTTAATAATTCATATATACTTAAGCAATATATAAGAGGATAAAAGGATTAGAGTGAAGGAAAGAAAAGTGATGCTTGAACCATAAAGCAATAGAGTTTACAACCATGTTAGATAATCCAATCACTTGACTCTAGAGAAACTTTCTCCTCTGGAGCAGAACTCTGGAACTGTGATATTGAAGGAAGAAGGCTCCGTTCACCTCTGCCAGCTGCTGTGAGCAGTCCCATTTTTGACTTTGCCCATTCTACATTTTTGACATCCTGTGAATCCCTGTGTTCTTTCTGAAAAACAGGGAGTTAGCAATTGCCCATCATCAAATTATGTCCCAAAGATTAGGCTCACCTGGAGGCTGAAAACTGGGCCATACCTGAGGCAAATGACCAGACAAAGATCTGCCGGATCCTTGCATCACCTGTAAATTCTTATCAATGAATAAGAAGTACAAAGAGCCAAACTGTCATTAAAAGGGCCTGCACAACAAACCCTTAACTTCCTGAATTCTTTATAACACAAAGACCCAGTTTTCCTATAAACCCCCCACAAAATGAGCCATACTTAACTTAGTCCTATACTAAGTTCCTCCCTGCTAGGGGAGTTCCTTTTCCTTTCTCTTCTACTTTCCAATAAAATTTTCTACTTTCCAACTCTGAGTATGAGCATCTTTATTACTCAATATTATCACTCTTAAAAATATTGAAGAATCTGGAAGTCACAAACAGAGACCCGCTGCCACTGCTCCTGCATCATCTGCATCATCAGTACCCAAAACTAAAGGCATCCAGAAGTTTGGGTAAAGAACATGCCTAGGATCCTCCTCCTGATCCTGACGTAATTGCTCCTGCCCGGAACCTAGGAATCCACATTTTCAGAATCCACTCCTGATAATTGTTTTTACTTATGGGGCCACCCCTAGGGGCGTGTAGGGGCTATCCTGGCATGATGCTCAAGAGAGGCTGCATGGAACCTGGATCCAGTAGTTCTTGATATGTTGTTTCTGCTTTTGGTGTTATTTTTCCCCATTTTTAAAATTTCCCGCAAGTTAGTATCAAATTCAACATAAAAGAATAAATACTTTTTCCCCTAAAATCAAGAATAATTCAAGTATACTCATTCTCACCAGAATTGAATTTCCTATTCAGTGCAGTTAGGCAAAAAAGGGAAATAAAAGCCATCCTAACTTAAGAAAAAAGTAAAATTAATTTTTTTTCACAGGTGATATTTATCTTACATAGAGGATATCCCAAATCCACTCTAAGAAAGCTATTAAAACTAACAATAAATCTGTACCTGTGAGGTGAGTGCATCAGCAGCCTGATGGCAACGTCAGACTTCTAGATACTCCAAAATTGCTGCTGTGCCTTTGGCCAGACCCCAACAACTTGGGGCCAAGTTTACCAAAAAAGTAAATGGCCAAAAGTTAGGTATGTGGGAGACACACCCACAAACCACCTCCATCCAGCTCAGCTATATACTTGGAGGCATGGCCTCTCTGGTTCCTGATCAAACTGCTTAATGGTCATGATCACAGAGACTCAGAAACAAATCTCCGAACCCAGCAGCTGTTGGCAGAAATGCATTCAGTTCTCTCAGTAGGTTACGGGTGCCGGACAACCCCAGGGGGAAAGGGTGCTGTCCCTCTACCTGCTCCCTCTTGGCTGCTCTGTGGCCACCATCTTCCAGAGGCCAATGGACAGTCAGGTTTGGGCCCGCAGTGATGAGATACATGGGGAGTCACAGGGTGGGGGTGGAGCCGGCTCTTTCCTCCCCACCCCAATGAGACCCAGAGTCACCACCCACGAACGGCCTCTCTGGCTCCTGATCAAGCTGCTTAATGGCTATCATCCCAGAGACTCAGAAGCAAATCTCAAAATCCAGCGGCTTTTGGCAGAAATGCTTCAGTCCTGCCAGGCCACCCCAGGTAGGAATAGGTTTCGTGCCTTTGCCTGTTCCCCCCTGGCAGCCATCTTCCAGAGGCCATTGGACAGTCAGGTTTGGGCTCACAGTGACGAGACATGAGGGGCTTCACGGGGTTGGGATAGAGCCAGCCCTTTCCTCCCCGCCCCAACAAGACCCTGGGTCGCTGCCCACAAACGGCCTCTCTGGCTCCTGATCAAGCTGCTTAATGGCCACAATCCCAGAGACTTAGGAACAAATCTCAGAACTCAGCAGGTTTTGGCAGAAATCTCTCCAGATTTAATTGTTAAAATTTCAGAATTTGGAATTTCTGAAATCATATGTTATTCATAACCTGCAATAGAAAACAAATTATCTACGGTTGTCTTTTTAGCAGATCTGAGTGTTGGGATAAAATCCCAAATAATAATGGTGGGTCTGGTGTCGAAATATTGAATGTAATCAAAGTAGAGAAAGAGTAATGTGGAAATCACCTGTCCCATAAGTAAGGGGAGGGTTTGGGATGGGGGGGTATACTGAGGGTTTTGGTGGTGGAAAACAGGCACTGGTGAAGGGACAGGTGTTTCATCATTGTATGACCGAGACTTAAACCCGAAAGCTTTGTAACTGCTCTCACTGTGATTCAGTAAATAAATTTATAAAAAGAAACAAAAAAGTAAGGTAGAGTTCATGCCCAATTCAATCAGCCTAATCAATGACTGAATAATTAGCAATACTCCTACATTAAAAAATTTTAATTAAAAAACTAATAATAAATTTAGCAAAGTTGTGATAGCACAGCGGGTAGAGTGTTTGTCTTACAATATAAAATTAACATTTAGAAATTAGTTGGGTTTCTTTAAAATAGAAATAAAGAGAAAATCTTATCTACAGAGTACCAAAAACAATAAAATATAAATAAATTTAATCAAGAAGGTTAAATATTTGTACACCAGAATGAAAAGTTTTTGATGAAAGAAATGATAGACAACATGAAGAGATAGCCCTTGTTTTATGAAATGGAAACATTAATGTTAAAATGCCCATACTATTCGAAGTCATCTATAAATTCAGTGTAATCCCTACTCCAGCGAAATTTATTGTATAAATAATAAATAGGTTCTAAAAATTTTTAAGGAACCACCCACACAAGAAGATTCTGAATAGTTAATGCACGATCATGATCACGATCACGACCATCCTGTTGTTCGTCGATTGCTTCGAGCAGGCACCAGTAACGTCTCCTTCATCCTAGCCCTAAGAATTTTTTTAAAAAGTGTCATATTCAAGGCTCTTTCAGGGTTAGGGGAATGAGACCCATCATTAATGCAATTCTGAGAAAAAAAATAAGGTAGAAACTTCATATTCCTATGCCCAAATGATACTACTATTGCAATCAAAACTCTTCTTAATGGCATGAAAGTGATGCATAGAGCAATAGAAAATAGTTGAGACTCTATAAATGGACCACAGAAATGTGGTCTATGAGTGTGTGACAGGGAAGCTAGAAATCCATAACAGGTAAAAGATAATCTCTTTAATTAGTAACTTTAGAAGAACTGAACCACCACGAGCAGAAAAAATACAACTGAGCCCCTATCTTATCCGACTTGCAAAAAAAATAAATAAATTCACTGTGGATATAAAACTTAAAGATCACTGACACCATAAAATTTGCTGCGGAAAAAAGGAAAAAATCCTTTGACATTAAGACGGAGTCTTGGCATTAACTCTATAAATATGACACCCAAAGTATGAGCAACAAAACAAAACAAAAAATTAGTAGCTGACACTCTATCAAACTGAAAACATTCATGCACAGAAAAAGAAACAGTATTATTTTTATTTTACAAATCATTTTGGGCATTCTTTATTATTTTTGTTCAATAATTGTTTGACTAGCAAGACACCCCCTTCATGTTTTTTCCCCTTTTGGAGTGTTTGGGGGCTTGGATTGAGGGTCTTATAGACTTGCATTAGGGCCTGCATCAACCTCTCACTCAACCTTCTGAGTCTGTGTTCTCCCTCAACTACTGTCTAGAAGGTCATTGTACTCATTGTCAAAAGGAGTTGTTTCATTTTATTCCCTAACCTAATTTATGTTCCGGTGAAATGAAGTTTTCAGTTAAAAAGTTGAGGGCCTCTAAGGACAATCCATTGAGAGAAAGTATTAACAATATCAATTCTTGACTAAACAGCTCCATCAATAAAGTAGCAAAGGACAAAACGGCCAGGACTGGGCGAGAGGTGCGACTCCTGGAGGCTGGTCACAGTTCTGCTTCTCAAATTTGTTCTAAAACTTCAGAGATGTCCAGAAACATTCTCATCCCTAAAGTTAGTGGAATATACTGTACTGATTATAAAGACCTTCTTAGACACAGCCTGGCATGAGCTGCCGGTACTTAAAAGCTCATTGGTACAATTTTCCAGCCGTCCTTACATTTAAACATGAGCCCTGTTTATAGTTCTTGATGAGATCTGTATGAGCAGTGTCAACATCAAAAGTCAGTTCAATAAAGTAACAAAATAGGAGACTAACACCCAAGAGTAGCCAAGATAAGTACCAGGAGGTTCAGTCCATGGTTTGGAGGCCAGCCGCACATGCTAGGGGAAAAGGCAGCTCAGACAGAGAAGGAAGCACCAAATAGTGTTGGGAGGATCCTCCCAGGATGGGAGATGCATGCTGAAAGTAGACTATAGACTGAACATGACTGCCACTCAATGCCTCTTTTGCAAACCACAGCACCCAAAAGGAGAGAGAGAACAAAAGGAAGAGCCCTGCCACAGAGGCAGGGTGGGATGGGGGAATGGGGGGTGGGAGGGATACTGGGATCCGTGGTGGTGGAAAATGGGCACTGGTGGAGGGATGGGTACTCAATCATTGTATAATTGAAACCCAAGCGCAAAAATGTGTAAGTCTATAACTGTACCTCATGGTGTTTCACTAATAAAAAATTTTTTTAAAAGTCAGTTCATTTTTCTAAATAACAGTTTCTAATTCTGTAAAATAAAATCATTAAAATCATAATTTTTAAAAGGAACCGTCACATTAGGGAAAAGAAAGAGTCTGGAAATTATTTTTGTCAGTGTCCCAACTCCCTACAGTGCAATACTGTCTTTGTAATAATGAAAATAGTGATAATAAATAATAAAGGATTTACATCTCTTTGAAATGTCAGTAACCTTAGAATCAACTCATTTTCTCCTATATTGCCTCCAATTTCTCCTTAACTTTTAAAAACCCTTGTAATACTTTTCTATTAAAATTATTTTTATAAGCAGCTTTCCTTGCCTTGTAAAATGTGCTACATATGTACGTGTGTGCTGTATGATTCAATCTGATAATGATTGAATCATAGAGAAAAGCACCTGTCCTGAAACACAGGCTCTTCTCCTTTAAAAAAAAAAATTTAATTCTCTCTGGAAAGAAAGATGGCAGCCGCATGGGAGCCTTGTGGACAGCAGGTATGAGCCGGGGGTTGGGGGCGACAAAAACCTCATGGGAATGGGGGCGTTCCAGCCCGTCCTTCACGCCCTACCGAGGTCACCAGTTGCCCCCCACGAGCGGCTCTCCGGCACGGCCACGGCCCCAGAAGCACAAGGACTTAATGCAGAAAACCAGCAGCTTGGAGCAGAAAAGCGAACAGACTATGCGTTAAACCACGCCATCATGCCTGCCCGGAGGGGAAAGGGTGTTGCCCCATTCGCCCTCTCCTCTCTGGAAAGAAAGATGGCGGCCGCATGAGAGCCTTGTGGACAGCAGCACTCTTTACAATATCCAGAAACTGGAAGAAACCTGAATGCCCAAGAACAGATGACTGGTTAAAGAAACTTTGGTACATCTACACAATGGAGTACTATGTAGCTGTTAGAAAAGATGAAGTCATAAAATTTACATACAAATGGTACAACATGGAAAGTATCATGCTAAGCGAAATGAGTCAGAAAGAGAGGGATAGACATAGAAAGATTGCATTCATCTGGGGGATATAAAGTAACAAAATATGAGATTAATACCCAAGAATAGCTGAGATCAGCACCAGGAGGATTACTCCATAGCTTAGAGGCCAACCGGGCATTCTAGGGGAAAGGGCAGCTCAGATAGAGAAGGGAGCACCAAATAAAGGGTGTTTGGAGGATCCTCCCAGGAGGGGAGATGCATGTTGAAAGTAGACTATGGACTGAACATGTTTGCCACTCAATGCCTCTTTTGCAGACCACAACACCGAAAAGGAGTGAGAGAACAAAAGGGAATGCCCTGCCACAGAGGCAGGATGGGATGGGGTGGGGGTGGGGGTGAGAGGGATATTATCTTTGGCGGAGAAAAATGGGCACTGGTGGAGGGATGGGTATTTGATCATTGTATAATCGAAACCCAAGCACAAAATATTGTAAATCTACAACTGTACTTCATGGTGTTTCATTAATAAAAAGAAAAAAAATAAAGAAGAATTCTTCTAAAAAATTGAATTTTGGGGGGCCAGAGGAATAGTACAGCAGGTAGGGAATTTGCCTTGCACATAGCTGACCCGGGTTCCATCCCCACATCCCTTATGGTCCCTGAGCACCACCAGGAGTGATTGCTGAGTGGAGAACCAGGAGTACACCCTGAGCAATGACCTGTGTGGCCCGAAAAATAAAACAAAAAGTTAATTAATTGAATCACTGTGAACTACAAAGTAATTCATGATTGTCAGGTATAACGCTTGAACACCAATTCCTTCACCAGTGTCCACTTCCCTCCACCAATGTCCCCAGTTTCTCTCCTGACCCCCAGACTGCCTATCTGACAGGCACTTCTCTCCATCTCTCTCTCTTTCATCTATGTCTTTGTCTCTGTCTCTCTATGTCTGTCTGTCTGTCTGTGTGTCTGTCTGTCTGTCTGTCTCTCTCTCTGTCTCTCTCACTTTCCCTTAGGGCACTGCAATACTAAGAGGGTATTATGTGTATCATTTTATCTCCTCCCAGTATCCAGTCTTCATCCAGGGTGACCACTTCCCTTTATCATTGCTGTGATGGTCTTCTCCATTCTCTCTCCTTCCCCTCAAAGTGGCAAGCTTTTTATTAAGGACCCACTCTCCTGCTCCTTGTTTCTATTGTCTTTTTATGTTTCATATGTTTTTTTCTGTCCTGCAAAAGAGCAGGATTAGTCTGTGCCCTTTCTCTGAGTAGTGGAATCTTTTCCTCTCCTTTGTGTTGTCTTTTCAATTGCGAATTGTACCCAGGAGGGACTGCAGTTTAAACCCCCTAGTTCAGGAGTACGTAGCTAAATGTAAAGATTCCCCAGAAGTTTGAAGAATAGTTTGATGATACAAGGGTCCTTTGGAGGAAGAGAAACAAGCTGGAACTGGAGGAGTTTCACTGAATTCCAGGGGATGGTCCCAACCAAAGGTTATGCAAAGACCTACCCCTCAAATTCTTCTCCTATAAAATGGAACAAACCATTGAAACTATCACCTTCAGAGGACTACCTTTCTCAATACTTAGGCTGAAAATTTTAAGTTAAGAAATTTCCTTGAGGGGCTGGAGAGATAGCACAGTGGGTAGGGCATTTGCTTTGCACATGGCTGTCCCGGGTTCGATTCCCAGCATTCCATATGGTCCCCCGAGCACTGCCAGGCATGATTCCTGAGTGCAGAGCCAGGAGCAACCCCTGAGCATCACCGGGTTTGACCCAAAAAGAAAATAAATAAATAAAAAATAAAGTTAAAAAAAAGAAATTTCTTTGAAATTTCGTAATACAAACTTACTTTGCTCCAATCAAGTTGAGCTGAGGTCAGTGATTTTGCTGGAAATTCATAATGCATAGACAGTAAAATCTCTCTCACTCATTCCCTAAACCTGAGAGATAAATTTCAAATGTCTTTGATCTCATCTAGCACTACTTTCCGTTTTTTAGGATTGGTTTAAATGACACTATGTCATCCAATAACAAGTGAATGAATGACTGAATGAACATACATATCTACATAATATTCATTATAGATGTGTGCATAGACACACATAAAACAAGTCTCACAGCCCCCATGTCTTTCGTTTAAGCTAGTCTTTCAGGAAGATTTATAACACTCTGCTTTACAAAGAAAGTTTTAAAAAGAGAGAGAAAATGAAACGAAGCAGTGACTGTTCCCTGGTGCAATTACTATGTCAAATACTTCCCTAGGGAAAGGAATTTGCTCTTATTGTGAAATAAATTAATATAGAAACCAGACTCCTGCAGTAACTTTGCTTTATCCCCAGGCAGTATTTTCCCACTACTGCTTTCAAAATTCACTTTTGGCGATACACATATGGAAGGTTGGAAATAGCTAGAAATTATATGTTTGAATTTTAAATATATTCCCATTTCCATAAATGTTAACAACTCCCCAAATTATCAGGAGCGCACAATTGTTTAGACATTGACTGCCCCAGAAATCAATTGCTTGTCCTCTTCATCCTCAAGAAGAGAGACGCTTTCTCTGGCTGTCATTTCAACTTCCACAAATCAAAATTTCTGTCTTAGCAGCTGCCACTTGCACAGAAAATTTGGAAGGACAAGGCCCATTGAGCTGCGAAAAAGAAAAAAAAAAGAGTAGAAATGGCCAAGCTTAGTCCTTTTCCCAAATCCTCAGTGGCCCCTGGGTGCCTTTACCACCTTGGCTGCCAGTCTAAATCCTTAGTGATTCCTAAGCACTCACTGCTCAGTTAATACCCCATTAGCCTCACACTCTGTTAATACCAAACCATTGGACAATTCTCTTAACCTTGGTCATATCATGAATGGACTTTCTATCAGTTGCTGAAATCCCCACTAGCTGAAATTTATCTAAGTTAATCCAAATCAACAACAGAAGGGCAGTGCATGGAAAATGCAAAATTGATTAAAGAAAGTGTTAAATTAGCAGAGCAAATCAGGATCTTAAGGAGAATGCCCTTCAGGGTGAACAATCTGAAATATATGGTACAAATGAGTCTTCGGGCTGAAAATGAACATAATAACTGAACGTTCTAAGATCCAAGATCTTAAAACTAAATTTTAAGATCTAAGATCTAAGATCCTGTGCCTGATATGTGGCATGTGAACCTTACTGATAGATTTGTTCAAACTTTTTTATGTAGTTCCCTCGCAGGCAGACATTCCTGTTCCTAGGTAAAAAAAAAAAAAAAAAAAAGATTACAAAAAAAACACAACAATAACAGACTTTGACAAAAGTACTTTAGCCCATTAAATGTACATTTTGAAGGGTAGATAGCTTTCCTATTTCATTTGAAAGACCATAGCATAAAACCATAGCTATTATCACAAAGAGTAGAGAACAGAACAGCAATCCCCAGAGGTTTGAGGGCTTGTGTGTAACTTCACATTGTTGACAGGAAGGAAGAGTAAGTGCCAACATGCTCAGGACAGAGAAACCTGTAGACCTCTCACATGCCAGCCTCTTGGTTTGTCTCCCAGATCAAAGCATATTTGTATGTTTGCATATACACTACTGTTTATGAAGCATTTACTTTGTAAAAAAAAAAAGTTTGTTGGTGACATGAAGATCTCTTGTATAGATGGGTGAGACCCAGAGAGGAGAGATAGAATATGGGGTGAGGAGACTGCCTTGTCTGCAGATAAGCCTGGTGAAGAAGAGTATAACATATCTGAACTTTAGTTGAGAGAATTAGTTGACTTGCACTTATCCCTGGGAGCAGGATAATAAACTGGTTTAAGAGCAAAGTTATAGAGACATATGGAGTGGTTCTTTCAGCTTGAACCTCTGTGAGCTGTGGTGGCCTTGCACAAATTGCTTGATCTCTCTAAGGCTTCTTTATAAGAGGAAGACAGTAATGGCACCGACCTGATAGGATGACTGGGAAAATAAGGGGAGATTCTCTAAGAAGAGTGCTCTGAACACGCTCTGGTACATTGTGAAAGTTTAAGAAATGTAGTTATTTCCCTCTGTTGACAGAGAAAAGACTTTAATCATCAATAAGTAGATTGGCCAGTTTGCCTTTCACTAAAAATAAAACTGGTCACTTTGTGGTTTTACACCAATACTCTTCAGAGACATTAGACTTTTCTTTTCTACAGTGTTGATTTAGTTTACTTTCATTGGGCATTTCACGGAGCACATCCTTTGACCCATTTCTGGTATTTTCTGTAAATTGCATGGACCAAAGAAGAATAATTTATTGGAAAAGAGTTACAGAAAGAAAGGAATGGAAAAAGCATTTTCAAATTCTAAGAAATTGTACTTTTTCTCTAAAAGGAATATTAAGACCTTCTATTAATCCATATTATAAATAATGCATTTTCATTATACAGAATTTAGAGGGTAGAAACAGTTTTATAAAAAAAATCTACTTTTTGTTTTCATTTTAGATTCATATACCTGCTTGTGCTCAGTGCTTACTACTGGTTTTGTGCTCAAAGATCACTCTTTCAGAGCTTGGAGGAGCATAGATTGTTCCAGAGATGGAACCCGGTACCTGCTGTTCTACCACTCCTGTCCATTAAAACAATTTTAGGGTAAAGTGAAAAATAAAGTTTACTGATGACATGATTAAGACTTCTTGTACAGATGAGAGAGACCCAGAGGGGAGAGATAGGTTGTAGGGTAAGGTGCTTGAAACTCTTTGCAATCCCTGTGACTACCTAGAGTCATTACATACGAGGTAAAATGTAAGGGAGAAAGCTCTGGACAAAGAGCCAGGAGTAAGCCCTGAGCACCACTATGTGTGGCTCCTAGACCCCCATGCTAGGCTACAATGGGAAAGACCCAGAAAGGTGGAATAACTAGTTTCTGTGTTTTAGCTCCCATCCTGAGTAGCCCAGCTGGAGACTTTCTGGGAAGGAGAAAGAAAAGATCAGCTGGGGAAGCTACTGGGAAAGCCCCAATAGACAAAGGTACACAGATTGAAGGTCTGCCTGATTTTAGAAACAACAAGGGAAAAAGGAATTTCAATGCTATTATTATACCACCATCAGATTTTTGAACATAGATAGTAAGTACAGAGGTGACCATAACAATGAAGTAGAAACAAGTCTGTTATGATTGGGTAGTGCCTGCTAACAAAATTGTATGTATGCTTTGTATTGCCTCTAGAGTATGTATGTGCATCTTTCTTTTTTTTTCCTTTTTGGGTCACACCCGGTAATGCACAAGGGTTACTCCTGGCTCATGCACTCAGGAATTACCCCTGGCGGTGCCTGGGGGACCATATGGGATGCTGGGAATCGAACCTGGGTCGGCTGCTTGCAAGGCAAATGCCCTACCCGCTGTGCTATCACTCCAACCCCTAGAGTATGTGCATCTTTCATTCCCATGTATTTATTGTAAATACTATTAAAAACATGTTGAATATTGATTCATTCCGGTTTCTGCAAACTTTTTACTGAGGGCAGGAGCAATAGCACAGCGGATAGGGCGTTTGCCTTGCACGCGGCCAACCCAGGTTTGATTCCCAGCATCCCATATGGTCCCCTGAGCACCACCAGGGGTAATTCCTGAGCGCAGAGCCAGGAGTAACCCCTGTGCATTGCTGGGTGTGACCCAAAAAGCAAAAACAAAACAAAACAAACTTTTTACTGAGGTCTATTCACATACAGCTTCTTATTTGTTTCATGTAAGCAATATAATGATTAAATATTAGTATATATTTTAAGGGATTGTAGCAATTAGTCTGTCTAATATCCATTATATAGTTTCAATATTAATTTTTGTGATGAAAACTTTAAAAACCTACTTTCAAATTT
This sequence comes from Sorex fumeus, assembly GCF_029834395.1. Classification (NCBI taxonomy): domain Eukaryota; kingdom Metazoa; phylum Chordata; class Mammalia; order Eulipotyphla; family Soricidae; genus Sorex; species Sorex fumeus. The sequence goes on along the minus strand of NW_026606138.1, from coordinate 11,660,382 downwards.
TTAAATTGCTTTGATCACTTACATAATGAACTTTTCCTGTCAGAAAGTTTTGAGGGTATCATTTTTAAAACCCTCTAATTAATAATTTAATTGAATAGATACCATGATTTATTTAACCTTTCTACTACTGTTCAATATTCATGTTGTTTCCCAATTTTTTGTTATTATAAATATCTTTGTACATAAAACTTTGAGTAGCTAATGTGTTGACATTTGAAGCACATATTTACTTCCATAACAAAATAACATTTTAATTTTAGAACAAGCTGTTACTTCTACAAATCACTGGGTTATATGGTATATTTGTTGGAATTCTGTAACTGGGAATTAAATTCATGCCAGTCTCACATATCCATTAAACGTAAATGAATGTCAAGGTAGCCTACAAGTGACAAGTTGCTATACAACTGCATTACTGTTATTATTTATGTTCAAATTCATATCATCAGCCACTAACTTAAGTTCCTTATATCTGTCTTGACTTTTAGGACTTTTAAATGCTCCTAAAAGACTTATTCTTCTTATAAAGAATATTATGACTTTTTTTTCTCTGCCTCCTGATAAAAGCTTTGAATTTCTTCTTCTTGACTCTAGATGATCACACTATTGTGAAATCCTATGTTTTGGCCAACAGGCACCTGCACACATTTCATTAAACACCTGTCCAGGTAAGAGCAGAAGGAGAAGTGAAAAGGACAGCTGTGTTTGCTGTCTGCCACAGGTTTCCCTCTTCTTGTCCCATTACCATCCAGGTAGCTAGAGATAAGGATGGTCTCCATGGGGGGGCTGCAGATACACAGCACCTGCCTTTCATGGGCATAACAATTTTCTCACAGGACAAGAATCCAAGCCAATGTCTACAACCCAATGTTTCCGAGGTATTTCTTGTAAAGTAAAATCCCTCTTTCTCCTAAGGGAGCTATCAGAAAGGCCGACACATTTCTCTGGATCTGCTGGTATGAAAACTTCGTCCTGCGAATATCATTTTACCCAGGATAGGAAAGCATAAAGCCTATAAGAAACTAGAATGTGGACCCTGAAGATGAAGTCAGCACTAGACATTAATCAGCAGAGGTATAAGAAAAATTAGATCAAAATAGGTAGACTTAAATAACTTGAAATTCATTCCTCTAAAATATGTTGAAATGAAGATGTCTACTGTTTTCTCAAGTAAGTCTGAGTTCACACAAAAGGAGAACATTTGTGTGTGTTCTGTGAAATAACCTAAGTTGAAGATGACAGAGTGGTAGAAAATGAGTAAATCTCTGAGGTGAGCTCATATTCTCTTTCAGTTTCTCAAGATATAGATCATCAATGATCAATGTCAATGATCATCAAGTGAAGCATGATCAGTTCGAGCTTACTACATGGTCAAGGTGAACACATAGTTGGAGGGATGGGTGGACCCCTTAGCAGAGGGAATTGGAGATAGTGTTTGCAGAAGACCAGAACATAGTTGGCAAAAATGGAAGGAAATAATTCCCAGACCTCAGTACATAAACAATTCTAATGCTGCAACATCTACTAGTTTCACATTATTTTCAGGCATGTGGGTTTTATGCTGACTCTCATATTTATGATGCAATCTTTGCCATATGTTAATGAGATTGACTATACACGGGATAATCAATTATTTTCAGCAGCTTGTATCTTAAATGTTAGACTGGTCATCTTGATTATGAGCTTAAATACCAGCCCAGTGATGGATTCGCCTTTTAACTTTTCTCTCTTAAAAGAACAAAATTGGGCAATCGAAATACACCCCACATAGATTTTTCAATAGTTAGTGAAAGTTAGTAATGGCACAGTAGTAGCTGAGCTGGCATTTAAACATGTAATCTGCTGACCTTGAATTCCAAAGCAATTTCATGTCCCTTAAAAATTTGGAACATATAAAATTATATTAGCATCAGTTATTTTAATCATTTTTGTTAAAATTTATCTTTCTCAATTTTGGTGCTGGGTATTATAAGCCACTATCTCTTTTAGTCTTGCATTCCTTTATTAATATTCATTAAAACTATCTGCTACTTCAATAAACCCAGGCTAACTTTTTATTACATATTCATAAGTATTACTTTTAAAGGTTTTTGAGCTGCTTCTACCTCTGCTGAAAATAATCATTTGTGGTTTATGCTTATGTAAGTGACACTTCAGAGATGGGTTAAAGTAATGAATCAGTGTGGACTTCAACAGGACCTGCTCTTCCCCACTCTGTGGCAGAACATCGCCTTGTTCTTGGATAATCATCAGTCCTCTTGCCTAATGAAGGACCAATTACAAAGACCAGAGCCGACTACTTCAGTCCAAAGCAGGTTACTTAATATAGGATCTCTGGTAGAGTTTCAGGAATTTCATGACTCTCTTGAAATAGGATGTCGGGTTTAGGGTGCAGGTGTGGAGGTGTATTTTATAGTTGTTGTAAACCTGTACAGTTTCCACTGTATTCTCTAAAAATTTATGGAGACCATGATGAGGACTGAGATAAGGAGGATAACATGTAGCACTGTAGCACTGTCCTCCCATTCATCGATTTGCTCGAGCGGGCACCAGTAATGTATCCCTTGTGAGACTTTTTGTTAATTGTTTTGGCATATCGAATACACCACGGGGAGCTTGCCAGGCTCTGCCGTGCAGGCGGGATACTCTCGGTAGCTTGCTGGGCTCTCCCAGAGGGGCAGAGGAATCGAACTCGGGTCAGCCATGTGCAAGACAAACACCCTACCCGCTGTGCTATCGCTCCAGCCCGAGGATGACATGATTATAGTAAAATGTTTAAACTTCCAGTCAATGAAATGATATTTTGTTTTAATTCAAAGAATAGGGGATGCAGTTGATAGGATAACTTTAATACTGCAACAGTGAAAAAAAACCTTCTGAAGTCAATTCAGGAGTATGTGGAAGTTCATAGTTTTCAGAATAAAATTCCTTTTAATGTAGATAACATATAGAAGCTGGATTCATCTCTGTTTGGGACAAGTTAGGCCTGATCATAGACCAACTGGGAAAACTTAAGAAACATTTTAAGAAAGGACCACCACAAAGCACATACTCAAACACGATGTCCAGTAGTTCTGCCAATCTGTCTAAAAGTCACAGCCTATACACAGTGGTGCTTACATGCAAGTGAACAGCACGTCAGATTTTCTATCCCCGTCCTAATGAAGCAGGCAGCCATGAGAGTCGATCTAAGGAAACTCTGGCACCACAAGTGTCCCCAAACAAGCTCCTCCTGGAGTCCAATCCCCAGGATGACCAGGATGCTCTAAGCCAAACAGCCTCAACTGCTCTGTGGAAAGGCCCACCTGGAAAATCTAAAGAGTGCAGAGTTTGGGGTGTTCAAACTGGCTTGGGTGTAACTTCCTTTTTACTCATCTTGCACTTCATCTGCCAACATCATCCCCCTCTTACCAGCCTGCCTCTCTCCCAGTTGGCTTCCTCTGTGCCATCTTGACTTTTTTAGCTCACTTCTTTGGTTAGCCTTCCTTTGGGCATTATTTAGTTCTTCATTTATCAGGTGGCTATCCATCAGGTACTAGAAAATCCTGACTAGAACATCCTGGTAGTGACCCCAAAAATGTCAAAAATGTCCCTTGCCTCTGGTAAGTTTATGATGCACTGGCTGGAGATCAGAATAGCTGAATATTTAGCTTTAAAATCAATTGGTCAAGTCCTAATAGAGCCTTTGGCTCCTGCCATCATTATATTAACATTTCCCATAAACTTCAGGATATTCCCTGTTTGAAGAGATTTTAGGGCCTCTGGGTTATAAGTCTATTCAAGTTTTGCTCCTAAGCACGCTGGTCCAAACCAGCATTCTCACCCCTTCTGAGAAGGGGGTCATATATTTAGAAATAACCACCTCATGCTTCTAAAATATACAACTTGTCCAAAAATTCATGTGCCTAAAATCCATTTCTTGAAAGAAACAATCTACAAGGTTCTCATATCCTACACATGACTCAACACCAAACACCTTTGGGATATCTACAGTTTTTAGCATCAGCACAGAACATGTGTGTGTCTTATCCCAAAAACATCTCAAACAATCCTCCAAACAATGCCCCAATATACTCATCATCTCTTTCTTTTACAGATGAAAAACTGAGACTTGGGGAATTTTACCAGAGCAGTAGTAGCAAAGCTGGAGTGATCCTGCTTCTAGCATTTGTTATGACATTTTTAAAACGTCTCAGAGAAAATTTGTGAAAAAATTTTTTTCCGTAAAATGCTCTTAAAATGCCCAGAACACTTTGCACATCAGATTGAGTCCTTTTGATTATTACAAACCATCTGACCACTAAGGATTACTTGCTGGGTGACAGGTAGTAAGAGAAAAGACACTAAGTAACGGTTCTAACAATTCATCTACCACTCACCTTTTACTGAGCATCTATTATGTATCAGATGCTCTTCTGGGATACTGGTGCTTTACCACCTGTGAATGGAAAGGAAGCATCAGAATATATTCAAACTCTGACACTTCCATAGAATAATTGATTCCCTTTAACCATATCTGTCTTCAACACTCTTGTTTTCTCTTTCTGTATCTTTGCCATATTCTTTTTTCAGATATGCAAAGCTCCTGTACTCTTTTAATTTCTCTCCATCAAATTTTGCTTAAGGAAACAGTAGTATCAATGATTTATACTTCAGCTGGAACTCCATTGTCAGAAAGACTCTCTCCCAGGGTTTTCAAACTCCAGATCTTAATGGGAAAAATACATTGGCTCCTTATTAAAGAAATGCCAGATGTTGGCAAGCAAGGCTAAAATTATAAGTTAGACTAGCCAGAATACCATCCCAGAATTACACACGCTTCATGCAAACACTTCAAGAAAAGTGTATTTGAGAAAAACAACTCAGTCCAAAACTTTGCTTTCCTCTACTTTTTTCCCTTTACCTTTTAAAAGAGGCAAGCTTCTTGAGTTTTTGTTTTATTTTTTGAGACATTAGTCACAGTCTTCATAAGAATCTTCCCCAGAATTTCTTCTGCACTAAATTTCTAGCATAATGACTCTCTCTGAAGAAAAAGAATCCCAAAAGGGAACTTTCTCCAGGTGGGACATAAAAACAATATGTAGTTTGAAAAAAAATCTCCAATTTTATGTTTTCATACTTGAAGAATGCATACAAAACTATCACTTCCATAGCATGGAATCATTAAAGGTTTTTTAAATTTTTTTTATTTCTGTGGCTGGTGAAGATACAAAAACAGACAACAATTTGCCATAGAGATGAGTAAAGTAATATAGGAAGATATCAAAGTACTGGTAGTGAAAAAAAAAAGAATTTTTAAGTACTTCAAAATAAGGTCTAAGATGTGATAAATCATCAGCTATTCTCTTCACAATTTACATGTTGACTGAAGAAATCAATAAATGTCTTTAATTCCATCTTTTAGTAGTTTGATGCATGTTTGACTAGGACTCCATCTCTTCAGTTAATCTACCACATCTCCAGAGGAGCCGGCCAAGGTTCGGGTTTCACGATTAACAATTATCCTAGCTCACCTGTCACCCCACAGAAAGGAGAAGGGAGCTATTGTGCTTCACCTTGACACCCATAAGCAGCATAGCCCTATGCAGATCAGGTGTGGGAAGGAAGCCCTGTGTGCCAACGGGCATCACAAGAATCCCGGGGACTGGAGCCAGCCAGCAGAGCACAGAAGTGGTTCCCTTCACAGCAAGGCAAACTGCCAAGTGGGGAAAAGTTCACACTGAAAAAAGGGGTCTCCTTCTCAACACTCTGCTTAAATCTCCTCACACCGAGCCCTGCTAAAATAGCTCCCCATAACCCAGCCAACTTGAATTCCCAGAATCTGCCCAAGCAATCAGAGATTCAGGGATGGACACAAGAATCTGGCCTTTCTCCTTCCCTCATTCAGGCTTCTGAATGAGCCCAAGAGGACCCAGTCTATTAACATGGGTGTGAACAGTGGAGGGGATGACCAGAAAACACAGTCTGGGTTAAGTCCTCTGGAATGTTGTGTGGCTGAACACATTCATCTGGAAATCTGAGGTAGCTAAAGAAAGGACTAAGTCTGCAGTAGCCAAGTTGGACAACCCCTTGACCTGGAGGGAGGGCATCCCATGTACAGTCCAGACGATGGGTCCAGACTATGGCAAGCTGAGCCCTTCCCTAAGGTTCTTGGAAATTACACACACATAAACCCCCAATCTACTTTCTCAAACTAGAATGTACACAAGAATTGTTGGGGGTCTCCTTATAATGAGCTTCTGAATGAACAGGCTGGGAGCAGCCCCACACTATACTCCCAGCCAGCTGCAAGTTCAGTTCAGCAGTTACCGTTACCCACTCGAGGACTCTCTGGGGAGTGTGGGGCCAGGGAGGGAGTGGGATTCTGAAAAAAAGTAGAAACATATATTTGTTTGGGATGTGCACTGTCCCTTAGTCCCCTTTCTTCTATTATGTCCTACCTTAGTAATTCTTTTTTAATGGCAACATATAATCTGTTTCAAATAAACAAAAAGGGACCAGCTCTGAGCTATTTCTTGTGAAGCTGGTTCTTCCTCATCCCATACCTCAGAATGGTTAGTTTTCCCAGACTTCTGTTTACTTTTATGTATAATCCAGATAAGAGCATGTTGATCCCACTTGAGAGAGAAGTGCAAGGAACTTTTAACTATATCTCCCCAGCTGAAAATTTTCTCCTTAGGCAAAATTAACACCTTACTCAGGTCTCGGTCTCTCATCAGTCTAATTGGTGACTTCATTTTCAGTGGTGTTGAGGCAGGCAGGTAGATAGGAAAAGGCCCATGCCAAAAGAAGCCTGAACCTCCCCCACTCCCACCCCCATCAGAGAGAAACTCCAGCAGGAACAAGGCCATGATAGGAATTTCAAAGAAAGCCATTTACCACTCCCAAGTCTCTGCCCCCCCACCCCCCACCCCTTGGCAATTACCTTAGCAAAGGACTTTTACCTAGGTAGAAGCCCCATGTGAAGGCAGGTTGGAAAAACCCTATAAAAGTCACATTGAACAAAGGAAGGGTGCACATATGCTGTCAGAGACCATGTGCTGCTTGTGCCTATATGACTGAGCACGTGTGCATGTGTTGTAAGGTCCCTAGGGACCCTGAGAAAAATTCCAGAGCTAAACTCTGCTAATTAGTAACTCCCTTTCCTGCCCCTAACCTATCAGAACTGCATGTCTGTGTAGCCGGTCTTACAATAAACCCTGCTTGCTGCTTGTAGTCTCTGGAGTCTTTTTGTTGTTAAAGGGAGATTTTGATCCGTGCCCTAACAATGTCATCCACATCTCTCCTCGAGATGTTTACTGGGGCTCCCAGCCCCCTTCATCCCCCCTTTGGAGAAGCCCGCATTCTCATTTGGGCGCATTACTCTTATAGTCTTCCTTTGTTCTCTCTCCTTCCCATCTCAAAGATCTTCCAAGTAAGATCTGTTACTACTTTGCAGCTTGTCTCCTTCTGAAATTCTTTTCTGCGAGTTAGGACAAAGTACCTGAAACTCTGGGTAAACCTAGGACTGGTTTTCCTTTCCTACAAAGAGCGATTCTGTGCTCCAGCCTAGATCTGCGACTCCCCAAGAAATCCCGTGGTGGAGATCAACTCCTGTGCCAAGAAGACCAAGCGGATGTCTGGTGTGACTTGGCAGCCATCTTGTGGGGCTGCTGGGGTGAGGGAAGAGAGGTAGGGGCGCATCTCAGACTTTATCAGTCTTGGCCTTCCCAGTTCGATTCCTCCACCCCTCTCAGAGAGCCCGGCAAGCTACCGAGAGTATCTCGCCCTCACGGCAGAACCTGGCAAGCTACCCGTGATGTATTCGATATGCCAAACACAGTCACAACAAAGTCTCCAATGGAGACGTTACTGGGCCCACTCGAGCAAATCGATGAACAACGGGAGGACAGTGACAGTGACAGGCCTTCCCAGCTGGTCCCAGAGTGGCAGAGATGGATCAGGAAAAAAGTGACCATCTCTTTCCTCTTTGCCTCACCTAAGGCACACGTGGGGGCCCATCTACTTCAATAAGATGGGGGCAAGGAGACAATACATTTCTGAGCAAGAAAAATTGGATGTCTCTAACCTCCCTAGAATCAGGTTTTTGTCATTTCAAAATGCTATGAATGAATTTCCAGGACATGAAAGTATAAAAGAACTAGAAGTCCAAGTAAATGTGATTAGAATTGTCTGTGCTAGTACAGATTAGATCTCTGAAACGCATGTCAACAAAATCCAGTGCTGTCTTGAATTGCAATATGAAAGTTTCTGATGTGTATGTCATGTATTGCTAACCAAATTATAAACCGTGCATGAGCATACACTGTGTTTTTCCCTATGTTAGGTTAATTTTATAGACCTAATGCTGTACTTATAGTATAGGAGTGTTCGAATAAATACTTAATGATCAAGCGCTGGCGCATTCTTGTGTGTTTCTATATGCGAAGTAATTTTTTTCCCCATATACTTGCCTACAGCTTTCTCTTTAAAAAGGGGGAAGAGAAGGAACCAATCAAGTTTTGCAAACAAAACAAGCATATAGGCTTGTGCTGATATCTAAATGGGTTTTGCTTTTGGTCCTGCCGGAGGCAGGGGGAAAGATTGGTTAACTCCTCTAGGAGTTTCTGAATTTTCCTCCTGAGAGAGTCTATGCCATCAACTATAGAACCAAACACTGAGGCATCACTGTGGATTGGATCTGGCATCTGGAAATCACACTGGTGAATCTTAAGTATGTTAATATGGATAATTTAAACCTTATAAATAGCTTTCCATAATGTGTTTCTTGCCTAGGGGGGACTTTGGGTCAGAGTGCCTTACAATCGAGCTTGAGTTTGCAGCTTAAAAAGGAAAACACAATATTAGAAGTAGAAAACATTATGCAGCTTTTTCTTTCTCTGGTTCATAGTTATTGAACAAGTTGATGGTAAGTCAAGGTAAATTGGAGTTGTAAGAAAGGCATTCTCAAGTTCCTTAAGCACTCTGTAGTTTTTTATTAAAGTAGTTTCTAAATCAAAATCGGACTATCCTGAACACTCTCACCTAATAAGGTCGCTTTGTACAACCATGTGCTCCAACTCTTAGAGATTATAAGGTACATTTGGGTGTTAACAGTCAGAGAATGAATAAAGTGGGAGAAATTATATGAAACTTAACTGTTTCATAGACAAAAATGTAACTTGGGCCTTAAGTCCTAGTTTAATTATTATTACCCACTATTATCCATTTAAATGTATGTCTTCTCATCTTCTAAACAAATATTGAGATTATAAATGAGATTTATTTACTGACTGTTTTATCTGTGTGCTTAGAATTTTCTCTAGAAACACAGAACTTGCTAGAGAAGTTTCAAGCCAGTAACCCAAGATTTTATGTTTGTAGGTGAGTTGCACCCTCCTTGAATTTAAGAGAATAACTTAGGCCATAGCATTACCTGATTTCTGAATAAAAAAGCCCTTATCTGAAATGTGAAATTATTGAGACATATATTGGCCCATACCCAATTGGTTCAGGGCTTGCTTTGTGCTCAGAGATGGTTCCTGATGGTGCTGTGATGGGGAGACTGTGGTGCCAGGAACTGAACGTGCAAGGCAAGTGCCCTAATGACTATACATTCTCTCCTGCCCACCACTTGCTATGCATTTTACCAGCATTTGCTTCATAGTTAGTAGAGAGTTTCCATATGAGAAATTCATAGAATCCTTTTAGAAATATGACTAAGCTGGCAAAATAGTAGTGTTTGAAACCACAGGGTTCTGGTCTATGCAATAAGTTCATACTCATGTCCCCCTGTCAGAGAGTGCTTGAGGAAATCAAATTTTAAAAAGGGGTAGGAAAGGGCCTTGATCTGGCAACTTTCTACTGTCTGTTTGCTCTTATCATTCTAAATATTTGAGATATGTGATCCCAGGGGCCTGAAAAAAAGAATGAAAATAATAGATGATCTTATTTTCTAATAGACTTATAATTTATTAAACAAGCATCTCTACAGAAGGTTGAATGAAAAGTTATTGATGCGTCTATAATGAATTCAATGCGGGGGGGGGAGGGGAGGGTTACCTCCCAAGCATGCTCAGGAGACCTGAGGCCTTTCCTGTGAAATTCAGTCAGTTCGCACTTCAACTGAGGGTCTTGAAGTGCTGGGTCACTCAGACCTCCAAGCAGTGTGGGTGGGGAATGTTCCAGGGCCACCCTGGTATTATTCAAGGGAACACTGAATGGGAGGATGAGGTGGAAGGGTTGGAGAGATTAAAACAGCAGGTAAGAAGCTTACCTCACACACTGCTGGCCCAGTTTAATCCCCTGTACCCCATATGGACTCCTGAACCTTACAAGATATGATCCCTGAGCACAGAGCCAGGAGTAAACCCTGAGCACAGTTGGGTGTGACTCACCCCACCCCCACCGCTAAAAATAAAAATATTGAACCATGGTCCTCAGCATTCAAGGCCTTAACCTCTGCTGTACTCTCACACTAATTCAAATAATTTGGTATTCATTTTTTTTAATCCCATGCTGTCCATGACACTCTCATCCCTGCCATATCTCATGAATTTTATACAACTGCCCTGAACCATAAAATACTTGCTATTCTGAGTATACTATTGGCAAATAATCACGGTCACGGTCACGGTCCCCCGTTGTTCATCAATTTGCTCGAGCGGGTCCAGTAACGTCTCCATCATAAGACTTGTTGTTACTGTGTTTGGCATATCGAATATGCCACGGGTAGCTTGCCAGGCTCTGCCATGCGGGCGAGATACTCTCGGTAGCTTGCCGGGTTCTCCGAGGCTAGAGCGATAGCACAGCGGTAGGGCGTTTGCCTTACAAGCAGCCAACATGGCCGACCCAAGTTGGATTGGCAAATAATAGAAGATGCAAATGCAAATTTTCAAGAACAGAGTTTAGTGGTGACTGCCAATCAGAGCTGTGGGGGTTCTAATGTCCTCCTGGTGACTCAGAGTCCAGCATGTTGGGCTCTGGACATGCCAGAGACTTGTCCCTGAAGAGGAAAACACAACAGACTACAGACAGGTTTTGCTGGCAGGGCCTTTGCTACTGGAGGTACTTGCTTTCACACAGGCTTTTTTGTGGGTTTTTTTGTTTTTTGTTTTTTGCTACTCTTATAGGTTTATTTTCTTGGGGTTTTGTTTGTTTGAACTTTCTTTTTTTTTTTTTTTTTTTTTTTTTTGTATTTTAAGGCTGCTGATAGCTTAGCACAATAACAAGGATAGGAAATCAACCCAAGAGCCTACAGACAGATGAGTGGATTATGAAGGTGTGATGTATGCATAAAATGGAATACTATGCAACTGCAAGCAACAATAACATCATGTAATTTGCTGCAGTTTGGATTGAACTGGGAGATATTATGTTAACCAAAATAAATAAGAAGGAAGACAAGTACCAGGTGATTTCACTTAACTGTAGTACATGGAGTAACAGGACAGGGAAGGATAGGTATTGATTGGGGGATAACTAGATTGTCCTATCTCCTAGATTATAGAACTAATGATAGGAAAAGAAAGAAATCAAGAGTGGAGGAAGCAAAAAGAGAGGGATGGGAGATAAATATTGGTGGTGGAGAGTCCTGGTGTATCTGTATATCTGAACAACAGAACCAACAAACTAAAGCATGAAATCCAAACTACAACAACCAAACTTTAAAAATGTGCCTGTGAAGGACTCAACTTTTAAACAATGGTGATTCAAAAAAATAAAATAAAATAAAAATAAATTCCAAGACTCCTGGGGCACAGCAGGTAGGGCATTTGCCTTGCACATGGCCAATCTAGGTTCAATTCCCAGCATCCCATATGTTCCCCTGAGCACCGCCAGGAATGATTCCTGAGTGCTGAGCCAGGAGTAACCCTTGTGTCTCGCTGGGTGTGACCCAAAGAGAAAAAAAGACTCCTGAGCACTGCTTGTGTGGCCCTGAAAACCCCTCACCCCCACTGCACATGTGGTCTCATGACTCTCGCACTCCTGGCCCTCACATTGAAGCACCAAGTAACCTAGAAGGGGGCCAGGCCTCAGCACTCTTGGGAGCTTACCCAAAAAGCAACCAGCACAATCCTAAATTATATTTTTCAATGCACAGGTTAACCCTGATTTTCTGAAAGGTCCATTTTTTTACGACAGGAACTACCTTTTATGCCAGTTTTCTCTCAGCCACAGAAGCCAGAAGAATATTTTTGGTTTCACAATGCAAGGGGAAAATCACAAAGCTGGTTTGTGACAGAATCCACCCCGTTCTGTGAGAGTGACCTCGGGAATGTGCTTCCCTGGAATTACTTCATAGGACTGTGCCATAGCACAGCATTCCTGCTTTTGCTATGATGGCATTCTTTCAGGTTTGGTGTGTTATTTGGAATGATTTAGTGGCTATTTTAAGGACCTGGTAATGTTACCCAAAAAAAAAAAAATTCCATATAAATTAGTGGTAGCGGCTTCTTTGCCTGTCTCCATTTCAATTTAGGAAAGGTTTCACAGTACACTCTACTTTTGCATAGTGCAGTGAGCCTCTACCTGTGAAGGGAAAGTGCTCTGCTAGGTGAGGAATCCAAATATCATGCATGTAATTCTGGTTCTGATACTAGCTGCTTTCCCAGCCTCAGAAAAGAAAGAATAAATCCTTCCGAATTTTTTTTCCTTCTACACATAAAATGGGGAAGTGGTATCTAATCTATCTCACATGTTTGATATGAGGAACAAAATAATATTAGATATGAAATCCCATTACAAAAAAAAAGAAACAACCATCTAAGCATCCTAAACTGTTATTCTGCTTTGTTAAAGGAATGAGAAGATTCTGTAATTCAAGTGGGATAGATCCAACTGCAGTCCTGTGAGGCAGAAGAGGCCTGTGGAAATGAATGGCTTGTCAGAATCTCCCCATTCATGACTGCTGCCCTGTCAGTTCAGCCTGAGGCAACTTGAAGGCATTCCTGCTACCCGTGGGTTTCAGCTGCCTGTACAAGACCCAATACCAGGTCTGCAGAAATTTCCTGCTAGTCTGCCAAAACAAAGGTACCGCCACTTAATACAGTGGTTTTCAGCTGCCTGTCTGCACAACAGTCTCCTGGTATCAAGAAGCTGGAAATCACTGTCATGCAAACTTCATTCACCTTATGAAATAAGATCTTGTTTGGATACTTGAGTTTCAGTTACAACTGATTTTTGAGCCAGTACAAAGAAAAATAAAGGAAGGAGAGAGACAGACGAGAGAGAGAGAGAGAGAGAGAGAGAGAGAGAGAGAGAGTCTTCTTTAAAGTTCACATCATTAGCATACAGAAGAGAAAGAGCGCTAACCATGCTTCACCAGCTATCAGGAATCACTAATAATCTGTGTAAGTTTGTGATCCCCCATCACAATACAAGGGCAGTTCTCATTCAGCTCCTGGAAATTCTTGCTGGGACGCAGCTGAATGATCATTCTGATCATTCCAACATCTCCATTGCAGGAATCCTTTTTCTTTCTTGGTTTTCAGCTGGAAGTGAGAAATAATATTTCGTGAGCAATTTTTACAACTGCCTTCAGTTAAAAGAAGGCAGCCAGAAAATGTGCTGAGTAATTCTTTAATGCAAGAAACCAAAATGAAAGAATCAAATCAAATGCACCTCGCTAGTGTCAGCAATCTGAAATGTCAATTGGATTTGACTGGTCATATTTGGATCCATCGAAGCACCCTCCTTGGATCATGGATTCCTTTACTTTGCATCTAAGTTCGTAAGTGAAATTTGTGATCAGTGCTCAACTTTGACAAGCATTGATTCAATTGAGTGACTCTATTTTTACAACTGAGTACCAAGTTACTTAATGAACTCATTTTCAATTAGCACAGCCACTGCTAAGCGGATATAAGTTAAGTCTCCTCAGACGCAGGAAGGGGAGAGAAAGGAGGCCAACAGGACTGAGATTTCTGTTGCCTGGCTCATTCTGGATGAAGTTTCCAGTTCAGGTCAGACCTGGAAGATGATGTATTTTTGGTGGTTAAGTGATAATGGGCTGAGAGTGCTGAATCAGCCCCTAGATGGTGATGGGGAGAAGAAAGTTTGGTCTAGAGGCTAAAGTGAGCAAAGGCAGCAACCTGGCGTGCGTTATCGATTGCTCAAGGCGGGCACAGGTGGATGGAACTGCAGGCCAGGTCAGAAGAAGAGAAAGATTTATGATCTGTGCAAACAAAGGGGCAGAAGAGAAATCGCCAATCGGGCTGGCAGCACCGGAGTGAAAGAAACAGCTGTTCATACAGCGAGGGAAGCGTCAGGTAAGGCGGGGTGGAAATAGTCATCAGAAGGCCATCTGCTGACCTGGGATGGCTTGCCCTCAAGGCACAAAACAAATCCTGTCCTCCAGGAGGCCTCGAAGAGAGGCCGTTACCAGCCAGGCAAGTCAACAACGCCAGGACAAGGCATTAAAGTTACATGAGCCGCACGGAAGAACTTGCCGGGTGAATTTACTTCCGAATGTGAAGTCGAGTGGAAACACAGAGTTCTCCTTCTATGAGAACTTGGCAGCCCCACTCCGCTGAGCCTCTCTGGGAAGCAAGAATGCAGAGAGGTAGTTCATCAAACGTCGTGCCTTGTACCCATCACCTTCTCCAGAGCAACTGCTCCGCCCCTCCTGGCGGCTGGTGGGGTAGCCATCCGCTGGCACTTGGGGTGTCTGCTGACTTGGGGAAAGTGCCACAAGACCCCGAGAACTTGCAATCCACATGAGGACCTGAGTTGATGGAAAAGGGTCTTTGACCAAAGACGACAGTCTTCTGGGAAAGAGGAAGGCTAAGCCAGAGGGGCACAGAGAGGGAGGGGAAGCAGAGTGGGAACTGCCAGTGATCTTGCATTCAAGGGCAGCACAGCCACAAACAAAGGCCCTCAGGAGTGAGTCTCAGTTCTCAGGAAAGCTGAGTCCTACCAATACTAATGAGGGTCCTCATGTCGCTCTCACAAAAAAGCCAAATTTCAGACAAAAGGAGGGGGAAAGATTAATGTCATAACACAAAATACAAAATGTAAGGCCAAATATCACAAAAGACCCAACTGACAATTGGTGGGACAGCAAAATCAATCAGTAAAAAAGCATTGACTGTCTAAAGTACTAAGATTAATGGGAATAATAGGTAATGAACGAGTAATGTAGCAAAAAGAGTGACCAAAATACACAGCTGAAATCAAATCCCTTAATCATCTTTACTTCTCTTTCTTACCCCTTCCCCCATTTCTGTAACTATGTGCTCAATGTGTTAAAATCTAGATGTGTGTAACATTTTAACATAATTATGGAAGAAAAGTGGTGATGTTTATTGAATTCTTACTGTAAGTATATATGTATATTATATGTACACTCTTCTATCCCTTTGTCGGTTTTAACTGATGTAATCCTTACAATCTGCCTATGCAGGAAGTAGTATTTCTATGCCCATTTCTCAGATGAAGGAAATGAAGCACCGTTTATTCAAAGTTACACAACTGAAATGTGAACCAGACATTCTGGGTCTCAGAAGTATGTTCAGCCACAGACTGTAATCTTCTGAGACTCTGACAGCTCAGAGCAGAAGCATAAGTGTGAATAAGGTCAGTTTTCCATTCAGGGCATCTCACAGCCATCCTGCTTTTGGGCTGCTCTCCAGTCCTCATGCCTGATGCAACCTGGAATGTCATCCAGCCATCTCTTCCTCCTCATACTTGTCTTTTTATTCGTGGCCCATACCCCACCTCAAGACAAGAGGTTATCTGGCTGAATGACAAATCTATTTCCTTTTCTCCCTTGATTTGAAGTTAGTATACATTTCCCAGTGGCACTGAGTATTGGTTTTGGTGCTGCACTCTCTTCATGGTCCCCTTCCGGTCTTGTTTCCTTCCTGTAGCTCCCCTGTCTTCCAGTTGGTCTCATACCATGGCCCATTTATGCACTTTTCTACTTTGGCCCCTTTGAAATCTCCTGAGACCCACCAGGGACTCAAATGTTCTCTGACCAAGAAATACGGTTCTAACCAATATAAACTTGCACAAATGTATCTCTAGATATATTTATTGATAAGTTTATATCCGACCTTAAAACATATAAAGCAACATAAGTCACATAGATAGCATGTGAATATTTTGCAATGAAAGAATGTTTTATTGGAACAGAACTGAATACATATGTTTAGAAAAAAAGTCTTTAGAAGTACAAAGGACAGCTTAGAATGGTTGGAAAGGTGAGAAAGTCTCCCAGTTGGAAGGGTGTATCCTTCGTCTATCAAACCCCTACAGTTATTCCTTTTTGACTCTGGGTTTTTCCCTTGAAATCTTCAGATGGTGCCTTGCTTTATATTATGAAGCAAAAACTCCATTAGGAATATTGATCATGGAGCATATCTTCACCATCCCTATCCAGGTATGTCGCATTCTCTGGGATCCTCAGTCAGGAAAGATGCCCCTGACTCTGCCTTGAGCCCTCCATGCCATGTATTTGACCAAGAATAGCATGACTAACTAGAGTCCACTTGGATGGTCTAATATTATACTCTGCCATTATTCAGAACATTCTACAACTGAGAGTTGAATGGGAGAATATGAAGGAATTAACCCTCTTGAAGGAGGTTAAAAAACTGCAAGTAGAAAAATCACAGACTACTGGCTGTGGGCCAGCCTCAGGAACCATACCCCATCTCTCAGGGCACTTTGGCCACTTTCTAGAGTAAAGCAGCAAACATACTGACTGATTTAATCACAGAAGGATATATTAGAAGGATAACAGAAACAGGTAGCTCACAATGCCCTCTGCTTTGTCAGTTTGAGCTGCTATAACAAAATACTGAAGTCCCCATGCTTCAGCAGTAGGCACTTCTTTCTTAAAGATTTGGAAACTGAAAAATCCAAGATGAAGTTGTGAGCAAATTTAGTTCTTACTGTCTCCTTATATGAAGGAGATTGTGAAGGAGGGAGGGAAGGAGGAAGGGGGAAGGAAAGAGAGAAAGATGGGAGGGGAATGGGAGGGAAAGAGGGAGGAGAGGATTACAGTGGGAAGAAGGAAAGAGAGAGAGGAAGAGGGACAAAGAGAGGGAGATGCATAGAGAAAAAAAACACCTCTCTTCTAAGGTCACCGATTCTATCAAAGAATCCTTACCCTCATGTCCTTATTTAAACCTAATCATCTCCCAAATGTCCCATCTTCAAAGATTATTGCTTTGTAGGTTTAGGAGTCAACATATGAATCTGAGGCAGAATACAAAAATTCACTCCATAACATCCTCAAAATTAAATATGGACTTGGGGTCTTTGCTGCCAGTCATCAACACCAAGACTGCTCTACAAAGTCAGAGAGATGGTACAAATAACTGGGAGGCACAATTTATAGGTGGGAATCACAGGTTTAATCCCTAGTACCACATGGTTCTCTGAGTATTTTATCAGGAGTGACTCCTAATCAATGTACTGTCCTAACCCTTGAGACCTCTCAATGTGATCCCCCCCCCACAAATAAAAAGAACAAGATGAAGAAATAATCTTCTGTCATCACCCACTGTCATCATGATTTTTCTTTCATCAGACCATAGCTTCAGATAACTGTCTTGCTCATTTCTAGATTGCTTGTTGCCTTCTACTGTATGATACAATCATTCCTGAACAGTTTGGTCCTTCTACTAGTACAATGGGTTCATTTATGTATTCTTGGGGCATAGTGTTTAAGGGAAACCAAGTATAACTGATGAATAAATAAAATTTCATTTAATATGTCAATTTCTTAAAGTAATAAAACTGCAACAATAGGAGCCACAGTATATTGTGTGTTTACTTGTAAATTTTGTATGTGCTGAGTTAATGTTAACAACAACCTTTTAAGGAAAGCATTATTATTATCCCCATTCGACAGAGGCAGAAGTAAGTAACTTATCTCATTTCACTCACCTATAAGTTTCAGGATTGGGACTCATGCTGTTGATTATGACTCCAAAGCTCATGCTCATTACACTTTCAGATCATTTAAAATAGAGCCACCCCAGCACTGCTAATGTCAAATGCCACCAAGATAAAATGAATTCCCATAGACAATTTCTTCCCTCTGCTCACTCTTCCCTCCTCCCCCAAAAGTTAATAATGGAAAGACACATGACATATCCACCACAGATTACTGTGTCAGTCCATTCAACTAATTTCCAAAAAGACGATGCTAATTATTAAAGATAATGAAAACTTGCTCTTCAACCACAATCCAGGGGGAATAGCCCAATTGATTAACAGGGATATCAACCCATGTATTCAATTTCTCCTGCTCGCTTTGTAACGGATGGGGAAAATTGGTTTGTAGATGGAGCAGTTTGAGAGCTAAGTGTCTAAGACACTGATGGGAAACACCTCATTAAGTCCCAGGTCTGGCCAGGCAGACTCACAAAACCAGAGGCAAAGCCAAAGGCAGGTAAACTCACTACAGGCATTATTTAATGAAAGCGTGCACTTTATCAGAGCATAGTTCCTGAGTCCTAGATTTGTATGTGCTTTATCCTTTTTCTTTCCTTTCTGTTAACCATTAGTTTTCCTCTTTAAAAACACAGCATTGAAGCAGTTAAAAAATAAGTCTAGGTAAGGTTTGCAGAACAGTAAGAACTTAATCATGGCAGCAAACTAAACCCCGGAGACAATTTTAGTCTCAAAGTTAAAATATGGTGTTATCTGACTCCAAGTAAATTGACTTTTCACAGAATACTCGAACATAATGCATAATAGTCATACACTCCAAGACGGCTCCTGGGTATTGGTCTAGAGCCTGTAACCAGCAGGAAGATCATAGTGTATGTTGAATAAAATTACCCATTCTAAAGGTCCTCAGCTATCTTGAATATTTTATTAAAAACCTTTTTGTGGTGGAGACCAACTGGGACCTCTTTCTCCTAGGAACAAGCTGTCAACAGCAGTAGAATTGAAAACCAGACAGAGTCGAGCTTAATTAGCTCTTCCCACTTCCAATTTCACTCACATTTCTAGCATATTCTTTCCTACCCATGAAGCTTGATACATAAAAAAAAATAGTGGGATTCATTTCCCCAATCTACCCCCTCCCAAAAATTAAAATTAAAAAAATTAAAGCACAGTGGTGGGCAAGGAAAGAAAATTAAAATGTAGCAATAGATTTCAAGACTCTATGCACAATATCAGCTAAATGCTGCTAATAATATAATTTCAGTGCCACCAGGAAACTCACAGACTGGCATTTGGCAAAGAGCAAGTTGCAACTCAGATCCATGAGCAAGTAGCTTCAGAATCTCTGCTTGGCATCATTTTTTTTTGCTGGAGAAGACAGGAGAAGTGGTCATCCCTTCTCAATTTTATTAGCAACTGTTAATGTCAAATACTGTCTTTCTTTATCACTGAGTGTCCCTGTATTCTCATTAAAATCCAAGCGCCAACTCTGGGTTGAGAAAGTATGATTGCTGAGAGGCAGTGGTTATAACTCACTGTTCCTGAGGAGCTTGGAGTTTAGTTGCCTTAGTAAAAAAAAAGTAAAATCAAGGACACTGAGCATGGACTGCAAAGTAGGGAAATGATCATTCTTTACTCCTAGTTCACTGTTACAAATTGCTGCTCTGCTTTGCAGTTTTACATGTCTCAACATCCTTCAATCTGATCCCTCCCCTTCAGTCCTACTTGGCAGTTTCGTTTACCTCATATTTTATGGTGACTTTCTATTAATAGTGGTGTTCGTGATGTAGCCTCATTTTAGGACACCCCTTCGTTTAGTCTACTTTTTGCAATAATTTTTTTGTATTGTATTTCATGAATAATTTAATATGAGCCTGTTTTCTTTCAAAAACTGTGTGTAGATCCAATTTTCTCTTAGTTTCACAATACACAACACATCTGTTATTTCAATGATAACAGATGTTATACCAAAATTGTAATAACTTGTGAGTTAACTGTATTCAAAACTTTATAGTTACACACGTTCCAATAACTTAATCCTCTACCATTATCTCTTCAAATTGATTTAGCCCTGCAGAAGTTGAAGAAAATCAAATATTCATTGTGTTTGCTTTGTGCATATACACAAAAACCACATCATGATTTATATCTCTTGCTATTAATCCTGTCTTCTTTGGAAAGATGGGATAAAAATCATAACAGGATCAACAACCCCTCCTCTCTTTACTCATGAAGATAAATTTCACAGCCAATTCAATATTATTATATATGCATCTGTGCACAAGCTTTTTTTTTTAAGGATTTGTGACAACCTATAAATCCAATCTGCATTTCTAGCCCTTCGCTGTTTCAATAAGTGACCTTTTTTTATTGTTTTATCAGGGACACAATCCAATCTCCATTTGGCTATTTTATCTTTTATAGGGGAGCAGCTCAATTCTCCCCAAACATACCACATTTTTTTTCTCTCAAATTTCTCTTTCAGGGGGTAGTTTGGGGGATTACACTCAATGATGCTCAGGGATTTCTCTTGACTTTGCACTCCGGAATTGCTCCTGACAGTACCCAGGAAACCTTATGGGATTCCGGGGAATCCAATCCCTATCTGCTGCATTCAAGGCAAGTGTCCTACCTGCTCTACTATCATTGCCCCCTCAAGCTTCTCTTTTTTTTTTCTCCCTACCCACCCCACACCACCACCATCAAACCCCAGAATTACAAACACTGTTTTTTTGTGCTTTTTTTCCCCTTAATGCATGCTTCACCAAACATACAGTCCCCAAAGTCTCAAGTTAGACAGATCCCAGTGGAACACCTGGGAACACCCAAAGGAAGAGACCTATATGTCAAAGGCTAAAGAAGCCCCAATTTTGTATTGCTTGTTGAATTTTTCTACTTGAGAAAATTAATGCCATTATACTGGGATCACTTCCAGGCTAACTTCATATCTACTATGCATCCCCTAGGGATTTCCCCCAAAACTCCAGACCTGGAGCGATAGCACAGCGGTAATGTGTTTGCCTTGCACGCAGCCAATATGGCTAACCCGAGTTCGATTCCTCCACCCCTCTCGGAGAGCCTGGCAAGCTACCGAGAGTATCTCGCCGGCACGGCAGGGCCTGGCAAGCTCCCTGTGACGTATTCGATATGCCAAACACAGTAACAACAAAGTCTCCAATGGAGACGTTACTGGGCCCGCTCGAGCAAATCGATGATCAACGGGAGGGCCAGACCAATATGTACTCAAAAAAAGGCAAATTGTCATCTCAGTTTCAGTAAGTGTTCATATATGTATTTATTTATAAATGGAAAGAAAGAGAAAATGATAGAGATGAAAGGCAAGATATAAACTATAAGCACTAAGGACTTTAGGTTCAGAGGCAGTATACCACAGGCTTGGAGACCCGACTTCTGGATGCAAATCACTGCTCAATGACTTTTAGTGGAATAAGTCAGCTTTCTTTGTCTCCAATTTCTTTATCAATAAAATGGATATGATGATAATTCTGACTTCATCTGGCCATTCTCCTTTTAAAACCATTCAAAAGTGCAGCATTGAAGCAATTGGGGAAAAAACTGAAATATGTGCAATAAAATATGTAAGGTACTTAGAATAATATGCAACATACAGTATTTATTCCATATTTATTGATTACAATAAAATCATTGTCATGTCTATTCATAAGTGCTGGGACTGAAGAACTCTTTGCAGCCACTGATGGATAAAACTATCAGGATCTGTCCTAGAATTCCTTCCAACTAAATGGAGGTTGTTTTCTGATCTTTACCCAGATATTCCTCCTTAGATCTCCTTGGATAATAGTGATGTCTTAGATGGCACTTCTGTCTTGCAAATTTGGCCCCTTTACCATCTATTGATTTCTGCTTATTTCTCAAGAAAAGGTCACTCCTTTCTACAAACGCAGTGCTGGACAGACTATACATGAAGGCCCAGAGAAGTGAAGTTGTCTATTCTGTGTTTTCCAATAGTTGGCTCCTCACCTTATATCACGCCACTATTGATAATTAAACATTCCGTCGCTTTGTTGTTGTTGTTGTTGTTGTTGTTGACATTTCGGGGGGAGAGGGAGAAGACTGGGACACCATTGGTGCCCAGAACTTATTTCTGGCTTTGGCTCAGGAAATCACTCCTGGTGGATCTGGGAGATTCTTCACTTTTTATAAAATTCTCTGACTTATTAAAAATCTACATGTATTTTGTAGAGTTTTTGTTCATTTTAATCACGATCATGATCATGATCATCCTGTTTTTCGTCGATTGTCTCGAGCAGGTCCCAGTAACGTCCCCTTTGTCCTAGCCCTGAGATTTTAAAAAAGTGCCATATTCAAGGCTCTTTCAGGGTTAGGAGAATGAGACCCATCATTGTTACTGGTATTTGGCATATTGGGTACGCCACGGGGAGTTTGCCAGACTCTGCCGTGTGGGCAGGTAACATTCGGTAACCTGCCAGGTTGTCCAAAGTAAGAATGAGATAATAAGATGTCGCTTCCAGGAGCTGGGTTTTATCGTCTCTGGGTCTTGGCCGTTGATGGGATTACACGGCGCTGGGGGTCAGATGGTGGGTGTGATCCCTGCCTACTGGAAGGTGGAGGATCTGGGTGGGGGATGCTCAGCCCCAATCCGATCAGAGCAGGCTTGGAGATCTCAGGCCCCGGACCCACATGCATTTTAATAACAATAGAAAATAATGTGATCTATCATATAATGTTACATGAGAAACAAAATATTGTCCTTTTAAAAAGTCAGAAATAAGGGAAGAGGCCAGATTATAGTGGATAGGGCATGTGCCTTGCATGCCAGGGCAGGTGACTTGGATTTGATCCCTGGCATCCCATGTGGACCCCTGAGCACTTCCAGGGATAATTCCTGAATGTAGAGCCAGGAGTAAGTCCTGAGCTAATCTATATCATATATACAGCGGTAGGGCGTTTGCCTTGCACGCAGTCAACATGGCCGACCCGAGTTCGATTCCTCCGCCCCTCTCGGAGAGCCCGGCAAGCTACCGAGAGTATTCGATATGCCAGACACAGTAACAACAAAGTCTCCAATGGAGACGTTACTGGGCCCGCTCGAGCAAATGTATACATATGTGTATATATATGTGTGTGTGTGTGAGAAATAATGGAAAACTATTATTGGAAATATACTTGTAAAGAAGTTGTCCTGGATATAGAAATATTCCAAGAATATGAAGCTTAATTCTAAATTCAGTGATGCTTGAATGTCCTGCCTGCTTGGTTACACACAGAAAAGGCTGTGGGGACCAGGTTCTCCAATCATGCATACTCACTATGGTGTTTCACTTCCCTCTCACGTCCCTTGGAAGGAGGACTCATTAGAGAGTAGAAAGGAAAAGTCCAAATACTCAGAGAAAACCAACAAGGGATTTAAGAGGTCCAGGAAATGGCCATGTGAAGAGGAGGACTAAGTATGCAGAAGGCATAATAAGTTCTCACCCCATGGATCACTTTTAAAACTTGGAAAAGACCAATAAACAAGCCCGGCTATCTTATGGGAATTCTTGAGTAAGCACTGTAGAAAACCAGAAGTTAGACCATGAGAACTGGACTTGGCTCCCCCACTAATAAACCCAACAGGTTAATTCTTTCAAGAACTTGTTTCAAGGTAAAACACTTGTCAGCCTACGAGCCCTTCATGGCAAGCTAATTAGGCCTCTGATTACAAAAATGGAATTCCTTATCTTGGTGCTTGTACCCCTTCTTGGATACATGAACTTTCTGGGTAAGGAGCAATTCCATCTTGTAATCAAGATTTCTACTAGCCTTGAGCATCCTGTAGTGCTGGAACTACAGTGGAGCCCAAATAGGCATGCACAGATCCTATTTGGGCTCCACTGAATGGAGGCCTGAAACTGAATGCAGAGTTTCCTGGCAATGGACGAGGATGTTGATGATTGGATGGATGCTTTGGAATCCACTGGAGAGAGTCTAATGTTGGCCTGACCATGAGCCTTTAGAGTTAGCCACTGCTCTGTCCTCTGCTGCCTCCCTGTGCTCAGGCTAAGTCCCCACCTCCGATACTTCCAAGAACTCCTTTCCACAACAAGCTTTGAGAAAAGAGTTCTGATCCCTCATAATTTCTGCTTCTGGAAATTCAAAGAACTTGGTTATCTGAAACAGACATTCATTTGAAGTTCCAACATATAGAAAACATTAACTTAGGCAAAGTAGCCTTTCTGGCTTTCTATAAATTTCTTCTCCAACAAAGTATAGTTTTGATTTTCTACTCTGTTAACTCTTCACTTAGCTCTTTACAAATCTATCATCAAACAGAACCCTCCTTGTTCATCTGAGACAGACACAAGGCAAGCCTCAGACCACAAATCATACAGATCATCTTTGTGATGAAAGTGCTGCTTCTCCCAGAAAGGGCCACACCTAGGACCCCAGATCTATTCTTTCTCCATCCTCTGAGCCAGACTCTGCTTAGAATTTAGAAAGTCAAGTTTTGTGATGCAATAAAGAGGATCTTGCAGATATTTTATATTACCCTTGAAAGAAAAATCAAGTGGATCTGTGAAGAGATTGGGATTCCCACCCAAACCCTGCTCTAGAATATGGAGAAGCTGACCACTTGCAACTATAAAGGCCAAAGCACCCAAATGGACACTGGTGCAGGGATTGATATTGAAACATTGTATGCCTAAAACTTAATAACTGCATACTTCTGTAATTCATGGCAATTAATAATAATAATAATAATAATAATAATAATAATAAAAGGGGTTTTTTTTGCTTTTTGGGTCACATCCAGCGATGCACAGGGGTTACTCCTGGCGGTGCTTGGGGGACCATATGGGATGCTGGGAATCGAACCTGGGTCAGCTGCGTGCAAGGCAAACACCCTACTCTTTGTACTATCCCTCCAGCCCCAATAATAAAAGTTTTTAACTTGCAGTTCTTCATACCTAGAATAGTTTGTGACTCCAAAATTGAAAACAAGGGAGTCTTTGACTGGTTCTGACCAACATAATATAACCCTGAGAATGGGGGAGAAATTTGACTTTCTGAGCTTGATGCTGCCCAAGGAGAACTGAACAAAATCCACCATCAGAATGTTTGTTGGCTGATAGTGGCAATATTTATTTGTCTTTCATGCTGTGACTAATACAAGAGGACAGGGGTCTCTAATCCATACGGGTCTCTGCTTTCTAGTTTACAGTGGAAACTGAGAGCTCTTACAATATCATACTAGCAATTAAATAGTGGGGCTGGACCCACCAGCTGGAAGCAGTCACATGGACCTCTCTTGTGCAGGGGCTGGGAAAGTTAGTCTTCCAAGTGATAGGGATGACAGGAGCTAGATATTGCTGAACTCATTGACTCCCAAATCTGTAGTCTTTGGACAATCCAGGAACTTCCCTGGCATGGGAAATACACTATTTCCTGGGATAAACCATTTTGGTTTTGCTCATTCTTGATTGCTGAACACTTCATCTTTATAATAAATTAAAAACTCCTTGTGCAACATCTGTCCCTATCTCTATACCCTAACAGAACAATGTTTTTCATTGTTCCCATGACAGACCTTCATCTTGTTACAGTAGGAAGGAAAAAAGGAGGTACACCAGGCAATCTAATTAAATACAATTGATCTCTTTGGGTGGTAGGAGGTGTGCTTGGGGAGGTTTGGCGCATACATGGTGGTGCTCAGGGCTTAGTCCTGGCTCTGTACTTGAAAATCACTCCTGGTGGTACTCGGGGAACCCTATGTGGACCCAGGAATCAAACCAAAATCAGCCTCATACAAGGCAAGGGCCTTAACCCCTGTACAATCTCTCCAGATGATAATTGGTTATTTTGAGTCTGACTACTGGAATTCTACCCAGTCATTAGGATTATGGAAATGGCTAAATGACTAAGGGACAGAGGTTATTTCAAAGGGAGACACAGATCAGGTAATTTCTTCTTTGACCCCACCATCTAGCCGGGACTGATGGTTGCCTCTCTTTGACCCTTCAGTTGGGTAGACAGCAGGAAAAGTAGTACTTCTTTCCCCTGTCCATGTGACAAGAGAAATCAAGGATATGCAAGGAGAAAAAGAGCAGCAAACACCAGGAAAGGTAGCCCCAGAGTACCAGAGACAGGTCAGTGGCTATGCAGAGCACCAGGTCATGGAGGCTGAGGGAACACTGGACCCATGAATATTGTAGAGCAAATCCTCCTGTATATCATAGGACCTGAAGATAGAACCAGAGTGGACCAGAACTGCATAAAAAGCAGTCGGTGTGAGGCACGTACACCCCAAATTCCCTTATTAGAGATTTCCATAAATGACTTTAACTTCACAATATCTGAAGGCTTATAGGCTAATTTGATACATGATACTCAAAACTCTCTCAGGAGCTTAGTTCCGTTGCATGGTAACAATCTTTTTATCCTTCCTTTTTCTGGGCCAGGGTTTGAGCCCAGGGCTTCACACATACAAGCCAAGTGTTCTCTGACAGCTGAACTGCATCTCCTACTCCCTTCATCTATTTGAAGATGCTCATCCTGCCGTCCCCTGCCCAAATCAAGTCAAAATTTCCATTACTAATTCAAACTCGGAGTATCTGAAAATACAGTGACATTGACTTGCAAGTTAGGAGAATTACAGGCCTTTGGATGAGAGTCAGAGGAAGAAAACCAAGCTGACACGCTGGATCAGACAAAAAGATAATGGATGAGAAGGCAAGTTCTTATCTGAAACTGAGGACAGAGAACCAAATAATACAAGATGTCTTTTCTTCCTTTGAGTCAAATTAACTGTGAAATTCTCATTCCTCAGTTGCCACTTCACTTCCAGCCTGATAAAGATATTGCTGCAGTTACCTTCCTTGACTGCTGGGAAGTAGCGCTACTGAAAACATACATACAAAGAAACCTTGATATCCCTCCAATTCTGCTAATTGACTCATCTTGTGTTTAGACAAGTGTTATTTGAAGCTGAATTACAGTCTTAATTCAGATAGAGACTCCTAGAATCTGCAACTAATGAATCTTTCTTTTGCAGAAGTGTTTCTTAATACAGCCACTTAACTAAAAAGCCAGGAGAGATGGCAAATACAACTTCCCTTCTTTCTGGGATGAGCTTGTGAATTGTGGGTTAATTGCATAACAAGGCAGCCCGTTAACACCTGCCTGTGGATTTACATACTTTCAGCCATATATCATCTCCCACCCGATACAGACTTTGTTCAAACCCCAATGTGTTACCCGGACAGGAAGGTCAATCCCATTTGTCAAAGCAGGTACAGTCCTTTTGTCTTATACAGTCTTATCTGGGTTGCGGAGTTGCTCAAGGACATCATCTGCCTTCTGATCAGCAAAGCCTTGAGAAAGTTGGGCTGCAGGAACAGGAAACAAAAATGAGGTCTTTGCACTCATTTATTTCTAGCATCTGCTCTTGTTCTTATTAGTAAGCTCAAGTCTACAGACTGGTAAGACAAAGACTTTCTTTGCAAGGAATTAAAGGCATAGTTCTACAAGGCCTCTGTCAACTTCAGTGGGTGTTCATTACCTTCCTTCTGTAGAAGATCCTATGTGGACAGTGAAAGGGAGGCTGCCGTGGATAAAGGGGGATTGTCAGCTAATGTCCAGCTGCAGATAACCAATTTGTTTCTTTGGCAAAGATGCACTGAGTATTTCCTGTGTGGCAGGAACTGAACTAGGAGCTGTTGAGGTGGGCTCCCTACTTGTTTTCCGAGAGTTCAATTCCTTGAGGGAAGCCGGGCATCAAGCTCATAATCACATCATTGGTGACATTCAGGGAGAACTTCTAAAGTGCCTGTCTGGGTTTCACAAATGCCAGACCTGCCTTCAGTGACTCCTTCCAACAACCTATGAAGCAATTACTCTTCTCATCCCCTATTTTTCAGGGACTCAAACTGAGTTACAAGGGGTTGGGGAAAGTTGCTTTTAGAACATGCAGTCAATAAGTGGCAGAGCTCGGGGTGGAACTGGGCAGCCTGTTCTCTCAGACCCACTGTCCTTTTGCTGACATTTGAAAGACTTTCAGCCACACACACTCCCCAGGGTACAGTGCACCTTGTAGACAGTGTGGTAAAAGCCCCTGCTCCTCTTCCTGGTACTCCGTTAATTACCAGGCTCTTCTACAATTACTAGGTTCAAGACTACTTTGTAGCATCTTCTGCTGCTTATTATTACCTTTTTCTGCTTTGACGTTTCTGGAATTGGGATGTTCCCCTCGTTGCAACTAGAGTACAATAGATCCAATCGTGTGCTTTTCCCCTTCAGGGTATATAAAATGCGGGGTGCAGCCAACCATGGAAAGGGTGTCAGAAGAGATGGAAGATAGTACTTCTTGACACTCTGTCTACCACACTGGGAAGGCAAAGACCAGAATAGGGGAGGGATATTGTAAGGGGGAAAAAAGCAACATCTCAGCCAACACAAGAATGCTCCAGGTTGTGAGCAAAGGGGAAGCCCGAAAATTCACACGTGCAGTCAGACTCTTAGAACTCAGAGTGCCTGGGAAGTCCCACCCCATTCTATCTCAGAAGAAGCTGCAGCATAAATCAGAAAGCTTCTGCTCAAGGTCACATCAAAGGGACTGTTCTTGGTAGACAGAACCCAGCCTGGTGTCCCAGCCTCAGCCAAGCCAGGGCTCTTGCTCATTAGCCTTTCTGGCTGGAACACTCCCTACAGGCAGCCAAATCTCAGGGACCCTCAAGCCAGGAGCGAGTAGCCAGTCAGGAATGTCCCATTTGTACTTCCATGCTCAAGTAGAATCCTTTGTCCTAACCAAAAACCTTCTGCCTTCAGTAAAGACATCCATAAAAACAAACCACTGTTTCCTGCAGAGGAATTTCATTTCTTTTGTTCAGTGGAACTCAGATTTTCCCAGAACTTCTTCAGTGACAAATCAAGGAATTATTTGTTCCTCAGTCCACCCTTCCCTGAACTCAGAATTGTCACTGCTGAGCGACTGACAGTCATCATGAATCCACGAACCTCTCACTGGTCAGTGCCCTCTGTGAATTTAGCAGTGTTTTTTGGTTTTGTTTTGTTTTTTATTTATGTTGTTGTTTCTTTTTGTGATGCCCCTGAGTATCACTGGGTGTTTTGTGATTCTCCGGGGCTATTACTGTCTCTGCATCCAGGAATCAAACCTAGTGGGCACCAGGGACTAAACCTAGTGGGTACCAGGGACTAAACCTGGGTGGGATGCAAGTTCCCTACCCGCTATTCTATTGCTCTGTCCCACACCTTGCAGTGTTCGAGCCCCACACGAGTGTGCTCAGAGAGGGGCCACGGTAGAGGAAGATCCAGCTGCATCTTCCCTCCGGTCCGGGCTGGATGACAAGGCAAGGCACGCAGGCTGCTTTTGCGACGCCTTTCATTCCGAGGCGGCCTGCCAGTGTTACCCCTCAAAATAGTTGTCAGGCCAGCCGACTCCTCACTCTGGCACTCTGCACTGTACAGATTTCTTTTGAGCTAGCTCTTAAGTTACAGGAATTTGAACTAAATTAGAAAGTTTGCCACTTTGTTTCTTGTAGGATAAAAGCTTTTCAAGCCAGGGTTCCTGAAACACAGATTCAGTTCAGTTCTGAAAAACAGGAAAACGTTGCCTTTGCTTCTGGGCATAAAAAATTGTTGAAGCTTGAGGGGGTTTAGAACAAATGGAACTCCTACTTAGTAATGCTTGCCGAGCCCTCCGCTTCACACGGCCGTTTCCTGCCTCGCGCACCTTCTGCTCCGCTTTATCAGCGCCGGACCACAGAATGATAAATGCGCTCCAGCATAAAAAGGTAAAGATGCCTTAGAAACGCATTCGAGTGTGTCAAAGCACAGCTCCACTCCTTCCAGTGTTTTTATTTTTCCCCGTACAGGACTCCAGCGAGTCTAGAGCAAACAGTAGTTTTGCCATGTAAATAAGCAATCCAAAACCGGCTCAGTCAGATGGGAAAAGGCCTTCTCCTCAGCATCCGTTCCAAGTTCCTCATCTTGATTTCTGGGCCTCTCCTTCCAGCCCTTAACAGGATCTTGCATTTCCAAACACTCAGCATCAGCTGTTGGACTGTTTCAAAGACAAACTGTGTTGACATCTACTGGCGTGTTTCTTATTTGTCTCGCAGGCTTAGGGGACTTTTACTCACAGCACCTTACTTTAGCTTTTTATGCAGACCAGACTGGCAGTGAATCCACGCTTCCTCATGTATGGGGTTTTGGGGGGGTTCCCGGATATGGTCGCCACATTAATATTTTTCAGCGGCTGCTATTAGAGTTAGACAAATGACTCAAGTAGTAAAGCTTTTCTGATGCAAGACCCTGAGTTTGATCTCTGAGGCCACATGCCCGTCCCCACCCAGCACCACTGGGATGGACCTGGGAGCCCCTGAGTGCCACCAGACTAAGCATCACTGGCCTGCATGGGGTCCAGATCTGGCAGGAGGGCAGAGTGGGGCCCCCTAGCACCACCAGATGTGGCCCCTATAAAAAAAATAATAAGCACCACTGGTCATGCTAACATCCTACTCAGAAAGCCCATTCTTTGGTTTTGATACAACCTCCCTCCCTCACCTCTACCTCCACACACACTGTTGCAGTTGTGATGAGCCCAGGGCACAAGGATCAATGCTGCTTGGATCCCACCAGGGGAGTTTAACCTGCAACCAGGCCTGAGCAAGACAGGTGCCCTCAGCCCCTGGCTGTTCCTCTGAGCAGAGATTCATTTTACTTTACCCATGAACACACTTTTGTGATCTAGATATAGGTATGTGTATGCATTCTCATCTTACTCCGAAAATATGTTAGCATACAGTAAAGATAACAATAAAGTTTTTTTTTTTTTAATGATCAGGAGACTTACAAACCTGAAAACAAATTTGAATACCAGACTGTGACTGACTGGGCTGTGGAGAATCTGCCTGGAAGGAGCATCCTACCCTGTCTGTCCCTATCTTAAAGGCGGACTCCCAGGGCCAAAGAGACAAGCACAGGGAGGTAAGTCTCTTTCCTTGCACATAAAAACGGATCCCTATTCCATCCCCAAGCATTGCCCGGTGCATCCCCAAGGTTCCAGAGCACTGCTAGGCTGAGCAGTATCCTTGGAACCACTCCCTGATTAGCTGAGAATTTCAGGAGGAACCTGGAACCTCCTGGTAGTAACTTTCAAGTACTAAAAAAAATAAAATAAGAGAAAAGAGAAAATGAAGTTCTGCTGAGTGTCAGCCAGTCTCTCCACAAGTATGTCCCAGGTATATTCACCACAGAAACCTACCACTGTTTCCTCAGAGGAACTTTGGGTCCTGGAGGGTCCAGGTGGGCCAGTTGGGAGTCCAGTCTGTGCTTGAGACTAGCTGCTAATCACTTCTGGATTTCAGGTGTGCAACTCACTGTCCTGCAGCTGCTTTATTCAAGGAGTAGAAAAACAGAAGAGCCGTGAGCCAAAGTCTCCTGTTGCAAAGTCAGTTAGAATGTACAGTGAGAGCACATACAGTGAAGTGACTAGGATTTTTATCTAATTTGATCCCTATAAAATATAGACTTGCTTAAAGCCCTGAATATAAGCAAATAAACTGTACCTTTTCCTCCTCCTCCCCTTTCTCCTCCTCCTCCTCCTCCCCTTCCTCCTCCTCCTCCTCCTCCTCCTCCTCCTCCTCCTCCTCGTCCTCCTCCTCCTCCTCCTCTTTCTCTTCTTTGCTTTTGAGGTCATACCTGACAATGCTTAGGGCTCTGTGCTCTGTGCTCAGGAATTACTCCTGGTGGTGCTCAGGGGACCATATGGGATGCCATGGATTAAACCTGGGTCAGCTATGTACAAGGCAAATGTCCTACTCACTCTATTACTGCTCTAGCCCCAATGCTGGATCGTCTTAAAAATGTAAAACAACCATCTTTCTTTAGCTCTCTTCTTTAAATCTGGTTATTAGCTGCCTCATTCTTCTCATGACCACTTCAAATATCCAGGTCTCATACAGAAATAACCTACTTTTGAATGTATAAAGTGTAACCTTGACCCCAAAAGATAAGAGAAATATATTTAGAAGAGAAAAACTCTCAACCATTGAAAAAAATGAAGTTCACTTCATTGAGATGAGTCAGACTAGGGGGACAATCAGTTTGGGGTAGAAAATCTAATAGACAGGTCAAGCTTGAGATAGTTACTTGGGATCAGCATAATAAGGATGTGCTCCAGGAAGCTGAGCATGCATCTAGACTCAGAGATGTGAATTTGCAGATAATGTTCTCTTCTCAACCTTTAAAGGTACGTTCAAATGCCACCTCTGAGTAGCACTTGAGGAGCCGCTTTTTTGGAAGCTTTAAGCTTTAGTTATTTAATAATTAACTCCACCCTTGGAGATAGAAGTTCTAAGACCAGAAAACCAGAGCCTTGGCAGGTACCTGACTCCTGAGTCTGTCTATATATGAAAATTGAGACTGCTAAAGAGACTCGATCCGGGGGCTGGAGTGATAGCACAGCTGGTAGGGCATTTGCCTTGCATGCTGCCACCTGGGTTTGATTTCCAGCATCCCATTTGGTTCCTGAGCACCGCCAGGCGTGATTCCTGAGTGTGTGAACTAGGAGTAACCCCTGTACAATGCCAGCTGTGACCAAAGAGACCAAAACAAGAGACTCAATTCAAAGGGTTTAGGGCCAAAACTCAATAAGAAACAAAATTTAGCGATGTAAATTGCAGAATCACTCTGCTTATTGGTCAAACTTTCCTTTTTTTTTTTTACATTCCATAAAATTTTGTTCTAGATGGTCAAAAATTCCATCTCTTCCTCTGGATCATGCTGCAAATAATGTTCCTCCACCCCCAACCCCACCCCCAAGAGCTATTAGACGATTTCTTTAGAAAGTCTTTTGTGAATTTTGTCCGACATGGACTAAATCTTATTATCCTTTATTCTAATTTATCTCTTTCTCTCTTGGCAGATGGGTACTTAAAGATGGCTGCCAATTTAAATATATATATGAGACAAGTTCCAATCATTTGTCTATATATTAAGCAATTTTTTGTTAGTTTGTTTGTTTAAAGACAAGAGTTCTGAAAAGTATTTGTAGAAGGAATCCCAAAAGGGCTAGGGCATATAGAAAAACAGAAGATTCAGAGAAATGGCAATTCCCTGGGGAGGCCAGGTCACATTAAGCCTCCCAAGAGTAGACAGGTCATCTCTGAGAGATCATTTAGTCCTAGTGTGGAAAATTAAAAGAATTCTTTAATTCGTATATTCTATTGTTTTTCATACTAAACTGATTTTGAGTCTATATCCCAGGAGAGTGACCTTGGTCACCAGGGGGCTTTAGACCTGAGCTTCTCATATTTATATAATACTCTTATCTGGTTTCAGGAAACATTAAATTAGAAAAGCAAATAAAACCAATATATTACATCAATAGATACTGAGCATTATCTAAAAGCAACTTTGAAATTAATAAAAAGCACAATTTTTTGTGCAGCCATTTAATAAATCTAAATTGCACTGAAACTGAGGAAAAAAATCCCCACTTTGTGTCCTAAAATTAAAATACAACAAAATGTCATTAATTCAAACAGATTAACAAGAGAAAAACTCTGCACTGGGAGCTACTCTTTAAACAAAAGTAGCTTTACTATTCTCAAGAAGAATAGAAAGCACAGAAAATCTGACCCAGTATGACAAAGCAGTGATTTAAGAAATATTTTAATGGCATATAAAATGGTATAATAGTTAAATAGCATATTAAATACAACATGATTTCTATACACTCTCTATTTCTCCTATCACAGCAGGGGCAAGTACTATTATGAGAGATGATCTATGAGTTAGACCCAGTCCAAGGTAAGTAGAAAATAAGAGGCTCAGGACATTGTTCACAAGACATGAGAACGAACATTGACCTTTGGGAGAGGGAGAACAGGGCTGGAGAGAATATGTAGAGATACCACAAGCTTTTCTGCTTCTGTAGTCTTTGTTCTCAGGTTATTTTTGGCAAATGGAAAGTCAAACAATGTGGAGAACTTGTCAGAGTCAAGTGTGGGACATTGACTCCTGAAGCTGTCTGCCAGGATGCGGGTGACCTAGGCAGAATGAGTTCTGCTAGAAGTTCTCAGCTTTCTGAAAACTCTACTAAGAAGGAGGAATTACCTCATTTCACTGCATAATCATCTCAGATTGTGTGCCCTCCCCCCACAAAAGTGGGATGTAAACATTACATGAAGCTTCACAAAATTATTTTTAGTGTAATTTAGGTAATATGGTTACATTTACAGTCATGTACAAGTGCAAAGTTGCTACTACACCTTCACCACCACCAAAGTGCCCCAGACCCTCCACCACTGTCCCTGTGTCACCTCCAATTCGGGTCTGCCTTTCCCCCTAATCCATCCCCTGCCGCTTGGCAATCTCAGTTTTGTAATTCAAGGCCAAACATTTGTCATGACTTGGTAGTCTATTCCCTTGATGTTGTTGTTTTTAAAGAAAATGTGCTGGTATTCATTTAAGTAAGAATGTGACCATTATGTGGTGGAATATGGTGTATGAGAACATTAGCTTCATTTAGCATTTGCCTAAAGAACAAAAAGCTAGCAATTTACAGGAATCAGAATAAATGGACACAAAGTTAACCACTGAAGACAGGGTCTAAAAGCAATCTCTCTCTCCCTTTCTCTCTCTCTCCCTCTCTCTCTCTCTCTCTTCTCTCCCCCCACCCCTCTCTCTCTACCTTCACTTCTCTCCTATAAAGGTTAAAAGTTAAAACAAACCAAAACAACCCATCACAATGCTCAGGAAAACAGTCATCAATCAATGATTCTGAGTCCTGAATCAAGATGTTTCCAGATGATAAAGAATGAAATGCAATGGACTTGCCATCCTAAGGCAGTCCTGTCGATCAGAGTATCACATAAAAACCCAGGCAGGGGGGAGAAATCAATGTTTTCAAATGAGAAAAAAATAAACAGCTTCCAATATTCAATCTCTAGAGAGCAGAGGACTTACCTCTTTAAAACTCTTCCTTGAAAGAGTTTTAATAATTACTGAGCCATACTCAACATTCAAGCTTAAATGCCAACTTGCACTTTCATAGCAGAATTTATTATGATAATATTATTAATTACACATATTTTATGTTCTTAGCCCTTGATATTTTACTCACATAGGCTTTATTCTTTTTCCTTTTGTTTTGAACCCAGGTCTCATGCATGCATATAATTTACCACTGAGCCATATCCCTAATCCTAATATACTCTTTTAACTAGTTTTAAGGTAGGAGAAAAGGCACAGACATTGACTTCTCACCTACTTCAGCAATAGGTTCAAATGAATCAAGAACAAGTAAATGAGACTTCTGCTTCTGATCACAAGGGATTAGCTGCAGTCATACTACCCTTGCTGTTATAAACAACTCTCAAACTAGACAAAATATTAGAGAAAATCATCACAAACCTTTGGATAATTGTCAGCACATAATTGTCATCACCATGAGGGGCGGAGAAAAGGATGTGATGGTTGCCATCATCACTACCTCCACATAGTGATGCTCCGTTGGTCTCTGTCTGGATGACAAAATGGACAGAAGTTTGCAATCAAACTTCTGGGGTTGTGATGAGCATAGACTGGAATTCAGAACTGGTGATGTGGGTTGAGTTTTAGGACAGAGGTGCCATAGAAGTAGAAGCTGCCTAGAATAAGAAGTAAGCTTTAAAGTCCCCTTAACTCTTTTTTCACCTTCTACTCATTATTGTGGTGATTTTGTTCTATACACTTTATTTCATGGGTCACCAGGAGAAGCGCTCTTGATGTAGTGCACTAGAGATCACATATTCCCATCATGTCAGGGACCAGAAATAGCTCTGCTATTGACATGGCACTGGATGGGGAAGGGATACGGTAAACAATTTCATGTCAATAAAGTTGACAAAGGACCTGAAATGAGCAAAGGTACAAATGAACAAATAGTATTCCCACAATGAAAAGTTCAGTAACTTTTTCAGGTTAATTTTGCAAAATACTTAAAGAAGAACAGTAGCACTGCATTGTATTCCCGTTGTTCATCAATTTGCTCAAGCGGGCCCAGTAACATCTCCATTGTGACACTTGTTATTTGTTTGGCATACCGAATACGTCACGAGGAGCTTGCCAGGCTTTGTCAGGCGGGCGAGATACTCTCGGTAGCTTGCGGGGGTTCTCTGAGAGGGGTGGAGGAATCGAACCCGGATTGGCCCAGTTGGCAGTGTGTAAAACAAACGTTCTACCTGCTGTGCTATCCTCCAGCCCGATGTCAATTATATATAACTTGTTTTGGCAAATAGAAAAAGAGAAAATTTCACAACCCATTTAATGGGGCTAGTACAATCCCATTATCAAAATGTGGGTTTTATCAGAAGAGCATTTTCTTGTGAACATAAAGATAAAATTGTTAAATAAATATGTAAGGAATCTAATATTGAATTATGTGGAAAAGTTAATATTCATAATAATGATGGTTTTATAAAAGGAATGCAAGATTGGTTGAAGAATTGAAAATCAAAATGAATATAACTTTATTTCTCTTTAAAAATTATTCCTTAAAATTTTATATTTTTTCCTCTGAAAGTCTTTCATATTTTCCTTAAAGTTACACTTAGATATTAGTATTACAGTCTTATAAATTATACTGGTTATCTAAAATTTCATCTTCTAGTCATTGCTAATATTTAAAATTGCAATTGATTATTACATGTGACTTTGTTACATCAGTCTTGCTAAAGTCATCTATAAGTTGGAGCATATTTTTATATTCCATCATTTTCCTGTGAAGTGATGCAAGTCACCTGCTAAGAGTGACAATTTTGCTTCTTTTTCAGTTTTTAATCTCTTTTATTTTTTCTATTACCTTTTTCCATGGAAATAAATGACAAAATTCTCTGGAAGATTTTTTGTTGTAACTGTCTGAAATGTAACTTAGTTTCTTGGTAACCAAAATAACAGTGATATGCAGTGATGTGTTTCATTTTTCTCACTGTCCTTAAGCAATAAAATGCCAATTCCTCAAGGAAAGGACAGCTTTCTCCTATATATAACCATTAAATTTGACTTAATGTTGACAAATAACTCTAATTTTGTCTAAGTCACATTTTTTGTATTGTGCTACAGATTACTAAAGCTCTGTTTATTTCTTTCCAATCATTTTTTTCATGTTTTAGACTTTATCATTTTCATTCATCTATATCATCAAGTTAACAGGCTCTTAGTCTATTCTGATATGAAGTATACCTGATAACTTTATTCTTAGTTTTAAATACTGTATTTCTCATCTTGTAATTTTCTTTTGGTTCTTCTCCATTTTTTACTTCTTTGATGAGACTTTCCATTAATTTAAAGAATGTCTCCTTTCTTTTCTTTCGTGTGAGTGGGGGTTTCTTATCAATGCTGAGGTCAGTCATTGTGGACCTGATGATTTTATATTAAGGCCACAATGATCCTTTGCCCTTTGAGCTACCTACCTGTCTCCTGATCTTACTTCTTAAAGCATGACTATACTAACTGCTTTGAAGGGACTGATGATCCTAATGCGCACGCCTTCTGAGGGCGAGATTGTTGATTACTTTTTTTCCAAAGAACCAGGAAAATTTTAAAATTTAAATTTTTTCTAGCTCTTCAAATATTGAATAAGTTTGACTTATACCTCAATACTTTTGCTTTGTGATGAGACTCCAAGTTTTGTGTAAATCCTAAACAGAATGTTGATTTTGTTTGTTTGTTTGTGGTAGTTGATTACCTAAGTTTGTTTCAGGCTGCAAGCTCTCATCTGTCTTCTGTTGGCTGTGGCTACAGCATCAGTTCAGGTTTCAAAGAATTTGCTGTGCTATTTAGATCTATCCTGCCTGTGTGCCAAAGGAGGCAGTCTTAGAGCTCAGGGGTGATTCACCGTGTTACTCACATCTCAGAGCCTGTGATACGATGGTTAGGGTCAGATTCCTGCATTTACAGGTCCAAAGTGAGCCCTGAAATTTATGCAAACCGAGTCACCTCCATTCTCTCTAGTGTCTCCCTACACTTCCTGGCTCCCTGATATCTCCAGACTGAAGACTAGAGCTCTGCTTTCCATGCGCTGACATGAACTTCTCACAGCTGCAGTACTGGGGAATGAGCCCAGAGCTTCACTCAGGCTAGGCATGTGTTCCAGCCCTGAGCTTTAGCCCCATTTGAACTTCTTACAATTGTATCTGTGTCGCAGGGACAATATGGAGAGTCGGAGAGAAAGTAAAACTGATGGAGATTTGGTGCATACTCTTAGCACCACAGGTTAACTTTTAACTTTAGGTTAAAAGGGACATCAGTCTGTTCAAATTTTATACATTTTCTGCTGACGTCTGTTGGCACGGTTTTGCCTAGAGAATGAACATAGAAGAAAGAGGAAATTCCAAAGATTTCTCCTCTCTCTCTGCCTGTCTCTCTGTCTCTTTGTCTCTGTCTCTGTCTCTGCCTCCTTCTCTTTCTCTTTCACCCTGCCCACCATAAGAAGTCCTTCTCTGCCTTGCTAGGCAAGAACAAATGGAGTTCTCTTGCAGTTTTCTTCCAAACTGTCTTTATACTTTGGGATCCAGGACTGCTTTTGAGTCCTAGCTTGGTGATGCATGAAAGGATAACAAAAGGGATAACTCTCTGTATACCAGCTTAGTCAAAGCCGAATACGGACTTCTTTTCAGCATTTCTCAATACCTTTTACATCCAGTTTTCAGGAAGCTCTTCTTGCCTTCTAAGGCTTCTTCTTGTTTCTAGAGGCAAAGAAACAATAGAATATATGTAGAGCTACATTCTCTAGGTCCAGAACTTTTAAATATCCTTTGTTTTTTGTTTCATTTCTGGTCAAACCAAGCAGTCCTCAGGGTTTATTTCCAGCTCTGTGCTCAGGGATCACACTCCCTTGGGGTTCTGGGGTCCATATAGGATGCTGGTGAATCAAACCTGGGTTGGTTGCATGAAAGGCAAGCACCCTACCAGCTGTACTATCATGCTGGCCCCAAATTTCCTTTTGTTAAAAAAATTTTTTATTAAAACCCCATGATTTACATAGTTTTTCATCACAACCGAATCACGACCATCTTGTTATTCGTCGATTGCCTCGAGCAGGCCCCAGTAATGTCTCCTTCATCCTAGCCCTGAGATTTTTAAGAAAGTGCTATATTCAAGGCTCTTTAGGAGAATGAGACCCATCATTGCTACTGGTATTTGGCATATTGGGTACACCACGGGGAGTTTGCCAGACTCTGCCGTGTGGGCAGGTTACATTCGGTAGCCTGCCAGTTTGTCCAAAGTAGGAATGAGATAATAAGATTTGCTCATTCAATAAGCATGCATTTGTGGCTGCGCGGTTCCGGGAGCTGGGTTTTATAGTCTCTGAGTCTTGGCCGTTGATGGGATTACACGGCGCCAGGGGGCCAGTTGGTGGGTGTGAGCCCCGCCTACTGGAATTCGGAGGATCTGGGTGGAAGATGCTCAGCCCCGATCCGAGTAGGCTTGGAGATCTCAGCCCCGGGACCCACTTGCCTTTGTTCCTCTGCCGGTACCTTCAGGTGTGCGGAGAGTGGTTTCAGCATGGTGGTGGCTGGTCCTGGAGGTCTTCGGCTGCCAGAGCCCTGGTCGGGGCGGGGAGGAAAGCTCAACCCGTTCCCCTCCAAGTTTTTCATAGTTGAGTTAAATTTCCTTTTTTAAAAAAATACCTTTCACAAACTTTCTTTCACAAAGAAATGTGACATGCAAATGTGTTGCATTTCAGGTTGAAACATCAAGGAAAACATGAATCAGAAATTTACAGGTGATTTTATTCTTGTCCAGACTACAGCTCCTCTGGTCTTTTCTTCTCATGGAAGAGTATCAGGGGCTTGTAAGCTAAGTGTCAGAAAACATACAATTTGCAATCACTGGACTATTTACACCTCATTTTTCTTGATATGGTGCAACATCAATATGAAAAAATTAGAATTAAACTGGATTCAGAAACAGTTTGAAACTTAGTCAAACACATTTCTGCTTTCATTGATTGAATGTATGACAAGTATTTAATGTGTATGTTTGGTTACTAAAATTAAATGTGTATGCTTGGTTACTAAAATGTTTGGCTACTAAAATACCAAGCTGTTTATCTGTTAAATGTGCTGTTACTCTGTTTCTGCTTAAAATAAAACACCAGTTTGGAAAAGCTGTGACCCTAGAATGGAATGCAATTTTGTTCAGGCTAAGAGTATATCCAATCTTCACCCCACAGGGCATACAGACCCTCACCCACACAGCCATAAACTGTGTGTACATGTGTTAGCAAAAGTCTATGCTTCTCTGTCACTAAATATCCCTAAAAATTATCCTTTTCTAATCAGAAACCAAAGTCTTTCAGTGCTTTATCCAGCTCAAATGAAACCATCACTACTTTCAGCCAAGACCTTGGCTCAACACTCATATATCCCAGGGGACTTGGGGTTCACAGGAATGATATTGTTGTAAATAAACTACCTTCAAACGTAGGTGAATAGGTCTACAAAAGATTAATCGCACACTTCCTTCAGGAACTCCTCTGGTAGGAAGGAGTCTGATAGAAACTACTAAGCAGCATGGCGGGAAGAAAAATCACAAGAAAAATGACTGCATAGTCATATGATCCAAAACTCACCCGAGATGCAGGCGTTGTACTTGACACAGATGAAGGTCACAGAATTGGATTTCCTTAATGCATCTTGGTTCAAGTTGTTTCCTTGTCTCTTTTGACATGCTGGACATGTGCTGTGCAAATACCCTCCTGTGAATTTAGACTTGAAATATACCTGGGAGCTCTCAGAAGGATGGGGTCAAATATCTGGGAGGTAAATGCAGGCTCTTTCTTCACCTGTCACATGGCCATGTCCCTTTTGCTAGAAAATAAACAGGTTGACTTATTCTTTTTGCCAGTGTGAAGTATGGGTGCAGAGGGAGCATTTTTTCTTCCACTCAACCTTTATCCAGGACGAAGTCCTGCATCAAAGTCACCTACTCACACATATTTCCTTCCTTGGGAGTCAGAGCCTTTTGCCTAGCAGGGCAGAAGTGAGTTGGCTGTGGAACCAGAAAGTCAACTTAGAAGGAACTACTCAGCATTTCTTGAAGGCTTACCCTTTCTTTGCTTTCTTTCTC
The DNA here is from genome assembly GCF_029834395.1 of Sorex fumeus. Classification (NCBI taxonomy): domain Eukaryota; kingdom Metazoa; phylum Chordata; class Mammalia; order Eulipotyphla; family Soricidae; genus Sorex; species Sorex fumeus. Next base: position 11,619,381 of record NW_026606138.1, on the reverse strand, counting down.
CTCTTCACAAGGGCACTCATTCCCTGCTATACCGATCAGTACTGGAAACAGGAACCTTTCCCTGTTTGACCTTAGAATCAACATTAGATGCTGAAAGACCCTCCTAAGCAATTCCTAAACATTTCCTTTCATCACACCCCCAAAATTGGATTTTTTCTCAGACATAAGTTATCTCTTTGGCCAACAATCCCTAAATTACAGGAGTAAACTGCTGCATTTGTGTGAAGCTCCTTGAAGAGGATCAGTAGAAGAATAATCTGGTAAAGAGGATTCTTTAAACCCTTCTTCACTGCCAGTGAGTGAAGTTGCTGTCTCTTTCCATTCTTCTTATTATTCTCTAATAAAGAGTCTTTTGGGGTAGGGACAGAAGTATTACAAGGAACAAGGAACATTCCCTTGAGTAATCCATGACATGTCAGAACACATCCTTGGTCCTAACGTTGAACTTCTACCTGGTTGACCAAGAATAACAAAGAAGGTCCCCCAGGCCTCCTGAGCACAGATTGAAAGACCTGTCCCCAAAAGAATACTGTTTTATTGGGTTTTTCCTCAACTAATCCTCTTCAAGGAGCTGTGCACAGATGCAGCCATTTCTTCTTGTAATTTATGGACCATTGGCCAGGACATAATTTGTGCCTGAGGGAAATAAGTCCATGTGGGTATGGATGGTGAAAAAGGTTTATGAATTTCTTAGTAAGAAATAGTTCAATTGAGAACTTAGTCATATACTAAGTTTCTCCCCACTTGGGAAACTCCTTTTCCTTCCTCTTCTACTTTCCAATAAAATTTTCTACTTTCAAAAAAAAAAAAAGAAATGGCTGACTTTAAATCATGGTTAAGTGGCAGAGGCAAGGGAACTGAAAGGGGACAGGTGTCCAAAGTCAAGCCTTCAGTGGGACGTAGACCTGTTCCATGAACCTGACAACTTCCTTGCAAAAGATTTTTTTTCGGGGCTGGAGCCATAGCACAGCAGGTAGGGCATTTGCCTTGCATGTGGCCGACCCCGGTTTGATTCTCAGCATCCCACATGGTCCCCTGTGCACCACCACAAGTAATTCCTGCATGCATAAGCCAGTATTAACTACTGTGCATCGCTGGGTGTGATGCAAAAATTAAAAAAATAAAATAAAATATTTTTTCATGCTCTTGGTGCAGGAATTATCACATGGATTTTATTTGTTTGTTTGTTTGTTTGTTTGGGAACCATACCCAGGCTTCTCAGGGCTTACTCCTGGCTCTTTTCTCAGGGATCACTCCTAGTGGTGCTCAAGAAACCTTATGCAAAGCAAGTATTTTACTCCCTGTACTATCTCTCTTGACCACAGGTGTACGTTTCTATTGAAAATTTATCTGATTTAAAAAACAATTAGCTGATCAAAAAACAGGAAATATGCTGAGTTTTGGCGTAAGTGAATGAAAAAGGACTGGACTCTATTCAATAAGTTGTACCTTATAATTAATTGTTCAACAAGGAGAACTCCTAGGAATGTACAAAAAAGCTTCATGGACCCTGTCTTTTGGAGGATTCAGAAAGTATAGTTCAACAAAGGATCCAAAAGAGGAGTAGTTTAGTAGCATTACCTGCCTAATTCCTTCTCTGTGTACATTTTTGGTTTTCTTTCCTTCCCTGTGCTCTGTTGTTATAGCAATGATGAGGTTAACACACACATACGCACACACATTTGCACACACATGCACACATTGTTCATTTGTACATTTGTGATACACTGGAATTCACCCATCTGATTATAGTTATTACTCTGCCTCTCACAGTCACACTTGTTGTTTGGCTGTGGTGCTCAAAACTTTCAGATTGTAGAACTCAGAGGAAGAATATCTAGCTCACACACCTGGCTGAGATACTCACACAACTTTTGTATTCACATATAAAAAAGAAAGTTAGGTATGAAGACATCTTTGAATTTAGGATAATTTGTCATTTTCGGCATCAGTAAATGTCAGGCTTAGTACAATTTAGGATTAGTTAATATTAGCCTAGGGCTAAGGTCAGGTTAGGGATTGTGGAGCATTTAGGTGTTAAATATTGCTGTATCAACTCTACAAGGCAAGTAAAGTATTGGGCGATTGCTAAATTTAGGAAATTGGTAAGTTTACGCCTATGCTTGGGTCACTGTTTAACTGACAGGATTAGCATTAGGTTTCACCGTAGACTTAGTGTTAGGTTTGGAGGGCTTGGTGTTAACTTTTTCTGTGTTCATATTTTAAAATGTCTCTTAGTAAACATAGATCTTGATATTAAGAGCAAATGGTCATTTTTGACATCAGCAAGTGTTAGGTTTAATATTGATTAGGGCTAGGATCTAAGGATTTGGGCTAGGATTAGGGTTAGGCATTGTGTAAGGTTTAGGTGTTAAATATGTTGTGTTCAATTTTAATAAGCAAGTGAAGTATTCAGCAATTGTTATATTTGGTTTAATTGGTATGTTTATCCCTAACTTCCGCTTTACCTAGGTTCCGTGGGACTTCACTCATGCTTGAGGCTCATCATAAGATACTCCTTATCCATTTTCCATAATTACCACACCATATTTGATGGGGTTCAGACAATAGACAACAAATCATAGATGGAAATATATATAGTATATATAGGAATATATAATATATATATATATATAGCTACCAAGAGTATTTGATATGCCAGACACAGTAACAACAAAGTCTCCAATGGAGACGTTACTGGGCCCGCTCGAGCAAATCGATGATCAACGGGAGGGCCTTTACCTTTAATATATATATATATATATATATATATGTATATACCTCTATGAGAGCCCAACAAGTTACTGAGAGTATCCTGCCTGCTCGGCAGAGCCTGGCAAGCTACCCATGATGTATTCAATATGCCAAAAACAGTAACAATAACGGGTCTCATTCCCCTGACCCTGAAAGAGCCTCCAATATGGCAGTGTTGGGAAAGACGAGTAAAGAGAGACTGCTAAAACCTCAGGGCTGAGACAAATGGAGACGTTACTGGAGACTGCTTGAGTAAATTGATGAACAACGGGATGACAGTGACAGTGATACAGTGATCCCTAACTTATATAAAGTTATTATATGGATAGGATTAGCATTAGGGTCACTCAGATGCCTAGGGATAGGTTAAGTTTGTGGCAGGTTTTAGGTGTTAGCTTTCACTGTGTTCATACTTGCAAATGAAAGTTATAATGATATTTGGAATTTAAGAAATTTGGTCATTTTGGGTATCAGCAAATGTCTGCCTTAGGGTTAGGATTTTGGCTAAAGTTAGTTTATGTCCCGCTTCGTTTAGAAGCACTCATCAGAAACTGTTGGCACTAAGAAAGAATAGATGGAATGAGCTAGGGCTTCTGACACAAAGCCTTTTCTCTGAGCAGAGTGGCAGCCCCTAATGTCCTTGTGTTTCTTCCGGTAGATCTTTGGCTATTTCGAATACCACCTTGTGGTAATTAGCTGTGGTAACTCTATGAAAGGCTTTTTTTTTTTTTTGTAGGAGTACTGCTATTTATTCAGCCACTGATTAGCTGATTGAATGGGCATGAACTCCACCTTAATTTTTTTTAATTTTATTTATTTTTTTTCTTTTTATATTTATTTATTGAATCACTGTGGGAAAAACTACCAAGCTTTCAGGTTTAAGTCTCTGTCATACAATGATCAAACACCTTTCCCTTCACCAGTACTCATTTTTCACCACCAAGAACCCCAGTATACCCCCTCTCCCACCCCTCCAAATGCCTGTGAGGCAGATGATTTCTACTTAACTCTTCTCTACATTGATTACATTCATTATTTCGACAAAAGATGCACCATTATTATTTAGAATTTCCCCCCAAACAATCAGAATTGCTGAAAAGGCATTGTGAACTATTTTGTTTTCTATAGCTGGTTATGAGAATCATATAATGTCACGTGGTCACAATTTTGGATTTCTGCAAAGAGCCAGATAATTACAAGATTGGTTTCTGTGTGTCTAGTGTTATGGCCATGCCAGAGAGCCACTCGTGGGGGGTAACTCGTGACCTCAGTAGGGCATGAAGTACGAACCAGTACCGCCCTGCTTCCCATGAGACTGCAGATGCCCCATCACTACCGGCTCATACCTGGCTTTCCAATACACTCTGAGGTGGTGGCCACCTTGCTGCTGGGGGGGGGGGGGGGGGAAGGTGGAAAGGAGCAACACCCTTTCCCTCCCGGGGAGGCATGGCACCACAGTTTAACGCATGGTCCATTCACTTTTCTGCCGCAAGCTTCCAGGCTCTGGATTAAGTCCTTTTGCTTCTGGAGCCATGGTCGTGCCAGATAGCCGCTTGTGGGGGGCAACTCGAGACCTCGGTAGGGTGTGAAGTACAAGCTGGTACCGCCCCCTTCCCATTACACTGCAGTTGCCCCATCACGCTGGCTCATACCTGGCTTTCCAATAAGCTCTGAGCCGGTGGCCACCTTGTATGCAGTCCAGATGCATTTCTGCCAAAAGCCTCAGGGTTTCAAGATTTGTTTCTGAGTCTCTGGTATCATGGCTATTAATCAGCTTGATCAGGAGACAGAGAGGATGTTTGTGGGGGGCGACTCGGGGTCTCTTTGGGTTGGGGAGAAAGAGTCGGCTCCACCGCCATGTGGTGAGGCCCCATGTGTCTCATCACTGCAGGCCCAAACCTGAATGTCCAGTGGCCTCTGGAGGATGGTGGTCACCAGGCCACCAGGGGGAATAGGTCAAGGCACGAAACCTATTCCCACCTGGAGTGACCCAGCACCAGTAACCTACTGCAGGAACAGGATGCATTTCTGCCAAAAGCCTTTCAGTGCCGAGATTCGTTTCTGAGTCTCTGGAACCATGGCCATTAAGCAGTTTGATCAGGAACCAGAGAGGCCATGCCTCCAATTATATAGCTGACCCAGAGTTGGTTTGTGGGTGTGTCTCCCACATACCTAGCTTTTGGCTGTTTACTTTCTTGGTAAACTTTGCCTCAAGTTTTTGGGGTCTGGTCAAAGGCACAGCAGCAATTTTGGGGTATCTGAAAGTCTGACGTTGCCATCAGGCTGCTGATGCACTCACCTCACAGGTACAGATTGACCTGCTGGTGGCACCATACCCCCCTATGAAAGGCTTTTATAGAGTTCCTGGGCTGGTGTGTCTCATGTTCCATTGCTCTTTCCATGCCAAACTTCCCTAGCATCTGAAGGTCAGCAGTAGCTTTCAGCATATATGGGTTGTTCTGAAGGCAAACTGTCCATAATGCAGTATTGGCTGAGTACTCCCCTCCCTTGGTAAAATATTATTTTTCCAAACTAATAAATGACCATCTGCATTCCATTACCTTAGAAAATCTGCAGAAATTGATGCTCTCTGTATCACTCACATGTACTAATTAGCACAAATTATTCTCTTTGAGACACTTGGTCCCTGCGGACTTGAAAGACGAGGCCTTCATCTCTGATACATCTTTGGCCTCCTCCACTGCAATGTAGACACTGCCGGAGCTGTTTCTGAACTAGCCAAAGATTTGATTTAATTACCTGCAAGTCTCTGTCTTCATTGGGAGTCTCCACACATGCTGTTTGTTCCATTATTATGGATTGCATTTCCTCTCTACTGCAATGTCTCATTCTTGTCCTTCCTTGGGCTTTAGTGGCTAATAGGCATTTGCATTAATTTTCATTTCTCCTGGTGCTAAATAAATGTCCTCTCAGGCACCCATGCTGGAATTAGAAGATCATTTAACTCACACAAAGAACTAAATTCCAGGCCCTTTCTAGCACCAGAAACTTAACTTCCTCTTGGTGTTTTGCCTTCCTTCTCAAAAACTTGCGCCTAAGGGGTATACTCTGCTGTGGCCCCCAGCTCACTGACGCTTTCTCGTTGCCATTCTTTAGCACATCACATGAAAGACACATCACATACAGAAGTGCACACACATGCACACATCCAAGAATAAAGTCCCTCACTGCATCCAGGAACTGAAGCATAAGCAAGTCAACTCTGACACTGAGCAACAGAGGATGTGGTGACCATTTTTAGATTGAACATAACAACCAAAAACCTATGAGAAAAGAGTCACATTTGTGCTGTACCAAGGGAGAAAATTTGTATATAGAGCCTTGGAACCAGTATATTTTTCCAGTGTCAAGAATTAAATCCCTATGCCCAAGAAAGAGATAGACAAAAGGAGGCTAAAAGATTTATGATGGTCAGGATTAGGGAGACTGAAAGAATTCTTCTCAATCCCTTTAATTTTTTTTTAAAAAAAGACTATCTTTAAAAAAGAAAATAATGATTAGAGAAGAAAATCAAAGCATGGTCAAGGAGATGCTCAGTGGGACTCTAGTGTGAGCCACATAGTGACCCTGGTCACTGCAGAGGGGAGTAGAGAAGAGTGCTGGGCTCCCCAGTGCCAAAGGCTCATTCAGAGTCGCCAGAGAGACCAGATTTTGGAAACAACCTGCCTACAGAACTTAGTGGCTTCCCTAGGAGTCCTCTTGGACCCTCAGCACTGTCTGGGAGGGAGGGAGAAAAATGCAAATTTATTATCTTAATAGTAAAGATTCAAATAGTGAAGCTTAACTGAGACTACACCATGAGATTTTTCAAAACTGTTGATGGAGGAGCAGTCAGTATTAGGTGGAGGAGCTGGAGATGGGGTGAACCCAGGGAGAAAATCATCCTTAGAGAAATTCATGGGACCCAGGGAAAGTGAGCAACAAACTGGAGCATAGGCTTTGCTCGCAGAGACCTAAGTTCAAGTCCCTGCATCCTTGTTGCCCCAGACATAGTCAGGAGCAACTCCTGAGCACTGAAACAGGAGAAACTCCGAAAGACTCCTGCATGTGGCCAAAACAGAAGAGTCTCATTTATAGCTGTCCAACCAGGATAACAGAAAAAAATGGGGCAGGCAACTAACAGACAGTTTCTCCATGCCTGACTCCAATGACAAGATTTAAGTAAAAAAAAAAAGAAGAAGAAACATGTGTATCAAATAAATCACAATTATAAATATAGTGAAGTTGACAAATAAAATGTATTGCACAATTCAGGAAAATAACAATTTGTAATTGCTCTACACACGTTGGCAGTACTGCCTTTTCAATTTTTGACAGCACAGTCAACTCTCACTGCTTCATGTGCTTTTATGTTTCCTGTGTAAAAAAAAAAAATTAAAACGCTCATTCATCCACAGCTCCTGGTGCTCCAGGGGCCATACAGCAGGAGGCAGGTAGGACCAGAGCTCTAACCCTTTGAGCCATCTCCCAGGCCCCTCAGATGAATTAAGACATGCAGAAGACTAGCAAAAATAGTCTGAAGAGTTTTGCCCAACCTTTCTTAACATTGCCATTTTTATGTAACTAGAACACAAACATTTCAGAAATCAACTTTAGTGCTAGTACTATGACCTCAACTATAGTCTTCACTGGGATTTTACTAGTTTATTGACTCATGGCCAATCTCTGTTTCAGAATCCAGCGCCTGTGGCACCTGGCAGGTGTTGGTTCCTTTAAAGATTCACCAGTGTTGGTGGTTGTGCTTTTTCTGTCATCACCACGGCCCTTTGGAAAGCACTGATAGGGACCAGATCTCACAGACATTTCCTCAACCTTGAATGCTCAAAGGCTTCCTCATGATGAAACTGAGCTTATGCATGGTTGGACAGAAATTCACAGATGTGGACTGAAAAGATAGTACAGGGATAAGGTGTTTTCTTTGCATGAGGTCAACCTGGGTTCAATCAGCAGCACATTCTATGGCCCCTAAACGTCATCAGAAGTAATCCCTGAGCACAAAACTAGGAATAAACCTTGAGCACAGCTGAGTGTGTTACTCCCCTCCCCCAAATAAGCCAAGAAAGAAATCCACAAAGGTGACCACCCCTTTCCCAGAGTAAGACTCATGCCACAGTGTGTTATCATTGGTGATGTCAACCTCTGATCTCTAGATTAAGGGGGCATCTATGGATGTCTTCACTGAGGTGTTTCTAGTTCCACGCTTGTATTTTATAAATAGTCAGGAGGAGTAAATGTTTTGGCGAAAACACTCTTCATTTACTTAACTTTCATCTCCAAATTGTATTATCCATAGGTGGAGCCCACTAATAGTAATTATCAGTTGGTGACACTGTGTTCTTAAAGGTAATTTTTTATTTCTTTCACTTATGCCACATTCATTACGTGAAATTATTCCATATGGAAGAGCTGGCCCTTCTCCCACAGACAGTTATTTTTCTAATACCTTTCAAATTACTATGGATGCATGAATCTAAGTCTTTGCAATATAATCCAATATTATACTGATTTAAATTGTTGCTGAAATTCTAGTTTGGATTATTGTAGGTTTTCTTCATACTGATCCCTTGGCTCAGCAGCAAGATCCCACCTTTTTAAAAAGCACTTCATGCACCAGTAAGACAGTAGAGAGCTTAAGGAATTGCTATGTATGCAGTTGACCTTGGCATCACATGTGATCCCCTAAGTACCATCAGAAAAAATTCCTCAACACAGAGATGGGAATCCACCAGGTGAGCATAGCCAGGTGTGGTCTCCAAATTTTTAAAAATTATTTTCTGACTTTATAAAATTCTCCAGGATCATGTTGTTGTTTCCCATTACAGTCCTGAAATTAGTCACCTTTCCAAGGAATCTAGTTCCTTTCAGTGGAAAGTAGCACTTAAAACCGAAATGTATGTGTCAAAATTTTTCATTGCTTCTGGGGGATGCTGCTTCTCTACCTTGTCAGTGGACAGGGGTATAAAGTATATGTGTGGGTGTTAACTATTAAGCACATAAATCAATATGCCCATATGTATATCCAATCTTTATTTCTGTAACTGTGTATATGTTTTTCATATGCATATGCAGCATATGTTTTAAAAATTTTACTAATTTTTTGTTCTCAGTCAAGTCCAGCACAGTATTCATTCTACCTTCTCTTTTTTCCTCTGTAACTTCTTTCTCTCATGGTAAAAAGCTTGCCTCTCATTATCTACAATGTGAATATTTATTTGTTCCACCCTAGAATATGTAGAAAGTAGTTTCAGAATTGCTAACCCATATGTATGTAGGAAAACTGTGTATGCAATGATTTTTGTCATTAACTTTACAGTAGCAAGTCAAATACAGATTTCCCAAAGTACTTAAGTCAGGTGCTTTCTTTTCAACCTAGAGATCAGAGATGATTGCCCTCAGTCCAGGCTTTCGGGGAACTTTGAGTTTAGGAAAGAAGGCAAATCTGTGTTCTGATGTGTCTCAAAATAGTTAAGTCAGTGATCTTCATAGGGGGCTATCCTACGCAGTATATGTTTTATCAGGAGACACTTAGGAATGGAGGGAGTTCTGTGTATAGTGATTGAGAGCCTGGATGACAGAGACGTTCTGCAATGTCCAGAATGGCTACAGAGAGAATGACCTGCAGGTGAGTGATAGTGCAGTGGGTATGGCACTGGCCTTGCATGCAGTCAACCCAGGTTTGAGTCCTGGCACCAGACATTGTCCCAAAAGCACCACCAGAGGTCAGTACTGATCACAGGGCCAGGAGTACTTCCAGAACCACACCCATTATGGCCCAAAATGAAAATTAAAATGAATGAATGGCCTATGGAGAAGATAGCAGAAGTAGCTCAAGGAGCAGAGTCATGATAGCACATGGGAGATTCTGAATTTGATCACCTCCCTGAACATTCCTGTCAGGCTTACTGAACATTGCTAGGAGTAGCCCCTATTTTTTTAAAGGATAAAAAGGACGATCTCCATAAATTTCAAAACCTCTTTTTTCTTTTAGATTTTCTCCTTTTAATATATTCTGAATTTTTGGTTATAATTCTAACATCAGGGAGTGGAGAATTTTATTGATTTTGTCATTTATCTTATTGCTTTCATTTCACAGTCTACTGATCCTCTCCTGAATTTTCTCATAGTTCTTTAATAATGATGACAAAAGAAGTTACTCTTGAGCCCAAGAAATAGCTCGAGGGGGGCGGGGGGTGCTGGAGTGATAGCACAGTGGGTAGGGCATTTTCCTTGCACGCAGACTACCTGGGTTCGATTCCCAACATCCCATATGGTCCCCTGAGCACTGACAGGGTAATTCCTGAGTGCAGAGCCAGGAGTAACCCTTGAGCATCACTGGGTATGACCTAAAAAGAAAAAAAAAAAAGAAAAGAAAAGAAATAGCTCAGGGTTGGGGCAATAGGCCTTGCATGCACAGGGACCCATATTCAACTCCTGGCACTTCATGGTATGAGCTCCTCCTTCCCCCCACCCCCGAAAGTGAGACTAGTGACCCCAACACCACAGGGCCAGGGTAGCATTGTTTGACCTAAGAACTGCACCATCAGGCAGTGTCAGCTTGGCGGAGTATTAACCAGTATGGACCCCCATGTTCCCTGAACATTGCTTGGGTGGATGAAAACGAAACAGAACATATTTTTCTGAATATAAGAACAAACTGGGACTCGGTAAATTCTGACTTGTTTTATTGTTTTAATGGTCTGATTGGCATATTCCAAATCAACTCTCCTTTAGCAGGTCCCAAAGTGCCTCTAGCCTCTCCATGCCACCTGAACATAAAGAAAAGTGCTTCAGGGGTGGTCTGGAGTGGAGAGAAACTATGGGATTCACTGATTTCTATTTCACCAGGAATTTTATCAAAAACACACAAACACATTACTGGGTTTTTTTTATAGTGTCTCAGATGGAAAAAAATCTGAACTCCATGAATTTAACATTTGTTGGATTGAAAGAACTTCCTACCCAGAGATCTAGATGGTTCACAAAATTCCTACTTTCAAGGAATTTGTGATTTAGGACAGAAGTCAGATCTACTCAGAGATGTCTGAGGAGACAGTGGCCACCCATATTGAGAATAGGACATTGTCCCAGCTCGTCTAACACACACCAAGAAATCCAACACTCTCATGTTGTTGTTTCTGAATAACTGGGCTCCCACTGAGCCCCTGGTCCTTCGATGGCCCCTCAGTGGCTTTGGAGAGCAAGGCTAGTGGGCTCTGTCTGATTTTCACTTTGCGCTTTCATCTCTTTCACCTGAGTGGAAAGTAGAGCCAGGCCTTTAAAGAGAAGTTAGGACATCAAAATGAGCATTTTCCTCAAAGCTGTGTTTCCACTGCCAATGAAAAAGAACCCAAGAGTAGTCAAAGTAATGTTAACTCACATGGGGAAGCTTCTGATAAGACTCTCAAAAGTGTGTTTAGCAATTTAATTGGTAATAATAATCCAAAACCATCCAATAAAGTTTTAAATTAAACCAGCTTCATCTATCAAAGAGCTTTTGTCAATGTTTATGGTAACAAGTCTAGGAACCATTCGAGCAGCTAACAATATCATTCCTTGGTGACAGATGAAAGAATAGAGAAGCTGAGAAACTCACCCAGATGAATCAGCTATAGGATGGGTGTAATTCTCCCCAAGCCTCTCACATCACCCAGGGTGGGAAGAGCATGATCTTTAAGGGACTTGGGCTTTAGGGGTTCTTGCCTAGAAGGCACATACACAGACCTGGAAAGCCAGTGGGTTGCTGCTCTCTAGAAATCATATTTCCTCCAAGATAGCCTATGTTAGCGATGACTCAGCAAGATGCTGTTGTTTGGGGGCCACATCCAGTAGTGCCCAGCTCTCTGCTCAGGTATCACTTCCGGTGGGGCTCAGAGGACCATGTGTGATGCCAGGGATGGAACTGGGGTTGGCAACACGTGAAGCAAACACTTCAATCTCTCTCTTCTCTCTCCAACTCCAGCAAAAACTCAAAACTACTTTTATTTTTAACTACTTTGATGGATTCATCATTGGCTTTCAATCAGCATGTAAAGTCTGCCACACCCTCACCGCAGTGCTAGCACCACTGAGCCCTTCAACCCATTCCTCCTACCTGCTCCTTACCTCTGGTAGTCACCATATTTATCTCATAAGACTCTTTATTGTGGATTTTTGAGAGAGGTTTTTTTTGACAGTTTATTTGCTCTGGCAATTTTTATTCCACATATAGGCATCACATTGTCTTCATCCAAACTGTTACTGAACAGTTAGGTTAATTCCTTTTTTGACTGTTGTGAATAACATTGACCTATTAAATTATGTCGTAATTTTATCTTCATTTGTTTAATTTTATTCTTCATATATTTTGAATAACGTGAACATTGACATGCAAGCATTTTGGGAATTTAATATTTTCATATGCTAGGAATGGTGTTGGGCTGGAGCGATAGCACAGCAGGTAAGGCGTTTGCCTTGCAGGCAGCCAACCCGGGTTCGATTCCTCTGCCCCTTCAGAGAGCCCAGCAAGCTACTGAGAGTATCTTGCCCACCCGGTAAAGCTTAGCAAGATACCTGTGACATATTCGATATGCCAAAAACAGTAACAACAAGTCTCACAATTTGTTGTCGGACATTACTGTTGCCCACTAGAGCAAATGGATGAACAACGGGAGGACAGTGACAGTGACAGGAATGGTGTTGTTGGGACATATAGTCTATTAGTCTATCATTTTTAATTTGCTTTAGTTGGGACGAAGGGGGCCCTGAAGAGTACTCAGGGCCACTCCCAGTCATGCTCAGTCCAGCTATGGGTGATCAGAACGACATCTGGCAATGCTCAAAGGACCATACTGGGCTGGGAAAAAACGGGGCTGCCACCTGCCAGGCATTCACTCCATTTCTCTGAGTTATCCTCCCAGATCTCGTTTTCGGTTTTAAGGAATCTCTATACTGTCATCCATTGAGTCTGTATTAACATTGCACCAATGTGTCTCAGAGTTCCTTTATCTTGAGATCCTCCCAACAAGTGCTTCTAGACTGTTTGATAGATATAATTCTCACAGGTATCAAGAGATACCTCAGGGCAGTTTTGATTTCCATTTCCTTAATAAAGTGTTGAACGTTTTTCGTTGGACTTATGGCCATATGTTGGTCTCTTTGAAGAACGTCTATTTAAATTTGCTGTTAATTTTTATCGGATTGTTTGTTGTTGGCTCCAATCCGGCCATCTAATTATGACATCTCATTCCTACTTTGACAAACTGGCAGGCTACCGAATGTAGCCTGCCCACACGGCAGAGTCTGGCAAACTCCCCGTGGCATACCCAATATGCCAAATACCAGTAACAATGATGGGTCTCATTCTCCTAAAGAGCCTTGAATATAACCTCAGGGCCAGGATGGAGACGTTACTGGGGCCTGCTCAAGGCAATCGACGAATAACAGGATGATCTGTGATCTGTGATCCGTTTGTTGTTGAGTTGTACCTTCTTTATATATTTTGGATATTGGCCTTTTGTTGAGAAAATTATTCACAAATATATTTTCCCAAATACGAGGTTGCATTTTGGCTTGGTGCTAGATTCGTTGCACAAAGGAAAAAGAGGGGCCATTAATTTGATGTTGTTTCGTTAGTTTTGCTTTTGTTTTCTTTACCCTTGAAATTCAATATCCAAATACATCTATGATAGTATATAATTAATTGTATTTTTATGCATTTTATAGCTTCAGTTCGTTTTTTTTCTTTTTGGATCATACCCGGTGATGCACAGGGGTTGCTCCTGGCTCTGCACTCAGGAATTACTCCTGGAGGTGCTCAGGGGACCATATGGGAAGCTGGAAATCGAACCCAGGTCGGCTACGTGCAAGGCAAATGCCCTACCCACTGTGCTATCTCTCCAACCCCAGCTCCAGCCCTAGCTTCAGTTCATATATCAAAGTCTAACACATTTTTAGTTAATTTTTGTATGTGATACAAATATAGTGACTTTTTCCATGTGATTTTTTAATTTTTTTGCATGTGAATGTCCATTTTTCCCCAACCCCATTGTTAACCAGTCTTTCTCTTCTCCATTGTATGATCTTGGCTTCTTTGTGCGTATTCAATGTCCATGTGTATGTGGGTTTATTTCTGGGCTCTCTATTTTATTCCATTTTTTTTGTTTGAATAATCTTGTTCCAATATCACATTGTTTTAATCGCCATTATTTTGTAGTATAGTTTGAAGTCCAGGAGTGTGATACTCCACTTTTCTTAATTTTTCTTTCAGGAATTCATGATGTGCTTCTATACAAATTTTATAATTATTTTATTGTTTGGGGAAAAAGCTTTGGGATAGGAACTATGTTAAATATATAAGCTGCTTTAATTAAATGGAAATGTTAATATTATTCTTCCAATCCACGAACCCATAATATTTTTTCATTTATGTCCTTCTATTTCTTGTAAAAGTCTCATAGTTTCTGTGTATAAGTCTTTCACTTTCTATGTTGATTATTCTGTCATCTATTTTATTTTTTTTGATAAAATTGTAAATGAGATTTTTAAAAATTTCTCTTTCCTCTAAATCATTGCTTATGTACAGAAATGCCATTTATTTTTATATTGATTTTGTATTCTTCTGCTTCATTATTCACTTATCTTTCCGAGTTGCTTTTGATGAATCTTTTGATTTTCCATTTCATTTATATCATCTTCAAATACTGATAGTTTCCCTTCTCTTCTAATTTGGATTGTTTTGATAGTTTTTTTGTTATAATTTGCACAGTCTTTAATTCTTTAATTTTGTTCATTGTGTTTTTCATACCAAATATTTCAATTTCATTCATTTTGTGTTTATCATACCCAAAATCATGGTGCGTTTTTTTTTTGGAAGTACATTTCCTAAGTTGCTTTTTTTCCTTCATTTTATTAAAGCACCATGATTTACCATGCTGAGTTTTAGGCATATAATATTGCAGCAATCGTCCCACCATCAGTGTCAATTTCCCTCCACCACTGTTCCCTGGATCCCTTCCATATTCCCCAAGCCCCTCCAGCCTGCCTTCTTTTTTTTTTTTTTAATGTATTTTTTTTCCCTTTATTTTATTTTATTTTTTTTAAAGTTGTAGATTTACAATTTTTTGTGCTTTGGTTTCAATTATACAATGATCAGATACCCATCCCTCCACCAGTGCCCATTTTCCACCACCATGGATAATATCCCTCCCACCCCCATCCCCCCATCCCCCCTGTCTCTGTGGCAGGGCAATCCCCTGTGTTCTCTCTCTCCTTTTGGGTGTTGTGGTCTGCAAAAGAGGCATTGAGTGGCAAACATGTTCAGTCCATAGTCTACTTTCGACATGCATCTCCCCTCCTGGGAGGATCCTCCAAACATCCTTTATTTGGTGCTCCCTTCTCTATCTGAACAGCCCTTTCCTCTAGGATACCCGGCTGGCCTCTGAGTTATGGAGTAATCCTCCTGGTGCTGATCTCAGCTATTCTTGGGTATTAATCTCATACTTTGTTACTTTATATCCCCCAGATGAATGCAATCTTTCTATGTCTATCCCTCTCTTTCTGACTCATTTCGCTTAGCATGATACTTTCCATATTGTACCACTTGTATGTAAATTTCATGACTTCATCTTTTCTAAGAGCTACATAGTACTCCATTGTGTAGATGTACCAAAGTTTCTTTAACCAGTCATCTGTTCTTGGGCATTCAGGTTTCTTCCAGTTTCTGGCTATTGTAAAGAGTGCTGCAATGAACAAACAAGTGCAGATGTCACTTCGACTATACATTTTTGCCTCTCTGGGATATATTCCCAGGAGTGGTATTGCTGGGTCAAATGGGAGCTCAATTTCTAATTTTTTGAGAATCGTCCATACTGTTTTCCAGAAGGGCTGAACCAATGGACATTCCCACCAACAGTGAAGGAGTGTCCCTTTCTCGCCACATCCACGCCAGCATCGGTTGCTTTTGTTCTTTTGAATGTGGGCCAGTCTCTGAGGTGTGAGATGGTATCTCATTGTGGTTTTGATCTGCATCTCCCTGATGATTAATGATGTAGAGCATTTTCTCATGTGCTTTTTTGCCATTCGGATTTCTTCTTTGAGAAAGTTTCTGTTCATTTCATTGCCCCATTTTTGGATGGGGTTGGATGTTTTCTTCTTGTGGAGTTTAACCAGTATTTTGTATATCCTGGATATCAACCCCTTGTCAGATGTGTATTCGGTGAATATCCTTTCCCATTCTGTAGACTGTCTTTGTATTTTGGTCACTGTTTCTTTGGAGGTGCAGAAGCTTCTTAGTTTAAGATAGTCCCATTTATCTATCTCTGTTTTCACTTGCTCGGCCAGTGGCGTGGCATCTTTGAAGATACCATTAGCTTCAATGTCATGGAGGGTTTTGCCAACTTTATCTTCAATGTACCTTATGGTTTCTGGTCTGATGTTGAGGTCTTTAATCCATTTTGATCTTACTTTTGTACATGGTGTTAGGCAGAGTTCTGAGCCTATTTTTTTGCATGTAGCCGTCCAGTGATGCCAACACAATTTATTAAAGAGGCTTTCCTTACTCCACTTCACATTACTTGCACCTTTATCAAAGATTAGATGAGCATATGATTGAGGAGAGATGTCAGTGTATTCAACCCTGTTCCATTGGTCTGCAGTTCTGCCTTTGTTCCAGTACCATGCTGTTTTAATTATTACTGCTTTGTAGTACAGTTTGAAGTTCGGGAGGTTGATTCCTCCCATTTTCTTTTTCCCAAGAATTGCTTTAGCTATTCGTGGGGGCTTATTGTTCCATATAAATTTCAAGAGTGTTTGCTCCATTTCTTTGAAGAATGTCATGGGTATCCTTATAGGGATTGCATTGAATTTATACAATGCTTTCGGTAGTATTGCCATTTTGACAATGTTAAGTCTCCCGACCCATGAGCAGGGGATATCTTTCCATTTCCTCATGTCCTCTTTTATTTCCTGAAGTAGCGTTTTGTAGTTTTCTTTGTACAGGTCCTTTACTTCCTTAGTTAAGCTGATTCCTACCAGCCTGCCTTCTTTACAGACACCTCTCTAAGTTTGTTAGAGTTTGGTTCTCTGTATTTCAGTGCTGTTGACTCTGTTGTTTGGGTATTTGGCTCTGTCATTCCTTGACATCACCTTTCTATCTGAATTCCCTGACCTGGCCCCTGTCGCTTCTCATCTGTCTCTTCTCTCTGGCCCCTTCACTTTTTCTTTCATAGCTTCAATCTCTTCGAAGAAGAATTCTTGCTTTTGCATTTTTTTTAGCACTGCAGCATTGTCCTCCCCTTGTTCATTGATTTGCTCAAGCGGGCACCAGTAGCGTCTGCATTGTGAGACTTGTTACTGTGTTTGGCGCATCGAATATGCCACGGGGAGCTTGCCAGGCTCTGCCGTGCGGGCGGGATACTCTTGGTAGCTTGCCGGGCTCTCCAAGAAGGACGAAGGAATCGAACCTGGGTTGGCCGCGTGCAAGGCAAACACTGTGCTATCGCTCCAACCCAGCTCCAGCCTGGCTCCCTGTGGCATATTTGAAATGCCAAAAGAGAGGACAGTGCTACAGTGCATTTTTTAGTGTTTCACTGATGTTTAGTTTTGTGTTAATGTATATTTGAAGTATCGTATTTATTTCCTTCATATTAGTTTTTTTCTAATTCACTGTCTGTTAGACTCTAATTTTTATACTGCTAAGATTGATTTCTGAAGAATTTTCTTTTGCAATTGTTCTGTCACAGGTTGTAGCTCATTTGGGCACTGCTTTGTTTTTCCAGTAGGAGGAAAAGACAAACTGTGATTTCTGTAATTTTGTTTAATATACTTGTTTATGTGTGTATGCATTGCATGTGTGTGCATGCATGTGTGAGCATGTATGTGTGTGGGGGATGCGAGGAATCCAGCCTAAGTTGCATGTATGCAGCTTACCACTGAACCACATTCTCAATCCTTGCATGTCTACACTTACTACCAAAGTTTTGGCTTCTGTTCTTTGCAGGGGAAAGACACTAAGTATTATCTCTGTGTGTGCAAAATACAGTGTACAATCATACCAAATGTTCAGTAACTATTTTGAGACATGAAAGTAGGAAGGAAGGAAGGAAGGAAGGAAAGAAGGAAGGAAGGGAGGGAGGGAGGGAGGGAGGGAGGGAGGGAGGGAGGGAGGGAGGGAGGGAGGATGGGAGGGTGGGAGGGAGGAAGAGGAATTTTCTAGTGAGAAGTATTATTTCTCAGGTACTATGTTTCTGGCATTTTTATTATTCAGTGTTTAAGCTTCTTAAATGAGGACTAGTGTCTTCATTTTATTAATTTCTTCAGCTTTCTCTCCTTGAAAACAACTATTCTCCTATTCATATCATTCCTATTTCTGGAACTCATTGCATCAACTTTCCATCTATCCTCTCTTTATGTCTCTTGACTTCTCTTTCACCTTTTCTGTGGAACTTTTCTGAGGTGTTATATTTCAAATCACTATTGATTTCTTGGACATGCCAGTCCAGAGTTGATCCTGTCTCTTGAACACATTTTTTATTCCAAATACTTTATTTTCATTTCCAATCCCTAATCAGTTCATTTTTACATACACGTGTTCTTGATTTCTACCTGCCTTTTTTTATAAAAAAAAAAAACTTGTTTTATAATTTCCTGCTCTTTTTAGTTCTTATTCCTTCCATTATATCTTTCAGAATCTTAAACGTGCTCATTTCAAAGTCATTTCCAGATTGCTCTATTCACTTTCAATGAGAGTGAATTCGACTAATGTTTTAGTTTGTTGGCTCTCTATCTTGGAATCAGCTTTCTTCATGTGTTGGAACTTTCTATAGCAAGTTCATCTGAAAGAAGTGTTCTCTGATTCCCTCTTGCTCCTCTATCTCTCTTCTCATCCCTTCTAAGAATTGGTCAATTTCCTCTTCAACTATTCATCGCCCAGAATCAGACTTGACAATTGCGAGGTATGATTCCTTATTCCAAGGTTGTCTGGAACTATAGATCTAATCACTGAACTAGAAGCGCTCCCTCAGTCCTAGTGCTGTGGTCTCCTCTGCTCCTTCCCTCCACGTGGATAGTCAGTTCTCCAATATGCTAAAAGCAGCAAACAATGACTGGCATTTCTTCCGATTTCTTCTGAAAAGATGGCAAAGAGTCCTTTGGTTCCACCAGTCATTCAGGGTTCAGTCTCAGTCTTGAGCTTCTGAACTTTGTCACCTCATGGAAACACGACTTCAAACCCTCTACCTAGTATCGGAGTCATTACGTCTGTGGTTTCAACTGTCATTTTCTACAGACTTGTCTGTGGCCCACAAAATTGTTAATCTTCATAATGTGACTATGTTCGAATTCTTTTTGTAATATTTTGTCTACTACTGCAAGCATCCACAGTTAAAGTGACTCTGGAAGATTTCCTCTCCTGTTTCTCTTCACCTAGCCTGGTTTGAGATTCAGTTCCAGCACTATCTACCTGAAGAAAACGTCAGGAGACTGCACAGGGGAAGAGTTCCATTCTGTAAGATTGTTTTCCTGCCCTCATGTCAGAGATCAATTGCAATCTCTGATTATCACCTCTGTGGTACGATGGAAAGACTCAAGAAAGAGGTTTAACAACCTCCTCTCTCATTTTGATTCATTTGTTGGACCTGGTTGTAGGACTTAGAGAAACATTTGACTTGCTCAACTACAGATTAGAAGATAAAGATAGAGCTCAATACTGACCTTATTCAAATTTTCTTTCTGACCATACCTCTCCAACGTCCAGTCTAAGTACCAGGATCTGTCCACACCATGTATGAAGCTAAGGGTTCTCCCTCCCTCCAGCCCAGCTTCTAGCTTTCAACAAACATATATGTAATTAACTGGAAATTGACAACAGACACACAAAAAAGCAATTTCTCACTCCAACAGGGGCATGCAATGTTCTGTTCTATTTTTCTGTAAAGTGATCAGAAGCCTGTGCACACTTAAGAGGCATGTTGACAGAGTTGCCAATATCTGAAGTCAGCAAGGAGGCATCAATGAAAGAATCCTGAGAAACAGATCGAGCTTACAGTCCTGAACAGGAAGCTCCTCTGCCAAGATGAGCACTTCATAAAGAGGAAACAGCATACACATCCCACCACAGCATCCAACTGCAGAATAAAGCCAGGTCTCTCCGGCTGCTTCTCCACCTGAAAAAGTATCCCCATGCACAAGCAAAACTGCCTACACACACACACACACACACACACACACACACACACACACACACACATACACACACAGTGCTAAACCAGTTTCAAATCTCTGATCAATCTTTCCCTAACAGGTTATTAACAGGTCATTGAACTGAATCTGATGCTAATCAATAGCCAACTCCATATTGCTTCAAACTCAAATGCTGGAATACTTCAGGTCAAAGGAAGTGTAAATGGCTAACAAACATGATGAAATATATCTGGGAGTAATGAAAGATGCACAAATCAAGATGTGATACTACTTTTCATCTATCAAATTAGCCCAATTAAAAAAGATGATCCTGCTAGAAGAGCTGTGGACCACCTGCAGTTTCAGCAGACATAGGTGCTGAAATTAACACCTGCCCCACAAGGCAGGAGCATCTCACTGTGAGCTGTCAGTAGCCTTCAAGAGTCAGTTCTGCGTCCATCAACAGTTCACTCTTAGAACAACCTGCCTGAGAAAGACATGGGATATATGTGTGGAGAGAAATGTATACACAGACACATATGGGCACAAATGTGCACGGGGCGGGGGGGGGGGGGGAGGGAGAGAGGGAGAGGTGGAAAGGAAGGGAAGGAGATCCACACTGTACAGGAGTACAGGTACGAACTGATGTTCGCCTAACTGAAGTTTCCATCCATTCTCTTCTTCTACACCTAAATGCCTCACTTCAAGTTTACTTTCTTTAGAGTGAATATCGGGGCTGGAGCTATATCACAGCAGGTAGGGCATTTGCCTTACATGCGGTTGACCCAGGTTCGATTTCCAGCATCCCATATGGTCCCACAAGCACCGCCAAGGACCATTCCTGAATGCATTAGCTAGGAGTAACCCCTGAACATTGCTGGGTGTGACACAAAAATTTAAAAAATAAATAAATAAATAAATAAATAATAAGCGAATATCAAAGTCGGAAAGATATGTATAATAAGACACTTGCCTTGCAAGCAGTCAGCCCTGGTTCTATCTCAGACACCGCAAGTGGTTCCCTGAGCACCAGCAGAAGTCGTTCCTGAGCAGAGAGCCAGAACCAGCCCATGAGCACTGCCGGGTGTGATGAAAAAATCTCCCCTCCTCATACACACACAAAGCCAACCCCCTAAATTGCTCTCCAGAGCCAATTCCATCTCTGCCAGTAGGTTTTCTTTTGGATGAAATGAACGAGTAAATCTTAAAACACTTATGGCAATTCAGGGGATCCAGAGGAAACAAAATAACTCCTTAAAAAGAATAAAAAAGTTGGAGACTTACACATCACAACTTCAAAACTTACTACAGGGTCAAAGCTCTGCGGTGTGAAGTGTTACTACAGGACAAACCTTTAGGTCAATGGGAAACCAAGAATTCAAAAAGGAATCCATTTCTTCAAGGAAAACTTATTTTTTAATCTTTTTGCTTTTTGAGTCACACCCGGCGATACACAGGGGTTACTCCTGGATCATGCACTCAGGAATTACTCCTGTCGGTGCTCAGGGGACCACTTAGGATGCTGGGAATCGAATCTGGGTTGGTCGTGTTTATGGCAAACACCCTACCCACTGTACTATATTGCTCCAAGCCAGACAACTGATTTTAACAAAGGCGCCTAGACAATTCAATGGAGCAAGGCATAGTCTTTTCAGCAAATGGTGCTGAAACAACTGGATATCTACATATAAAAATAAACTTACGATTTTCATTATACCACATATAAAAATGAACTCAGAACAGGAAATACCTAATTTAAGAGCTGAAACTACAAAACTGTTAGAAGAAAACAGAAATAAATTAAAGCAAAGTTTCTAGGTAACTAAGGACCAACGAAAAATAGATAAGCAAAATTTCAAAAGCTTTAAAAGCAATTGTGCATCAAAGCACACTGTCAAGAAAGTGAAACGATAACTCGTCAAGAAAGTGAAATAATAACTCACAGAATGTAAAAAAAGATAGCTGTAGCTCAGATGCAAGAGTCAGTTTCCAGATTACATCAAGAATTCATAATGCAACAATAGAAAGACATAATCAATTACAATAAGCAAAGAATTTTTTGTTTATTTTATTTTTATTGAATCACTGTGAGATACACAGTTACAAAGCTGTTTATGATTGAATAACAGTCATGCAGTTTTTCAACACTCCTCCTTTCACCAGTATACATTTCCCACCACCAATGCACCAATACCAATGTCCTCAGTTTCTCTCATGTCCCCCATCAGCTGCCTCTATGACAGAGACTTTTCTTCTCTCTCTCTCTCTCTCTCTCTCTCTCTCTCTCTCTCTCTCTCTCTCTCTCTCTCTTTTTATATGTGTGTGTGTATTTCTCTCTGTCTCTCTTTCCCCTCTTGGGCATTATGGTTTAATAAGAAAGAATTTTAATACACATTTCTCCAAAGAAGATAGAAAATGACTATAGGTACATGAAAAGGAGTTTAATGTGATTCATCATTAGAAAAATACACAGGGCTGGAGCAATAATGCAGTGGGTAAGGCTCCTGCCTTGTAAGTGACCAACCTGGTTTTGATCCTCAGCATCCCTGAGTGCAAAGCCAGGATTAACCCCTGAGCATCGGCAGGTGTGGCCCAGCCCCACCACTCCCCCCAAAAATGCACAATGAGATACCACCTCACACCCATATAAATGGTAGAACTTAACACTCATAGTAACAGTCATTAGAGAGGATGGGCAGAAATCATGTTCCTGGTACATTTCTGGTTTAAACTGTAAAATGGTGTTTTCTTCAGTAAATTCAGGCAATTCCTGGAAAAGTTAAATAAAGTACACTGCCTTGCATATGGCTGAGTTTGGTTTGATCCCAAATTCAGATATGATCTCCTGAGCACCATCAGGAGTGATCCCTCAGAACAGAGCAGGTATTATTCCTGAGCGCAGACATTCATAAAACCAAACCATTAAATATATATATATATAATCACTCTATATGATCCAGCAATTTTACTTGCAAGCATATACCCAAGATCATTAAAGCCCTAAGCCCCATAAAAAACCTACATGTGAATGTTCACACAAGCATTATTCATGATACATAGGAGGGTAGCATAATCAATCCAAATGCCTATTAATTATGAATGACTAAAAGGTATTCTACCACTGTAGTGGAACATTACACACTCATACAGACTAGAAAACATTATTTGAAGAAATCAGAAAAGACCAGATAGTATTTTATAGCGATAGCACAGTGGTAGGGCGTTCGCCTTACAAGCGGCCAACGTGGCCGACCCGAGTTCGATTCCTCCGCCCCTCTCGGAGAGCCCGGCAAGCTACCGAGAGTGTTCGATATGCCAGACACAGTAACAACAAAGTCTCCAATGGAGACGTTACTGGGCCCGCTCGAGCAAATTTATATGAAATGTCCCTAAAATTCAAAGAGAGAGAAAGTCAATGGATTGGGAAAACTATGAGTTCAAATGTAGTACGTTCAGTGGCCAAGAACCATCCCCCAACTGGCCAACGACAGACAATGCAGAAATGGGAAATAAAGGAATAGAACCATAGGCTGGCTGGTAATCAGTACCTGTTTATTCTCTGCTCTCAGTGTAAGTTGTTAGTTACATAGAAATCATGAAAGGGGGGAGGATACACATAGGTGTGGTTGAACATTATCGTAACAACAAACAGATGTAAAGTCCTTCCTTCAGGGGAAGTTCTAGGTGATTAACTCAAGGACAAAACCTCATTTGGGGGTTCAGCACCCTAGGATTGAGATCCACTCAAGGGCGGGATTCCATCTAAGGGCATATGTTTTTTCTTCTTTCCTTAACTAGTAATCCATTTAAAAATTATTAAATACTAATATTTCTAGTCATTTTGTGTGAACACAGTAAGAGATATATTAAGTTTAAAGAGTTTAAAGAGTGGCTCTTCCTGGGGACATCTCAGCATATATACTACAGTCCCCAGAACAGGCAAGTGTCTTGTGACCCGGTGAAGAAAGCATTGCTGTCACTCTGCTTTTCTTCCTTGCCCACCTCCCACCATCACTGCCTCAGTCCTTTCTGGAAACTCTGCTCGCCCCGCCCTGGATTGGAGTGTGCCTCTGATGCTAGAGCACCTTCACTTCCGCTTGTATCTGCCCCTGGTGTCACCTCAGGGCTTCTGGCAGCATCCTCTGTGGGTGCTTCTTCCACCTTCCACATCTTGTTCTTAAGAGTATGCTCCTCACTCATTTGAATGTAAAATAACATAATATGAGACTGACACCCAAGACAATAGACACAAGGGCCAGGAAGATGCCTCCCTGGTTGGAAGCCTGCCTCACGAGCCAGGGGAGAAGGCAGCTAGGATAGAGAAGGGATCACTAAGTCAATGAAGTTGGAGGGATCACTCAGGATAGGAGATGTGTGCTGAAAGTAGATAAAGGACCAAACATAATGACCTCTCAGTGCTGTCTGTATTGCAAACCACAATGCCCATAAGTAGAGAGAGAGTAAGAAGGAAACTGTCTGCCACAGAGGCAGGGGGTAGAGTGGGGTGGGGGTGGATGAGGGATACTGGGGACATTGGTGGTGGAAAATGTACACTAGTGGAGGGATGGGTGTTGAATCATTTTATGACTGAAACTCAAGCATGAAAGTTTTGTAATTATATCTCACAGTGATTCGATAAGAAATAAAAGTGTGCTTCTCAGATGCTAATTTGAGGTGTATGCCACTATAGCAGGGGATAAAGAAGCCTATGGTTGGGGTGGGGGGAGACTGAACTCCGTTTCTCCAGGCTTTGTGTCTTACAGGCACACCCAAGGGTCAGGCAGATTGAACCTTAGTCCATCATCATTTCTTTGTTATTTGGTTTGGGGGACTACACCCAGTAGTGCTCAGGGTTTACTCTGGGCTCTGTGCTCAGAGATCACTCCTGGCAACATTCAGGGCACCATACATGGTGCCAGGGTTTAAACCGATTGGGGTCAGCCGTATTCAAGGCAAGTGCCTTGACCTCCTGTTCCATCTTTCCACCCCTGAACTATTTTCTTAAGAGATATGGAGTATGGTATCTTTCTGGGCCCTTGCTCTTTTTAAGTATTCTGCCCCTCGCAGCCCACCTGGCGCTGCTTTTTCTGCCCAGTCTTCACTCTGGGTCTGGCCTGGCCTGCTTTACCCTCTCTTCAGGGCACATGCCCACCTGTGAGGATCCACCTCCTAGAACCACAGGAACCAAGACTCTAGATGGTAACCCACCTGTCCCTGAGTTTCCAGAAAGGGTTCAGTTTGTAGCCCGGAGGTGCCCTGTAACTCCACTTGGCCATAAAAATTGAAGTATAGTGTATGCAAACACACACACAAAAGATGTCTCTTTCTCGTTCCCAGCGGAGATGGACTTATTCTCAGATTGCAGAACTCAGAATATGCGGCCCCTCCCTTGTTACCAATGTGAAAAGTGAGCTGAGCTATTTGTGATCTAAATCAAAATAGAACTGAGTCTGGCAAACTCATTTTTCTCAAGCCCAGGCAGCTCCCCAAGATACATCGTCTACTGGTGGGGGGAGGAGGGGAGAGACAATGGCAACTGCCAGGAGCCATTGATCACTTGTTTTATGTGCAGAATGAGTCCTTAATCACTGTCTCCTCAGAAAGAAAGGGGAAATTGAGATGGATTCTCAAGTGCCAGTGAAAGAGAGCTTAGTAATTGTAGCTCTTTCATGAAAACTTTGGAGTATGATAAGTCAGTGTTTGTTCATCTCTACCTTGACTCATCAAGAAGGAGCCAGGAGGAGTCCCCAGAACCACAGGTGTGAGCGAGTGGCACAAGTGAGTTGGGGATTTACCAATCTCGAACATCCTCTGGACTCAAGTGTCTCAACCTGGCATTTAGGAGTTACTCCCTGGTCCTAACTTACTCCTCCAACCCACTTACTACTCTCTCAGTCTCCATTTCCATTTTTGGAAATGGGAGCAAAACCTGCATTGCCTCATTTGTCCTCAGCAATTTTATTCTTCTGCCCCATTTCTTGAACTAGTTCTTTCTACTGGTGGTGACACTTATTTATATATGCAACCATTAAGCAAAAAACAATTATTAATAGCCTATTATTCAATGTCTTGCATGAAAAAGCCTGGCCTCTAATCAACCTCTGCCCTGTAAAACACACATGCGTGTATACACACACACACACACATACACACACGCACATGCACACGCACAAGCACACACATATGTTATATTGGGCCTAGGACATGCACAATTAATAGGTAGCAATACAGCAAATATAGTTCCTTTGTTTCTGAGGAGTTGAAATATTGTCACTCCTTTAACATATAAAATGCAAATGTACCTGCTGTACAATAGCATTATCTATACAGCAAACTTATGTCCATATTTACCACATCCCTGAAGACAATAGGGCAGAGTTATTCTGATTTGTGCATGTTGAACCTGGCTCTGTGTGGTGGCGAGATATAGTCAGTTACTGTTGCTCACCAGGACCTATTATTTAGGGGTATTTCAAGCCTGTTATAGAACCAATGGTAGCTTGAAATACATCCCAATGGGCATATTGACACCATGGGAACTGGCAAACAATATAAACCAGGGCTTTCTCTCCCTTCTGAGAACCAGTTTGTCTATTTATCACTGCTTCTATACTTGGCAAGTGGTAGGCAGGAGAGTTTTCCCATTGTATTATCCTGCCTGTCCACAACTTGGGAGGAGAGTGGCAGGAAGGCAAAGAAATCCATCATTGCGGACTTCATCCAAGATCTCACCTGAAACCATTTTTATTTCAGTAAAAACTTGTGGTTAAGTACTGTTTTACTTTTAGTTGTTTAGTTGTTTTAGTTGTTCAGTTTAGTTTTGTTTTTACCACATTCAAGTGATGCTCAAGGATTACTCCAGGCAGTCTTGGGGGACCATATGGGATGCTGGGAATGGAATCCAGGCCAGCTTCGTGCAAGACAAGCTCCCTACCTGCTGCACTATCTCTCCAGACCCCACCTGTGGTTAAATTTTATAAGTATATAAAGAGATGCCTCACATTCATGGCCGCGCGACCTCTTATTGTTCTAGTTCTCACTCTTGGAGAACCCACCAACCCACAGGCTACCAAGTGTATCCGTCCCACACGGCAGAGTCTGGCAAGCTCCCCGTGGCGTATTCGATATGCCAAAACCATTAACAATGATGGGTCTCATTCCCCTGACCCTGAAGGAGTCTCCAATGTGGCACTTGCTAAAATCTCAGGGCAAGGACGAATGGAGACGTTACTGGTGCCTGCTCGAGGAAACAGATGAACAACAGGATGACAGTGATACAGTGATAAAGAGATTCCGTAAAAATCACATCCTGAGAAACTTGAGGTCACCACTGCTCTCTAGGAGGCAGAAATGAAAGGAGAGAATTCAGAAACCCCTCTTTAAGATTAGAACCCCAAGGCCGGAGTCCAACACATCCTCCTGTTAGTTTCATAAGGAGCCTTGCAGAAGATTTATCTATTCTCTCTCCCTCTCACTTTCTCTCCCGCTCTCTTCCCCCCTCCCTCCCCCTCTCCCTCACTCTCTCTCCCTCTGTCTCCCTTTCTCCCTCTCTTTCCCTCTCCCTCACCCTGTCTTCCTCCCTCCCACCCTTTCTCCCTCCATCTCTCTCTTTCTCCCTCTCTTTCTTTCTCATGCTGGTTGTTGTAGTGACACTTAGGGGCCACACTTGGAAGTATTCAGAGACTACAAAGTGCCAAGGATCTAACCCAGGAGCTTCACACATGCAAGGCGTATGTTCTACCTCTGGTCCCATTCCAGGCCCTCTCTTTTGAGACTACACACACTCATAATCGCAGAGACAAAGAGCTTTTGACCCCTGTGCCCATCTCTGTAATATAGACCAATGCCTAACAGGAATTGGGCACTCAATAGCCATGCTTGCCCATGGGTGGCAGAGTAGGGATCAGTTCCCTGCCAAACACAGATACTTTGAGCAGTACCCACCTCCTACCCCCTGGCTTTCAACCAGCTGAGACAAGCTTGAAATTCAAACTGCTCTCCTGATTCTTTGACCCTTCAGCATTTCCTTTCAGACTCAAATAATATTTAAATACCCTGAAGATGCACTGGCTATATGTTTTAAATGCTAAATGTCTTATTAGACAAAGAGGTGCCATCCAAACTCCTCTAGAATACAGATCTGATCACAGCCTTGTCAGCTGTAGCTGGAGTTTCGCCACACCACAAGAGCATTAGCAACCAGTTATTCAACACATCCCTTTTAATGTCGAGACTCTGGGTTTTTTTCTTTCTCTGATGGCTTGTCAAGCCAGGGAGATAAATAAGGGAGGCTCCCATGCCTCTGGTCTCTTTCACATTAGGTCTGTGATGGGAATCCCTGACTTAAGAGCAGGGTCCAATTGAGAAGCTGTGCTGATAGCACAATAAATAATAGGAAAGCATCAAGCCTGAATTGGTGTGTCATGGTAGACTACCAGGGACTGGGTCATTATTTATAGTCAAGCAGACCCTTGTTTGGATTTCTAGAAAAGGGCATCATGGAGAGAATTAATATTGAAAATGGAAAGAAAGAATTCAGGGGAGGAAGACTGTTTGTCCTTGTTGGGGACATAGAGTCAACAGGTACAAAGTATTTTTAGTAGATGTCTTCAAAATAGGTATCAGTGCCAGAGAACTTGTGTTTTTCCTGTTGCTTTCATCTTGACTTCTGCCAGTGGCTTCTTGGAACTGACATTAGGATAAAGGAATAAAAAATAAGTCCTTATTGAGGCCAGAAAAATAGTATAGCAGATAGTATAGGATGCTGGCCTCACATGCAACTCACCCAGTTTTGGTCTCTGACACCCTATATTGTCCCCTGAATCCTGCCAGGAGTGATCCCTGAGCACTGCCAGATGTGGCCCCCAAATGAAAACAACAAAAAACTTTTCCTGTCCTTTTATTTGGTGTATATATGGGGATAAAAGTTGAGTCTCTTTATGCATTGATTCCTTAAACGATATACAACTTCTCTTCCTATCTCTTATTATTTTCTTTAGTTTAGACTCTATTTAAACCATCTCTGCTTTATTTGGCTACCATTTACATAAATGAGCATCTCCCAGACTTATACCACGAATCTTTTGTTAATCATCAAAGTTCAACTGTGCCCCTTAAAAGCAGCAGAAGGTTGGATTTTATTTACTGATCCATTGCCTTCTTGCTTCTAGAGTTTCTTTTGGAACATCCTGCATGAGTCTAAGGGGAACTCTGTGTAAGTCTTTGTTTTTCTCTTACTGGGTCTCACTCTCAAGGTCTTGCCATTTTGATTACAGTGTGCTTTTGTGAAGTTTATTTGGGGGGAGCCCTTTGAGATGTGGGGGCCAGAGTCTGTGCTCCCTCCTCAGTTTGAGGAGGGTCTTAGTTACTACTTCCCACTGTTAATTCTTCTTTCACTCTCCACTCTTTTCCTGGCACCCATGTGATACAAACGTGCTCTGTTAAGGCTGTCTCATACATTGCTTATGTTTTCTTCATTAAATTTTTTTCTCCTCTTTTTTTTTTTTGATGATTTTGTCTGCCTTGTCCTTAAGGTTACTGGTTTGATTTTTGACTTCTTCCATCTGCTGTTGAGTTCTACATTCCTACATTTGCCCTCTGGAAGTTAATGCCCATCCAAGCGATTTTCTAGCTGGAAGTGCTTTAGCAGTTGAGGCCTGGTTACTAGTCGCTGATACTAGGATGGGAAGGATTAAGCCTGGACTCAGCTAAGCAACTGTCAGTCATCCTGAGCCTGCCTGCTATTGGCTGGGACAAGGCTTATCTCAGGATTGGCAGCTCCCAACTGGAATGTGAGTGGCCACTGAGACTCAGTCTTGACTTAAGCTCCCAGTTCAGTGAGAGAGGGGCTGGTGCATAGGAGGCTCAGGTGCTCTGTGTAGCTTCCCCTCCCCCGCTCCCCTGTGCAGGAGGTGAGCAGCTGAAGCTTGTCCTCAGGCAGCCACGTTCTCCTGTCCTGTCTCTCTTCTGCCTCAGTCACCTGCAATTTCACTCTGAGGTGTCTCATCTCAAGGGAACTCCCGCGTTCAGTGATACTTCCTGCTTGAACTCAGTCAGGACCACCTATAATATAGTTTTTGGTACACACAGAAATTATCTTAATAATGAGAGGACATTAGATGGACTCTGCCTAGCTGGCCACCTTCTTCCATGTCTTGGTACCGTGACAAGATGAAATGATTAATCATGGAATATTAAAAAGTACTGTATTTTCTGCCCCTGTATAAGACTTTCCTTATCAAAACATTCATGAATTAAAAGGAAATTTTATGTTAACCCAAATTTTATGTCTCTGTTTTCTGAAAACTACATCATTCAGTATTTCTGTTCTCCCTTCAACATAATTCCCCCATTAAAAATATACTTAGTTCATTCACTGTATTGAAAGAACTATTCATGATTGGGTTCTGTGCTTACAATGCTTCAACACCAAACCCTTCACCAGAGTGTCCGTTTGCTTCCACTATGGTCTTAGGGTTTCCCCCCCTCTGGACACTTACTCCTATGACCTGCCCTCAGAACACTCAGTTCTATGGGCCAGTTTTCGGGTTCTGTTGCCTTTGGACATTTGTTATTCCCCTACTATTTGCCTTAATGTCTCACATATGAGAGGTTATTTTGTGCCTGTCCCTTTCTTTGTGCCTAGCAGACACTCTCAGCATCTACCCTAAGGGCCCAAAAACTATATTCAAGAAAAAGCATTTGCTATGCTCATTGCAGTCCAAATCACAATAGCCAAAATTTGGAAACAACCCAAGTGTCCACAAACATGAATGGATAAAGAAATTATGGTTCATCCACACAATGGAATACTACTTGACTATAAGTAGACAACACCCTCCCTCCAACACACACACACACACACACACACTTCACACACTTTTAAACTCTGTACAACAACACGTGAGATTTGCAGAGAGTCAGAGATGCAGAGGCCGAGAAGCAAAGGCGTTAAGTCAGCAACACAGAGTCACAGCCAGCACACACCTGACTGGACTGCAGTCCCAGGTTTTGTCTCCAGGCTTCTACCTCCTCGCCTAGCCCCACCTATGCCCTACTTCTACCTGACTTCCTGGCAACACTGAAACTGCCTAGTTAGCCAGGGTCAGAGGTATCCTGAGGAAGAGACCCTCATTACTCCCTCTCATAGTCCTGCCATTTCCGGGAGCATTGGAATCCACATTTGCTCATATCTCAGTCACCCTGGCAGTCCAGGCCTGCTCTGAGGGGTCAGCCCTGAATAGCCATGCAGGGCAACCCCCATGCTGGCAACCTTTTACTTGACTCCTTGTTCAATCCCAGTCTAGCCTCCAAATATGACCCCCCCACTGAGGAGGATGACAAGGAGCAGCATTCACATCAGCCCATTCTTGCTCAGGAAAAGCTTGTACAGTAGGTAGGGCACTTGCCTTGTACCTGGTCAATGCTGTGTTCCATCCCTGGCACTAGATATGGTTCCCTAAACCCAGAAGGAGTGATCCCTGAGCACTGAGCCAAGAGTAATCCCTGAGGCACTTCCGAGTGTGTTCTTACCTCCTCACCTCACCAAAATAAATGTTTATCAAGTCAGTAGAATCTCCCCATTGTATAGAAAGGAAGATGACTCACAGAGGCGATGTTGCTCTCCACGGTCACACAGGCAATAGAGGAGTCACAGCTCAACCCACATGATTGCTTTTAAGTGCCTTAGTTCTCCTGTTCTAAACCAAGTCTCAATGGGGGGCAGCCAGTGCTGTGTCCAGGCAACTCTGCATCTGTGGGTTATGCAGACCACAGACTCTGGTGCCTAAGAGGCTGCAGTGACTCTTTACTCAGACTTGGGCAAGTTCCTTTGGGGTCTTGAGGCCCTCATTTCTTATGGGGAGGGGAAAAAATGCCATACGCCAGGGTTTCTGGGGTGTGGGATGCCAGTGTGATGGTATTAGATCCTTGAGTGAGTTAAAACCAGCAGACAGTTCTATTCAGCCTGTCAGAGGCAGGCAGGGGCTGGCTGCCCGCTTGCTCTAGGGCTGATCCCCAGGAATATCACAGCCAACAGCCATTTCTAAAATCAGGAGGGCGGGGAGGGGGGAAAGAACAGAGAGCTGGAGTCCTACTGACAGAGGACAGGAGGCTGGGGATGTTCCCAGCCATCACTGGGGG
This sequence comes from Sorex fumeus, assembly GCF_029834395.1. Classification (NCBI taxonomy): domain Eukaryota; kingdom Metazoa; phylum Chordata; class Mammalia; order Eulipotyphla; family Soricidae; genus Sorex; species Sorex fumeus. The sequence continues at coordinate 11,587,311 of NW_026606138.1, read as the reverse complement.
CTTAATTATCCAGCCATCCAAGCCCTGGTGACATCTGTGATCCTATCAACCCCAAAATATCCAGGAGACCAGTGCAAGCTTGAGTTATCTCTCCAGGCGTCCAAATTGAACAAGACGCCAGGGGCTCTGGAGTCCTCCAGGGGCCGTTCCTAGCAGGCACCCAGGAAATCACTGGCTCATGAAGAAGCAGCAAGCTGGGGCCTCAAGAAACAGCAAAGCAGGCAAGAAATAGGCAACAAGATCCTGAAAGCTCCTGTGTGACTTGGGGAAGTGACTCTTCCAGTGGGAGTTGGGGAGAAGGAGGTACCTGATCAGTGGAACACAGTGGAAAAGCACCTGCACTCTCAATCCTGCCTCTCTGCAACTCCCATCTCCGGCCCACAGTGCTGAGGTCCCTCACTGGCCAAAACTTAGAGCCCTGGCCCCACCTGCAGTACAGAGCCCATTGTCACAGAGCCACTGTAGCTCCATGGCTCTGTAACTACTACTCAACAAAGCTCAAGATGCAAGGCCAGTCGCGGTGTGGGGCCCTGAGACTTCCTGGCTGCTTCCTTTCCTGAACACCGTCCATTCAGTCCATGAGTGACTGAGCAACAATCAGAAACAGCAAGGAGGACAGAGCAATGAAGGCCAATTACCTACCTGGGAGGTAAGAGGCTGCGAGTTTGATTCCGTGGCCTCACCATACACGTACTCACACACACATACACACACACTCACACATTCTCTCACACACTCTCTCTCTTCCTCTCCCATGCACACATCCCTGCCCAGCTACTACCAGGGGAAGGAGAGGGAATTAATTAATTAATTAATCAATCAAGAATAGAACTCATTTTGTCCTTCCAAAGCTCCTAATTTCATTCACAGAAACAACTGCATAAACAGAAATGTCTCATGTCCTGCATTGAGGGTGGGGTGGCAGCTATGGCCAGGTGATGGGAGAAGTCAGATCCTGTGTGAAGAGGGAGATGTGCTCAGGAGGTTTCTCCAAGGAGGGATTTTGAACTTAGGGGAATCTGATTTTAGGAGGGCATTTGTGTACTTATGGAGGAGAAGCAGAAGGACACCGGGGACAGACACTGCCGAGCAGAAGAGAAGTTCCAGTGGGCACAAGAAGGAGACCTGAGTCCACAGTCATTGTCATGGAGGGATGTGTGGGGATTTGGGCTGGCTCATGCAGGCTTGACACATCCCCAAAGATTGGGATGGGGTAAAGGAAAGGGTCAGATATGGGGCCTCTCCGGGCCTTATGTGTTGATCAAAGACCTAATCTCATTCTTAGCCAGATTCTACAGCTTGGGAATTCTCAAATCCTTCGGGATTCAGTCTCTGGAAGCAGGAAACAAGCTCCGAGCCGGAATTCAGCTTTTGTCAGATTTTAAAACGGATTCACATCCCCCAAGCAAGTCAAGTTAGAGACCAGCCAGAGGCTAGAGATAGCACAGTGGGGAGGGAGCTTGCCTTGCATGTGGCCAATCAGGGTTCAACCTATGGCATCCCCTATGCTGCCCTGAATCTGCCAGGAGAGAGTGACACACAGAGACACAGAGAGACACAGAGACAGAGGGAGCAAGAGAATCCAAGAGTGAGAGGCACAGAAACAGAAAAACAGAGAGACAGAGTAAGCAAGACAGTGAGAGACAGAGAAAGGAAGTCAGAGATACAAGGAAAAAGAGAGGGAGTGAATGAGCAAACAAGAGGGGAGGGAGGGAGGAAGGGAGGGGGGAGAGAGAGAGAGAGAGAGAGAGAGAGAGAGAGAGAGAGAGAGAGAGAGAGAGAGAGAGAAACTGGAGAGTTCTCCAAGACCAAGGGTTTTTTAAACCAAGCTTCCCTTCACAGCGGATCTTAACCACTGGGTTCTCTAATGGAAATGCTGACATAATCTTAATTATGAGAGAGAATTTCTCTCGGATGGGAATGCAGTGACCCAGAAGTCTCCATTTGCAAGTCCTCCTGACCTGTAAGAGCAGATGCCTGGTGAAATATTGCGGGTAATATATTATGCATCTACTTATCCTATGATCCCCATCTGTGGGCTTAGCAAGGCGGTATTTTGAAGAGAGAGAGAGAGAGAAATATCGCCACGCCAAGCCTGAGAACATTCGGCTGGATCAGAGACCCAGGCGCGCTTTCTCCGCTGCAGTGTTTTGCATTTCATATGAAGTGAAATCTATTTCAGGTGCTGCTGAAAATGCAGGAGAAGTACCAGTGACTCGAGTCCTAGGAATTAAACGGGCCTCAGTTCAGAGACACGGAGTGGTCTCACACCAGCTTTTCTGCATATTCATCATTTGCCAATGTGAAGAGGTCCCTGGTACAAAAAGCAGGAGGAGGAGGCCCAGGAGAAGGAGAGCAGGTTCCTGGGGAGGCCTGTTGTCAGAGCAGGTGCTGGTGGCTCACCCTGGCCCCAGGCACACACTGCCTCTCATCTCCTCCCATCTGCCCTCGTCCTAGTCCTCGGGACCTTGACTTCCTACCACCTGGCAGGCTCTTGCTTGCCTTGATGGGCCTGGGGGCTCCAGGCAGAATCCGTTGCACAGAAATCCAGGCTTTTCCTGAGAGTGGGGTGGTGCTCAGATATTTTGCTCGGGGCTAGGATTACTGGGCAGCCCTCCAGCGGGAATGAGAAATAGGCTGACTCCACTTTTTTCTTTTTTTTTGCTTTTTGGGTCACGCCCGGTGATACACCGGGGTTACTCCTGGCTCTGCACTCAGGAATTACCCCTGACGGTGCTCAGGGGGACCATATGGGATGCTGGGAATCGAACCCGGATTGGCCGCGTGCAAGGCAAACTCACTACCCGCTGTGCTATTGTTCCAGTCCCTGATTCCACTTTTTAACAGAAACCACCTCTTCCCGGGAGGTGGCTGCTGAGAGCACCCTGGAACTGGGGGCTGAGGAGGAGGGTGGCAGGGCTGAGTTTCTGTATCCTGTCATCTGAGCAGGGCTGTCCCCACTGTTTCTCCAAGGTGTTTCTGAAGATCGGGGGTATGGATTTGGGCAAACTGGAGTCAGACTGGAATCAGCTCAGCCCAGCATGACTTTTCTCTGTCCTCCCTGTGTCCCCTTCCCAAGAAGCACTGCCCTTAGGAAAGTCTCCTCATGCTGGGGCTTGTCTGAGTCGGGACTCGGTGGACACAGACTGCTCCGTCTTTGTGAGCTTCTTTCCCGTCTTTCAGCTTTGATGTCCTTTGTCCCTTGTGATGCTTGGTGGTGGGCTCTGGACCCCTCTTCTTTGTCTCTGATGTCAGAAACTTTTGTATGGGGGTGTTGAAAGCTAAAAGATATTGAGGCCATGGAGACAATGCATCGATCTCTTCTATGTGAAGAACTAGGGGCTCTTCCAGGTCCCAGAGTTTCACAGGCATTAAGGCACTTACCTTGCATGTGGTGGGTCTCAGTTCAATTCCTGGCACCATGTGGTCCTCAGGCAACAGGTTCTCAGGTTGTGATTCAACTCTTGTGTTGAGTCACTGATTCAGGGGGCTAATAGTCCCTGGGGTTTGAGCCTACTGGGCCTCCACAGAGTTCTGTTTGGAATGCCTCAACCCCCTAAAATTGACATTTAAAAGGTCCCCCTCAAATTGACATTTTATAATTTTGAGATAATCTAAGCAATATTTTCGATATGTAATCTGACATGATTTTTATTTAAAATGTTTGAAATTCATTTTTATTGAGGTAACATGGGCTGGACGATAGCACAGCAGTAGGGCCTTTGCCTTGCACGCAGCCAACATGACCGGCCCGAGTTCGATTCCTCCACCCCTCTCGGAGAGCCCGGCAAGCTACTGAGAGTATCTCGCCCGTACGGCAAACCCTGGCAAGCTCCCCGTGACATATTTGATATGCCAAACACAGTAACAAGTGTCACAATGGAGACGTTACTGGGCCCGCTCGAGCAAATCGATGAACAACGGGAGAACCATGACCGTGATTGAGGTAACATTGGTTTACAAGCATATCTGCATTTATTTGCTTTAGGGATGTCATGTTACCACAATCACACCTATCACCAAAGTGCCAACATCCCTCCAAAACAACTCCCTTGCCTCACGTCTGTCAGTAGTGTGGACAGGGTCTGGGGTTTCTGATGCTGGTGAGAGAGTACAGCCAGTAGGCTTTTTGCTTTGCACACGGCCAACCTGGGTTTGATCCTGGGAACCTGTATGGATTCCTGAGCATTGCCAGGAGTAATTCCTGAGTGCAGATCCAGGAGTAACCCTTGAGCATCACTGGGTGTGGTCCAAAAACAAAACAAAACAACAACAACAACAACAACAAAAAGAATCTGGAACTTTCTTTTCCTCAGACATCGTTGATTCCCTTCGTTTCTTTATATTCCACACGAGTGAGAGTCTCCAGTGTTTTTGTCTCTGATTTATTTCACTTAGCATGACCCTTCCAGTGCCACCCATGCATGGTGTTATCAAAGGCAAAGCCTCAACTATTCCTATGGCTGAATAATCTTCTGTGGTGTAAGGTGTCACAGTTTCTGCAGCCATCATCCGTAGTTAGACACTTGGGCTGTGTCCAGATTTTGGCTACTGAGAAAAGAGCTACAATAAAAACAGGAGTTCGGGCTCTGTAAGTTTGTTTTCATGTTCTTGTGAGAGGCACCTAGGAATGGAATTGCTAGGTGATCTGGTACTTCTATTTGTAATTTTTGGAAAAATCTCCATAATATTTCTCATAGAGTCTGAATCCGTTTACATTCCTAGTGAGTTTCCTTTTCCCCCCCATGCTCCACCTGCCAATACTTGCTCTTTCTGGCCCTTTGGAGGTGGAGGTATCAAACCCAGCAGTGCTGCAGGGCTACTCCAGGCTCAGTGCTCAGGGAGCAATGCAGCCTCCTCAGGCCAGGCCTGAGCTCCGCTGGGCTCCATCCAGCCCTTCCCACTCTCCCCCCATTGCTGACCTTTCTGTAGGCCTTCCCCATGGGGGCGAGGTCACACTCACAATCGTTCTGATAAGCAGTGACACTGAGCAATCTTTATGTGCCGGTTGACCAACCATCTGCCTGCCAGCCTTGGTGAAGAGACTGTTGACCTTTTGATGAGGTTTCCTGTCTTCTTGTGGTTGAGTGCGGGGAGAGCTGTGTGTAGCTGCACACAACCCTGTTCAATGCCTCCAGACCGTGTGCATGTGTGTGCCAGGGATGTAGCCGACAGCGCATGCGTGCAGCATACAGGCCTGACTGCTGACTCGTCCAGGCCCGCCAGGACACATAGGCAGAAGGTGGGACTGCAATGTCCCCCGCCAGCACCACTACCCACAGAACCTGGGGGACACACTCTCCAGGGACAGGGCAGCTCCAGAACATCTGCTGGAAGGATACAGCTTTGGGAAGCCCCGGGGCTAAGGGCGTGTCTTACCCCTGTCCACAGGTCCCGCCACCAACCCCTCCCCCCTCCGCCCCCACTTCAGTGGCTCCATCGTTCTGATGTGGGGGAACAGTTTCTATTTTGTCTCCGGCTGTTCACGATCAACCACGGTTCAGTGAGGGTAGTGGACTCAGTGCCTGAGGCCCTGGCCGAGGGCCAGCTGGAGTGGGATAAGGAAGGTCTGTGTCCCGTTTCCTGAGCGCCCCAAGCCCAATGTGTGCTGATCAATGCTCCCCTCAAATCACCCCAAACCCCAGTACGAAGCAAACGCACTGTTCTCTAATGGAGTTCATTCCTCCAGAGCAGATTTGAGATCACTGTAGTGTGTGTGAAGCCTTGTGGGGGTGAGGGGAGGGAGAGAGAGGGGGAGAGAATGAGAGGGATAGAGGGAGAGGGAAGGAGGGAGAGAGGAAGAGAGAGAGGGAGAGAGAGAGGGAGAGAGAGGGAAAGAGGGAGAGAGAGGGAGAGAGGAGGGAAAGACGGAGGGAGAGGAAGAGAGAGGGAGAGAGAGGAAAGGAGAGAGAGAGGAAGAGAGATAGAGGGAGAGGGAGAGAGAGAGGGGAGAGAGAGGGAGAGAGGGAGGGAAAGAGGGAGGGAGAGAGGGAGGGAGGAAAAGAGAGAGGGAGAGAGAGGGAGGGAGAAAGGGAGAGAGAGAAAAAGAGAGAGGGAGAGAGGGAAAGAGGGAGAGAGAGAGAGAAGGAGGGAGAGACGGAGGGAGAGAGGGAGGGAGAGACAGAGGGAGAGGAAGAGAGAGGGAGAGAGAGGAAGGGAGAGAGAGGGAGAGTGGGGGAGAGATAGAGAGAGAGAGAGAAAGGGAGAGAGAGGGAGAGAGAGGGAGAGAGAAAGGGAGAAAGGGAGAGGGAGAGGAAGAGAGAAAGGGGGAGAGAGGGAGAGAGGGAGGGAGAGAGGGAGACAGAGAGGGAGAGAGAGGGAGAAAGAGGGAGAGGCCTGCAGCTGAGCAGCAGCATCAGGGTTTGATAATTAGGAAATAAGGTGTCATTTCTGAGCATTATTGCACCTTTGAACAACAATATCAAACTGAGGATGGCATATTTGATACCCAATTGATTCCGGATTTCAAGTCAACTGCAGCAAAATAATGAGCTGCCTGTGTGGAGCTGTGGAGATCCAATTCTGAGGCCTGGAGGGAAGGCGGGGAAGGAACTGCGGGCGCTGAGCCACCAAGGCCTCTGAAACACGCAGCCCACCCCACGGCAGGCCACCCCAGTGCCCACCCCGCCTGCCACAGGGACACTGACCAAGGGCCTGTGTGACCTCAGGCTCTGCTGCGACTCTCGTCGTCCTGTTCATGGCAGATGCCCCTGTGGCACTCCCATCTCTCCCACCCAGGCCTGGTCCACAGCATCTGGGAAAGAGCACATAGAGGATGGTTTCACCCCGCCCCCACACGTGTGCACACACAAAGACACACACACAAAGACACACGCACACACACACAGGCGCACAGAGACATGCACACAGACACAAACAGCTATACACAGAGACACACAAAGAACAAAGATACACAGAGGCACATACAAAACAGAGACACACGCAGAACACACACACACACACACACACACACACACACACACACATGCTTCACCACCACTCCTGAGCGTCCCCCACAGCCCAGCCTGACTGGGGCCCATGAGACAAAGGTGATGATATGTGGTGGACAGCAGGGCACCAGCATGGTGCTGACCATGTCCTCCAGATGCCACAATGCCTCTGAGATGCCTGTGGGGAAGCTGGTCCTCGGGCACTGCTGGTGAGGGGCCCCCTGCCCAGGGCAGCCCTGGTTCTGGGGCCGTGATGGTCAGAAAGTGTTTCTTTATCCTTACTGACTATTCGCTGCCTCTGTCTCACCCCCACAGCAGTTCATCAGTGCTGGAGCGCCTTGAGCCTTCCCAGGTCACAGCTGGTGTGGGAGCGGGGTGGGGACTCTGGCTCTGTGGACAGACACCCCCAAGCACAGCAAGTGGGAGTTCAGGGGCAGACAACCCAGACCCCACCTCCATGAGGCTGGGCCACACCCCTTCTTGCTGCCTCCCCCTTCTGCCTCCCTCCCCACCTGCCCCCAGCCCTTGGTATGTCCCCAAACACACATTCCCAGTCGAGGCGTCAGAGGCATCACCGGAGTCTGATCCCGGGCCCAGCTGAAACAACGCTTGATGTCAGCTCTTTCCCTGAGTCACAGCCCCCTGCTGTCCCTTATTAGTCCTTGAGTGATGCTGATCCTACACCTGGAATCCTAGCCCCATTCTGCTCTCCCTGAGGGCCTGTGGGATGCGGCTCTTGGAGTGGGCAGGGGCCCAGCAAACCCACCCAGCAGCGAGGACACTGCCCACTGCACAGCCAGTCGCCAGTCACCTCCTATTCTCCAGTCTGGGCTTTCCTCCTCCTCCTCCTCCTCCTCCTCCTCCTCCTCCTCCTCCTCCTCCTCCTCCTCCTCCTCCTCCTCCTCCTCCTCCTCCTCCTCCTCTCCTTCTCCTCCTCTTCCATCTCCTCCCTCTTCTGCTCCCCCTTCTTCCTCCTCCTTCACCTCATCCTGCTCTTCCTTCTTCTCCTTATTTTGTATTGAATCACCATGAGATACAGAGTTACAGAGTTTCTTGTTCAAGATTGGGTTTCAGTTCCAACACCTATCCCTTCCTCCAGGCGTCTTTTTCCAAACGTTTGGGATCCCATTTGTGAGGACAGGCTCATCGTGACTGTCTCACTGACCAGCCCATATACACATCTGACACAGCACACATGTCCAAGCACAGCACACAGGACATGGACAAGATTCTGAGTGGCAAAGGCTCAGGTGAACCTCGGAGTGTGGCCTTCAGCACTTCCTGCCGCATCCTCTCCTCTGCCCTCCTCTGCCTCCAGCTCCAGGAGAGGCTCCTCATCTCTTGGCTCCCGTTGTCCACACACTCCCCCGGGAGCCCCCAGGCAGCCTGGCTGAGGGGCTGGTGAGCAAGTCAGTGGTGTTTTTGTGCAGGGCCAGAACTGTAGCTTCTGCAGGTAATGCCTCGGACCCAGCAACTCCACAGCCGCAAGCCGGAGCCTCGGCAGACGGCGGCTGACAAAGGGCATGGCCAGGCTCCAAGGAAACTTTATTTATGGACACTAAGATTTGAATTTCAGATCGTTTCCACATTGGCAAAATATAAATCCTTTCTTGTTCATCTCCTACACACACACACACATACACACACACACACACACACACAACCACACACACATACACACAGATCATTTAAAATATTCATTTTTAGCTCGCACAACTGACAAAACAGCTGGGGGACCCGATTCAGCCGTAGCCCTGCTGGAAAGTTGGAAACGCCAGCTTCTTCGCGGCCCAGAGGAGGGCCTGGACCCAGCACTCACCCTCTGCCTCCGCTCCTGAAGGGTCTCTGAGGTTGCTGAGACACAGCCCGGGCAGAAGGAGTTGCCTTGCGTGTGGCTAACCCCGGTTCATTCCAGGTTCCTACATATCTGACCCCTGAGCACAGAGCTAGGAGTAAGCTCTGAGCACTGCCAGTGTGAGCCCCAAACAAACCAAACTACAAAACAGCAACAAAAAGTACCTGGAGGGGAACTGGAGGCTGAGGGTGGGGGTACTTGTGCTTAGGTTCCTCACACCCATGTCCCCCAGACAGAACACTCCATCCCCCCAGTCCTCAGTTCTCAGGACTCAGGCTCCCCCTTATCGGTTCCCTAAGAACCTGGATGGTGACCTGTGTCCAGGAGATCTCTGCACGTGGCCCTGGCCGACCACAGTGCCCACCAGTGCCTGGAGCAGCTGCAGGAGCACTTGGGCCGAGTCCCCTCTCCCACCCCCCAGCATGCCAGGCCTCAGCCTCTCCAGGCGAGACCCTTTCTCCTGGAGATGGAGGTTTTTAGTGTGGTCGGGGACCATGGATGCCCCCAGCCTGTCTCCACAGTCCCTGCCCCGGTCCCTGTGGCACCCGACTGCATCAGGTACCATTCTAGGCATCCTGGACTCTCCACCCACTGCTCCACCCTCCTGCTTGCCCTCAGCTGTTTGCACCTGGTGATGCCCATATTTCTGTTCTGCCCGGCCAAGCTAGCATGCCCAGATGTGGAGTGGAACACGCCTCCGTGTCTCCGGGAAGGGAGCAGCTCTGGAATGGAAGCAGATTCCCCTTGGAGAAACAGCGCCACATGGAGTCTGCCAAAACTCTGAGGGTACAGACCAGCACCTGCAGAGTGGAAGGACCGATGTTCTGTTCACAGACTTGCAGAGGGGAAGCGTTACCTAGGTTCCCAGACACTGCCTGTGCTGTGAGGACCCCAGGATGAACTCTGACTGCCAGCTCGCCCCACACTTTGGCCTGCTGCGACACGTCACACTCAGCTATCTGCACTGGTCCCAACTCACAGCTTCTGCCTCTTCCTTTGGGAGACTGTCATCTGCCATCCATCTCCACCTTCCACCACTGGGGTCCTTGGAGATCACAAAGACAACTCAGTGGCACCTCCTATCCAGGGACCACAGTACTGGAGCAGGATTGGGGGAGGAAGGTCACGCCCATCCTCACCCCTTTGGGTGATGCCACCCATCCCATCCTCATCAGCATCTCCTCCGTCCTGGACAAATTCTGAGTCCCAGGCCATGGTTTTCTGGGGTTCTTGTCTTCTCCTACCCCAAATAGATTCCTTCTGGTCCCAATTACCAGCTTTCCTCTTGCTTTCTCTCACTTTGGAGATGAAATTGTCAGCAAGGCAAGACGCTATCTGTTTTTAGCTGCCGGCGCCTTGGCTGACGCACAGATGGCTGGAGTCTTCTCGCACTCCTGGATCTCGCCTGCCTGCAGGCTTTGTCTGGGGCCTTCAGAAAGGCCTCTCAGCACACTCCCCTGTGGGACTTCTGACCCCCCGCCCACTAGACAGCTCCACCTGGAGTTGGGATTTCCACTCCAGGAAAACGGGCCCTACCCCTTCCTTTTCCACCTGGATATCAGTTCAGCAGTCACAAGTATCACTCCACACGAACACATTGTTGCTGAGACCCCGCAGAGTGGAAGGATCGCTGCTTTGTTCTCAGACTTACGGAAGGGGATGTTCCCTGGTGTTCCAGCTTGCCGCCTGTGCTGCGAGGACTCAGGGCTAGAGGGGTTTAGAGGGCCAGCAAACCCCAGGAGCCCAGCCTCCCTAAAGCTCAAGAGCTTTGAGCATCTTCAGTGACAACAAATCTACTTTCTTCCATCCTTTGTGGTCTATTCCATCTTTTTTTTTTTTAAGTGTATCTAGGGTGGGGCAACCCTGGAAGGCTGGCTGAGGTCAGACAGAGGGTGTCCAGCACAGTAATGGTCTTGTTAGGCTTTCCAAAATCTGTTTTTTCCAACCCAAAGATGAATGGAGAAGGTAAGAAAGGGATGAAGGACTTTCTATACGATCTTCCCTCATCACAGAGTCTTGCCAGGCATCTACTTGGCAACATCTATGAGATTTATGCTTCTCCTGTGAGACATCCTTTTCACCTTGTCACTCAATCCCTATTTACTGGTATCTCTGAAGTCCTCCCAATTTTTTCTGGCCCTCAGTACCACTCATTTAAATATAAGAACAAATACAAGTGAAGAATTTAGCAAGGATGGTATCATACAATAAAGTTTAAGGAAGAGAGATAGAACGGAAATGAATGAAAAGACTTTACCAAATCAAAATTTAAACCTGATTTGAAATGTAAAGAGGATGCATTTCAAAATGGAATATAAAGTTCAAAGTGTTTGTCTCTTTTTCACTAAAAATCTGTAATACAGCTACCAGAAAAGCACAGCACTTTATAGGTAAACTAGGTAGAAGATGGAAGGGAAAATTTAAATGACCAATAAACAAATGTTCAGATTCATAATGAAAAGGATATAAGTGAAATGCATATTAAAAAAATATTACGGTCAATATTTTCTTTGAATAGCGTGATACCCATTCAAAGTGGGGAGAAATGGAGTTGAAAGTAGAAGCTGGTAATCTTCTTTCAAAGACTAAATTTTGAAGTATTTACCAAAATCAAATTACAGATGAGTTCTGGTTCTAAACACTCACTTCTAAGAATGTATTCAATGTAAAGATTTGTGCACATATGGAAAGGTAAGTAAAATCATGTTTAATGAGGCATTCTAATAGCAAAATGATGATAACGTTAGCCGAGACAAGTAAATTGCTAATAAATGAGAGGTGGAAATATGATGCCGCATTCATACTCTCCAACGCTATGCATGCAAAGCGCAAAGAACCAAGGTGAGGCTCATTCATCTGGAAAGGGTGTCTGTGCGCTGGGACCACTTGCAAAGAGCCGCTGGCTTGGTCTTAGGTACCTGTGCTTGTCACTGATGCTGTCAAAAACATGCACAGCTCAGTCTGTGCCTGACATGGCGAGATGGGCTGGTGCAGGGAAAAGCAGGGAACTCTCCACTTCAACCTCAGGAGATCAGATCCAACACTCCAACATAGTGCTGAGATTAATTTCGCTTTCTGCGGTTTATTTCTATTTTTCAAATAAGTATCCCTCAAAACTACCTCAATCATAGCACCTAGTACAATTCCAGCGCTCAACAACAGCCATCACTGTGGCTCTTACAGGTGCTCTGCCTATTGGCTTTACTTGGTAACATCCTTGGGGCTAACCATGGTTTTCCAAATGATCCTCCTCATCCTGAGAAGCAAACCCAAAGACCTAATCCCGAAGACCGGAGGCTTTGATTTAACTGGAGACAACTGTTGGGGCTGACGTCTCTTCATGCCCCATGAGCCATGCCCATTAGAATAAAACTAGCCTGCGACCCCATAATGAGGCTGGGCCAGCAGCAGTCCTCAGCAACCAATGTCCCACCTCTCAGACCCTTGCTTCTGGGGTCTCGAAGCCACTCAGGCAATCAATTCAGTTCATTCACTCAAAAGGCCTGGTGCTTTCATTCCACACACACACACTCACACACACACACACCACACTCTCTCTCTCTCTCTCTCTCTCTCTCTCTCTCTCTCTCTCTCTCTCACACACACACACACACACACACACACACACACACACACACTTTGCCATCTGTCATCTATCCAGGACTTTTTTTCAGGTCAGCCACAAAGAAAATAAATTTCAGCAAATATTTGCTCTCACGTTGGCTGACTTTGCTCATAGAATATAGTTCATTATCTGATCTTACCTAAAACGCCGCGTTTCCACCCTTTAAAGTGTTTTAAATTTAGTTTTCAGCACAGCTAATGTATGTGCATGACCCAAACCTCAACTAAACACAAAAGAGCATGCAGAGAAGAGGGTCGTTGTCTCAGAAGGAGTGACACGTGGCATGAACTAAAGACACATGTTTGGGTTTTATTAAGGTTGCAGCCTGGACAGTCTCGTCAAGACCCCTTTGGTGTGCTTCAAGTTGCCTGAAAGTGGGGGATGTGGAGGTGTGGGGTGGGGCTTGTCTGCACTCAGGGCAGAAGAGAGTTCAAAGGGCCTAGCATGCTTCAATCCCTGGAGTCACATAGTTCCTCACCCCTCCACCACCAGCAGCAAAATAGAAGAGGAAGAAAAGTAGAAGAGGTGGAGTCTGGCTTCTCTCTGGCTTCTCTGGTCAGACAGTGGATCACTATGTAAATTAAACCAGGGGGCAGCTGAATTCCAATAGGCTCAATTACATGCAGATCAGGTGAAAGTTGGCCTGTGATTGGCTGTGTGTCAATTCGGGGAGGTCTGTAGTGGGCCAATATTGCGCCCCTTCTCCTCCTTTGAGGATCTGGGTCTTGTCTGCCCATAACCTCACACTTTTACCCTCACAATCAATCACAATCACAACCATCCTGTTATTAGTCGATTGCCTCAAGCAGGCCCCAGTAACGTCTCCTTCGTCCTAGCCCTGAGATTTTTTAAACAGTACCATATTCAAGGCTCTTTCAGAGTTAGGAGAATGAGACCCTTCATTGTTACTGGTATTTGGCATATTGGGTACGCCACGGGGAGTTTGCTAGACTCTGCCGTGTGGGCAGGTTACATTCGGTAGCCTGGCAGTTTGTCCAAAGTAGGAATGAGATGATAAGATGTCATAATAAGATGTTGCGCGGCCGTGAATGCGGCTGCGCGGTTCCGGGAGCTGAGTTTTATAGTCTCTGAGTCTTGGCCGTTGATGGGATTACATGGCGCCAGGGGGCCAGTTGGTGGGTGTGACCCCTGCCTACTGGGATTTGGAGGATCTGAGTGGAGGATGCTCAGCCCCGATCCGAGTAGGCCTGGAGATCTCAGCCCTGGGACCCGTGTGGCTTTGTCCCTCTGCCAGTACCTTCATTTGTGCGGAGAGTGGTCTCAGCATGGTGGTGGCTGGTTCTGGAGGTCTTCGGCTGCCGGAGCCCTGGTCGGGGTGGGGAGGAAAACTCAACCAGCTCTCCTCCAAGGGGCCCTGGCGAGGACAGCCAGGCACGGGGGCGGGAGACTCTGCACTGTTCTCTTCCGGGAGCTGGGTACTTTTACCCTCAGCCTCATATAAATTCCCTTTCCTGGCTCTCTGACCACCTCAACTTTCTCCTCCAACCACCAACATCTAGGCTTCCAGACACCACCTCAAGACAGCCACCGGTGACTCAGTTGGTGTCCAGGAGGCAGGTCAGGTGGGATTCTGCTGACCGTGGAGGCATTTGCAGGCCAACTTGAGCAACGAGTCTAGGGGGAGAAGCTGCGTCTTCTCCTGCCTCTCTAAATTCAGGGGTTTGAGCCCCATCCTCGTCACGGCTGTAGCCTAGAAACACCCCATTCCTGCAGGCAAGTGCTGGGCAGACAAAGGGCTGAGCAGGACTTTCTTCCAGAACTGCCCGGTCAGGCTCTGGTGTGTTGCTGAAAGGGTCTTTGCAGATTGAAGGCTTTGCTTTGTTCTTGCTCTTGTTTAATATTCATCTAGTGCCTATAAGGTGTTGGATGACATTGAGAGTGCCGTGGGGCTGGGAAGTCGCACTGAGCTCAGAACTGGCCAGGTGCCTCCAGTTCTCTCGCTGGCCAAGCTCTGGTTCCTCTGTTTATCCAGAAGAATAACCTCAGAAAACAGCAAGGAGGGCTCTGGGGCAGAAGGCTGCAAGAAGGCTCCTGAGAAGGAGCCCGAATCTCTGCCTTGTACCCCCTTTGGGTGAAAGAGGCTTCGGAGTGGGAGTCTGCGAACCCGTCCCCACTGCACGCTGGACAGGACCCTAAAGATGACAGAGCAAAGGACAAAATTGCAAAGGCAGAGCTGGGAGGAAACGGGATCAGCACCCGTCTCCCTTGGGTGGCCTGTGTATTACAGCCTGACCTGGTGCGTCACCTTCAGAAACTACGTGTGCTTGCAGTCCCCAGTGTGTGCGACCCCTTGCCCTGCCGAGTGTGCTTGGAGACTGACCCGGGGAGAGACCACAGGTTTCTGCCACCCGTGGCCAGATGAACGGCGGCGCTGCAGCCACGCAGCCACGGGGCCTGGGCCTCGGCTCTGGTCCTCCGGCTCTATCCAGCGCTGCAGAACGCGGGGTGAGGGTGGAGGGGAGCAGGAACCCAACCCTTCATCCCCTCACCCTGCGGTGAACATATGCGGCCTCCCGGCAATTGTGGCTCTGGGTCTGCCCGAGTCCCACGCTCCCTCACGTTTCCCCCAGCACAGCCCCCAGGCCAGAAGCCTGGTCCCAGGTAGAAACAGTCTGTGCACGCCCCCCCAACCCCCGCCCCGCAGCTAAACAACAAAGAACAAGGGACTGCGGGGCCAGCTCTAAAGCAGAACTCCTGGGGATCAGGAGCAAGGGCGGGGAGGGCTTCCAGGACGCAGTCAGCGCCTGTCTTTAGGGGTGCAATTGATGGACGCTTTCCCGCTGAAACTCCCTGTGCCCCTCTCAAGAAGCCTCCCGGTCCTCTTCTCCTCACTGGCACCCCGGTGGCCGGGGTCCTGCCGCTCAGCTACGCCACCCAGCAAACTCCCCTTGCTACCGCGGCTCCGGCTGGGAGCAGCGCCGAGCGCGCCGTCCGGGGATTGAACCGCTGAGGTCGTCGCGCCACCCCGTGGCTGCCGGGAGAACTGCACCCTTTCCCCGCCCTCGAGCCGGGCCCAGAACAATGAATGAGGTCTGAGGCCCGGCCGGCGGCTACTCCCGCCGCCCACTGTCTTATAGGCCCAGCCGCTCCGGAAAGGCTCCAGGGTAGTCCTCGCCTGGGTGGAGGCTGCCCGTTTTCATGCCAACGTTCCCCTGACAGCAGGCCCCCGAATGTGTGCCTGTTCGGAGCCTTGGTCCTGCAGCCCAGCAGCGGCCTGCGGGGTCCGTGCAGCCCGTCCCCAGCCCCCAGCCCCAGTGCCCGCCGGCCTGTGCTGCGGGAGCAAGCGGCGCTGTGTCCCGGGCCCTCGGTGCATCCCGCGCTGGGGCGGCCTCCGGGGCAGGGGCGCGAGGCGAGCAGCGCACAGCCGGGCCGGGAAGGCGCCCCGAGGTGGTCTGGGAGCCTCGGGCTGCCCGTGGTGCCAGGGGATCCCCAGCCGTGCGTGCCGGGCTCTGAGGCTGCAGGTGTAAGTCCTGCGGTGCCTGGCGGCCGATGCAGCAGAGGCAGGACCAGGAGCAACAGCGCAGCCTTTTGGAAGGGGACATGAAGGGGCCCGGCCCGGAGCGCCAGGACCCCCCCGCCCCCGGCCGGTTCTGCAGCGACTTGATGCTAGAGTCGGTTCCGTGCCAAGGCTGCTTGCTCGACATGCAGGGAAGGACAGGCCCGGGCAGCAGAGGCGTGGCCAGGCGGGGGCTAGCCGCGCTCCCGACGGCCTGCAGCTCTGCCCTCAAACACTGCCCGGGATTGTCCCGGTGCGCGAGCACGGGGCTTGGAGTCCAGGAAGCACAGTCCGCAGAGCCCCACCGTCCCCTACTTGGGTCAAAGGGATCCCAAGATGGGACGGAGAAGCCCGGTGTCCGCATGAAGGACTCTCCGTCCTGGGCACCGGGGCACCGAGGGCAGCTCGAGAGAGAGAGCGAGAGCGAGCCCTGGACCCTGGCGGGACCAGAGCCCTCCAGGTCCCGGGGCTGAACCCCGCTGTGCCCGGGGAGGGGGGATGCGGACAGACACCGGAGCCCCCGTAACTGGTGCCTGGGCGCCCTCTCGTGGGCCGCGAGGACAGGCCAACCTGCAACGATGCGAGAGAGAAGCTGGAATTCCCCAATCGCCTGCTCAGAACCAGCCAGCACACATCTGCGCGCACGTGCGCTGGCGGTGAGAGGGGTCTCGAGTTCCCCCGCCTCCTCCCCACTCCCACATTCAGTCCAGGCTTCGCCCCACTGTTCATAATAAGTCACAGAAATCTTGGAAACGTTTCCAAACAGCAGCTGCGACCACCTCCAAGAAAAACAGTGAAGCTGGGATTTAAGGAGCTTTCTGTCTTGACGGGTTTAGCATCTGATTCGGGACAGGTTAAGTCAGATCCAGGCGCGGCCCTTCCAAATTGGAGGTTTGAAAACTGAGACAAGCCGCGGATGATCTTTTTGCAAATGCATCAGTTCGTCTGCAGAGTTTGGGTCCTTACATGAGTCTCTTTGGAGTATGAAATCCGCGGTGCAGGCCACACACGTTTGCATGAACTCGGCTCCAGCAACTCAGAGCACACGTGTCCTGTCCTGCTTACTGAGGAAGGCTTCAGATTGTATTTTCGCACCAGTGAAAAACAGTTGGGAAAATGGAATTACCTAAAGTCTGCACTAGAGTGATTTGTATATACAATGTGACTTTTGCAGTTGATTTCTTGCCTGGTTTTAGATACTGAGGAAACCTATAAAATGCCCTAACAATATTTTCATTTTAGCACAGCAGGTAGGGCGTTTGCCTTGCACGCCGCCGACCCGGGTGCGATTCCTCCGCCCCTCTTGGAGAGGCTGACAAGCTACCGAGAGTATCCCACCCACACCGCAGAGCCTGGCAAGCTCCCCGTGGTGTATTCGATATGCCAAAAGCAGTAACAAGTCTCACAATGGAGACGTTACTGGTGCCCGCTTGAGCAAATCGATGAACAACGGGAGGACAGTGCTACAGTGCTATAGATATTGATATAGGATATTGGGTCAAAATTATTCAAATCAAAGACCACTGAGATTGCATTATTAGGATCTTACATTTGGTCTTGCTCACCACGCCAGACACTCCCTACCAAAATGATGACATTTGGTCTTCCCAATAGTCCCTCCAGAGAGCAGGTGTTCCCGTCTGGGTGTTGGGGTTAGGGGACCTATGGCTGTGTCAGGAACCACACCTGCCTGCTGGAGACACTGAACTTCCCAGCCTGCTCTGGGCACCTCTCATTTCTCTGTGTCCGCCTTCACTGCTGGCTGTGATACCCCCCAGTTTACGCCCTGGAACCAGGGAGGCTGATTGAAAGGAAGGAAATTTCAAATAGGAAAGGCCAAACCAAAGTAAATGCTTGACAGGAAAGAATGCATAAATGCAGAAACATTTGGCTCAAGCTATTCATTTCTTTAGGAAAATATGACCCTACATGGTGTCTCCAATCCAGTCCATGTGAATTCACTCAGGACCCGAGGTCAAAGCCAAACTGCACAGGAGAGCTTGCAGCTCCTGGGAAGAGTCACCAGGAGCACAGCTTTGGAATCATAGAGTTGAAGATATGATTAGTGGGGCCAAGAGAGTTCAGGCAGGGCGAAGGGTGCTGGCATCGCACATGGCAGACCTGGGTTCTATATCCGGTATATTATACTGTCCCCTGAGCCCCCCCCAGAGGTGACTCCTGAGTGCAGAATGGGTAGTAAGCCCTGGGCACCACTAGGTATGGCCCCAGCCCCCTCCCCCACAAAAACCGAAATAAAATAAAACTGAAAATATGAACAGATGCTCTCTGCAAAAAAGACTTCTGCTCTTTGGAGCACTTACCAAAATATTATAAATAATGTAAAAAATAACAAAATGATTAATTAATCCTAAACATCACCTTTCCTAAAAACAACCGCCTCTGGTGCAAGAACCTGGCTGCTTAGTCTGGACAGAATTTAGTTAGCATTTATAAGCTGTCAGTGTGAATACCTTTTCAAGAGACACACATATGATGATTGTAATTCAAGAAGCCAATTCAGCGTTTATAAAAGGTAACTAAATCCGTCAGCATGCCCGTCATTTTCTTCTTGCATTAATAAGACTGTGCATCCTAATTCAATTCCAAAGTGTACGATTCAAGTGTGTTTAGATTAATAATAATTATGCACATATTAATATATAAGTTTACTCTATTCCCAGAGAATGGAAATTGGGAAACTTGGCTTTCCAAACTTCATGAGCAATGACAGTGATAAAGTTTTAGCGGTTAGACCTGATTGTTTCTTCCTCATTTTGTACCTCCTTAGGGGAAATGAGCAGATGAGCAGGAACCTGGTGGGCCAGTGGCAGAAGTTCATGAAATGTTTATTCTTTTTTTTTTCTTTTTTAATTGAATTGCAGTGAGATACACAGTTACAAATTTTTCATGATTGGGTTTCAGTCACACAATGTTCTAACACCTGTCCCTTCAACAGTGTACATTTCCCACCACCAATGTCCCCAGTTTCCCTACTGCCACCCCAACTCTGCAGCACTTCTTTCTAATCTTTCTCCCTCCTCTGCCTCTCTTTCTCTCCTCTCTCCCTCCCTCCCTCCCCCTCTCACCTCTTGGCAATATGGTTAGTAATACAGGTACTGAAAGATTATCATGTTTGTCCCTTTACTTACATTCAGCACTCAGTTCTTGTCCAGAGTGATCATTTCTGTCATTGTCCTAGTGGTCCCTCCTCTATCCTAAATGCCCTCCCATCACCACCACCACGACCACCACATATGGCAAACTTCCAACCATGGATTAGTTCTCCTGGTCCTTGTTTCTACTGACCTTGGGTATCAGTCTCATAATGTGTTTTTTCATATCCCAGAAACGAGTGCAATCATCTATGTCTGTCCCTCTCTCTTCCTCTGACTCATGTCACTCAGCATGAAACTCTCCATGTTCATCCATTTATAAGCAAATTTCATTACTCTATTTTCCTGGTGGCTGCATAGTATTCCATTGTGTAGATGTACCATAGTCATCTTTTCTCTGGCACTTGGGTTGTTTTCATATTCTGCCTATTATGAATAGTGCTGCAATGAACATAGAAATGCAGATGGCATTTCAACTGTGTTTTGGGGGCCCCTATGGTATATCGCCAGAATTGGTATTGCTGGGTCATATAAAAGTTCTAGTTTTTTGAGGAATGCCCATACTGTTTTCTAAAAAGGCTGGACCAATTTGCATTCCCACCCACAATGAACGAAAATGTTTCTTTAACTCACTCACACTGACAACTTCGGGGCTGCAAATATGGTGCCTAGAAAAGTTCCTAAGTTTCACTAGGGACAAACGCAACACTCATTAAAACCTCCAAGATCAGGCCAGAAAGAAAGTACAGTGGAAAGGAACTTGCCTTGCATGGAGCCCAGTTCGATCATAACATTACAAAGGGTTCCCTGGAGCCCACCAGGAGTGACGGCAGAGCACAGAGCCAGGGATAACTCTGAGCACTCCCAGGTGTGACACCAAACTAAAACAAAACTAGAAACCTAAACAAAATTTAAAAAAAAAACCTTCAAGATTATTGCCAACTGGGCTTTTTCACTGAATGTCCAAACAGGGCACCCATTAACAGTGTAGATGGGCTTCCAGAATCACCAACTCAATTCCTATCAGAGTCAGACCTAGGTAGCATAGACCCCCACCCAGGCCTCCCACTGCCAACCTGGGGATGCTCTCTGACTTCCTTTTAGCTGACACCGTGGGGTGCCCAAGGCACCAGATACCCAAATCTTCCAATCACACATGATGAGTGGTCTGCTTGCAGAAGTCACCTTTTTAAGGAAGGAGGACCCCCACCAAGCATCTCTGTGGTCCTGGCTCAGGTGGGTTGAGTGTGCCATCCCCTCAGCTGCTGAAGCCTTCAGAGAATGGCAGAGAAATCAGAGAACCAGGGGAACCAGGGGTGGAAAAGCACTTGATTTCATTTGAATGCGAAACCAAATGCAGGTTAAAAAAAAGTAGAGGCTTTGTCCCAGCAGGACCTGTATGGCAGTTTCCTACTAGAGGGAACCTGCCCTGAGAATCTCAGCCGCATCAGTAGGAGCAAAGGCCCTGGTGGAAGAGGGTATTCTCTGTTGCAGGGTTCCCAGATCTTAGCAGGAGAGACAGCAGCGCCTCCAGAGCACCTGGGAGCCCCAGATCATCTTTCCCCAGGAGGCTGCTTTGTTCCTGTTTGGTTTGCTTTGGGGGCCACAACTAGCAGTGCTCAGGGCTTACTCTAGGCTCTGCACTCAGAAATCACTCTGGCATACCTGAGATGCCATAAAGGGTGCCAAGGATTGAACTGGGTCAGACACACACAAGGCAAGCCCCTTACCCTTTGTACTATAAATTTGACCAATTCTCATCTTATCCAGTTCTCATTTTATCTTTTTTCCAACAATGTTGACTCAAAAGTCAATGTTTCTAGAAGCAACAAACCAAGTGCCTAAAGTATGGCCTCCTATTTCACTGCATTAGCCCCCAAGACCTGTTTGTTTCAAATCTCTGGGTGGTGCCAAGAGGCAGACCCTCCTCTCCACTGTGCTCCCCTTAGGGCCAAGCAGGACAGGAACCGCCTCTTGGACTTCAATGCCAAAGAAGCTCCGAACTAGGTTCCCATCAGCCAGGGCCGGGTCAGGACACATTTTCTTATCCAGAAAGCCTCATAGATGGAGTTGCTGAAGCCATTCAGGCAGCCCCCTGTTCCCCTGTTCCATCCATGAGATTTAAAAAAAAAAGAGTTAGGTAAAGCTAATTAATAGTGTAAAGAATCATTTCAATTGCTTTTCAAGCACTCTCAATTGCCTTAGAAGCAGCAATTGACACTCATTAGATATATGAGCAATGAATCAACTTTATCCCATTCATCAAGGCGTCCTGAGGCAGGGCCCTGTCAGCCGTTAATAACCTGGAGACTGGCACTGAGAGGCCCCTAAGGCCTCACTCCGTGCACCTCACTGTCCTCCTCACACGTCTACCTTCCAAGGGAGGCCTTCGTGACCCTCCATGTACCTCCTCTCCTGCTCCCCAGAACATGGCACTGGAGCTCCCTCACTGCTGCCAGGAGTAGGGGGGTCTCACCCCAAGTCCTTCCTAAGTCAGCCACACATATCACACTCATGCTAGAGACCCTCGAATGGCACTGATCCCATATGTCACCCACCTGGGATGTCACCCATCCTGGGCATCAAACTCTCAAAGTAAACTCTGGGGCAGATTATTTCTCCAGTGGTAGAAGATCCATGTTCCCACGAGGACTCTGAGCCTGCTGCCACCACATCCCGGCAAACGGTGGGAGTGTGAAGGAGGAAGAGGGTGAGGAGAGCGGGGTCTGATCACCAACAGAACTTTCCTTAACTGCTCCCTTTCAGTGTAGCATCCCATCTCCTTCCCTTGACCCCGTCCTGTCCCTCCCTCTTTCCTCCCTTCACTCTATCCCCCTTCCCTCATTCCATCCTCCTTCTGCCCTTCCTCCCATTTTTCTCCTTCACTCCATTTCCTTCCCTTTCCTTCCTCTTTCCTTCCCTTCTTCTTTCCTCCCTTTCACTCTCTCCTTTCTTCCTTACGTTCTCTTTCATTTTTCTTTTTTCCTTTTTCCTTTCCTTTCTTCTCCTTTATTTCAACTTTGTTTCTCCTTCCTTCCTTCCTTCCTTCCTTCCTTCCTCCCTCCCTCCCTCCCTCCCTCCCTCCCTCCCATTCTTCCTTCCTTATCACTTTATCCCCAAATTTCTTTCTCCCTTTAAAAAAATTATGACATGTTTTGAGCATATAAAGTTGGCAGAGTAACTACAATCTCAGATGTTGAGCACCTGGACTAAAAGAATTCCAGTTTCTTGCCATCCTTGCCACTAGTCACTCCTCTGTTTCGGATGAACGGATCCTTGTAGACTGCCTAGACCTCTTCTCCTTTCCCCTCCCTTCCCCCTTTCTAGGAACTGCATTCTCCTGTGGGCAGAGATGCTCTCTATGATCCTGTGGCTGGTCCCTTTCATCACACGCCGTTTTTCAGAGGGTCATGGGGTTTGCTTTTATAGGGGTTTCCTCAGAGTCCTCTGAGGCTGTTCTCCAAGGACACCTTGCTAGTGAAGCAGTCACCAGTCACCAGTCACACGGTTTCCCCCTTTGGGCTCTCCCCTAACCCCTGGAGACTTTATTTCTGTCCTTCTCTTTCTCATCCTCCACCTTGTTTTCATTCTCCTTTTTTGAAATTTAGGCCCTTGTAATTTATAAACCTGTCATCAATAGGACTTCACGCACACAGTGTCCCAACTCCAATCCCACTACCAATGTCAGTGTCCTTCCACCCATGCCCCTGAATTCCTACGACCCCATAGTCTGCTTCCTTGACCAGGAGCATTTTTAAGATTAATTGAGCCCCACCATTAATTGGTGGTATTGGCTCTGGTGATTTTGATGCACACGGCCACCTTGTCGCTATACCATGGATATGCTGAGGGCCTCTAACTCTTGTCTGTATGTTACTTCCCATCCATCTCTTCTTAATTCCCTCCATTTTTCTCCTTCAGTGAAGTGAACATTTTACTTTTGTAATCTGGGGCCCAAAAAATCCACACACACATGCACAACTTTGTTCACTACAGGCCTTAGTGTGACGTCTAGGAGACAAAATCAACCCAGGGGTTCAGAAGCAGAAAAGTGAATAATGAGGGGGTGGGGTAAATAGACAATGGAGTACTACACAGCCTCGAGGAAAGATGAAATCATGTAGTGCACTTCAAATTGGATGGGACTGGACTGAAGTAAGCCAGAAGAACAACAAATGCCAGTTGTCTTCATTCATTTATGGTATACAGAATAACACGAAAAGAGAATGCAAGGTGCCAAGGGTGGGGATGGGGGATGAGACGTGCCTGAGAGCATATGCAGCATCAAGGACTAGGCTTGTACTGGAAGTATCCACATCCACAGAGTGCTTTTCCTCCTGGGACCCCCTCCCCGCATCATTTTTCTTGCTTTAATTATGACATTTCTGGGTATTCATGACTGTGTACCATTTATCTACCTGTCTCTCTGTAAAAAAAAAAAAACACTGTTACAATTAAAACATTGCTTTAATTACAGTGGCTCTCAAAAAAGCTTTGCAAGAGCAATGCCTGGCTGCCCTGGGATGTGGCTCCGAGGCAGAGTGCGTGCCTTGCACGAAGGGCCAGGGTGCCATGGCTGGCAATACATAGACACACATGGACACACGCACTCCCATGCACACACTCACGTGCATACTAATTCAGTAAATATGTTGAAGAGCCTCATTCGGTTCCCCATGCTGCTTAATTTGTTAACTACCCCCCGCCCCGCCACCATTGCACTCTTTCTCATTGCTGCATGACCGAATCTATTTGGGCCTGCTCTATTTTCCAGTTCCCAAATTTTCCTTTCAGCTCTTTGGTTTTTAAATTTTATTTTTTCCATCATGCATTTGTCACAGACACTCAACATCCCAACACCCGCCTCACCACCACTGTCACTTTCCCTTCATGACTGTCTCCATTTTCTCAAGTCCCACTTAAACCTGCCCCTGTGGCAGGTCCAGAGTAATTTATTTTATATTGCTTCTTACTACTAAATAGATAATGGAAAGGTAAAAAACACTTCAGCAAAAGAAAATTCATGAAAATTGTTGCATCTTACCGTGGGGATATGAAGCCCTTGTCAGAGGATTTACTAAGGTGTTGCTGGTTAAACCTCCTGTGTTACTGTTTTTGTTAGTCAAGTTTAGATGTCTTATACATTACTTTCTTATCCAATCTGGTGTTCTTCTACCGGGATGTTAGTATTGTAGAGTTTGAAGATGTCACTCCAGAAAATCCAGAATATTTAATTGGGCAGTTCTGCTCTTCATATGACGGCAGCTATGGGGTATGAGTGCATCTGTTGGGGTTTGGGTAGGGTGGGAACTTTGCCCCACCCTCTCTGAGACTACCCTGGAGGTCTCAGCTGGGACCAGATATATAAGAAATTGGGGGGGGGGGGATTAGTTTATCTCTTTTGTGATTTAATGATCAGTCTCTGGAGTAGGGCTGGTCCCTTCCATTCTTACCAACTTACTACGGTGACTGTCCATTGATATTTTCAATCTGTGATATTTTTCACTTCCAGATCTGGCTATTGTGAAAATTTGCCTTTTCTTTTTTGATATCTTGTTTGTAATGCGTCCTGAGCATTTTTTTAATCTCAGCACCACAACTTTATTTTTTATTTTTATAAAGTTGTTCACAATAATTTATTACATTCACTATTTCAACATCAATTCCTCCACTATTACACCTTCCCACCACCATAATTTCAAATTTTCCCACCACCACCCAAGCCTACCCCAAGGGCAGAGGCTAAGTCATTTATTGCTTATTATGAATAACCCACTAAAGATGATCTGAGATTTCCTTAGAGAAGTGTGATAATTGTTGTACCTCACCTTGGAGCCATTAATCCTCTGTATAAGACATCACTAACATGTTACAGGTTGAGCCTTGTGTGGTAAGGCTCAATATATATTTGATCAAGATTGGTTGTCTTCTACTTTATACCCCATCAAATGTGGTGTGGTACTCTTGGTATAAAGTGGCATAAAGTGGCATCAGTGGCATAAAGTATGAGATATAGCTCCAGGAATTCTAAAATTTTAAAGAGGGTGCTAGAGCTGGTAGGCAGCTGGAACAGAGAAGAGATCCCTAAGTCAATGATGGTTAGTGATGAGTGATCACTTGGGATGGGAGATGTATGCTGAAAGTAATGATGGTCTCTCATTATCTGTTTTGCAAACCATAATGCCCATCAGTAGAATGAAAGATAGAAATTGTCTTCCACAGATGCAGGGGGAGGGGTGGGATGGGTGGTGGATGGTACACTGGGGACGTTTGTGATGGAAAATGTGCACTGGTGGAAGAACTGGTGTTTGATCATTGTATGACTGAAACTCAAACATGAAAGTTTTGTAGCTGTAGCTCACGTTGATTCAATAAAAAAAGGAAAAAAATAAATTTTAACTAGATAGTGATTTTGGGATCCAGAGCATCTCTGCAGTGTATTCCTCTCTTCTGAGATTTACTTGTGAGTCTCTCAATCATGGCCATTTATGAGCTTGTATGGTACCCAAAGGCAGTGTGTGGGTGTGACCACCAGGCATATAGAAGCCCAGGGAGATGGAGGAAAGCTCCCCATCCCTGACTCCATGAGCTTGGAGGTTTCCTGAGCACAATGATGTAATGTTTTTCATTGGAATGCTTTAACCCTAATTTCTGGGAAACTAAATTCTTTGCCCAGAATTGAAGCTTTGAAAAGCTGCTCTTCCTCATGGTTGGTATTTCCTCACCTCCAAGGTGTGGGAGCTCTGGGAGGTGCATGCGACAGATCTGAGGGCTTGTCCTTATTTATTATGCCGTTTTAGGGATTCCAGGTTCCTAACACATAAAATGCATCTCCTGGTGCAATTTATGCTAATGTCTCTGCTTGGAAGCTTCAGGCCTACATAGGTATGAATTCAATCCACAAATTTGTGTGGAGGAGGCAGTTGTTACACATTCTCAAGGGAGAATTTTATTTCCACCCAGAATCCAAGCGGAAACAACTTGCTGTGAACTCCTTTATGCCAATGAACTAGTTTTTGAGTCTATTCTTTTACCCTACGAGAGGCTTACCATTTTGTTTGGTTTGCTAGGTTCTTATTTCACAAGTGCCCGAAGTTTCATCTTCTATGTATTCAATCCTAATTCTTGAGATGAACAAAACTGATTAATAAAAAAAGAAAGTTCTGTGGAGTTCACGCCCAATTCTATCAGCCTAATCAATGGCTGAATAAATAGCAATATTCCTACATTATAAAAAGGAAAGTTCTCTGCTCCCCTGGGCTATGTTAATACTGCCTTCTTTTGCCTATTTATTTAGTTTAAATTCCTCTTCACATTCAGAAAATGGCATCCATCTACTAATTCTAGGTGGCTTTCAGTGCTTTCAAGTACTGAAGAGTTTGGGGTTATTCTGGCCACACCTGGCAATGCTTAGGGGTTACTCCTAGTTCTGTATTGAGGAGTCATTCCTAGCAGTGCTTAGGGGCCCATAAGGGATACTGGGGATCAAATTCTGTCAGCCATGTGCAAGGCAAGTATCTTACCCACTGTATCTTACCCACCTCATATTGAGTATCTTACCCAAGGCAAGTATCTTACCCACTGTATCTTACCCACCTCATATTGAGTTTTCCATACTGTCATAATGTCTTTCTTCCATGTGTAATATTAGGCTTCCTGAATATTGAGTACTTCTGACACTTTTCAATATTTTACACTTAGTCTACTATGTTTTTTAACTAGCAGAATCAGGTATCATCTCAATGGGATGCCTAATTCTGTGATACCTAACAGAAAATTGGGTGAAATAATCCCTTTCCTTAGCATTTGTATGTGTACACATGAATCTGAATTTGGCAAGCAGTGCTGGTAAGTTATCCACATGTTAGCTATTTCCCTTTTTCTTGCTGGAAGATGCTTGATCTTGTTTGGATTTCTACCCCTCTCATGTGATTCAGGGGTAAATCTTACTTTCTGAACAATCATTTCTTGCTAGGGATAGGTTTAGAGAGAGACATATGATATAATCCCAAACAAAAGAATATGAGGAAAGGTCTACCAGAGTTTTCCAAAATGTTTCCTTGCTCTCAAGAAGGAACAGAATTAAGTATCTCTTCTGCAAAGGCACCATTTCAAAAGCTCTTATGAAACAGCTATGGCTGTCCTGAGACATGAGAAGAGACCAAGATAAGGACGCAGAGCAGGAAGATGTAAAAATCTGTGCTTCCTTGAAAATTGGTACACTGATAAATAACAAAACAGAAAGATATCCAAATCATGGTATTTCTTCCCAATGTGTTAGACAATAGACCCCCACGTTAGCTAAGAAAATTTGTTTCCCATTTATTTTGCCTAAAATATGCAAATGGTCAGTTTAGTGTAAACCTAAGATGATAGTAAGCATAGCTTCATTCTCTATGAGATATAAGACTTTCACTAGAAGATTAGTTTAGTGGCACATAAATCTCAACTGTTAATTTATGAAAAATGATGAAATGCCCTATATGAGCAAAGATTAGTTAATATAAAGTACAGGGAGTATAGAATTTTGCTATGGTAGAAGGATGGTAACTATATGAAAATGTAAAGTCACCAGAGAAAACATTTCCATCTTCTTAAACAAGTAAAATAAGTATATTGCACGTATAGTATAATATAGCATATTGAAAGTATAGTGTAAAAAAATTTAAAAGTTTATGTTATAACTTGGTTTATCCATCTTTTGCCCTTAAGAATAGACATTGTCCATCTATGAAAGGCATTTACATAAAACATAACAGAAAAGGAACACAGTTTACATCAATTCCTCACTGTGCTTTCTAGGTATGTGAATTTGGATATGCCCCTTTCAGATCCTGCTTATCCTCAGAATAAAAATAATATTGCCTGTCATATGGGGTTATATCAAAAGGGATTAAGTCTGAATTTATAATCTACAATGCTCTGGAACATGGAACCCCTAAAGTCACCCACACAGTGAACATTTGCAATCCTTTATCCAAAGCTGGTATTCCAACAACATCTCAGTCTTCTGAGTGAATTCTCTCCATCTATTTGTGCTGCTACAATGAAAGTGCCTTAACTCGTTTTTCAACAACCAACACTGATTTCTGAAAGTTCTGAAGTCTCAGAAGTCTGAGATTATGGTCCCTTCAGAGTCGTGTCTGCTGACAACCTCATCTTCCACAAAGCAAGATGGCACCTTCAGCTATGTCATCTCCAGAGAAATCTTTCATTATCAGCTGGAAAAAATATTCTTATCACAAACAAAGTAGAAAATAGGGAATTGTCCGAGGAGCACCCTGGCATGGTTGGTTCTAGGAATACTCCTTCAGATCAGTGAACTGTATTCTATAAGGGACACAGATAAGCTGCTGTGTGTAGAGAAGACTGGAAAGTACAGGATACTTGAATTTATGTCTAAAAAGGAATGCTAGATAAAAGAGATGATAAACTTAAAGGAAGAAAGATACTTTCTGAATAAACAGAAGGACCTGAGGCCATACTACATTACCGTTGTGCCCACATCCATCGATATGTCCACGGTCTATGAGTCACTTTATTATGACGGCCCAATGACATAGGTGGGATATAGTTCCATAGTCGAATGCATACGCGCGCGCGCACACACACACACACACACACACACACACACACACATACACACACACTTCTATGTATAGTTCCTGACATCAAGCCCTCATCTGCCATGAATAAAAAGTCCCAAAGTGAATTATTTTCTGAATGAGGAGCAGAAATATACTTAACATAAAAACAAACATTACTAATGCTTTCAAGTTCAACATCAACAAACAAACACTATCCTCCCGTTGTTCATCGATTTGATTGAGCAGGCCCAGTAACATCCCCATTTTTTGAGACTTGTTGTTACTGTGTTTGGTATAGTGAATATGTCACAGGTAGCTTGCCAGGCTTTGCCACACAAGCGAGATACTCTCGGTAGCTTGCTGGGCTCTCCGAGAGGGGCGGACGAATTGAACCCGCCTCGACCGGGCTAGTTGCGCGCAAGGCAAACACCCCATCGCTGTGCTATCACTCTAGCCCAAGTTCAACATCAGTGCATAATATCACGAATCACGACCATCCTGTTATTCGTTGATTGCCTCAAGCAGGCCCCAGTAACGTCTCCTTCATCCTAGCCCTGAGATTTTTAAGAAAGTGCTATATTCAAGGCTCTTTTTTTTTTTTTAGGAGAATGAGACCCATAATTGTTACTGCTATTTGGCATATTGGGTACGCCCCGGGGAGTTTGCCAGACTCTGCTGTGTGGACAGGTTACATTCAGTAGCCTGCCAGTTTGTCCAAAGTAGTAATGAGATAATAAGATGTCATAATAAGATGTCATTCGCGGCATTCGTGGCCGCGTGGTTCCCGGAGCTGGTTTTTATAGTCTCTGAGTCTTGGCCGCTGATGGGATTACACGTTGCCAGGGGGCAAGTTGTTGGGTATGACCCCCGCCTACTGGAATTCGGAGGATCTGGGTGGAGGATGCTCAGCCCTGATCCGAGTAGGCTTGGAGATCTTAGCCCTGGGACCCGCTTGCCTTTGTTCCTCTGCCGGTGTGCGGAGAGTGGTCTCAACATGGTGGTGGCTGGTCCTGGAGGTCTTCGGCTGCCGGAGCCCTGGTCGGGGCGGGGAGGAAAGCTCAACCCGCTCCCCTCCAAGGGGCCCCAGTGGCAAGGACAGTCAGGCGCGGGGGCAGGAGACTGCACTGTTCTCTTCCGGGAGCTGGTGCATTATAATTCAACATTAATTTTTAGGTAGAATGGACAATATATTCTTATCAGTTTGAGTTATTAGTCTTGTAACAAGTTTCACAATGTTACTTGGCCCGCTCGAGCAAATCGATGAACAATGCGAGGACAGTGACAGAGACAGTGACCCTTAAAATTGTTTCCATTACTATATATTCACCCACTGGATTATAGAAATAATTATGCAAAATATCCATTTTTGTTCATTTAGGTCAACTTGAACATTTTCTAAACTTTCACCCCCAAAATCTGCTACATGAGAAAGTAGCTGTTTTCTGATATAAATTCACAAGCCAGCAGTTCTAAACATAAACTGTCACATAGACTTTCCTTAAAACCTTTCCAGAATTCTTTGGGAATGACTCCCTTCCTCATCTAAGAAAATATTGTTGAAAAGGTTAAGAACATTATTAATATTATTCCATTTAGAGAAGTCTAAAATTAAACTCAGCCCCCAGTCATGTAACTGTAGCTCATATGAACTGCAGTTCATAAACTAATGTCATATAACAGGTCTCCTGAAAGGTTTTTTTAAACTGAAGTGTATTTTACATCTGTTCATATTAAATACCATTTTCATAGTCTTATTTTTTATTTATATTTATTTTTTGCTTTTTGGGTCACACCTGGCTCTGCACTCAGAAATTACTCCTGGTGGTGCTCAGGAGACCATATGGGATGCTGGGAATCGAACCCGGGTCGGCCGCGTGCAAGGCAAACGCCCTACCCACTGTGCTATCTCTCCAACCCCAATTTTCATAGTTTTAGTAAAAAAAAAGAACATTATTAATCTGCTAATTCATATTTTTAAAATTTTTTCACACTACTCTTGAGAGCATGAATCTCTCTGAGAGAGGGAATATTTGATGAGAAGAGTTGGAGAAGAATCTCTTACAGTCCTTGATATAGAAGGAGATTGTGCCCTGTTCAGGAGAGGTTTAATTGACGCCATCAGTAAGTGCTTGTGGAACTGATTTGCAGCCGCGTCCTCTGGCGAGGGAAAGACATTACAGCTCCCATTCAGACTGCAATCTCGGAGCACCTGCTCATTTGTTTCATGATTACTCAATCGGAGGATGATGCACTGTACTTTAAAACATCATTTCTTCCTGGAGCATTTCTAGCCAGTTATGTTACAGTAGGTATCACAGGCGATTTCCCCCTTTTTGGCATCAATAAAACGCTCCAATGGCTTGATTATTGTAGAATCTTATGCATTTAATTCACTTCTGAGTATTCATTATAAAAAGACAGGTTTTATACAATACATCTTGTGTTCAGTTTCTACTTCCTAACTTGTTCACATCAAAAACTATGACATCTAGGGTTTGTTTTTGTTGCTGCTGTTAATTTTGTTTTTTGCCATTCCAGAAATGCCATTCCAAGACCTCCACTCCAAGGCTGGTGATTTTACTACTGAGCTAAATCCCTGGTCCTCAACTGTTGTTCGCTAGCAAACTTCCAAAGCATTATCAGACCATGTGTAAGGACTCGCTCGCTGGAACAAAAAAGTTTTTTTAGACCAAGGGACCAAGAGGTTTTGTTTTCAAGTGTTATAAAGGGAAATATTTGAGTCATTATTCAGCCTAAAATATAAGAAGAAACTGAATGGATAATCTTAGAACAAGTTTCTAAGAGTTCGGAATAAATCCCATAAAGTCAACGATAAGAAATGTCAGTAGATGTTAGATCCTAACTTAGGCTCCTGAAAGCTCAGGGGTTAATCACTTGGGATCTTGGTGATGTCTCATTTGTAGTATTTATTATAGAGTAGGACAGATAACGAGTACCTTTTCTGCAAAGGGTCAGACTACAAATATTCTAGGTTGTTTTGGCCATAACACCACATTGATCCAACTTTGTTGAATTATAGTGCAACGATAGCCATATCCAGTGCAAATGATTGGATATGACTGTGGCCACGTAAAATTCATTCACAGTGTATTGAAAAGATCATTTGGGTTCAATGCTAATATAAAATCTACTTAAGAGAGAGAATTTAGTAACAGTGGCTTCACACAAAAGTATGTTAAGAAGGGAGGATAGAGATGACAGAAGAAAGTAGTCTATGGGGGAGAAAGATAATATAATTTTTCAACAAAAAGCAAAAAAATAAAGCCAAGACCAAAATTTCAGCTTCCTCTTGGAGTCCTTGTTCTTTCGCTTGTCTTTGTTTCTTTGCCTATTTCCCCTCTGGAGAAGCCGGTGTTCTTTATAAAATACATACTTCTCTCCCTTCACAACTTTCTAAATAAGTTTCAGTAAAAACAATCATATTTCACCCAAATAAATCAAAGCAGAAAATAAAGATCAAGATTTTGAATCTAATTTTAATGAAAATGATTTTATTAGTATTATTATGATTTTGCCATGTTAAGAATTGAATCCAAAGTGTCACACATGCAAATCAAATGGTCTACTGTTGAGCCTTACCCCAAATCTATTCAGGGAATTTAAACCACAACTGTGAGAGTTTAAATTCCACAGACAATCTCAGGGAAGTTGCTGGGTTATTCTTCAAGAACACCAAACTCTCTCTCAAGTGTTCACTTTTATCTATGAGGTTCATGTTATTTCATTACTATTTTAATTACTTTCCCACTGGTGGGAAAATGTCCTAAAAACCTTTCATTGACTAGATATTTACTTAAATAATATATAAAGGATACAAGAATAATGCCTCTGTTCTTTTTGGTTTCTCTCCTCTTTATGAAGGACCATATGCAGCAAAGATTCAGTCTCCTGTATGCCATAAGGATTCACTTTGAACATTCTATCAGAAGGAGTGTCTAGCATAAAACTGCACAATGTACACAGGCATTGTCTGAAGAGTGAGCACAGTTCAGTTCATCATGGTCTCTCCTGTGGCATATGATTTTTCTATAATTTTGGAAGTGGCTTCAATAAATTGTTTTGAGGGTTACAGAAACTAATAATCTTTAGGTTGGACTCTTTGGGATGTATTCTAGTAGAATGTGGTTGGGTTATTTATTTATTTATTTTCAGATTTTAGAAAGGCAACATGCTTCATCTACCACAGAGCTTATACACCACCATCCAAGTATGGGATGCCCCTCCAAACCTGGAACTGCATTTACTAACTGCTGCCACCAGACAAAGCCACAACATACAGAGAGCAAAAAGCTGCTTGCAAAACTTAGTTCAGATTTTGCTGTTGAGTGTCTTTGCTTCCAGTGTAGGAAGAAACCTTTAGGTTTTCAGAGCATTCTGGATTTTTGTGAGGGACTGACATGTGTATCAACAAAACAGACTTTCTGACTACTGCTCAGTCCTGTGTATCCATATTTGGCTGAGCTTGGAGATGCCTTCTAGCATGAATTGAAGAACAGGAGTGTAGGATAACACTGTTTTGTCCTTCCTCAGTTAGCTTAGGTTTATCAGGTCACACCCATTAAAGTGCTCCTGAGTCACTCCCTTCTTCTGTTTATCTGTAACCACTTCTCTATGCTCTCTTCCCCAAACAGTTAATCAGCTTATTCCCCTAATCAGTTTCTGTTCATTTGTAAGGTCAGATCTTTCTTGAACACTGAACTTACATTGTAAGTTAATATTGCCTCTCTCCTCTCCTTATGTCTTTTGAATAGTTTATTTTAAAGCAATGTTCTTTTGTATAGACACAAGAAGATAATTAATATCATGCTTTTCTAACTTGGGATTTAATTGGCTTCGAATATTATTCATTCCCAGGCATCTGCTTTCTCAACTTAAGCCTCAGTTGCCCTCACTTCCTAGCGCCCCCCCAAAGCAGGATCCCAATGAGGGACTGGATGGAATCAGGGCAAGTGGTAAGCTATGTGCTACCCTGGCATCGAGATGGGTCTGGCAAATGCGCCACAATTCTTAATTATAAGTTAAGAGCTTGATCATGACAAATGCTATCATGATCCAAAAGTAACGCCCAGACTAGGACCCTGCTAGGGATAGGAAAGACTAATCTGGCTTGAGCACTGTAGTCTGAGATCGAGATGGCCCCAGGAGAGCAATTCTATAAGCTTAATGCATCTCTTACTGTGTCTATACAAAATGATTAATATTATGAATGCTTATATGTTTGTTGAACAGGGAGAGGAGAAACACTCATGGGATTGCACCCTTAGGTGAGTCATCCTGCTGAAATAGAATCTGTCCTAGAGGCAGCATCCCCTAAGGGAAAGAGCTTTACCCCTACTGATTGTGACCACACCTATATGTAAGCCCATCCCCTCATGGTTTGGCCATTTAACTAGAATGTAAGAGTGGGCTGGGGGCAGAAGATTAAATGCCAGAGTCAGAAAAGAGGGGTTCCAGATTGGGGCCTGGGAGAGAAGGAGAGGAGAAACAGGAGTGAATGGGGATGAGAATGGAATAAACAGCATCTGATCAATTAACCGATTTGGCTCTCATCTTCTCTGCCATCTGCCCCAGGGCCCGGGCAGCCCCTGGCTGCTCCCTAAAGAACTTTTACACAGGAGGACTGCAACCCTCCCATCAATGTGAACAGGCATATTGACTCTCACCTCTATATCCACGTGATCATGGAGTGATTCTCATTTCTCCATCAATGTGGGTAGGCATGTTCTCACCTCTTCCATGAATGTGAACTTCTATACTGGCAGTAAAGCACACACGATCAGATTGAAGACATGTGCCCAAGAACAGAAGGATTCTAAAGGAATCTCTGCTTTTCTCTCTAATTTAAAGACAGTCCTTCTAGCTCTGGCAATCACTGCAACTCTACATTTTAATTGGCACTGGCAAGCTCTTCTAAAGTTTGATTGTGTTATGGTTGGTGCATTTGTTCTTAATCCACTGTTTCTTGGAAATACAGGCAGAACTTTGTGAAAAATACAGACATGTTGGTCGCCAGGTCAACCCATGTTTTCAAGAAACGCTCCTTTAAAAATCTATCCTACATCATATCTTTCTGATGAAGCCTTGATGTCCTTCTGAGTTTGGGTTCAATGTTATGGGCCTGCTTTGTTCTCAACCTCAGGCTCACCTCTTGTTGCTGTGGATAAGCCAGTTATGAGGGAGCCTCCGTACCTGCAGTTGGGAGGGAGACGGCCCAGAGGTAGAGTGGGGGTGTTTCCCGGGCTCCCACCTCGTCTAAGAAAGACTCTGCAGGGTCACTGAGGAGCCCCTGAGCCAAAGAGAGCTATTGGTGCTGTTAGTGCAAAGAGAGCTATTGGTGCCAATGACCCTGACTGCCAGCCCTGGGCCACCCTACTGTCCTCGCTAAAGCTGCCCATCAGTGACTGACAGGACCTGTGAAGGCAGGGCTTGGAGCAAATGTGAGCATGGATTCTAAAGCAGATTTTGAATCAGATTCCAAAGCGCGGCAGGCGGCAACTGTGCTCTCTGCCTTCTTCAGTGGGGAACTCTGTGTAGAACTCCAGAGAAGCACTAGGGCTAGTGAAGTCTTTACTCATTTAGTTTCTCACCAATAGAACGACATTGAAAATGGAAAAAGACATAAACAGTCAAAGTAAATGATAGATAAATAATACCAACCAAAAACATTTTCATATCTGTAAACAATGCACTGTAGCACTGTACCACTGTCCTCCCGTTGTTCATCGATTTGCTCCAGTGTACACCAGCAACGTCTCTCAACAAATTGTGAGACTTGTTGTTACTGTTTTTGGCATATCAAATACATCATGGGGAGCTTGCCAGGCTTGCACTAAATGTGTTATTTCTCTTAGAAGTTCACAGACAAGAAATTGATTCTCCACTTTACCAATGAATTATTTCTATCCCAGAGAATTAAATAAAAGTATTACAAGAATTAGAATGCTATTTTAAGCCACTTGTGCTGAAAAATTTATGGGTTTCTAGAAGTTAATTTTCCTTAAGTTCAATGATTTTTAAGTAGCATTAGTATAATAAAATTTTTTGATACTTAGACATTGTCAGTAGTTGTGATTCCTACAAAATGTATAATCAGATATCTCAAATTCCTTATTAAAGAGTTCAAGACAGAAAATGCTGGCATAATGCTCCATTTAATAAATTACACTTAACCACTGATACAGAAAATCTGTTCAAAGTTAGAAGCTTTATATATGATACTTTCTTCATGGAGAAGATGATGATAATGATGACACTGAAAAGCAGACAACTATCCCCAAAGAGGATCAGGGTCTTTTTGTGGAATTTGTGTTAAAGAATAACTAAAGAAATTTCTCCATTTACTCATTTATTTGTTCTGCAGTGCAGAGCTGGAATCTAAGACCTCTTTCACGTAAGCAAGTACACTTACCACTGAGTTGCATCCATCTCGGGCCCTAAATTAAGGCCAGCCTTAAAGTTAAGGCTAGTCTTAAAAAAAAATAAAGGTCATAGAACCAATACCACACATGAATAAAAACAGTAAATCAAGAATGTTCTCATCTTCATTTCATTATCAATTCAGTCATGTAAATGGAATATGTTAAACACCATGAGCAAATTCAAAAATTCATCGAAGAAAATAAACACTTGTAGCCTTTTTTAAAAAAGCTTTAATGGGTAGTATTCTTTGATGAACATAAGCAAAATGCAGAAAACAACAATAATACTATACTGAACTCATTCTCAGAAACTTGCTTTTGAAACACTAGCTCTACCAAATATTCACCAAAGTACAGCTCTAGATTTTACTTACATTTAAAGCAACTAGGTATTTTTCACCTCTCCTAATACGTATTTAAAATACACTTTCAGATATGCATAGTTAATTTATGATGCCCTTAAAAATATTTCAACTTATATAAAACAATTCATAGAAATACAAAAATATTGAATTTTTCATATCTGAGTCTTTGAAAACTTAAAGTGCAGTATTCTCATGGATCAGCAAATTATCATTGTGCCAAGTAAGTTCAACCTGAAAGAGCATGTAAATAATTTCCAAGACTTTGTGAATATCACACTACAGAGAACGAGGTCTGATTTTTCTAGTAGTCTTCAGTATTTCAGTGCAAGGAGGAAAATTCAGCACCAGTGTAAAACATGTTTTTATTTGGAGAAAACCAGAGTGGGCTTTTGGGGGATACCGCAGTATTTGGGAAGCTGGGGCAGGGGGTGGTTGGGGGACTCCTGGCCTGCAGCCTGCAGTCTCAGCAGAGCCCGACCCTGGTGACGGATTTCCTGGACAGCTTGGAGGCGCTGGGACCTCCAGGACCCAGCACTGTCCCCAGGGTCAGCCTCAAGCAAGGCAAGTGCTGTGCTGTCTCTCAGGCCCCAGGAACAGAACAGTGCTTTTAACAGGGGAGATGAAAAGGAACAGGAGCTGTGCCATTTTTCTCTCTAATGGCTTTTCTTTACTCAATTACCTGATCAAACAAAAATTATTTTTCAGTTCAATCACTGAACAAATTATCCTTAAACAAAATGTCCAACCTTCATCCATGGCTTTAAAAAAAAAAACCAAAACTCTCAAAAGAAAAACCAGTCACTTTAAGTTCTTTTCTTTCTTATTCTTCAGCAAGGACTTTAACTAAAAACAGCCTACAATTCTTTGCTTCACAACGTAAACGTTAATGAAAATTTCACTCTTCAATAATATTTTGTTGACAGTCTGACTCATTCAAGATGGCAGTGTAGAAATGTATTCCTAACATACAGGTGGCTATGAAAACTAAGTCAAAATCAAATGAGGAAAAAAATGCAAATCCCAAACTCGCTATTCTCAGAAAGAAAGAAACTATCTAAAATGGAAGGACAGTTTGCAACCTTTACTTCAGCCAGAAAGAGGAACAATTCTGGGAAAGATTCAAAGCTTGCTTTTGTCCCGGGTGGCGACCCCCAGCATTGGAATCAAAAGGGCATTTGTGGACTGTGAAGCTTCAAGGATGACTGTTTCCTCAGTCTCTGCTGCTGTCTCATGGACTGTGCATCCTCGATGGTGCGACATACTCTCTGCAAAACATTTGCCAGGAAAGGTCAAGCTGGGGACCTCCATCAGCCAGAGAAGTAAGTCAAGGCAGTGAAGAGCTCACTGGGAGTCTGCACACACTCAGCATGAAGGGCCAAAAGCACAGACTAGGGGACCCTCCCACCCTTCGCAGACTCCGGGGCATTGACTTTAAGCTGCCATATATCCTCGTATTAGAAATGTGTACTGGTGAGTACAGAGCATTGTCCCTTATTCACGGAGCATTGTTAGAAACAAGTTGTTTACCTCCGCTGTGGCAGTATCCTGCAGGTAAACTTTCCGGAGGCAGCATTGATGCGCACTGTCTTTTTTGTGGAATAGGCTCTGGTCCTGGTTAAAAAGAAATAGTGACAGAAAATAAATTATCTTGGAAAGTAAAAAAGAAAAGAAAAAGAAAAAAAACAGAAAAATACCCCCAACAATCAGAAAACAAAAAGACACAAAACCGTAAGAATCTTTAATTGGACGTTTAAATGTCAGTTCTATTTTATTTCCAGTAGGCTAAGCAAATGTACATATTTAGGTCTGATAACAAATCATTTTGGTACAAGAAGAGTGCTGCCATCTGCGAGTTGCTAAGAGTTATGAAATGGACTGAGACTACATCTATCTGTATAAAATAATGGCTTTCTGCAGGCTACGGTAGTCTACACAAGCACTACTAACTCTGACATATAAAAAAAAACCCTTCATTTCTCTGGATGATGGATAAAATTCTCATATAATGCAAAATACATTAAGTCAATTTTCACCACTGATGTGAAAGAAAAGTGAGAACTAAGGGACCTGTGACAGATATGCAGAGTGACACAGTTCCTCCTCATCTGAAAACTGTTTCTCCAATTAAGGCACTCTTTAAATTTGCACTCCGCGATGAGGTTGAGACTGATAGGAAATTAGGATGGTTTCATGGAGTTTCTTTTATTTTTGAAGTTCCATCAAAATAAAAGTAAACAGAAACTAAAGAGTAATAGCACCTGTATCTATTAGCTTTTAAGATGCTTTTCAGATAGTTTCATTCATTTTAGCATTATTGTTCACCAAAAATACTGTAAAATTTCCACCTTTGTAATCTGCAGGTTTCTGAAAGGGACAAAAATAAATTTATATACATATGTATGTAAATTTACATGTCATAAAAATTAAATACATCAAAAAAGATCTGAGAAATAAGAACTAAGGTCTGAAATGGAGAAGTAGGCAGAAGATGGGTATCAATTTAGTCCTTATCTGCCATGTGAGATAGGACCATGCCAGAGAGACAGTAGAGTGGGTAGCCTTGCATCTGGACAACCTGGATTCAATCCCAAGCAGTCAATATGAGCCCCAAGCCCTGCTAGGAGTGAACCCTGAGCACAGAGCCAGAAGTAAGCCCTGACCACAGTCCGATGTGGCCCCCAAAACAACAACCAAAATTTCTTCCTTAGAAAGTGATGAGAGGAAAGACATAACGTTGTATTATTTTATTAGAATTCAATAAATACCAGTATCGTAAAATAGGAGTGCTTTAGACACAATCCTTATAGGAATCTTCTAAAAGTCTTCAAAAAGGAACTTTTCTGGTTATAACTCAGAATATAGCAAAATAGGTATGCATATTAAGCAGAAACATATACTATGTACTGATGCTTTATTTTCTCAAAAGGCTCCTAATGCTTTCCATGGACAGACTACATCTTTCACTTTATACAGTCAAGGACTGTCAGAAGTATAGTACATAATTGCATGGTATCTGTCCTTACACTTCAGCATGTAACAACAATTCATAAAGAACTTAATGCCGTTAGCCACAAAATTGAGTCAGAAAGCTCTATTTGGTTTCCACTCATTATTGAACACTGTCTTGGTTTTAAACCAGCGTGATTCATGCTTCCTTACCTTAACAGAAAATTTTAGCAGATTTTCAGTGACGCTTGGAGGATATACAAAATCTTCAAATGGACACTGCCAGTCAACGGACATGTGGCCCAGAATTTCAACTTCCTTTACACATAACACTCGCCTATTTTGAAAAGGAAAGAAAACCGTACAGGGGGTGTCATACAACAGTGAATCATTTGCTCTGCTTGACATTTCACTCTGCCAGGGGGCATATTTATTACTCAGCCAAGGAAGCCATCCAAGTGAGTACCGTAAAAACAGTACTCCAGAGTAAGAATCTATAGAATTGTCATACAAAGGGCACATTAATGGACTTCCAAAAATTCCCTTCTGCCAATCTTGCAAAGTTCAGAAGTGTACAATTTTTAATCTGACCCCAAAACTGAAATTATCCTTGAAACACTGAAGAAATGTGTTGTATTCTTAATGGAGAGACACAAAGGCAGAACCCCTGGAAATGTTTTACTTGGAAAACCATTAATTGCTCTTTACTGTCAGTCACTTATGCCTTCCAGCCTAGAAAGGATTTTCAGGAAATGTCACAAAACCTCAAATGTCAGCAGAGCTGCATGGCAGACCTACTAATAAATATCAGGTTTGAACCCTTTAACACTAATGTACTATATTACAGAATGTGCATCTCATTTTACTTAAATTCAATTAAAAAATAACCAACAGAATTCTTAAAGAGCTAGCAGAGAATTTACAGCATGTGATTCAAATTAATTACTAATCTAGCTATACTTGATGCTAAGTTTCAATTACAGAAAGCAAAACTAAGAAAACAGAAAAACTGTTAACGCTATAAACACTTAAAATACTGAAAAAACACAAAGTGTTTTCCAGCTGGAGATGAACTCCTGTACTAGAGAGGGAAATAAACATGTAAATAACTGCTACAGCACTGTTAGGTAAGTGCAATAGCAGAGCAGAAAATTCTTTTGGAGCACGGGAGCGAGGAAAGATTGTGTTAGCAAAGTAGGTGGCAAAAGAGCTGATTCTTCAAAGAAAGGAGTTTTCCAGGTGGGAACAGAAATGACAGTCTAGACAAAGGGAAACACACACACACACACACACACACACACACACACACGAGCACAGAAGGGAAAATTTATTTGAGGATTGTGGAGACCTGCAGAGTACCAGTCATATACAAAATAATTATCTGAGTGCCAATCTTGGGTGTTTTGTTTGTTTGGTTCATGTGCAGCTTTAAGAATAGAATACTACTGAATAGCAGTACTCCTACATAAACAAAATCATTATCTTAAGGTGACAATATTAAAACTGCTGTGACAAATGACACATAAAATAATAAATAATTTGAAGCAAAAAAAAAGAATGGAATACTATGCAGCTGTTAGGAGAGATGAAGTCATGAAATTTGCTTAAAAATCGATAGACATGGAGAGTATGATGCTAAGTGAAATGAGTCAGAAAGAGAGGGACAGACACTGAAGGACTTCACTCATTTGTGGAATATAAAACAACATAAAATGAGGCTGACACCTAAGGATAGTAGATACGCGGGACAGGAAGATTGCTCCATAGCTGGAAGCCTGCCTCATGAGCAAAGGGGAGAAGGTAGCTGGAATAGAGAAGGGATCACTAAGAAAATGATGGCTGGAGGAACTGGTTGCGATGGGAGATGTGTGCTGAAAGTAGTAGATAATGGATCAAACATGAAAACCTCTCAGTGTCTGTACTGCAAACCATAATGCCCAAAAGTAGAGAGAGAATATGGGGAATATTGTCTGCCATGGAGGCAGGGTGAGGGTGGGAAAAGGGGGGGGTATACCGGGGACATTGGTGGTGGGGAATGTGCACTGGTGGAGGGATGGGTGTTTGATCATTGTGTGATTGTAATCCAAACATGAACGCTTGTAACTATCTCACGATGACTCAATACAATTTAAAAAAAAACAAACAAACAACACATTTGGCCTCAGTCAATGGAAATGACCTGATGTCTTATTTTAGAGTAATAGTTCCAGTAGTCAAAGAGAGAGGTAGGAGAGATGATCAGGAGAGCCAGGAGAGAAAGTCCAGAACAGTCAGTTGAGAAAGTGAGACCTTCATCAAGTCAGTTGCAGTGAAAAGGGAAGAGAAACTCTTCTGGGTATATGCAAGGGTGGAGGGATAGACACGGTGACCATGTTCATTTTTGGAGCATGGAGACTGAAACAGAGTGTTGACACAGGCCTTCCCAGCCGACTAACTGCTGACATTCTAGGACCGCCTCCTGCTGTCGAAGGATTCTGTCGTGTTGCATAGGGGAATGTCACCCTCTGGACACCCACAGGGCTTTCCAACCAAGGGCCACTTCCAATGCCCCTATGTCCTCTAGACTCCAGGATGTACATTCTGCTCTCCCTGCCTTTTGGCCCAATCAAGAATCAAAGATAGGGGTAAGAGTTAAAAACAGCTGTCACAAATTATAGTCGCAAATGCAAGACCCCGTTCTGAGACTCTTAACACTCTCCAGTCAGATTATTCTCCTATCACCTTAAAACACCTTCATTCTCTTTCTTCTTTGCAAGAACTCAAATCTCAGCTCTCTTGCTCTCTCATGCTCTCTCCTTCCTTCCTTCCTTCCTTCCTTCCTTCCTTCCTTCCTTCCTTCCTTCCTTCCTTCCTTCCTTCCCTTCTCTCTCACTCTCTCCCTATCTCTCCTTACCTCTCTTTCTCATTTTCATTCTCTGACTACAGAAGCACCTCTTCTTTGATGTCAGGGCATACAAATTCAGTTAAGTAAAGCAAGAAAACAAACAAAACTAAAAAGAATCAACTTCTTTCCCTTAAATCATTACACTGATAATACTTTGCCCTTGCCCCACCCCCCATTCTGGTATAACTATTTCAGTTGCAAACCAGAGTCATCTGTATCCCTTCTTCGGTCACCAATTCCTGGTCCCTAAAGCTATACCTCCCACCCCACCCCTCTTGTATTAATCTTTATTTTGTTTTTAAATATAAGAACTCACCATGTCCAATCTGGAAACTTGCTAAAGTCTTTGCAGTAGAAAGTATTCTAAGAAGGTTCCCAAGACTCCCCCCATCTCTTGGCATGAGACCTGTATAAACCCCAGGACCATGAACATAATACATCTCACCCTGCTGAGTAGCTTTACTATACAGTAACTTGAAGCAGAAAACTCTCTAGGGCTATGGCCTGGCCTTACTGAGGGGTGCTTTGGGTCTCTGTGTCAGAGATGCAGGGCCCTGAAGATGATTTGAGAATGGACAGTGAGCAGCTGCTCAGTGGACTGAGACCAAGGCAGCAGGGACTTTAATTCTGTAACTGCAAGGG
Organism: Sorex fumeus; assembly: GCF_029834395.1. NCBI lineage: Eukaryota > Metazoa > Chordata > Mammalia > Eulipotyphla > Soricidae > Sorex > Sorex fumeus. Next base: position 11,544,388 of record NW_026606138.1, on the reverse strand, counting down.
ACCGAACTCTGCCTGCAGCATTAGTTGAGCTCAAAGTGGATTCTTCCCTAGGATTTCCCAAAGGAAAGCTAACACAGAGTTTTCAGCCTGGTGAGACCTGAGCAGAGAATGCAGCCAAGATGAACCAGACTCCAGACCTGCAGAAACCAATAAATGGGTGTTGTTTTAAGCTGCTAATTTTATGAGACTTTGCTGCAATTAAGAACAAATACAGTCCCTCCTGAATCTTCCTACTTCCATTCTCTTCTTCCTCCAATTCAGCATCTATGCTTTTAGGAGATCATCCTGGGCTACAAACCTCATCATATAACTCATTGTTCACAACCTTCGATGAGTGTGCCCAGTTCAAGCAGCCGAGGGAGAAGCTTCCATACTGACCAAAACAGACTACATTTTCAAAGAATGAGTGATCTTGGGTTGGGGACGCAGTTCAAGCATCAGACCTTGCATGCCTCACATGTGCAAGGAATGCCCTGAGGTTTACTTGCATCCCAGTACCCCCAGATGCAGAGAGATACCTCTATTAAAAAAAATGAACAAAATTTCCCCAGATTAATTATGAGACCCGGGATCTGGATTTTATAGTCTCTGAGTCTTGGCCGCTGATGGGATTACACGGCGCCAGGGGGCCAGGTGGTGGGTGTGACCCCCGCCTGCTGGAATTTGGAGGATCTGGATGGAAGATGCTCGACTCCAATCTGAGTAGGCTTGGAGGTCTCGGCCCCGGAACCCGCGTGGCTTTGTCCCTCTGCCAGTACCTTCATGTGTGCGGAGAGTGGTCTCAGCATGGTGGTGGCTGGTCCTGGAGGTCTTCGGCTGCCGGAGCCCCGGTCGGGGCGGGGAGGAAAGCTCAACCCGCTCCCCTCCAAGGGGTCCCGGCGAGGGACACCCAGGCGCGGGGGCAAAAGACTGCAGTGTTCTCGTCCGGCCAAGACTCAGAGACTATAAAATCCAGATCCGGGAACCGCGCGGCCGCACGACATCTTATCAGAACTTTTTTTTTATGACATCTTATTATCTCATTCCTACTTTGGACAAACTTGCAGGCTATCGAATGTAGCCTGCCCACAGGGCAGAGTCTGGCAAACTCCCCGTGGCCTACCAAATATGTCAAATACCAGTAACAATGATGGGTCTCATTCTCCTAAAGAGCCGTGAATATAATCTCAGGGCTAGGATGAAAGAGACGTTACTGGGGCCTGCTCGAGGCAATCAACGATTAACAGGATGATGAAATGAAAAAATGAAAATTATGAGACCCAAACCTTTGGAAGGATAAAGGATTCTTATAGCTCTAGCTCCAACTCCCATCATTTCCCCACTGACATTTTAAACCCACATCACTGTTCAAAAAGCCACACCATGTCATATGTCTGCTTGCAGTTTGTCCACCTGCATGAATGTAGGGAGGTGGGAAATTTGACCTGCATGTATGGAGGGAGGTGAGGTGCTGACCTGCATGCATGGGGGGAGGTGGAAAAGTTGACCTGCATGTGTGGAAGGAGGTGGGGTGCTGACCTGCAATGTAAGTAGGGAGGTGGGAATGTTGACCTGCATGTATGTAGGAAGGTGGAAATGTTGACCTTTGTATGTGAAGGGAGGTGGGACTGTTGACATTCACATATAAAGGGGGGGGATGGAATGTTGAACTTCATGTATGTAGGAAGGTGGGAATGTTGACCTGAATGTATATAGAGGGGGGTGTGATTGCCTACAGCTTCATGATAAGACTCAGGTAAGGAACACCTTTCCCTAAAAAGCCAGTACTTTCTCTTGTCACTTTGGACATTATCTTCCGGGATTTTCCTTTTCCCTTTAGAGTCTCCATACATGATCTTAGCAACTATCACAATGCAATGCTATTATGGTTACATGCAATCTTGCTTTGGAGTCGGGAAAAGAGAAAAGACATAATGTTCATCTCTCAGTGTCTATCATACATTGATGGAACATTGGAATGAATTTATGATTTTTATAGCAACTCAAACAGATTAAAATAGATTTTTTTAAAGTCTGCTCAGAGGACAACTCCTTAATAGGTATTGCTGAAATCTACTATATGGAGTTAGAACTGAGAAGTGCAAATGTTCCCTAGTAAAATTATGTCTGACGACTCATGTCTCGGAGAGCCCGGCAAGCTACCAAGAGTATCTCGCCCGCACAGCAAAGCCTGGCAAGCTACCTGTGCCGAATTTAATATGCCAAACACAGTAACAACAAAGCCTCACAATGGAGACATTACTGGGCCCGCTCGAGAAAATCGATGAACAACGGGAGGACAGTGACAGTGACAGTGACTCATATCTTGTTTTCAAAAAAAAAATTGGTAAGGAAAAATACTGGGATCAAATTTTATATGAATTATAACATGAAAAATAGTAAGATCTATAAGGATATAAAAAAGCAATAGATTAGAAAACAGATAATGTATTAAATAAATAAAATGTATTAAAATATTCATGCTCACTAGCATTGTAACAAGTTCTAATTAAAACAAAAATTATTTTCTGTATATTAAATTTACAAAAACAAAGCTTAAACAATAATTCCTAGTGTTAGAAAAGATAGGAAAAGGGACATTCATTGTATATTAAAATTTTTCAGAAAATCTATTAAGACACAACTTGGCAATATGTAGGAAGAACCTCAAAAATCTGTACAATAGGGGACTGGAGTGATGGTAAAGTAGGTAGGGCATTTGCCTTGCATGCAACCAACCGGTTTTGTCCTGGCATCACACATATTACCCCACGCACTGTCAGGAGCAAAGAAAATTTGTTGACTCCTAGTCTATAAGCTCAACCTGAGAAATAAAAGTTATCTTATACGAAAGTAATTTCAGAAGAAGTACTATTTCTATGTTATCATTCAAGGTCAACTATCACAAGATAACCACTTTCATTAAAGAAGAGTTCCTACGAGAGCAACACACTGCAGATATGCCTCTGTACCCCCTGCCAGACTGTCTTATCTGGGGCAACCCAGAGGGGGTGAGTCTCCCAACCTGCCCCAACAGAGCCCCAGCAGCTGAAAAGCTTCAGAACTCAATCACCACCATGCTCGTAGCCAATCTCCACAGGCTTGGATAAGCTTTATCCATGAGTGAATCTGCTGAAAAACCCAGGTATGCAGAACTTGTGACTGAAATCTCCAGGCTCGCACAGAGTTGGAAATGTGCAACCTCACCCATCTCCCTGTGTTTCAGGTAACTTGACAGTCACACTCAGGAACTGCATCTGACTCCAGATAAGCTCATTAATGGCCATGATCCAGAGACTCAGAAATAAATCTCTTGGAAGAGAGCTACGCAAGAGCAACAAGCCACAGACATGCCTCTGGACCCCAAAGTCACCATCCAGTTAAAAAAAAAAGTACAAGAACTTCAGCTGCATTCCTGGAGTGACATCTCATACTCTATACCACTGACTTACAAAGAGTAGTATACCACATTTTATGGAGTGTAAAGCAGAAGGCAACCAATCTTGGAAAGAAAGAAAAATACATACACACAATATATTTGTATATATGTATATATATAGATATACACACATTTATATATTAGCAGACAAGCCTCAACCTTAAACAACATGTTAGTAATATCTTATACAAGGCTTAATGGCTCCAGGGTAAAATACAACAATCTTCACATACTTTAAGGAAACTTTTTTGGACTCATGTTTAGCAGATTATTCAGATTCGGTCCTGCTTTCGGGACCGGCTTTGGGGATTGAGGTGGAAACATTTGAAATATGGTAGTGGGAACGTGTAATGATAGTGGAATTGGCGTTGGAATATTAAATCTAATACATTATTGTAAAGAACTTTTAAAAAAATAAATAAAATTTAAAAAGAAGAGTTTCTATAGCCCTAGGAGTATAATTTTACTAACTGCCTCCTGACATACTCTGACAATCACTGGATTAAAAATTCCTATGATTTCTCAATTCACATGAAGAAAATCATGATGTATAACCATACAGTAATGTCTCCATGAAACGCTTCTGTCCAATATAAAGGCATTTTATGAAAATAAAAGCTACACCTATTTTCATTGCCTAATACTGAATTATTTGAAGAGCATAAATAAAACTATATATGAAAAACTGTTAGGGCTGGAGAGACAGCACAGGGGGTAAGGTGCTTGCCTTGCACGCAGCCAGCCCTGATCCCTGGCGCATCAGGAATGACTCCCAAGCACAGAGCCTGCTGTGACCCCCAACCTCTCTGAGCATGACCCCTGAAAACAACAAGATCATTTTAAACAGTGCCTTCCAAGTGGGGCTCGGGGCTCGCTCTTGAGACATTCTGTCTGGAGGGTTTGGCCTGATGGTCAACCTGTTAGAGGGGTTGGCTCAGGGTCCATCTTGCAGAGCAGCTCAGGCCAGCAGTGCTACTGTCCCTGAAGTACCCCAGCAGGGCTGGGGAGACCAGTGCCAGGAACCAACCAAGTATAGCACAGGTAAAAACACTGCAGGCAACCTCCACTGGGCACAGGACAAAGAGCTGTCATTCCTCACCAAGTCTGTAGACTGCGTTTAGATGCTCTGTGAATATTTTTATTTAGAAGTAAATGATCAAATCAGATGACTAGTTAAACAGAAATAAAATGTAGATTAAAACTCTGAAACCTATTATTTGAATTTTCCTACCCCCACCTCCCAGCCCCCATTAGAATAGGCCACGAAGGCAGTAGTTGTAGGCATTACACCTTTTGCCAACTGTAAATACTTTGCCTTAGTTTTTCAAAATACCTAAATAGACCTTTTTAAAGACTTATTCTATAATCATTATTTTGGGAAAATTGATATAGTGTAAATCTCTGGAAAATTAGATCTAAAGTATTTTTTATTTAAATTCTCCATTATTCCCAAAACACAAAAAACACAAAGCAATATATCATCTTTTAGAAAAGGTTTGATAATCACAGTAGAAATCTTAGATTTCTACTAAGAAAAATTGAATATGCAAATCCACCCTTTAAAAGCAGATTTTATAATTCACACATCACAGAGTCACTGATACACTGAAAACCTGCCCTTGGCCGCCATATCTAGGCAGCTGGGTAACTGGAGTCAACCCCTAATGCAATGAATCTCGGTTTCAGCATCTCTAAAAGGAGGTGGTCAGAAAAGCCTCATCTGGCCTATGTAGATCAGTATTTTTCTGATTCTATGGCAATGAACCTTTTATAGACTAATAACAGCTCTCCAAATCCTCTACTTAAGTCTTTAAAACTCTTCTGACCTACGTAAGTCAGTAAGAATGTGATTTGCAGTTATTACCTATTTGTAATCATAAGGACTGTCTTCCTCTGTCCAGCAACAGCACAATGGCATCGATACGTCTCTCCTTCTAGCTTTTTGACATGATTCTGAAAAGAAAATCCGACTCAAGATTTAGACAGTATATACATTCAACTAGTATTTCCAAAAGTGCTTACTAAGCTACTTAATAATAATAAGTTATGATAATAGTGCTAGTTAGGAAACATTACTGAAAGGAAAAACTCAATCCTTACACATCTGACAAGTGAAATCTAGAAAAATATTTAGCATAAGCTTTTATAAATTAACTTCCACTGTGCCTTAAAACACAAATACATGTTTTAAATTATTACTAAATGATTTTCGTGTAAAATGCATTTGATGTTTTTAGATAACAAAATGTTTTTAGGTAACAAAAGATTTAAAATGTCTACCAATAATAATGGTGCATTTTCATTAATGAAAATATAAAATAAACAATTATAAAACTGTGACATTAACATTACAAGTATTCTTAAGCTGGGGTCTCTGGAGAACTTTGGAAGGCATACAAACAATATAAAATATAATATTAATTTCTATTTTATGTGAAAAAATGTGGTACTGCAAAATTTTCAGCTAATATCTTTCATCAGATATTTTTAAAGGGGCCTGTGATCCTTTTTAAAGATTAAAAACCACTGATTTACATAGCAAAAGATACATAGCAAAATTTCAAAGTAACTGACATTTAATGTTTGAATATTTGGTACTATGCAGTGACAATGGGGAAGCAAATATGAAAGTCTCTAAGATCTTAAATAGTATTTATTGCTAAAAACAATTACAAGCATAAAATAATTCAAGTATAAATGGCAGAACATTAAAATACATTCATTTTCTTTTTTAATCCCAAAACTTGACTGGAATTATTTAATGTATACATTAAAACCAATAAAGTAGCTCTTTAAAAATGATTGCTAATGCATCATTACTGACATTAATTATAATGCTTGATAAAAGATCAGATAATATATATGAAAATACAGACCACACATACCTAATAAAAGGACTTTAACATTTTAAAACTAAAACTACAACAATAATGCTATTTAGAAGATGACGTAATCAATGACAATTGCAAGCAGAGAACAATTATTTCAATGCTGAAATGCACATTTTTTAAAGTTACTTGGTTCCGGTAATTCTTCGACCAATATGAAAACCCATGAATAAGAAAAATCAATCTCCACAGGACAGGGAGTTCACCCACAGTACGAGTCTCACAGAGGAGAAGAGTTTCAGTCACTTCTTTCACATTTTGCCTGACTTGATTAGCTAAAATCTTAAACATTTACAACTTAATTTTGGGGGGCCAAACTTGGCAATGCTCAGGGATTGTTCCTGGCTCTGTGCCCAGGGCTCACTTCTGGTGGTGCCCAGGAACCATATGAGGTACCAGGGATGGAACGCAGGTTGGCCCCATGCAAGGCAAGCCCCCTACCTGATGTACTATCATTCCAATCCTTTATGCCTTCATTTCTTTTTTTTTTTTCAAGAGAAAATAGGAATTTTGTTTGCTTGCATTTGGGTCACAGCTAACTGTGCTTAGCACTTATTCCTGGTTCTGTGCTCAAGGATTGCTCTTGGCAAAGCTTACGGAGCAAATGGGGTACCAAGGAGACCACCACAAGGCAAGTGCCTTACATGCCATACTATTTCTCCGGCCTCCAAATGAGAAATTAACATAAAATTTAGTACCTTTATTTTCAGCTTTGAAATTTAAATACATAAAAACATTTAGTTTTGAGATGCAATATACAAGTATGATAGATGGTACCCACTTTCCATCACGTATGCATCTTCGTTAGCATTTAGGCTATTGTGCTTTAAACAACTGAAGTCTTTTAAGATATTATTATTACGATCTCACATTATAAAGTCCTTAAATATTCACTCTATTCTGAGATTTAGATTAAGATATTCATTCACTGATGTCAGCAGCAAAGTAAATTAGTTGATAAAATATTCAACTACCCTTTCCAGAATGCAACTTAAAGAATTTAGTGTTTAGCAAAAAACATTCTAATTTTTCAAGTAAATTTTAACAAAATAACACAAGATATGAAAAAAGAAATGTGTATAATGCATTTATTATGGTTAGTAAATAAGAGAAAAAGCAACTTCACCGTGCAAGAAAAGGGAACGGTCCAACATAATTTAAGGTTACTTCTCAAAAGATGGTAATGCAAGAATTAAGAATAAAGCATTTCTATTATGATGAAAAATGTAGTTTAAAAGCAAATGCAAGTAACAACATTTTTAATAATATATCAACTTAATGTGAGCTAATATGAATATCAAATTAAAACTGGCAAAACATATGTGTGTATATATAAATACGTAGCCTATGTATGTGCGTAAATATATTTGAATGTATATGCAATCTAATTTTCCGAAGAGAACAAAGAATATCAGAAAAGTATATCTTATAAAAATCTAGTATATGATTCCACAACTTCCACAACTAAGTATTCAAAACATAGAGCAATAGTCAGGAGAAAAATAAGATGGGGTAAATAAAAATATTCAGAAATAAATTATTTGAAGTGTACTCATATTTCAAAGTCTAGCAAAACAAAAATTAAGCTCTAGCACTCTTCATTGAGTATTTACACATTTTGCTACATATGCTTAGTCCCTTAAGGACAAAGGCCTTATTTATTTTGCATATCCAACACTGATTACAGCAAGATAAACAAGAGATACAAATTCTAAACATCTTAAATTTCAGTGTATACCCTTGTCGCTTAAGAAAAAGAAATTCACCACTTCCTCTCATTAAAGTACAAACCTTCTAGTTTTTCAGTAACTATAATAATATAAGTTAAAAAAAAGTTGCTCTTAACAAAATAAATCAAGACAAGATGATTATATTTAGCTAAAATAATAAAAAGTGTAAGTCTATGCTTCTGATGTGCAGTTGTGAAAAGGAAATCAAAGGAAAAGTTAGTAACATAGAGAGTTAAAAAATAAAGTCAACGATGAATAAAGAAAAAGATTTTACAAGTTAAATGCTTTCTCAAATGTCTCACTAAAATTGCAATATATCCAGGAAAATTTTAAAAAACTGTTGCTTTTACCTAAGAAGGAAGGGTAATTATTAGTGATGATTTAAGACAGCATCTTGAATTAGTTATTGTGCTTGATTCCCATAGGGAACTCTACACGCGGTGACACTTTTTGCCAACCCTCAATTATCTAGGCACAAGAAAAGTTCGTCAGCTACAAACTGAAGTTGGTCTTTGAATGTTGTTCTTTTGTTTGTTTAAGCATGAAGCATTCAATTTATTTTACTGATACCTATAGTTTTAAGAAACATACAATCTAACTGAGCAACTCTACATGAATGATTTCATGCTCTGCAATGTACAATAACTAAATCTAAGTTTAAATTTTGATTTTGGTTTGGGGAAGAAGCAAGAAAGTTACTAAGTATGACACTGTTATATCTAATTACACATTTCTATCATTTATGTCACAAAGGTCAAAACAATTAAGAAAACTAATTATGGAATACTAATTTCAATTATAGTTCATAATTATTTTTGTACTTATTAAAACAGTAAATTCTCTGAGAATTTAAAAGACAAAAAATTTTAAAATCAAATATCTGTAGATTCAATTACCACAAATTTATGGCATCCAGTAAGGAGATACCATCTTTATTTGATTTTGGGTCCATACCTGGCAGTGCTCAGGGCTTACCCTGGCCCTAGGTTCAGGTGGTACTCAAGGAGCCATATAAAGTGCCAGAAACTGAATCATGACTGGCTGTGCTGAAGATAAGCCCTTTACCCTGGTACTAGCTTTCTGATCAAGGAGAGTCCATTTTTTAAAAGCATCAGTACTGGGCTTGCTCTTCAGATCTGTGTTCTCTTCAAGGGGGAATGTGTATCTCCCTTGCTCGTCTCTGTGTGTCTTTGCTTTTCGCCTCTGGAGAAGCTTGTGTTCTCTCTTGAGTATACACGTCTCCTTTTTCTCCCCTCACATCTTTCTAAATAAGTTTCAATAAAAAGTTATCTTGCTTCACAAAAAATAAAAGTATAAATACTAAAGACTGAGGATGTAATGGCATAGTTATAAGATTATTGCCATTTACCTAGCAACTGGAGTTGAAAAAAAGAGAAAGGAAAATAAGATTAAAGGAAAATATGCTCAAAACTCATTTTCCAGCTCGTACTTTAGATCTAAGGAGATGCCCTTAACTGAAATTGATATTCTATAACATAAGCAAATAGGGTGATTTGTGAAACAGTTATGTACATTATCAGGACTCGCAAACATTACAATACTTGTAGAATGCACATAGTGAACAGAATATTAATTATCATTTTGTCCCAAATTTACCTATAATGCACATGAATTAAGAAAAGATAACATTCTTCAACATGAGAATAAAAGTTTCTGCTTAGGAACTCAATAGTCTTTCACTCACTAAATGGAGAAGAGAATGGATTTGCTCTGTCCTCTAATATATCATATTGCTCTCTTATTCCTACACACTACTACCAGGCATATCCCCATTTTTCTTTACAGTCAAGCCATTTAGGATAAAAAGTTAAAGAAGGGATAAGAACTGTAAAGAAAACTTCATCAAAATGGATTTTCAATCTAAATAAATCAAAGACAGTCAATTAATACCACAGTTTGTTTTGATTACAAAGGATGAAATCAAGTAGTATAGGAAACATTTACTCCTGTATTTCCAGTTCTTGCTGTGTAGGCAGAAAAAGAAAGAAAATAAAGTTAGAAGCATGCAGAAAGACAAATTGGAATCACATACAATAAAAACTGAAGACTAAGAACAATGAGAAGTCATTTATATTAAAGTCAAAGTATAAAACAGTATATTTACTTGGGGCCAAAGCTCATTATGGGAGAACTGTAATCTATAAGCACATATTATATAAATCCAGTAAAGTCAAACCTAAAAATAAAAGCAAATAAATAAATAAATAAAAAACCTCTAAACAGTTTTTAAGCCTTAAAAAGATTATAAGCATCCATAATCTTTTTTTCTCTCTTCCATCTTCAGTATACCTGAATAAATCTAGATAATCTAAATGAATTCATTTGGTTGGGAGAGAAGGAAGCCATAAAATGTCAGTGTTTAGCTACAAATCAGGAAACCAAAGTGAACAATGTTAATTAAATGAGCAACTAACAAATAGGGAAAGGGAAAAAAATGTATGTGGTTTCTTCTAACACTCTTTCTGCACACACACATAAAGGTTTGTTCCTGTGCAGAAAACAAATGCCCAGTTATTCCTATGTAACAAATTCCTGTTCTACAAATCATGTTCCCTGTAGTCCTAAAAGAAGGTCATGAACTAGGAACTTAAATTAAAACTTCACCCATGAAATTCTCGTTCTAGAAATTTTTAAAATAATATTTCACTTGGAGTTACAAAGAAGAGGATTCAGACCTCAAATAAGTCATAGCCCTCCGATTCCTGCCGGTCGTAGGGACGAATGATGCCATCCTCACGGATCAGGCGAGGCGGACGGAGGCTTGACACTTCCTCAGTGGATTCTGCTGCCCTGGAAAAGGTTTAAAGAGGATGAGAGCAGGTGTGAGATGATGTCAAAACACCACAAATGTGTATAGTAAATAAGCGACTCGTCCATATTTTCTTAGTAATTGACAAAAGCAGTCAGAAAAATTCTATATAACTTGCACTAGCTGAGTATTAAAGCCCAGATTCCAAACTCCTGCCTTTTCTTACAGATCGTCTACTCTGAATACATGCTTTTCTGCAAAGCTCCTAGGCTCTAGCAGTCTGCTAAAACACTTGTTGAATAAAAGGGAAACTGAGCCATGAAAACTGTTGTTTGAGCCCTTTCTGGTGCACCCCAGCTGAGAGCGCATTCTGCCTGTGACCTACTCAGGTGGCCCCAGTCAGCAGACACTCATAACCCGCACACAGCATCCTCACTCACCTCTGAATCCCCTGGAAGGTGCTGCTGGCCATATCTATGATGCCGCCGGTCGGGCGTGCCACGGCGCCCACCAGTCCCTTCCCGATCCCTTTAAAGAATCCTGCAGCTCCTTCCTTTTTGGCACCTTTATAAAAGCAAAAACAATGCATGCATAGAGATATTTTAAGATAAGCAAGACTGGGTTCGCGCTTCAAGGCCAGGCTCTCCCTTGAACACGGATCTCGCTTGCTTGGCTCTATATCTCGTTGGCCTGCAGCTTTTTCCACTCTGAGGTGCTCTATTCTCTTTTGAACATGTATTCCCTTCCTTCTCCTCCACTCACATCTTTTAAAGTAAGTTTTGTTCAATTAAAAACTATCTTGCTTCACTGAAAATATAAAATCAAATAAGCAAGTTTAAGTGCAACAAAGGTTTGCACCAAACACTGAACCCTCTAGCCCAGGAAGCTTCTAGAATGTGACTTTTTAAAGAAGATAAACTTATCCATGACCTGCATACAAAGGAACAGTGGCCATAATGCATGGTGAAACTGCAAACCCTGGCCCCACTTCCAGACCTGTGGAGACTCTAGGATACGGCACCACAGCCTGTGGCTTAACAAGGCCGGTTGGCAACCACAAGATGTGCTAAGTTTACAACAACTGATACAGCAGTTCAGCCAGTACCTGTGACTACTGGGTCTAAGGACTGAACAGACAATCATCCTTTTCTAGATATTAGAGGAAGATTTATGCAGACTACATGTTTATGTATATTCAAAAACACACATATAGAAGTAGAATACGCTGGAGTTATAGCACAGCGATAGGGCGTCTGCCTTGCACGCAGCCAATACGGTCAACCCGAGTTCAATTCCTCTGCCCCTCTCAGAGAGCCCAGCAAGCTACCAAGAGTATCTCGCCCGCATGGCAAAGCCTGGCAAGCTCACTGTGACGTATTCGATATGCCAAACACAGTAACAAGTGTCACAATGGAGACGTTACTGGGCCTGCTCGAGCAAATAGATGAACAATGGGAGGACCGTGACCATGATAGAAATAGAATTAATATATTTTATCATAGTCTAATATATACCTTTTAAAAATATAACTCACATTCTATATGTCATCCACATGCCTATTAAACTGTACAGAACAAACCATAAGCATACTGACTTCGACAACAACCACATTGAAAATTTCTTTTTGTATCATCTCAAGAGAAAAAATCCCACCCACAGCCATTAGATATCAGCTCCCATTTCCCTGACCTATCAGCGATGATTCTCTGTGCCTCTGCGTTCATGCTCCCCACTTCCCTGCTATGAAGTCCGTGAGCTACCCTCCATCTTCATGAAAATCCTGGGTAGTTCCTACAAACACAATCAGGCAGGTACGCAGTATTTTGTGTCTGTCTTTTTTCACTTAGCAAATGCTTTCAGGGTTCATCCATACTTGTTTCAGTCCTTGTTTTATTCCTGTTGTTGGACGCAATCCACACACAGTATATGAATAGGCCATATTTGCCTATATGCATTCGTTATGGAGATTTGGTTTGCTATTATTTTCTATCATGCCATTACCTTTTTGCTATTACTAGCTATCATGACTGATATTATTGATGGACATTTATATCCAGGTCTTTGAGTGAACATATGTTTTCAGTTCTCAAGAAGTGAGGCTGCTGATATACACATCAACTCAGTGGTTCTATAAAATTTCCAGCACCATTTGTTGATACGATTATTCTTTGTTTATAGAATTATCTGGGCACCATTATCCAGGATCAACTGACTCCTAAACTGGGGCTTATCTTTATAAAATCAGTTCGAAGCCATGGATGGAATATCTGTACGCTAGTACCATACTCTTGAAGTTATGCAGTAATGGTTTTATAGCAAGTTTTTAAATTAAATAATGCAAATCTTCCAGCACTGTACTTTTAAAAATTATTCTGGCACTTGGAGTGTTTGAATTCCACATGTATTTAGAATCAGCTTGTCAGTTTCTGCAGAGAAATCCACTGGAATTTTGATAGGGATGTCAGGAAATAAAATAAACCAATATTTTAATAGGATAAAAATATTCATTTTATTATGTCTTGAGTTCTCTTTTCAGAGGGGTCTCCTACAGGCCTGCAAGTGAATCAAGGGCCTGAGGATGCAGTGCTGCAGGCCTTGGTGTGCTCAGAGGGCTAAGGACGATTTCCTTTTAAAATGAATCCACTGCTCCTGAGGGCCCAAAGGAATCTATTTTTCTGTAAAAACAGCACTGGAAGGCTGAATCATAGTCTGTTACTTTATCTTTCTACTTTGGAAAAAAAGCCCATTCATTAAGCAATTAAAGACTATCAATATAAGAACATTAAAGCCAGTAATTCAATCTAACAGCGAGCAGCAATCACATCTTACTACATTCACCATGCATCAACTATTCGACTCTACACAGAAGAACAGGGACATTCTCACCCACCTTCCACGGGCTTTGTTATTATTCCAGTCACTCCACCAACAACCCCCTGAAAGAGAAACCGGTCATTAAGGCAAGCCTGACCTGAATGGGAGATGTTGCATTTTAAACCAACCACTAGAGGTCTCCACAGACATACCAGAAATAGTCTTTAGATCAAGACTTTCTGCTGCTGTTTTTGTTTTGGTTTATTTTTTAAAATTTGGCTTCTGGGCCATACCCACCAGTACTCAGGGCTTACTCCTGGCTCTGTGCTCAGGGATCACTCTTAGCGGGGCTCAGGAGACCATATATAGTGTCAGGGATCAAATCCGGGTTGGCCATGTGCAAAGCAAGCACCCTACCCACTGTACTAATGCTCGGCCCAGGAGGACTTTTTGTGAATATGGACTTAAGAGCAAGCATTATAATTTTAAGAATATATAAGTATTTTAAATGAAAACCTCTTGCAGAAGTAAGGTTTTATAATAGGAAAAACCCTGTAAAACAGTGATGATGTTAAATTTGGCTGTGGCATCAGTCATATAAACATGGAGAGCAGATCCTATCTCTTGAAGTCTCAGTTTCTCCATCAGCAAAACGAGTGAACAGAGCCAAATAAATAAAAGTCTAATGATCGTTTTTAATGCAGTGGAACTGAGAATACTGAAAATGAAAGCTCCCTGGAGGAAGGCAGAATCTCAGAGATTGCCGGATGCTCTCCTTCTCCTGGGGCATGCAGGGAGCCAAGGTACAGACCCTGTCAAATGATAAACTCTGCGGACTTGGGCTGTGGACAGAACTCCAGATCAGGAGAGCAGGTGGTCGAGAGCATGACCCTGGGGTGGGGTGTGTGTGTGGGGGGGGGGGGGGTCTTGGACACATTGGTGGTGAGGAGAGATGGAACTGTGTGCCCGAGACCATAAATGTCAGCACTGCTGTAAACACACTGCCAACTATAAACATGCCTGTCATGGTGGCGGGCTGGGAGGCAAGGAGGCAGTGAAGGACACGTGGGAATGCAGGTAGAGGGTAATTGACTCTGGTGGTAGGATGGTTCTAGAACACTCTATGCCTAAAATTCAACTGTCAAGAATGTTGTAAACCATGGTTCTTTAATTAAATTTTTAAAGTGTTTAATTCAAAAGAAATAAAAAAAAGAAAACTAAATACATTTAGAAGTCATGATTATTGTAACATTAAAACTTTTGTTAATTTAAAAACTAACAAATAACAGCAGAGGAGAAAACACTCAACATTATAAATCACCAGCACAAACTCAACAACTACAATTTCTTGAAATTATTTCCAGAATTATCAAGGACAAGTAATGGCAATTATCAATTATCATTATCAAGTTATGACAGGAACTAAAGTGACCTGCAGTGTATATAAACACAAAGAGAATTGGAGGACGCACACATAGCACTGGGGACAGGCGAGGGGTGCCCAATAATGGCTCCTGTCCTTAGTGAAGGAGTGTAAGTTCTTAGGATCATTTATAAGAAAAATGTTGACATAACGTTTGTGTAATTAAACAGTATTTGTAAACTTCCGGTACCGTTGCTAAAGTGCTTCAAGTCGATGGCATTCCACTTCTTATGGACTGAACACTAGAACTTCTCTACTCTCTTGCTCCCTCCCAGACTGGTCCCTGCCTGCCGTCATTACTGCTTCCACCCTAGCCAAGTGTTGACGCAGTCTGGAATTTGGGGGGTTAAGTCTGGTGGTGATTAACCAGGAAAGGGACAAAGGCCAAAACTCCCCGCTGGCCCCTAGGACTACTCTGACAGACCAAGTGTTTCTAGCAGAGTCCGGTCAGCCGCCAACGACCACCAGAGTGGCTGCGGGTGCTGGAGACTCAAGATACTCACGCGCAGGAGGCCCTTCCCTCCTCTGGCCAGGCTGTCTCCGAAATCCTTAGGCTGCCGACCCATCTCTTCTCTTCTCTTTTGCTGATATTCCTTGTCCATTGTAATTGCTGCCAGTCCTTTCCCGACAGAACCAGTGATGCGAGACACAACTCCCGCGGCGCCCCCTGCAGAAGCACAGAGACTCAGCACAGGGTTCAGTGTGTAGCACCATAGTACACAGCATGCCAGTGATGCAGGGGCTGGCTCACGTGAAAAGACACAGACCTTTACATCCATGGGGAAGAAAAGAAACTCTTTAAAATATACGGTCACATCACGAAACAGACAGACAAAACTTCTAAGCAGTCAATGTTAAATTCTTTTCCATTTGGGAACAAGGAAACACATCTTTCAAAAAGGGGCTGTGAGAAGTAATTCATCTTTTATTATATACAATCATTAATTTCTCACCAATGACATGCTCTATAGAACTTTACTATCTATAGTATATCTGCAATTCATATGGACATGTACACAATGTAACTGTGTATACTCTGCATGTATGTATACTTGCATGCACATTGCTTTACCATCTGTATTGTGTGTGAATACTTATGTGCACGCACACAGCTTTACTGTTTATACTATATGTGTACGAAAAAGTACTTGCATGCACACAACTTTGTACTGTGTGTGTGAATATATATACACATGCACACACACAAATATCCGACACTTACCTACAGTGTGTCCAAAAAGACTTCTTACTCCAATCACTAATCCCTCAGCAAATTCTTCAGGGCCCTGAACAGCACCCTGGACAAAAAGAGGTTTTTCTGTTTGTTTGTTTAAAACTGAACACTCTTAAGACTTTTACTCTAGTACTTGAGGGTTTCCATGAAGAAACACATTCAGTTAGGGCCCAGAGATGCTCCAGAGACAGCCTCCACCCTCTGACCAGCACTGATGGAGCAAGAACTTGCGCACTTGAAGATCATTTTGTTCTCGGGGCTTTCAGATGATTGGCGGCCCCTTCGGATAACAAATGCTGGACAGAAGCTGATCTCCAATTCCAAACCCATCAATCACAGCCTACAGCCTCCCAGCCGCAAGGGCCTTCCTGTTTCTGAGCAACCAGACCACTTGCAGGACGGACCATCCACATGGTTTGGCTCTTACCCTCCCCGCTACTGTCTCCCCTTCTAAAATGCTTACTGCTTTGGACTTACGGATCCTTTCAATGGTGGTTGTAGGAAAGCTTGAATACGAAACAAAACCAGCTTTTCATGTCCCTCCCATAGTGATCTTAAAATGGTCTTGATCTACCCAGTTCTCTTCCTCCAAACTACATTAAACCCTGGGAATATGGGGCATGTTTTATTGCCCAGACACCAGACCTACACAGTTCTAAAACATTGTATATTCTATATTCTATATTCTCTTAAATACTTTAAATAAAATTATAAAAATGATGCTGTGAGATCTGAACATAACTCAGTTTCCAAATAAACTAAACTGAAATTATTTGTCCTCTTCTATGGGAAAGCCTATCCATTTCCCTAGACCTACACGTAAATCAAAGAGCAGTACCTGGAAGGGTTCATAGAACAAAGCTTCGACACCTTCAGACAGACCTCTGATTAATCCAAATGGGTTTCCGAGCACATCTAAGCCCAACACAAGGACATACATCTGTTTCAAGAACTAAAGGAAAAGAGAACATTACTTTGACAAACTGCCACGAGAATTGTCATGATGCAGTAGGAAAGAGGGTCTAGAGAGATTGCATTGGGCTGTTTCAGGAAAACTACAGAATAATCACCACTATGCCCATTAATCAAACTTTCTATGCTTGGTATGGGTCCAGTGTTTAACATGGGGTTTTCATGTAGGACAGAACTAGATCAGTCTGTGATAGCGTTGCATAAAGGCAAAATGACAGAACAGCTCAGACTGTCATTATGGAACGCAATCATGCGGTGTCACTCCTCGTCATTTAATTTCTACAGACCACAGTCTTCTCATCTATAGAAGTGGGAGGTTTATCACACTGACCTTGTATAGCTGAGTATGCATATTAAGTGAATATAAATCAGAATTGTTAGCCATTTTTATTATTATGAACATAAAATTATACTAGATAAGGAATAATTAAGAATAAAAAAGAAATGAAAACATATCTTCATTTTTACATGTAACACCCATAATGTGTATACATTCCTTGGAGAAAATGGTCTTTGATCAGAGAAAGAAAGGTTCATGGTACTGTGAGATAGAATCATGCTGAAGCCACCTGTGGCCTCTGGGTACACAACTCAGACCACAGAGGAACTGAGGCACCAAGACAGGGTTGGCTTAGAATCCTTACCACAATTCTACCAGACCATGCTTAGAAGCCAGAGTCATGGTCACGGTCCTCCCGTTGTTCATCGATTTGCTCGAGTGGACCCAGTAATGTCTCCATCATGAGACTTGTTGTTACTGTGTTTGGCATATTGAATATGTCACGGGTAGCTTGCCAGACTTTGCCATGTGGGTGAGATACTCTCGGTAGCTTGCCGGGCTCTCCGAGAGTGGTGGAGGAATTGAACCCAGCTGGGCCAGGCCGGCTGCGCAGAAAGCAAATGCCCTACCACTGTGCTATCGCTCCAGCCCAGAAGCTGGAGTAAATGAGGAAATCAAAGGGTCAGGCCTCCTAAACCACACAGAAGGATAAAGGCAGTGAAGACCAGGCTTAAACAGCCAGCACACTCGTGCCACTCCACCCATCCCAGCAACAGCTCCCCTACAAGGAGGATCAGTAAAGCAAGAGTAGTTTAGGTTTAGTGTGTGTTGTAACAAGCAAGATGAAGTAAACTACTTTGTTCCCACTAAGGAGGCAAGCTTGGGGAGGGGTGGGATACTAGGAACACTAGGATACTAGGTGGTGGGATTGGTGCTCAAATAGGGAACATCTGAAAAAAAACTGTATTTTGAGCAATTTGGTAAATCATAAGGTTTAAATAAAGTTTAAAAAGGGTCCAGATAGTATAGCTCATAGGGGGCTTGCTTTGTACATGATCAGCTTGGGCTTGACACCTAACATCCCATACGGTACACTGAGTACCACCAGGAGTAATTCCTGAGTACAGAGCCAGGAGTAACCCCAGAGCACGCCGAGTGTGCTCCCCCCCCCCAAAAAAAAACACTTTAAAATGGGTGAAATGGGGGAGAAGACCTAAGAAACAAATGGTTCACTGAAGAACACCAGCAATTGGGGAGATTGTGAATCAGGGCAGCTACATAGCACACAGTACAGTCACAAATATTTTGTTTGGTGATTTATGAGATATTTTTTGATGAACAACTAGAATAGGAAATTACCTGTTCGCTGTAATGTCTTACAACACTCCACAGTAGCTGATCTCTATTGTAAAACTGATAGCGAATTTCATAATAAGCAAGTCTGGGAGGACAAATGAAGATTCAAATGATACTAAGATTATATTCTGAAAAACAGAAACTTAAAACTTTATAAAAACGTATCAATCACTGCTAATTCTCTCACCATTACACTGCGTATCTACCACATATATTTTGGTCTTACTGTGGCAACAAATTACAAAACTAGTGCATTCTCATAAAGTCTTTAAAAATATATTCAAAAAGACAATTTTTTGGTTTCAAGGCCAAAATGAGCTGGGGAGACAGTATAAGGATCAGGGCTCACACAGGGATGCCACTGGCTGTAGGTCCGAGGGTGCCTACACTGGACACTGGATCCTAGCACCTCAGGCCCTGCCACTGATCTAGCCAGTGCCATGTTCAAGCCCCCTGGGAGGGGCCCCTTAGGCCCGCTGATCTCCACTTGGGAGGCCCCAAATAAACAGGCACATAGTCAATTACAATCCTACCACATACTGGTGAAATTTTTAGCTTTCTTCTTCTCTTCATTTGTCAATTTAAATTCTCTTTTATGTGTAAGGTAAAGGTAAAGGTAAAGGCCCTCCCGTTGATCGTCGATTTGCTCGAGTGGGCCCAGTAACGTCTCCATTGGAGACTTTGTTGTTACTGTGTCTGGCATATCGAATACTCTCGGTAGCTTGCCGGGCTCTCCGAGAGGGGAGGAGGAATCGAACTCGGGTCCGCTGTGCTATCGCTCCAGCCCCTTTTATGTGTAATTTTTAAATATTTCACATGCGTTTTTGTTTGGGGGGCCACACCGGAGGCCCTGGCTTACTCCTGGCTCTGTGCTCAGGGCTCACTCCAGGGGACCATATGTGGTATAAGGGACTGAATCCATGTTGGCTGAGTGCAAGGCAAGTGTCTCAGCACCTGTACTATTTCTCTGGCCCTGCATTTTCACACTTCACATTGTGGACTGGAATTTCTCTCAGTTACCAAAATTCTAGGAACTACTTTTAATGAATGAGTGTTATCCATTAACACAAACATGTCATGACAAGCAATTCTTCTACTCTCAAATTTTGGCATAATATTTAACATTGTGGTGTTTACCTTGATTATAACATTTAGCTGCATGTTGGTTTTTAGAAGAAATTCCCCAAAGAATTATTACCAAGTGAAAGACTAAAATTAATTTGGGGGATGTCAATCCAAAACATAATCTTGAAATGCAACAGAGTATTTGACTAATTATCTATAGGAATCAGATACAGATTCAAGTATGTCGATTCCTTCCCAGTCATACAAATAGTAAAAAAAAAAAAGTGCCCATTTCTTAAGCCCACCACTCCTTGGTATTAAAAACATATTGCTTATATTTTTAATTCTTTGATAATTTTCTTTAACTGACATAATGTCATTGACAAAAAATAGATATTTCAAATACTACTGATAACTAAATACAAATTATTTTACTGACCTTTGTCAACTATGACATTGGGTTTTCTTATAAATGCTCACTATTAAGACAATTTATCCCATCATACTGGTTATTTCATTTCCCTAGATTTTAAAAAATTATTTTCAATGACTGTGTTGTAGACTACTTAATTTTACATAGTCAAATCTATTTCAATATACCATTGAACTTTTTCATTAGCTTTTAAACTAAGACTTTCTTTATTCAGAGATTTGATGCAAATCAGATATTTTTGCTTAGTCTATCACTTTGTCTTATTTACCCCTTCAGCTGCCAGGAAAATTAGTGGTAAGATGAAAATGAGTTAAATATACATATTTAAAGAGCTTCATTAGAAAGTTTCCTTCAGGTTCAAATAGCAAGATTATCTCTGTTCGAAGCTAACATTCTCCTACAAATAAGGAGAATAGACAGAAAAATAACCTTGGTTCAAGTCTCCCAGTAAGTGATTCTTACTTGAATATAAGGTCATCCACATCTGTAAGAGTCGCACCTATACTTTTCAATAGCAAGTTGATGGAATGAATTGCAATCATTTCTTCTTTCTCTTTGTCTGACTCTTCACCTCCAGAACCCAAAGAAAGACTCAAATGCAACTGAAAGAAAAAAAGAATGCTCAATATATGAAAGTGAAAAACAAACAAAAATGCACATTAAGAACAATTTTCCAAATACAAGCAAATGTTGTATCTTTAGCTATGGTCCTAAACAAAAATAAGCATTGGATGGAGGGAAAGGGTTCCTCATCCTCTTCTGATGGGAATGTCGACCGGTTCAACCTCATTGGAAAACCTCATATGGATACTTCTCAAAAAACTAAATATTACCGCATATAACTCAGCAATCCCATTCCTTGGCATCTACCCCAAGGGCGCCAAACACCATTTAGTAAAGACATTTGTACCCCTGTGTTCATTACAGCACTAGTCACGATAGCCAAAATCTGGAACCAAGACAAGTGTCCAAGATCAGATGACTGGATAAAGAAACAGTGGTGTATATGCACTTTGAGATACTACTAGGATATTAAAAAAAGACAAAATCACTTGATTTTCTGCTATAGAGTATAATGCAAAGTGAAGCTAGTCAGAAGGAGAGGGACAGATACATGATCTGTCTCTGATACAAAATAATCTCCCGCATATGTGGGCTATGAAGTACATAGTTAAAGTCTAAAATAAAAGATCAAAGGTAACAGAACCTGAAAATTAATCTACAGAACTAAGTTTACCAGTGGGGGCAGGGGGGTTGGATGAAAGGAGACCTTGGGACATTTGTGGAGGTAAGAGGATACTCTGGTTAGAGGGTTTGGTATTGCAACACTGCACACATGGAACTCTATCATGAATTGTATTGTAAATCAGCGTATCAATACAATGGAATGCAGGGGGTTGGTGATGGGAGGCTATTATTTGTTACTCTATGGAAGATGAAGGCCAGTTCACTCAGATCTTATTCTCCTACTTTTAAAAATAAAATACAAAGTAGTCTGTTCCAAAAATAGAGTTATATCTTTAACCAAAGTGTATAAATATAATTGTGTTCATATGAAGGGTTTCAAAGCATTTTACACGAACAGCATGATCACTTCAGGGGGGAATAAAAAACACACTGGTACAAAGTGTCCTAAGCTGAAATACTGGGTAATTATTTTTATCCAATTAAGATAACTTATGGCAACAATTAACAGTAAATGACTGTGTTCTAATCATACAGTCATAACAATTATGACAATTAACAAGTTGCTAAATAAAACTTGCAAAGAGTCAGAAGGATCGTAACATCCACCTCCTCTCAGCTCAGTACTTCAACATGACACTTTCACATTCCCATCCAACAGCTGCTCCTTTGAGCTGTGCCATACGTGCAGTAGTGCCAGAAGGACTCAAGCAAAGATACTTCAGGGTACATCAGTAAAACAGATGCCTCTCCCCTCTCACACTGCCACTTGAGCATTTCACCTAACTCTTTCAGAGCTCAACCAGTTGACTTGGGATAAAGCCAAAAAAAAAAAAAAAACCCTGTAAGTTTCTATGTTGACTTGTCCATCTGCAGAGCCAAAGACTTGGGATCCAGATAGGTTAAGTTTAGGTCAGGATCCAGCCTTGCCCTGGGGTAAAGCCGCCATAGAGTAAGAAACTAGCTGTGGCTCATGATTTTCATTATTCAACTACATGGCACAATTCCCCATGTGCCAAAATATATGAAGAGGTAATAACAGTCTTTAATATTCCACTAGATTATAAACTCCACAATATAATTTTATATCTCCCACAACAACTCTGGTATAAGGATTTAGTTAATATTTGTTGAAAGTAGGGTTCAATCTCACAAATGATTTTTATTTGATGAAAAATAAACTGTCTACAATCCACAGAACAATACTCATTTCAAACCTAACAACTATGAATATGCATGATACCATCAATTTAAAATAATTCAATTTTATAAATCTATTCATTTAGCTGAATGTATTGGTGTCTGCAATTGAAAATAAAGTACTATAAACAGTTTCTGAGAATGTAAAGGATCATCAATATTTTAAAGAGTTACTTAATTATAAATCTGGCCCATTACACAAGTTTAGAATGCTATGGTTGATAGCACTTGTGAATTTACTAAGCAGTCACCTTCCCCTATAAAAGCTAAAAAGAACCACAAAACGATGGGAGGAAATGGGTTCATAAAGTACAAAATCAGGCAAATGAAAGGTATTCAATTTTCCACTCCCTTAGTTACAATCAAATTTTGGAAGGGTGAAAAACACCACATCGACAGTATAATACCTACTTCAGCATTTTCGCAGGCTGGCTGGGGCAGCCATTATAGTTTTCTGTTCAGACAGTGATAGTAGTTACAAAGTGCAACCAAAACATTAAATGTGGGTTAGCACTTCTTCGCTTAATTAAGAAATGCTTTTGTCAGCTTCTTCTTTGAATAAAGGGGTTATTAATTCAAGACTAGAGCACATGCTCTGGTGGTTTCACTGTGAGAATTATCACTGTACATATGTCACAGAGAACTGCCTTAATTATTTCAATTAATCAAACAAAATTCCTGCCAACTATATGATGCAACAAATTAAAAACCTACATTTGTACGTGGACAATTTAAAAGTTCTACAACAATTTTGCATCATTTCTAAACTGCTCATCAGGACAAACCTTGACAGGAGAAATATGGAAATGTTCAAAGAAACTAAGAATTGACATATCAGTCATCGATGTTTCCATTAATTCTGTGTTTAGAGCATCAATATCTTGCTGGATTAACTTTGTCTGAAAAAGATTAAATTAAAAATTTCTATTTTAATTTTTCTCTATATGGTTGATTCCCACCCCCCACCCCCCGCAAAAGGCTGATTTCAGTTTTAATCTTATAATTTTCCCAATAAAATAAAAAATCATTACCCTCTTTTTTTCAGCTTCGGGGTCTGTTGTTGGGGTAAACAATGCAATAATAGCTCCTAGAAATGCCTGGTCAACTTTTAAGGCCATCTCCTGAATGAGGACCATAAAATACCTAGGGGAAAAGAATTAGAATGAAAAACCCTTTTTTATCAAATCTTGTCACTTTCAATGTT
Source organism: Sorex fumeus (assembly GCF_029834395.1). Classification (NCBI taxonomy): domain Eukaryota; kingdom Metazoa; phylum Chordata; class Mammalia; order Eulipotyphla; family Soricidae; genus Sorex; species Sorex fumeus. The sequence continues at coordinate 11,520,416 of NW_026606138.1, read as the reverse complement.
AAAACACCACATTGAGTTAAAAGCTTAAGACCTTGTTCCCTACTTTCTTGAAAGTGCCATAGTGGGGCGATAGCACAGTGGGTAGGGCATTTGCCTTGCAAGCGGCCGACCTGGGTTCTTTTTTTTTTTTTTTTTTTTTTTTTTTTTTTTTTCCCTTTATTTTATTTTATTTTTTTGAAGTTGTAGATTTACAATTTTTTGTGCTTTGGTTTCAATTATACAATGATCAGATACCCATCCCTCCACCAGTGCCCATTTTCCACCACCATGGATAATATCCCTCCCACCCCCATCCCCCCATCCCCCGTCTCTGTGGCAGGGCAATCCCCTGTGTTCTCTCTCTCCTTTTGGGTGTTGTGGTCTGCAAAAGAGGCATTGAGTGGCAAACATGTTCAGTCCATAGTCTACTTTCGACATGCATCTCCCCTCCTGGGAGGATCCTCCAAACATCCTTTATTTGGTGCTCCCTTCTCTATCTGAATAGCCCTTTCCTCTAGGATACACGGCTGGCCTCTAAGTTATGGAGTAATCCTCCTGGTGCTGATCTCAGCTATTCTTGGGTATTAATCTCATACTTTGTTACTTTATATCCCCCAGATGAATGCAATCTTTCTATGTCTATCCCTCTCTTTCTGACTCATTTCGCTTAGCATGATACTTTCCATATTGTACCACTTGTATGTAAATTTCATGACTTCATCTTTTCTAAGAGCTACATAGTACTCCATTGTGTAGATGTACCAAAGTTTCTTTAACCAGTCATCTGTTCTTGGGCATTCAGGTTTCTTCCAGTTTCTGGCTATTGTAAAGAGGGCTGCAATGAACAAACAAGTGCAGATGTCACTTCGACTATACATTTTTGCCTCTCTGGGATATATTCCCAGGAGTGGTATTGCTGGGTCAAATGGGAGCTCAATTTCTAATTTTTTGAGAATCGTCCATACTGTTTTCCAGAAGGGCTGAACCAGTCGGCATTCCCACCAACAGTGAAGGAGTGTCCCTTTCTCGCCACAACCACGCCAGCATCGGTTGCTTTTGTTCTTTTGAATGTGGGCCAGTCTCTGAGGTGTGAGATGGTATCTCATTGTGGTTTTGATCTGCATCTCTCTGATGATTAATGATGTAGAGCATTTTCTCATGTGCTTTTTTGCCATTCGGATTTCTTCTTTGAGAAAGTTTCTGTTCATTTCATTGCCCCATTTTTGGATGGGGTTGGATGTTTTCTTCTTGTGGAGTTTAACCAGTATTTTGTATATCCTGGATATCAACCCCTTGTCAGATGTGTATTCGGTGAATATCCTTTCCCATTCTGTAGACTGTCTTTGTATTTTGGTCACTGATCAGGGACGAGACAGGGATGCCCACTCTCTCCACTGCTGTTCAATATAGTACTGGAAGTACTTGCAATAGTGATTAGGCAGGAAAAAGATATTAAGGGCATTCAGGTAGGAAAGGAAGAAATCAAGCTCTCACTATTCGCAGATGATATGATACTCTACTTAGAGAACCCAATAACTTCCACCAAAAAACTCTTAGAAACAATAGACTCGTATAGTAAAGTTGCAGGTTATAAAATCAATACCCAAAAGTCCATGGCTTTCCTATACGCAAACAGTGAGAGAGAAGAAAGCAACATGAAAAAAACAATCCCATTCACAATTGTGCCCCAGAAAATCAAGTACCTAGGAATCAGCTTAACTAAGGAAGTAAAGGACCTGTACAAAGAAAACTACAAAACGCTACTTCAGGAAATAAAAGAGGACATGAGGAAATGGAAAGATATCCCCTGCTCATGGGTCGGGAGACTTAACATTGTCAAAATGGCAATACTACCGAAAGCATTGTATAAATTCAATGCAATCCCTATAAGGATACCCATGACATTCTTCAAAGAAATGGAGCAAACACTCTTGAAATTTATATGGAACAATAAGCCCCCACGAATAGCTAAAGCAATTCTTGGGAAAAAGAAAATGGGAGGAATCAACCTCCCGAACTTCAAACTGTACTACAAAGCAGTAATAATTAAAACAGCATGGTACTGGAACAAAGGCAGAACTGCAGACCAATGGAACAGGGTTGAATACACTGACATCTCTCCTCAATCATATGCTCATCTAATCTTTGATAAAGGTGCAAGTAATGTGAAGTGGAGTAAGGAAAGCCTCTTTAATAAATTGTGTTGGCATCACTGGACGGCTACATGCAAAAAAATAGGCTCAGAACTCTGCCTAACACCATGTACAAAAGTAAGATCAAAATGGATTAAAGACCTCAACATCAGACCAGAAACCATAAGGTACATTGAAGATAAAGTTGGCAAAACCCTCCATGACATTGAAGCTAATGGTGTCTTCAAAGATGCCACGCCACTGGCCAAGCAAGTGAAAACAGAGATAGACAAATGGGACTATCTTAAACTAAGAAGCTTCGACCTGGGTTCTAACCCCAGCATTCCATATGGTTCCCTGAGCACTGCCAGCAGTAATTCCTGAGAGCAAAGCCAGGAGTAATCCCTGAGCATTGCTGGGTGTGACCCAAAAAGGGGGAAAAAAAGTGCTAAAGTAGGGACAAAAGAGGTAGAATTCAGCATTATATTTTAACTGTAAGAACAAAAGGGAATGCCCTACCACAGAAGCAGGGTGGGCTGGGGGGGATGGAGGGTGGGAGGGATACTGGGATCCGTGGTGGTGGGAAAGGGGCACTGGTGGAGGATGGGTATTTAATCATTGTATAATTGAAACCTAAGCACAAAAATTTGTAAGTCTAACTGTACCTCATGGTGTCTCACTAATAAAAATTTAAAAAAAAAGAAAGATAACGTCTATTAAGACTGCTTTTCTTAAAGGGCTCATTAAAGTATACTGCAATTTAACACTTAACATTTAAAGTCCCTAATCCCATATTTATCATATTACAGATACAAATATTCCATTTTTGAAGTCTGTATCAATCGCTTTAAAGAACACATCTCACAAACACATGTAGCATTTACATTTCATACTTTCGTGGTCTGATTGTAGTGACAATGGGAAAATAGAAGGAGGTTAAGGGATCTTACCCTTCAAACACTGAGAGTCTATTATTAAAATAAGTTTCAATGCAGAAAATTACTTGGCCAAAAATTGACTAATATATTCCAGTGAGAAATAATTTTTATACATCAGTGATATTTCAAATGAGCCAAAATTAAGTTTAAAGTAGATTTCCATTTTAAACTTCTTGAAATAATTAGGGGCTTCTTACTTGAACTGTAGGACTTTGCTGTACTCGTTGAATCTTGTGATGATACTTACATCAATAAAAGGTTTAGGCTCTGAAAGGAAGAACAGAAACAAGAAGAAAAGCAAATCAAGCTTTGTGCTAGGTCAAAGCAAATTCTGCTTTAACTTCATAAACTTTATTTTTACCTGAATCCATAGCAATTGATTTCGGAGGGGCCACAGGATGGAATATAACAGGAAACATTGTACCTGGTAACTGATTATCAACCTGAAAAAGTTCCAAATTGAAACAAAATTAGCCTCGGCAATATTTTAAATTTATTATAAGTTTATATAATATTAGAGGTAATATTATAGGCAGTACTATCCATTTTATAATCAGTAAATGGAGTAGTATGAGAAGTTTTATTTAAGTCTACAATTCTAACATAACTCAGCAAAGGCACGTTTTCATATACAAGAACAGATAAGTACCCTCACGTGACATTAACCCTGAGGTCCATGTAGACCATGAATGTCTGTCCCTATGGAGCATGGGACTTATCAACTTGTAATTTAACTAAAATTAAGACACAGAATAGCAGGTAGAGAGAAAAAAAGAATAAAAATCTCCTCAATATCAGGTTGTTAAAATAAAATAAAAAGAAGAGAAGGAGGGAGGGAGGAAGGTAGAAGTGAGCTTGAATAAACTAACGGTAACTCCCTTGCAGAATAACAAAAGAAAATCTCATTGAGAGATCACATGATAAAAGTCAAAGGACTATTTCACAGTGACCACTTTAGTAAAAGAAACACTTGCATGCTAACTAGACAATTTAAATCACTTTAATAGACTTGGATGGTGGGTATGCTAAGTAAGATACCTGGAAGAAGGAAAATAATACATACAACAGGAAAACAGCAGTTACAAAGTATGTTGGTACTTTTGGATACAAATAACTATTAGCCACAAGATACTAAAGTCATTCCATATAACCACTGAAGAAAACAATCATTACCTGAAGCCAATACAACCTGGCCCTTAAACTTCTCTGGTGAGGAGACTGCTTAAATTCAACCTGAATTCCTGATAAATAATCCCGCCTTATAGGGCACTGAATTGGAAGGCGCATTGCCATTGGAACTTTATCAAAGTTGACCTGGAAAAAAAGGCACGTGCTGTGTGAGGAGCTGGTGTTAGCAGTGTTAAGTGACTACATTTCAAATATTCCCTGGCGCCATGTGGCTTCCCAAGAATCACTGGATACGGCCCTGGTGGGCTCTGGGCTCCAGGGGGTCGAGCAATACCACAGCCTTAGGCCTGGCACGTGACACCAGACAAGCTGACCTTAGGGCCATGGAGGAGCTGGACATAGAAATCCACAGTGTCTTACAAAGCCTTTACTTAGCAGCAGACACGGTACCATTTGAAATGTCAGAAAAGCGTTTCAATAAGAAATCTTAATTTCTCCATAATTTCACTGACAACAAGTTAGATACAACCCTTATAAAAAGAAAAACTTGTAAAAATGCAGAATAAATATTTCAATGTTTCACAGTATATGAATTAAGAATATATCTAGTCAAAATATACTAAGTTTATTAGTAATATCAAACTTACTAATAAATGAATCTACTAATAAATGAGAGTTATTGACTTCTTTACATAAATTTCCACTTGGACAGTAAAATTTTACGTACTATCCACCAGCAGCAACAAACTACAAACATAAAATCAAACAAAAAGTTTTATTTACCTCAAAATTACTGTCTAATTTAATCCAGCCCTGGCCACTCGATGCTTGGTATTTCTTGTAAGATTGTTCCAACAACATTATCTGCTTTTGATTAAAAGGCTTCCATTTCTGTTTTGGCTTCATCTCCCAAACAACACCAGAACTGAAATTCACAATGAAATTTAGATCAAGAAGCATAGTTAGGTTTATGGAACCATTACTGAATGCCAAATTACTATGCCTATTATTTAATCTCCTTATAAACATTCTGTTTATACAAGAGGATTTTAAAACATGAAAATCTACCTATTATACAATAATGAAAGTCATTCTTCATCTGCATTTGTATGTTCATTGCTGCACTGTTCACAATAGCCAAAATCTGGAAAAAAACCGAGTGCTCAAGAACAGATGACTGGTTAAAAAAACTTTGGTACATCTACACAATGGAATACTATGCAACTGTTAGAAAAGATGAAGTCATGAAATTTGCATATAAGTGGATCAACATGTAAAGTATCATGTTAAGTGAAATGAGTCAGAAAGAGAGGGACAGAGATAGAAAGATTGCATTCATCTGTGGAATATAAAGTAACAGAATGGGAGACTAATAGTAGCGATAAGGACCAGGAGTTTAACTCCACAGCTTCTGGAAGCTGGCCTCACATGTTGGGGAAAAAGGCAGCTCAGACAGAGAAGGGAACACCAAGTGAAGGGTTTTTGGACGACCTGCTCAGGTTGGGAGATGCGAGCCGTATGTAGACTATAGATCGAACACAATTGCCACTCTGTGCCTCTAATGCAAACTACACCGCCCAAAAGGAAAGAGAGAACAAAAGGGAATACCTTGCCACAGAGCTGGGGGGGAGGGGGTGGGAGGGATACTGGGATCATTGGTGGTGGAGAATGGGCACTGGTAGAGGGATGGGTTCTCGATCATTGTATGACTGAAACACATGCACAAAAGTTTGTAAGTATGTAATTGTACCTCAGGGAGATTCACTAATAAAAAAATGAAATTAAAAAGAAAATACACATGGAAAGGTATTTGGGTGGAAGGGGCTTGGTGTTCAGGGATCAAATCTAGGGTCTCACACAAGTAGATAAAGATATTTAGGTACATGGATGTGTAATTAAAAAATAAATTACAAAAGGTCAAAAAAAATCATTCTTCTTCAGCATGGGTAATAGCATTTCGCTTATTCTGGGCTCAAAGTTGATGGTCCTATTATCAAAATCTATTGCAAATGTCCACTTGTTAATACAGATCCACACTGAGAATCCTTAAAACCTATTCACTAAGGCAGGCACTGCCAAATACTGATGCCACTATATGTGAATACTATTTTAGCTGAGGATAAGTACTCCTTGTAATACATTCTATCTTGTTTTTTATACAATTCTCCATTCATTAGACTCATTTCTTGATGAGAAGGATGCCAATAATTTATCACACCAATAATTTGCAGATCGATAACTTCCAACTAAAATTAGGTAGAAGATCTTTCATTAGGGTCCAGAGAGGTAGCAGACTGGGTAAGGAGCTTGCCTTGCACAAGGTGGACCCAGATTTTATACCTGGCATCCCATATGGTCCCCCACGCACGGCCAGGAGTAACTTCTGAAGCAGAGCCAGGAGTAACCCCTGAGTATTGCCATATGTGCCCTCTCCCCCCTGCAAAAAATAAGAGTTTATTTTTAATTGTGTCCATGACACAACTAAACTGATTTTGAAATGTGAAAGTTTCCTACAGTTGCTCTGAGATCAGAAAAAAAATTCTTAAAATTATAGTTGCATGTCATACAATATGACCTGCATGGGACAGAGATTTTACTTCTTGTCATTTAATTCTAAACTGCACAGGAAGTATGTGAAACAGTGGCATTACTTGTAATTTAAACAATGGTAGCTGTCCTTGAGACAGTCGCATATAAATGCTTCTTTACAGATTCTTCTTAAATTCTTCGGCTTTTATATTGGAAATCAGTTCTGCAGATAAGCTAATTTCCAAAGCCAAAGTCTTTACAAATAGCACCTGAGCATAGTTCTTATTGTTCAGAAAATTTTCAATCTTGAACCAGAACTCAAAAAAAGAGAATAACAAAAATCATCATTTAAAATGATAGCCATCACTTTTCTATATAGTAAGCTTGAGTTTATTCAGCTTTCCCTCCTTTCCTCCCTCCCTTCCTTCCTTCTACCCCCTTTTTTAAAGATTGTTCTGGTTTGGTGGATCACATTCGGTGGTTTACACCCGACTCTGTGCACAGGGATCAGTCTAGCAGAGCGGAGACCCTTTGCAGGTGCTGAGTATTAATAAAGGGTTGGCCATGTGCCAACAAAGTGCCTTAATCCCCATTCTATCTCTCTGGCTCCTTAGATTTTATTTCTAACCAAAAAAATTACAGAACCAATGAAGGTTAAGTCTACTAATGTGAATGCTCATTAATTTACTCTATTGGTAAGACTGATGTGTAACAGATGAACCCAAATACTCTACACAAAGTACCTGAAGATAAACTATATTTTAAAGCGAATCTTGACACCAAGCTTATACCTGTCTCAAACAATAATCATAAACTCTAACAATTTTCACAAGTGTGATCAATTTGTCCAACTGAGGTTTTTTTTTTTCCTCAGCATATATTTTTTCCCATTATCTGTTGTAATTTCTCTGAGAAGATGCCACTTCAGCCTCTACCAAATTTGCATTATAAGTAGTAATTATAAGTAGTAATGTAAATTTGGTAGAGGCTGAAGTGGCATCTTCTCAGAGAAATTACAACTGATGATAGGGAAAAAATATAAGTTGAGGAAAAAAAACACTCAGTTGGAAAGGTTTTAAAACGTTTAATAAATGGAAATAATGGGAAACTGAGCTCATTGTATAGCTGCTTTGGGAAATAATTCAGCAGTTCCTGAATGGGTTAACCTAGTATTACCATATGATCCAGTAATTGCATGCCTAGGTAACTGCCTCTATAATGATTTAGTACTACTGTAATAAAGTATGGAAAGCTAGCAAACTTAAAACAGCTCTTATAACCTTTCTCACAGTTTTAGGGACTACAAGTGCTACATCAAGGGGTCAGGGCTTCTCGTACCCTTAGGAGAAACCCTCTCCCTTCAAAGAGCTTCTGGTCTTTGCCTGGAATTTATCACATTTGTGGCCTCCAGCTTCACCTGGACTTGTTTTTTTGTCTTTTCTAATTTTGCTTTGTCTTTTCTAATTTTGCTCTTTTTATCAGACACTGCCTCTGCTGCATTGTGGCCTACCCCAGTGCCCTCATTTTAACTTGATAGCACAGGGGTAGAACATTTGCCTTGCATGCAGCTGGTCGGGCCGACCCGGGTTTGATTCCTCCGCCCCTCTTGGAGAGCCCAGCAAGCTACTGAGAGTATCTCGCCTGCACGGCAAAGCCTGGCAAGCTACCCATGACGTATTCAATATGTCAAACACAGTAACAACAAGTCTCATGATGGAGACATTACTGGTGCCCTGCTCGAGCAAATCGATGAACAATGGGAGGACAGTACTACATTGCAGTGCTACTTGTTTGGAAACACTCTACATACACTAGTGTTGATCTATGCAAACTATCACAGAGGGAAACTCTTCAGCTTCTCAGACAAGCAAACGGCACTGCCAACATCTGCTGACTCATCAAGAGTCCAGGACAATTCACTCAAAATGAAATTTCCAATGATTTTAACAGATGATTGAATTTGTTTAGAGTATCTTCAATTCATGTTCTCCCAAAAAGGGATCCAAGTTTACTTTCTCTGGACAAATTTCTGGTTTTTTTCTGTTAATAGTTTAGGGTTAATTCTGTTTGGGGGCCACGACCAGCAAGTGCTCAGGGCTTACTCCTAGTTCTGTGCTCTGGGGATTATATGCCTTGCTGGGATGTAAATGGGATTAGCAGCATGCAAGCCAAGCACCTTAACCTCTGTACTATCTCTCCTGCACATTAACAGTCTAATTTTTGTTGTTTTGATTGCAGAGTCGAGGATCAAGTGATTCAAAAATTTTGGTTGCATTTTAAGCTTCTCATTTTTCTTAGATTCTGCTATGATGAGATGTTTTGTCTTCATACACATTCTAATTTTCTGGTCATTGATTTACTGTGAGTCGGGCATATTGTGAGGAAAGCTGAGTTTGGAAATGTCAATATACACTGAATTCTTTCAGCACAAGTGCAGAGTCATTTATTATAAAGTAAAATAATGCTTTGCTGTTTTATTCGATAACTGTCCTAACAGTCATTCAAAGTCCACTTATTTTACTTTGATATGAATGTACATTAATTTTTTTAAAAACGCTGTAGAACTTGTATGGCATTCAAACATGCTCAGGTCACAAATATGTGACTCACTTGTTGTGTGTTCACTGGCCATGCACAAGTCACTGTGGTATTATTAAAGAAAAAAATAAAGCAAGGCTGTGTTCTAATACAACTTTACTTTTGTGAAGCAGGCATTCAAGTTCATAGAACTTTCATGTGCCATGAAACATGTTTCCTTAGACTTTTTACACCTATTTACAAAATACAAAACGGTTGGAAGAGGTACCTGCTTCTGCGGCCTCCTCCCCACCCAGACCCGCGTCCCTGAACGCCAGCCACCAGGACCCAGGCCTGGGGCACGTGCCTCCATTTCCCCAGTGAGGGGAAGCCCAAATAGTAGCCACCCTCCCGCCCCCGCCCCCAACAGATCTATGGACTAGCATCCTGACTGGCTGGGGGTGTGGCCTCCACTGTAGGGGGCGTGTCTTCCTCAAAAGTAGGTGTGGCCTTCTATAAAGCCGCAGTTCTTTTTCTCACTCCTAGCACTCTCAACCCACATCCCAATCTTCATCACCTAATTCTGTGGAAAATGTCCTGGCCACCTTAAACACAATATGACAATAATCCACCAGCCTACTCCCATTCCAACAAAAGACCAGTATACCCAAGAAGCTGTACAAACCCAATATAAAAGAACACCTCCTCAAACTTTTCACAAACCAAAAAATAATGTCTGACAGGAAGGACATATTCTAGAAGGGGAGAAGGGTGACCAAGATCCATCAACCTTATTCAGAATCCTTTCCCGCAATAATAGGGAATAGTGCTAGTGAACTTGAAGGTTTTACCTCTATACAACAAAAACAGCATGAAGAAACAGCACAAATCTCCATTACTAGGAGAGGAAGAAGAAAAGAGTCCCGAATACTCAACAGGGGTTACCCCCAAATAAGATCTCTCCGATAAAGAATTCTGAGATGAAATGCTAAGGATGTTCAAGGAACTCAAAGAATCAACGGAGCAGGCATCCAGAAAATTAAAGGAAGAAATGAAAGAAACAGTGGAATGAACAGCAAAGAAAAATACAGGAAGAAATGAGAGCAGAAACAAGAAAGCTACAAAAAGAAATGTAACAAATAAAGGATTCGGTAGATGAAATTAAAAACTCAGTGGGTCCCCTCAGCAGTAGAATGACTACAGCTGAAGACAGAATTAGTGAGCTTGAATATGAATGGCAGAAATCGAACAGTCAACAAGAAACAATGGGAAAAGACCATCAAAATAGCTCTCAGGTGAATCAGAGAGTTAGGGGACAACTCCAAGAGGAACAACTTAGAATCATAGGAGAATCAGAAAGGCAGGGAAGCAACTCCCATGAAAAAGCCACAGTTAAATCATTGCTGGAAACTTCCCAGAGTTAGAGAATGCAGACATCCAATCCAAGGAGCAAGAAGGGTGCCAGCTAAAAGAGACCCTAATTAAGATACTCCAAGGCACATCATAGTCAGAATGATGGATACCGTGGATAGAGACACAATACTGAAAGCAGTAAGGTCAATGAAGGAAATCACATACAAAGGAGTACTCTTTAGATTCACAGCAGACCTATCAGAGGAAACCCTCCAAGCCCGAAGACAACGGTGGGATACAGTGAAAACACTCAATGAAATAAATGCCTCATTTATCCAGCTAAACTCTCATTCAAACTCAATGGAACAATACACCATTTTACAGATAACAGCTCGGGAACTTCATAGACTTAAAACCAAACCTAAAAGGAAAACTAAAAGGGCTCCTGTAATTCAAGAAGGAAAACACCCATAAGCAAAACAAACCCTTACAAAAGATGGCACAAAACCCCATGGCAATAATCTCTCTCAATGTCAATGGTCTAAACGCACCAATCAGGAGACAGAGTGGCAAAATGGATCCAGAAACTGAAACAAACATTCTGCTGCCTAAATGTAACTCATCTGAACAGACAGAGCAAAAACAGACTCACAGTTAAAGGATGGAAAACAACCCTGTAAGCAAACAACTCCCTCAAAAACGCTGGGGTGGCCATACTAGTATCTGACAACAAAGATTTCAGGTTGAAAAAGATTAGAAGGGACAACGAAGGCAATTTTCTATTTCTCAAGGGATATGTTCAACAGGAAGAAATCACACCCTTAAATGTATATGCACCTAATGAGGGACCAGCTAAATACTTAAAACAACTGCTAACAGATTTTAAAGAGGACACTGCTAACAATACATTAGTAGTTGGAGACTTCAACATCACCTTATCACTTCTGGATAGATCAACATGATCAAAACTCAGCAAGGAAACACTGGCTTTGAAGGAAGAAATAGAAAAGAGAGGGTTAATAGACCTATAAAGGGCTTTACACCCGGAAAAGAAAGAATACGCTTTCTTCCAGTGTTTTCCACGGAACATTTTCTAAAATAGACAAATGCTGGATCACAAAACATACCTCAATAGAATTAGGAAGACAGAAATTGTATCAACTATCTTTTCAGACTACAGTGTGCTGAAGATAGATGCAAATCACACAGACACGGAGAACCAAATCAAACACCTGAAAATTAAACAACTCAATGTTGAACAATGAGTGGGTCAGGAAGGAAGTCAAGGAAGAAATCAAAAGATACCTGGAAACAAATGAGAATGAAGATACGAGCTACCAGAACCTATGGGATGCAGCTAAAGCCGTGTTAAGAGGAACATTTATAGCCTTGCAAGCATTCCTCAGGAAGGAAGGGCCTATATATATAATTTGACTTCACAGCTCAAGATCTTAGAAAAAAGCCAACAACAGGAAGCCAAACCAGGCCAAAGGAAAAAAATAATAAAACTTAGACCAGAAATTAACGACATGGAAACTCAAAAAACAATCTGAAAGGTCAAAGAAACCAAAAGCTGTTCTTTGAGAAAATAAACAAGTTTGATAAACCACTAGCAAGACTCATAAAGAAAGAGAACCCTAATAAACCGAATCAGAAATGAAAAAGGGACATCACAACAGAAACCAATGAAATTCAAAAGATCAACAGAGACTACTTTGAGAGTCTGTATGCCACTAAACAAGAGAACCTAGAAGAAATGGATAAATTCGTGGATTCCTATAATCTACAAAGATTGAACCAAGAAGACTTGGAATACCTGAATAGACCCATTAATATCAAGGAAATTCAAACCGTAATCAAAAGTCTTTCCAAAAACAAAAGCCCAGGCCCAGATGGATTCACTAGCGAATTCTTCTAAACATTTAAAGAAGACCTGTTGCCAGTTTCCCTCAAATTTTCCAGGAAATTGAAAAAATAGGAACTCTCCCAAACAGTTTCTATGAGGCACATATCTCCCTAATACCAAAAGCAAAGACACCATTAACAAAGAAAATTACAAGCCAATATCTCTGATGAACATCGATACAAAGATCCTCAACAAAATATTAGCAAATAGAATGCAATAACTCATCTAAAAGATTATATACTATGACCAAGTGGGATTCATCCCAGGGAAATCAATCAACATAATCCATCATATCAACAAAAGTCACTGTCACTGTCACTGTTCTCCCATTATTCATCAATTTGCTCAAGCAGACCCAGTAACACTGTGAGACTTGTTACTGTGTTTGGCATATCAAATACATCACGGGTAGCTTGCCAGGCTTTGTCGTGCAGGCGAGACACTCTTGGTAGCTTGCTGGGCTCTCCGAGAGGGGTGGAGGAATCAAATTCGGGTCAGCCATGTTGGCTGCGTGCAAGGCAAACGCCCTCCCTGCTGTGCTATCGCTTCAGCCCAAATATCACAGTCATGGTCCTCCCATTGTTCATCGATTTGCTCGAGCGGGCCCAGTAACGTCTCCATCATGAGACTTGTTGTTACTGTGTTTGGCATATTGAATATGTCACGGGTAGCTTGCCAGGCTTTGCTGTGCGGGTGAGATACTCTCGGTCGCTTGCCAGGCTCTCCGAGAGGGGCGGAGGAATTGAACCCAGCTCAGCCGGGCCAGCTGCATGCAAGGCAAATGCCCTACCGCTATGCTATCAGTCCAGCCTATCAACAAAAGTAAAGATAAAAACCATATCAATAGATGAAAAGAAAGCATTTGACAAGATCCAACACCCATTTATGATAAAAACTCTCACAAAAAGGGTTTAGAAGGAACTTTCCTCAAGATAGTCAAAGTCATCTATGACAAACCCATGGCAAGCATTATCCTCAATGGGGAAAAACTACAGGACTTCCCTCTAAGATCAGGGACAAAACAAGGATGCCCAATCTCACCACTTCTGTTCAATATAGTACTGGAAATACTTGCAATAGCACATAAGCAGAAAAAGATATTAAGGGCATCAGATAGGAAAGGAAGAAATCAAGCTCTCACTATTCGCAGATGATATGGTATTATATCTAGAGAATCCTAAACTCTCTACCAAGAAACTCCTAGAAACAATAGACTTGTACATTAAAGTCACAGGCAATGAAATCAATACCCAAAAATCCATGGCCTTCCTATATGCAAATAATGAGACAGAGGAAAGAGACATGAAAGAAAGCAATCCCGATCACAACCGTGCCCCACAAAATCAAGTACCTCGGAATCAACCTAAGAAGGTAAAGGAACTCTACAAAGAAAACTACAAAACGCTACTCAACAAAATAAAAGAGGACATGAGGAAATGGAAACATATCCCCTGCTCATTGATGGAAGAATTAACATTGTCAAAATGGCAATAATCCCCAAGGCACTATAAAGATTCTATGCAATCCCTATAAGGATACCCATAAAATTCTTCAAAGAAATAGATCAAGCACTCCTAAAATTCATTTGGAACAACAAACACCCATGAATAGTTAAAGCAGTTCTTGGGAAAAAGACGATGGGAGGCATCACCCTTCCCAACCTCAAACTCTACTAGAAAGCGGTAACAATTAAAACAGCATGGTACTGGTACAAAGGCAGAGCCATAGACCAATGCAACAGGGTGGAATATCCCTACACACAACCCCTAAAGTATAAACATCTAATCTTTGATAAAGGAGCAAAAAATGTGAAGTAGAGCAAGGAAAGTCTCTTTAACAAATGATGCTGGCATAACTGGACAAACATATAAAAAAAATGGGCTTAGACCTCGACTTAACACCATGCACATAAGTCAGATCAAAATGGATTAAAGACCTCAACATCAGACCAGAATCCATAAGATACATTGAAGACAAGTTTAGCAAAACCCTCCAGAATATTGAGACTAAGGGTATCTTCAAAGATGACACGCCACTGGTCAACCAAGTGGAAACAGAGATAAACAAATGGGACTATATTAAACTAAGAAACTTCTGCACCTCAAAAGATACAATGACCAAAATACAAAGACAATCTACAGATCGAAAAGAATATTTACCTAATACCCATCCAATAAGGGGTGGATATCAAGGATATACAAAGCACAGGTTGAACTCTACAAGAAGAAAAAATGCAACTCCATCAAAAAATGGAGTGATGAAATGAACAGAAACTTTGTCAAAGAAGAAATCTGAATGGCTATGAGAAAGGCACATGAGAAAATGCTCTACATCACTGGAAATGATCATCAGGAAGACGCAGATCAAAATAACAATGCAATATCATCTCACACTACAGAGACTGGCCCACATCCAAAAGAACAAAAGCAACCAGTGTTGGCTTGGATGTGGGGAGAAAGGGACTCTCTTTCACTGCTGGTGGGAATGCCAACTGGTTCAGCCCTTTTGGAAAACAGTATGGATGATTCTCAAAAAATTAGAGATTGAGCTCCCATTTGACCCAGCAATACCACTCCTGGGAATATATCCCAAAGATGCAAAAAAGTATAGTTGAAATTACATCTGCACTTGTATGTTCATTGCAGCACTGTTCTGGAAATAGCCAAAATCTGGAAAAAAACCAAGTGCCCAAGAATAGATGACTGGTTAAAGACTGGTTAAAGAAACTTTGGTACATCTACACAATGGAATACTATGCAGCTGTTAAGAAAAGATGAATTAATGAAATTTGCATAGAAGTGGTTCTACATGGAAAGTATCATGCTAAGTGAAATGAGCCAAAAAGAGAGGGACAGATGTAGAAAGTCTGCACTCATATGGGGAACATAAAGTACCAGAAGGGGAGACGAACACCCAAGATTAGTTGAGATATGTACCAGGAGATCTGCTCCACGGCTCGGGAGCTGGCAGCAGATGCTGGGGGAAAAGGGAGCTCAGATAGAGAAGGGAACACCAAGTAAAGGGTGTTTGGAGGACTCACTTGGGATGCGAGATGTGTGCTGAAAGTAGACTAGAGATCGGACTATAGACCAAACACAATGGCCACTCAATACCTCTATTGCAAACCACGACACCCTAAAGAAAAGAGAGAGCAAAAGGGAATGCCCTGTCACAGAGGTGGGGCAGGGAGGGGGGATGGGGTGGGGGGGAGGGTTACTGGTTTCATTGGTGGTGGAGAATGGGCACTGGTGAAGGGATGGGTACTCGATCATTGTATAATTGAAACCCAAGCATGAAAGTTTGTAAGTCTACTACTGTACCTCATGGTGTTTCACTAATAAAAAAATTTTAAAAAATAAAAATAAAAATAAAAAAATAAATAAATAAAACAGCTGGAAGAAAGCACAGGACCTGAAGCAGCTGTCCTGTGAGAGTCTGATCATGAGTCCAGATCCTGGCACCCAGGACAGACTATGCTCTTCACGGATCACTGCTGCTTGAGCCCCAACATACAAACAAGTACTACAAAAAGGGCATGACCCTCTAGTCAGCCACAGGACCACAAAGATGTGCCCATGCCATGGCCAGGAAGTGTGGCCCCTGGTGAGCACATGTGTGAGTACTGCAGCGCCCCCTGCAGGGCATTTCTGCCACTGCTGCTGTGGGCCCAGGAGAGAGCACAGCTGTGTCTCTGGGCCGGGAGCACCCGCCACTTCCTGTGCACCCCTGCCAGCATCACAGTGAAAAACTCACAGTGAAGGCAAGCCCAGTACCATCATCCCGGCATCCCAAACAACAGCTCCACAGTAGTTAAGGGAAGGGGCGGGATGGGGAGAGTGTACACAAACACAGAGGCAGAATCCAATGGCTCATGGATCACACTTTCGTGACCCAGGACTAGAGAATGTTATTTGCGTAATATTTAAAAATACAGCTCCATATTTAAAATTTTAAAATACGGTTCTGAAATGTACAGCCAAGAGAATATACTACTCACACAGTCGTGAGAGCATTAACATTAGTAGCACATTGTATTGGACTGGAGCAATAGCACAGCGGGTAGGGCGTTTGCCTTGTAGGCAGTCAACCTGAGTTTGATTCCTCCTTCCTTTTCGGAGAGCCTGGCAAAGCACCAAGAGTATCCCGCCCCCATGGCAGAGCCTGGAAAGCTCCCTGTGGTGTATTCAATATGCCAAGACCAGTAACAACAAATCTCACAATGGAGACGTTACTGGTGCCCGCTCGAGCAAATCGAGGAACAATGGGAGGACTGTGCTACAGTGTTACTGCACATGCTAATATTAACACTTTTTCATGGAGCCCTTCAAGAGTGCAAAGCACAGAACTACTGCAGCTACATGTGAAACATTTCACTCGGCGGTCTCCAAAACAGAATGAGTCTTTTACCAAAGCTCGTATGATTTTTAAGGCAAAATAAATAAATTTAAACATTTTTTTCCCCACAGGTATAAAGAGAACCAGAGAAACAATGTCTTGTCACTATTTTAAAAAAGCTAGTAGCCACCCATGAAAAATAATGTGCCCATGTTAAACACTGCCTCATGCATGAACTTTTTCTCAGATCTCTCCGGCCGCTGCTGCTGGCTGTCCCTGACGCAGGCTCGTCTTTCTAGCCCTGAGTATGTAAAATAGCGACTGCGTCCACCTGCCTTCCCAAGTCTGTGCGTGGTAAGTCTCTGTGGACCATCTCAGCTTTTATGACTCACTTTTTAAAACACACAGAAGCAACAAAATGATAGGTCTCTTTTTTCCCTATCTGCTGATGGTGGACACTACTAGAGCAAAAATACTATTTTTCTCCAACTTTCTACAAAAGAGGTTTTTCCACTAGCAGTGAAATCACACTCACTAGATTTCACCAAAAGAATCAACAATACACCAAATCCCAAAGAACCAATACTATGTATTCTCCACACATTGGTACTGTGTACTTAAATATCCATTTAAGATTTTTGACGTCTTTGGGCTGGAGAAATCATACAGAAATTAAAGTGCTTGCCTTGTGTTCAGTTCCTGGTACTCACCAGGGTCCTCTGAGCACTGTCAGTAGTGATCCCTGAGCACAAGAGCGAGCAGTAAGGCCCAAGTATGGGTATGGCCCAACGGCCACCCCCCCCGATTTATTAAAAAAATATTTCTGATACCTTATATTTGTTGTACTTTCATACCTGGTTATCCCAATATACGAAACTTCCTGCTTATTTTCATTGTTGACTAGTGAGAGCCCAAGGCTGTGGAGTGACAGGGTGAGCTCGTGATCAGCCTGCTCCATTTCTTCTGCCTGCAAGGCCTTGGAGACCAAGGCAACATCATCCGTGAACAGCAGGACCCTTTGGCGCCCATCCAAGAAGGACACCCAGTGCACTTGGTTGTTTGCATCATACGGGAACTGCCCACATTCGTCCTGGGTGTAAAAGAGACTTTATATTAAAACCATAAGCTACACATTTTTATTAAAGTTAAATTACAATAACTGAGACAGGTCAGAGAAGTACTTAAAAGTATTACTGCAATGGCTTCATGCCCATCCCTTGACCATTGTATAACAGAAATGCAAGCACGAAAGTTTGTAAGTCTGTAACTATACCTCACGGTGATTCACTAATAAAAAATTTTTTTTAAAAAAGTATGACTGCAAACTGGAAAATTTCTAGCAATCAAAACAAAATAAAAATTATGACCTGGTTATAGAAATGCTGTTTTTCTCAAACAATAGATTAGCCACTGTTAACTTTTGATGGGCTGGAGCGATAGCACAGTGGGTAGGCTGTTTGCCTTGCACACGCTAGGTCGGCCAACCCCAGTTCGATTCCTTCCTTCCCTCTCGGAGAGCCTGGGAAGCTACTGAGAGTATCTCTCCACATGGCAAAGCCTGGCAAGCTACCCGTGACATATTCGATATGCCAAACATAGTAACAATAAGTCTCACAATGTTACTGGGCC
Source organism: Sorex fumeus (assembly GCF_029834395.1). Lineage (NCBI taxonomy): Eukaryota > Metazoa > Chordata > Mammalia > Eulipotyphla > Soricidae > Sorex > Sorex fumeus. The sequence continues at coordinate 11,501,970 of NW_026606138.1, read as the reverse complement.
CTCTCGAGCAAATTGATGAACAATGGGAGACAGTGTTAGAGTGCTAACTTTTGATATCCCAATTTACCTACTTAATGCTTAAGGAGCCTTTATCAAAGACAAAGTATTCTGATGGCACCGCTGCTCTAAGATATTTGACTCCAAGATGGAGAACCTAGTAGAAAACCTAGTGGTTCAGTTCATTAGTTTTATCAGAAGTTTCTGATAAAACTAACTTAATTTAGGTGCCAAAGAGAGAGTACAACTGGGAAGATGGTGCTTGCCTTACACACAGCCAAACCTCATTCTACTCCAGCACTGTGCAGTTCCTCCAGAAGTGTTCTGAGCACCACAGGACTCCACCCCATCCCACAGCCCTGAAAACAAACAAAAACCTAGCCTAATTTATGTTTCTTCTTTAATAATTTTTGGAACTGCAGAGACAGTACAGCAGGTAAGGTACCTGTCTTGCATGGAGCGTACTGGGTTCCAACCTAGCACACCTGAGTACCACCAGGCATGATCCCTGAGTACAGAGCAAGGAGTCAACCCTGGGCATCACCAGGTGTGGTCCAAAATTCCCCAAAATAAAAGTGATTTAAATACATATGAATCATGTGGTTGAATACCCAGACTAAGGTGACAGGTTTGTGCTGGCTCGCTGAGGTGCTGTTTCAGCCCTTTGTTGAAGTTCTCACAGAACCCAGCCTGCTTTGCTCTGCTGCAAGAGCTCAGAATGACGCCTGCCTGGGGATGTGGAGGAGACAAGGGGCTAGAGCATATGGTCTGCACAAGGAGGGACCAAGTCTACTTCTAGGTGGCACGTGCATCCGAGCACTGCCCAGTCCAGCACTGGTTGGGCCCCCAACATGGCTGGACTAAGGAGCATGTTGCCTGGCCCTGCACTGCTCTGGGATGCATGGCTGGCTAGGTCATGCCAGGAGTGATTCCTGGGTGCCCTGAGCATTGCTTGGGAAGTGCCCATGCACCCAAGGGAGATCCTCTTGTTGTCCTGACTCAGACATCAAACAATTTATTTCAACCTCAGTCTGTGCTTCACAGCAACTTTCCAACTCAAATAAATAAAGATGCAACCAAGAGCAAAGGAATAGTTGGATGAGGCTCCCTGTTTGATTCCCAGCATGTCCTGGACTCTAAGTTCTACCAGGTATAACTCTGGACGCTCCCAGCACCCACCTGGCCCAAGTACTTAAATCTGGGGCTCTCAATTGCTAGATAACCTCCAGGTCCCAGAACACTGCAAACAGGGCCTCCCCACCAGGGCAAAGAACCACATGGCCAAGAAATCCTCAGCTTCATTTTCCCCATGAGTGGATAAGCCAGTCTTTGTGAGTGTTTCAGGGGAATCTGAGAGAAGGTGAGTCAGTCACTGTTGGTTAGTGAACCATTTCAGAGCAAAAGCCAAGAAAGCTTTAGAAAGCAATGGCATAAGCCATCTGCCATCTAACGTCCAAACCAACATTTCAGAAGATACTCGGGCTCCCTTTCCACTCAGAGCCTGCCTGCCCATCTGCCCCCACTGCCCTCGCACCAGGCAGCCGCACCTTCAACAGGTCATGCTCCCCGACGTTCTCCGCGTACATCCACGACAGCTTTCTGGTGCCAGTTGGATCTTCCCAGGCAAAAAGTCGAGCTTGTCTTGGTAGCAAAACCATTTCTTCCTGTGACCCACTGAAACACAGTCAGTAGAAAGAAGTTGAAAATACCATGGCCTGGGGCGGGAGAGCCACTCCACAGGCCAAGTCAGGCTCCTCGTGCAGGAAGCCCAGGTTCAATGCCCCCCACCACAGTCCCCGAGCACTGCCAGGAGCAACTCCCAAGCACAGAGACAAGTAACACCCTCACCCCAACACACACACACACACACACACACACACTTAAAAAATTGTTTGGACTTGAAAAATTCAGACCTGTGGTTGAACTGAGAAAGAGCTTAGCACAGAAACCTAGCAAAACTGCCTTTGCTAATAAAACACAACTCAAAGTACCCCCCAAATTCAGAGAACAAATCATTTGGGGGCCTGAGGGAATAGAACTTTGCCCTTTATGAAATTGCATTATGGCGTCAATCATCTAGGTAAGATCACACCAACAGAATACATTACAGCAAACAACGTGCCATCATATTAATGGAAGTAAGTCAGAGGGACAGTAACAAACACCAGATGATGTCACTCATCCGCGGAATACAGAGAGAAAACAAGGGAATAGATGGCATCACATGATGGCAGACCCATGGCCTTGAATTGTTGGTTGGCCTGAGCTTACCAAAGCAGTTGGGGGAGGAAGAAAAGGACTAGAGGTTACATAAGGATAGAAATGACCGCTCTGGACAAGAACTATATATTGAAAGTAGGTAAAGAGATATACATAACCTTTCAGTACCTGTTCTGCAAACCATAATGCCCATAAGGTGTGTGTGTGTGTGTGTGTGTGTGTGTGTGTGTGTGTGTGAGAGAGAGAGAGAGAGAGAGAGAGAGAGAGAGAGAGGTGGGTGGAGTGAGAGGGGAACTGGGGACATTGGTGGTAGGAAAACTACACTGCTGAAGGGACCAGTGTTGGAACATTGAATGACTGAAACCCAATTGTGAACAACATTGTAACTGTATATCTCACTGTGATTCAATTTAAAAAATTAAATAAGAAAATAATATGTAATATTTAAAAAAGAAGTTACTTAAGGATAATGGTGGAGAATCTTGGGCATGTTGTTGTTGTTAGTGAAACTACAGAGATCTTGTATGTCAAGACTGTAAAAGTTAACACTATTATAACCATCTTACTTTACTACAAGCACACACAAAAGAAAAAAATACTGAATGCCAGAGTGCAACTGTAGAAAATACTGTCACTGGTATGCATTTTAGTAGCAGAAAAACTTCAGTCAGTTTTTAAATCAAATACAACGCCTCAGAAACACGAGTCCCAGATACAAAAAGCAACCTGGGTTCATAGTGTTGCTTCTTAAAGCATGATCTGGGCTCGCTGGAAACACAAAGTTCTGGCTGCACTTAAAACCCACTAAATCAGACTAAGGTTTCCAGGTTTTAAAAAATTGATGATTCTCATTGCATGACTGAAACTCGATCATGAACAGCTTTGTAACTGTGTGTCTCACAGTGACTCAATTAAAATTAAATTAAAGTTCATCATTCCAATGTGATACAAAATACTTCCCAGAGAACAAAAATAAATATGTATAAACAAACTAGATTTTAATCCAAATATATACTTTAGAATATCTCAATGGATTCAGTACTTGAGAGTGGTTAATCACAATGAATTATGTCATTCTGAAACATAAAAGTAAAAAAAAATATTTATTTAAGTGAAGTGCTACAGTTTCCTGCACACTTAATTCTTTTCAAATGCATCACATCATCTATTTTAAGGTTTAAAATCATCTATGACATCATTAAGTGATGTCATGGAAGCCAGTGGCCACAGAGCAAGAACACCAGGACATGACCCACTTACAGCGGGCAGGCAGCCTGGCACCAGAGCTGTGCTCTTGTTCACTGTCAAACTAGTCTGACTCCAAACACCAGAGAAAGATTGACAGGGGAAGTTTACTAAGCACAGGCAATCACTGACAAATGATAATGGTCCACCAGATCACTACCCATTATATACAATTCTGAAATGTCTAATACTCTGAAAGTCCAAATATCTTTCTGTGACTTTGGCTATTGGCAGGAAAACCTGAACTGAACTAATGTGATACTAGAATATTAAATACTTGAGGGTCTTAGTACTGAACACCATGTTCCATGTTATCTTTCCCAAACCTGAAACCATTTAGTTCCAAGGGCCTGTCTGTGGACCAATGGGAGCAACTCGAGTCTGCCACACACCCTTCTACCATACCTCTGCTTGTAGGTGAGGACGTCCCACGGTGTGTGGTTCATTATTAGAGCAGGCGCTGATCCCTCGTGGTAGTCAGAAAAGGTTATGACAGTTGAATGTTCAGCAATGTTGACATCCACCAGTATACCCCCATTCTGCTGTAGGAAGAAAGGGGTGTGTTTGAAGTACTAGCTTAACCTGTACTTACATTTGGAGCTTTAAAATTATACTGACACAAAATACATGCTATATGCTGAGACAGTGGCACCTTCCAGTCATTACCAGATATTATAGCATATTTTAAATAAGATATTTTAAAGTGAATTTAAAAATCATAGATGTTTTACTGATACACAAGCAAACTTACCAGATTTTCTAGGTTCAATAAGGTGCCATTGTCCTGTCTGTTGTAAAAGAACGGTCTGGAAGAGCCTTCACAGCCCACCACTCTTACACAAAGTTTGCCTGACAAGTTTTCCGGCCAAAATGGAAGGCACTGAAAATATGAAAGTTAGCATCAGTTTTAAAACAGCACTGTAGTGCACATACTGCAGCTAATTAAAGCTTCAATTCCAAAACTGATTGTGGCATAACTGGCACTAAATTTCTCTAAAATATCATCTCAATGTGTCATTTTAGGAATACTAAATAATGGTAATTTATAAAAAAAAAAAACCCCAAAAACCATTAGAGAAATATAGAACTTCTGGGCTATACTTCTAGAAAAGTAACACTGGAAGAAAAAAAAGAGTCTACTTGGTGAATTAGGACAGCATCTAAAACCTAAAACATTTTAAAACTGCAATCTTAATGACACTGACTCTTTACATATCTCATTTAAATTTAAATTTTTTTCTTTCTTTTTTGGGGTGGTGAGGAAGGTTTTTTTGTTTTTTCACTTGTTTTTGGTGGGACGGTTGCCCCCCCGCCAGCCCCCCCCCACCCCCGCCTTGCTCAGAGCTTACATCTGGTTCCATGGTCTTGGATGACTCTAGCAGTGCTTGGGAGACATGAGGTATAGGTGATTCAACTTGAGTCACTTGTGTACAAGACCCTGTAGTATCTCTCAGGCCCATCATTTAAATTTTTCCTTTAGGTTGACAGCACAATGATCTCAACCTCCAATGACAGTACTGATCTAATGTTACAAGATTTATTTGCTTCTCTATTAAGTGTGCACTTGAATTTCCGGAAAGTTTTAGAGACTGTGTATGTATGAGCAAAGATACACACCATTTTAGGGACTTAATATATCTTAAAATATTATTGTGTTTACTAATTCTAGTTACCATAATAATTACTGTATCATATTTCTCCAGCCATCTTATTCAGAAATTTTGTACTCACCCACATTTGGCATATATTATCTTTCCCCTCCATCTGCTACCTTAAATGAGTCTAAAAGGTCTACAACAAGATTATAAACTTGAGAAAAGTCTTTCAAAATTGGCTGTCACATTTTAATACACAATTATAGTATGAAAGTGAATTTAACAGAGAAATATATACCGTTCTCCTTTATATGCCTTATTTTTATAAATTTAAAATTAGAGAATTTCACCTCTGAAGAAGCAATGTAGTTCCACTTATTTGTTGGTATGGAGCCATCAGATGCAATTTCACCTACTTCAAGTTCTAAAGATGATTTGTTTGCAATGGTACAGAAGGGAGTCAGAGTAACTACTCGAGTAAGATTGAAACTGCTCATTTTGATACTAACACCAACCTATGAGGAGGAAACAAACTTATCAGTTTCTAGTTTTCTTTATACAACACACTTGAAAAACACCTGCAGATATACACATCATTTTAGAGACTTCATAAAATATTTAAAAATAGTATTGCTGTATTTACTAATTACAATTACTATAATAAATGATTACTATGTCATATTTCTCACTAAGAAGAAAAATCTTGCTACCTCAGTTTTTGACACCATCAGAAATCAATTCAGGAAATATCAATCACTAATGAACTGAATGATGGCTTGTCATAACAGATTTTACTTGTAGTCATTACTTTCTAATATTTGAAGCACAAACTGTTTTTGCAATCAATTTAAGGCTCGGGTGCAATGGCCTTATTATTTCTACTATTAAAAGGGTAAAAACATTCAAGTGGTACAACCCCATGTAAACTAGTAATGGATTACTCAAAGTTTTCAGGCAAACTTAAGATGTGAGAAATATCAGATAGGGATGTGACATGGACTGAAGATCCCAGTACTCTTGGGATATTTACAAATATTGGTAAACATTGGTAAAAATAAACTCAGTGTCTTAATATTTTACAAATTCAGATTCTGCTTTGCTACTGGAATCCACAGAAATTTATAGAGGTGATAACTACTTTTCACCCAAAATTTTGAGTTCAAATTTCTGTTATTTTCTAAGGACTTAGGGGTGTATTAGTTTAGTGTAATTCAGAAAGTCTTAATGAAGCCAAAATAATCAGACTCTTACCAGGAATTCCATATTGTTGGCAGGACATTTGACACACCCGTAACTTCCCACTGTGTCCAAGGAGAAACTATTGGACCAGGAACTAGTTGAAATTTTTAGTTGTACCTATAAAAGAACACATATCATCATGTAAGAAATCTAAAGGAACTATATCCATTCTATTAAATAGAGAGGTATGGGCCACCAAATTTATGTATTATCATAGAGTACAGAAAACATAAAACCAAACTGCAAACTGAGAATCACAGAAAACCACAGGGATCAATACAACAAAAGAAATACATGGTGAATATAGTGCATGTAAGGATAGATATCAATGAGACACAGCGTTGTTTTAAACACAATTACGTATCATATAAAGTTATATCTCCTAGTGTTAGAGAAATAGTCAACTTCCAAAGTCACTCAAAGAACAGCAGTTTTAGTTCAGGAGGAATCAGTACTGTGCTGCAGGTATAAAAAGGTTGTATCTCTGTGTGTAACATTGTTCAGTCAGTGGTAGATAAAAGGCACTCTAAGAAGACAAAGGAAGGAAATAGCACTCAGTTCCTCTCTGCAATGAACTCCAACTGGAAAAGGAGATGGGAGATACAAGCTATAGTGATTAAGATGCAAGGCACAATTTGACTCAGTATACAGTTCCTAGCAAAAGGCAAAAACATTTATTTCTGGTTACAGAATCCACACAGAGGTTGTTTTTGTTTTTTAGGGATTTTTTGTTTGTTTATTTTTGAGCTGCACATGGCTGTGCTAAGGGCTTACTTCTGGCTCTCTGCTCAGAGATCACCCATAGCAGGATTTGGGCCAAAGATCAAACTGGGTTGGCCACGTGTAGGCACGTGCTTATTCCCCGTGCTATGTTATGTCTTCAGCCCACGAAGAGGTTTATAGATGAGCCAAGTATGTTAAGCTGGAGATAGCATGTCATACAAATAAACATTACAAAGCCACGTATTAATCAACACTCTAATATAGCAGTTCTCAAATCATAGTCCCCAGATAAACACTTACATCTCCTAGGAGCTGTTAGAAATTAAAATTCTCAAACCCTACCGAGCCCAGACCTTTTGAATCAAACTATGGGCAAATGACCCAGAAATTTGCTTTTTGGGGTGTGACACAGGAAATTGCTTTACCAAGCTACATCATTGACCGCGAGCGATTTGCTTTATAAGTTCTCTGGATCAGGATTTTTTTCCCTTTCCACTCATGACCTCTTTCGATTAAGAAATGCAAATGCTGTCAGAGACACAGAGGTTAGACAGGTGAGGCCTGTGGCCAGTATCCCCAGGACAGGGCTGAGAAGGAAGGAGGATCAGAGCACACAGTGGCAGCTCGAGGCCTGAGACTTCTCCCCAAAAGCCTGGCCTCAGGCTTCACTCAGAGAGCCAAATGCAGCTATGCCACATGCAGAAAGACCATCTTATCCCTGGCACAAAGTAAAGATTTCTACTAGGCACAAGGTACTTTAAGAACAGTAATAATTCTAAGTCAGGAAATTGTTCTTACTAGTTCACAATATTCCACTTGATTACATTTCCCTTTAAGCTTCTCTTGGACCTAATTTATACCAATCAGCAACTTAGCAAGCAGTGTCGTGTGGCTTAGGAGAGACTGATGGCACCCACATTGGCCTCCGGAGCAGAAATGCATTTTGCTGTGTTATACTGACAAACATATACCTTGTTTTTACTGAAAATGTTCTTCTTCTTGAAAGAAAATAAAATAATGTCCCGGAAATCAGCCGGATGCTTCACGTGAATATCTTCTGAGCGGTACTGGAGAACTCGGGACGTCTTATTGATCAGCCAGTAGGGACTGAAAACAGATAGAACCATGCGACTGCCCAGCCGCCGGACGTGGACAGACAGGTCCAAGGTCATCACTTCGGTGGAATCAGAAGAAAAACACACCAGGAAGAATTCAGGTAGTGAGTCACAGACACGGAAATGGCCGTTCCAGTTCCTGCCCTGGTATTTTATCAGAACCAATTCCATTATTTCCCCACTGATTCGTGAATGCAGCACATCAGCCACACTGCCTTCTGCCAGCTCACGAGCTTCTGCTGTTCCCTAAAAAGCAACAAACAACAACAATAACAAAAAACTGCTTAGCAAATTTCTAAAATCTACAAACAAGCCACCAAATTCATTAAGCACCAAGACTTCAATGAAGGCAAGCCTGCTTATTAGGAAAGTTCAATCATCACTAAGAACTACAAAAACACTCTCACAGACACACAGGTAGATGGTGTCTTGGACATTGGTAAACCAATGATCATTAATTCTGAAAAATAAAGTCATTATCTATGCTGAGAACAACAGGATAGACCTGGGGTGGTCCTTCTTGCTGTCCATCAGAAGTACATAATCGAATAAGACACTTAATGGCCTCTTCTCCAGTCACATGCTATACATAAAAGCCCTCGGTAAAGAGATAAGGGAGATGACAGAACTATTCTCACAGGTCATTTCAGCAAGGTCAGACAAGTTTAAAAATAAGTAAAAGCCACAAGATAAATCAGGCTTCTTTACTAAAAGCACAACTAGGACAAAACCTATTTTGTTCATTTAGTTACTTTAATAACTCAGGCATGGCTCATTCTCAGACAAAGTAAAGAAATAATACATGTTTCAAACACTTTCCAGATTTTTTTTGAAATGGTGTAGCAGGAAGAGATTTAAAAATATTCATTGTGCTGGTGCTGGAGCAATAGTACAGTGGGTTGGGCGTTTGCCTTGCATGCAGCCGACCCAGGTTTGATTCCCAGCATCCCATATGGTCCCCTGATCACTGTCAGGAGTAATTTCTGAGTGCAGAGCCAGGAGTAACCCCTGTGCATCTCCGGGTGTGACCTTCCCCCTCAAAAAAATATATATATATTATGCTTTATTCCTAGAAAATGTCCTATTATTTCTTAAAATTGCAATTATTTTTTAAATTTAATATAAATATAAACAAGTAATCATAATAATAAGAGTAAAATAAAAATTTTAGAATAAATAATCTTTGCATTGACTTTCCTTTATCCCTCAGTTTATGGAATTTTACTTTAAAAGACTGTTCTGGTCTTTAAGCAGGATTTGGTGGTCTAGAGCAAGGTATGAAATTGTCTAGTTTCAACTGCCAGTCCAACCCCTATCATTCATCACTTATCACTTACTAAGGAAGCTGAGTTACAGAGCCGGCTACTCATGACTCACCTTCCTCATCTGTAAGAAGGGCCTAACAGCAGTAACTGTCCTCAGGAGGACAATGTGCAAGTCAAAAACATTAACAGAGATGAAATACAGGGACAGTGATTGGCAGAGATTAGAAACCAGATCAGCATTTGCTCCATGATTGAAGCTACTAAAGTATGCTATCTGAAACACCAACCTTAACTAAAAACACCATCAAAACAAAAGCACCCTGGAACTGTTCCTACTCTGTAGCAGCGAGACATGCAAGAGCCATACCTCCAGTAAGTATCTCAGCGAGTACGGGAGGAGATTGCGCAGAGTGAGGGGAGGGTGAAGATGGATGACGTACGCGGGGTCCCACTCCTCCCCGTGTGTACAGATGTAGCTGAGCTCGTCAGGCTGAGCAACGGTGTTCACTATGAGAGGCAAGTAGTTGACGGTCATAGATGGACACTGGAGCATGCACCTGACCTCCGTGCTCCTGTGCAGCTGCTCCCTCCAGGAAATGTAAGTGGTGGACTCCTTGTACTGCTTCTCCAGGCCAGCAGCTGGCTGGATGAAGAGCTGACACCTACAGGTGGGGGAAGCAGGCAGGGAAAGAGCTTATGGAGGAGCTTAGGGTTGAGTGAAATCTTCTTGATTCTACAAGGCAAGCAATTTCCCCTGGTCTTTACAGATGAGGGCCCAAAGCTAAGAAAGGTTAAGAAACAACTAGACACGTAGGTTCGAGAGATCATAAAGTGAGTACAGCGCTTGCCTTGCACATGAGTGACCAGGGTTCCATCCTGGGCGCCCAATATGGTCTTAAACGGGAAGCAGGAAGGGAGGGAGGGAGTAGCTAAGTCACAGAGAAACTACTGGTCAAAAAAAGGAAAACACTTGCTAAACAATAACTTTTTGGAAAAAAAAAACAAAAAACAAAAAACATGTTTATTTCAAATAAAAAAGCAATGTAACAGAAAATTCAAAAGCCATTAATTAAGAGCTTAACTTTACCACAAAAATATCTCATTTGGAAAATTCAAAGATAATATATTTGTGCACAATTCTTAAACTGGGACTTGGGACTTTTCCAATTTTTAAATATAAGCATGGAACTACTTTTCTAGAATATAGGTCTCCAATTTTCAGATTCAAAAATACATTTTATGAACATTTTGAAACTTAGTGTATTTAAAGAAGTATCTACCTATAGGAATCTAAGGGGACATGGAATTCTTCCTCAGGTCTGGCGACTCCAATGCACTCCAAGAGCTTAACAGTCTTTACATATTTATAAATTTTAAACGCAATAGAGAAATGGTTTTTAATCTGTTGGACAAAAAGACATACAAATTGTTAAAAATAAATAAGAAGTCCAAAAGAAAACTGTGAACTATTATTTTTAGATCTAAAAAATTTCAAACCTAATAAGACATTTTTATTGACAATTCATATTTTTACATTTACTTGCTGAATATATATATCTATAAATGCTACATATACATATGTATATATTTAGCTTAATGTTAAAATGGCAGTTAAAATTATTAGGATAATCACATACTCAGATCAAGGGTATCAACTGTTAGTATATTTCTTCAAATATGAATTAATTTTTCATGGTTTTAGTCATTTTCTCTTATATAGCTTTTACTCAATAGATTATATGATTAAGAATAAAAATAGCAATGGAAATATGATTAGAAGTGCAATTCTCTTCTTGATTATAATGTAATACAAGCAGATGCTAATTGAAAATTTTCTTTTCTTTGTCATTTCAATGTCCTAAGAATTTACATTCTTTTGCTTACATATACAGAAACCTGTGTTAATTTACATATACAGAAACCTGTGTTAATTTATAGGAGAATAGAAAATGGAAAAAATGTTAAAGGTAAGAAGGAAAACCTACAGATAAATGCTAAATTTTTTTCCATGGAAAACACTTTGATATCTCTTTATACATATTTGAAAACTATACTCCTAAGGGATAAACAAAGATAATGGATATCTTATTTGACAACCAACCATTTTATATTCTTCAATTCTGAGTCCTTAAAGTAATAAACAAAAAGATTCATAAATTTTAAACTCAGGAGACAACATAAAAGGTCTTTAACAAGAAAAACAAGTTGTATAAAGAAAAGAAACCACTCACAAATAAAATGGGTAATAGACTAATCAAGTTTTCCTCTATCCCTTAAACTCAGTTAACTTATTTAATATCTCTAAATATATATGAAGACAAAACACCACAGCAACACATTACCTGCAGAGGAGAACGCAAGGTAATCACTTTATTCCCTTCAGTTGCATCAACCTGCACCAAGACTGAGTCAGAATGGGTCGCACTGGGGTTTCGTACATTATACAGCTGTCGTCCAGGTCTCGAAACAGGGACTTTTGCTACTTCTGTGTATCCATGAGGCACTGAAGCAGAGCACAGGTGACAAACGCTAATAAATATTCACCCACATTTTCCTAAACAGAGTAATCCTTAGTACTTCAAAATAATGTCAACTCTATGCTTCCACATCCCTAGACAAAGACACAAAATGCTGTTCTAAGACACAGGGACTAATGAGGAAAGGAAACCAGTTATTAAAAAAAAATTATACCCCCCATTTTTGTTTAGTATTTTAAATGTGGTAAGCAAAATTGAATGTTTTTTCATTTCTCTTAGAGCAACAGCACAGCAGGTAGGGCATTTGCCTTGAATGCGGCTGACCCAGCGGACCCAGGTTCGAGTCCTCCATCCCATCCCTCTCGGAGAGCCCAGCAAGCTACCGAGAGTATCTCACTCGCACGGCAAAGCCTGGAAAGCTCCCCGTGATGTATTCGATATGCCAAACACAGTAACAAGTGTCACAATGGAGACGTTACTGGGCCCGCTCAAGCAGATCGATGAACAACGGGAGAACAGTGACAGTGACAGTGATTCTTTTGTTTTGGTTTGGTTTTGAGCCACATCGGAGAGCAGTACTCAGGGCTTACTCCTGCCTCTGGGTTCAGGCATCACTCCTGGAGGTGCTCAAAAGGTCAGATGTGGTGGCAGGGATGGAACCATGGTTGGCCGCACACAAGGCAAGAGCCTTCACCCCTGTACAGTCTCTTAGGCCTGGAAATTCTTTTTGGTAACAGTGATAGTTATATCTACTGTCAATATTCTAGGCCTTCTGATTATATTTATTTTTCCTTCTCATAGAATGCCAGGCCTATTGTGAAACACACCATAAATTGAATTTTCTAAGGGATAGAGATAATCTGGTTTTCTAAGGTACTTTTTAAATCAATGAAGTATAGTTTCCTTAATGTGAAAGAAAACAGACAAGAATGTACCAACTACGTGCTCAAATCTTTGGAAATGTACCTCAAGCTATCTGGGATAATGTATTTTTATGTTTTATCAAAACAACAACAAAAAAAAATCACCCCACACCAACAATTCCAAAGATTCCATTCAAATAAACAAAACGTACCAAAGGTCAGAGTGAAGAAGGTGCTTTCCTGGCGGCTCAGCATGGACCGCTTCCCTGGACCGGATGGTTCTAGACTGGCATATTCCAGCTCCAGGTTCTGGCCAGCATCCACGTCATAAAGATCACATTTCTCAGGAGAACCCATCACCCTGAGATTGTGATTTGGCTGGACCTTAGCAGGAACCCCCAAAGCGTTCCGTACAGTGAATGGGGCCTTGTCTTTCAAAGAGTAGTCAAAAGTCATGGCAGTACCCTCGGAGAAACCCTGCAAGGGAACACAGCACAATGCATGTTTGCAATGCCCACTTCTCAAGGCTCCAACCAACACCTACACATTTTCTAGAACCTTGTTCTGGGGGCAAAAATAATTCATACATTTTTTGTCAACTTAAAAATGCCATTTGAAATATACCAAACGAGAATCGAACGTACTTTTGCTAAATTGCTGAAAACATTAAGGCAACTTTTGGATATTGTTATATTCATTGTATCTCCTGAAGAAATATGAACTGCTGTTTGTGGCTCGGGAAGATAAATAAAATCATCTCCAGGCATCAAACCTTTGTCCTGGACTGGGTTCTTTTTCACCTACAAAGACAAAAACAATCAGTTAAAAGCTATGCCTTTCCCCCCAGTGGCCAACTTCCAGAACCCAATGAGAAGCGCAGGTAGACAGATTCAGTGATGACAAACTCCAGGCCTCAAGGGATAAGGGATGGGCTGGTCCTTCTCATCTCCCCCCGCCCCCCATCCCCATGGGACCCTGGAGGTCACAGCCACAAATGCCTCCTGCTGCTACTTAAGTTCCTTTATGGCCATGATCCAGAGAGTCACAAAAGAATCTCTGAATCAAACAGCTCACTGCAGAGATGTCTCTGGACTTAGAGCCAGGCTGACTTCACCGGGGTGCCTCAGACAGGGGCACGTGTCTTCCCTCCACCTGTCCCCTAAAAACTCCAGTGGCCGCCAACTTTCAGAACCCAATGAGAAGTGCAGATACATGGGTTTAGTGACTGCAAACTCCAGGCCTCAAGGGATAGGGATAGGGGATGGGCCGGTCTTCTCAGCCCCCTCACTCCTCTCCCTTCAACCCTCCACCCCACTCCTCCCTGTCCCCATGGGACCCTGGAGGTCACACCCACAAACTGCCTCTGGCTGCTACTTAATTTCCTTGGTGACCATGATTCAGGGACATACAAAAGAATCTCTGAACCTGTCAGCTTGCTTCAAAGATTTCTCCAGATCCTAATTATCTGGAATTTTGGAGTTCCAGGAACATGTGGCCAATCTTGCAGCAGCACAACATCTTATGCTATTCATAACAAGCAATACAAAAGAGAGTATGGGGAGATTGTCTGCCACAGAGGCAGGGGAAGGGTTGGGATGGGGGGATACTGGGGTTGTTGGTAATGGAAGATGTGCACTGGTGGAGGGTTGGGTGTTCGATCATAGTATGACTAAAACAGGAAACCTTTGTAACTATCTCATGGTGATTAAAAAAAACAATAATAAAAAAATAATAAAATATAATTAACATTCTGAATAAAAAAAAAGTAATGTGGAGTTCATGCCCAATTCAATCAGCATAATCAATGGCTGAATAAATAGCAGGACTCCTACATAAAAAAATAATAAAAGTAAAAGACATGTTTTTGGCCAGTTATTGTTAAAATTGTAATACACTAGATCAAATGTAATTATCCTAGAGCAATCTATTTACATTGAGATTCCTCAAATATTTCTTATCAAGGTGAAATGTTCATACCATGTTACAAAGTATTAAAAAAAAAAAAGCAACACGTTTTCTCTTGTGTGGCCCACACCCAGAGTAAAAAATATTAAATAAATATATGAAGTGCCCAGTGAAAGGAGGATCGTTTACATATCTCCTTAGTGCTGGCCTTAAGAAAAGACAGAATGATTTTTACTCTTGTTTCTGCATTCATTCTTCCACAGTATCAAATGACTGCTGTAAAATCCCATTGTACTCTTCTGAGAAAAGTTATGAAAAAAAATATGTATCAGAGAATACTATTAAAAGGTTGTGATTTGGGTTGGGGGGGTTGTTTTGTTTTTATTCTATGGACTCTGAAAAAAATTTAAGGATCTTGGAACACATCTTAGGAAGTACATAAATACAATGCATGCACATGTATGTACATAAACTATATGTGAGGAGATGTGTGTACATGTTGTGTACATGCATGTACATGTTTAATGTGCTTACGGTTTCCTTACGTTAAGTGTTAAATTCCACTGTCTCTTCCCCGCCACTCTTTCAATCAGTGGTTCCCAAACAGCATGGACTTCATTGTAGTAATGGACCTGGATAGACAGAGAATTCTGAGTCATTCCATTTTAATTATACATTTCTATAGTCAATAAAATATTAACTAGAAGTCAACAGTCCTTTAAAAAACACATCTGAAGGCACAAGGAAAATTTTTTTAATATGCTTGTCACTTTACTCACCTTATCACCAAAGATACTTTGGTGATAACGACAACAGTACCAAAAAATTCTTTCAAAAAGAGGGGCCAGACAATATAGTGGGTAAGGAGCTGGCCTTGCACACAATCAACCCAGTTTCTGTTCCCAGAATCCTATATTCTTAGCACTATCAGAAGTAATCCCTGAGCACAGAACAGGAGTAAACCCTAAGCACAGCTGGGTATGTCCCAAAATTTTTTTTTTAAAAAAAAGGTATGTAGATCCGGATCTTTGGACACGTATCGGGGAAGAGAGTTGGCATAGTCAGTAAAGCATTTGCCTTTCACACAGCCAACACAGATTTGATCGCTGGCACCAAATATGGTTCCTCAAGCACCACCAGGGACAATCCCTGAGCACAGAGCCAGGAGTAAGCCCTAGCACAACAGATATGGCATGCCCCCACCCCCCAAAAAATTAAATCCATAAATAAAGATTAAAAATAGCATGTGAACAAATAAAATGCATCATCAATTCACATGGCCATTGTTGGGGCCACGCCTATCTGACACCTCCGATTGTACTTTCAAAGTTGCTCTGGGGCAGTCGGGGAACAGGCCTACCTCCAGGGTCATGTGGGCAGAAGCAGCCATGAGTGAAGTCCAGTTTTTAACAGTCCCTGAGAGCTTCGACTCTGCCAATAACAATGGTATTGTTCTGTGTCCAAGGCCACACTCTAGGGTTACTTGAACTGATTCCATAGTAAAAGCACAATTTTCTTCTATCAATTTCTGTTCCGCATCCTTGAAATTTTCAGTTATTTCTGTGGCCATATCAACACCAAGAAACCACGAATTATAATCATTAATAGATTTGATTCCCCAAAGATTTTCCATTTCCTTGGATGTATCTTTGGATTCATCTTCTTTCGTCTTTGGAGTCATAGCAGCCATAATTGTCATCACGGTGTTAAGAATTATGGGTGAAATCTTTAAAAAAAGAAAGAAAGAAAATTCTTTAGAATAACTTCTTTCACAGATGAGAATACATAATATATAAAAGCTTAAAAGAGGGGGTATGGTGCCGCCAGCAGGTCAATCTGTACCTGTGAGGCGAGTGCATCCACTGACTGATGGCGCCTTCAGACTTCCAGATACCCCAAAATTGCTGCTGTGCCTTTGGCCAGACCCCAAAATCTTGGGGCCAAGTTTAGTCAAGAAAGTAAACGGCCGAAAGTTAGGTATGTGGGAGACACACCCACATATCACCTCTGGTTCAGCTATATAACTGGAGGCAAGGCCTCTCTGGTTCCTAACCGAACTGCTTAACAGCCATGATCCCAGAGACTCAGGATGCCTCTGGTCCCTGCAATGGGCTACCAGTGCCAGACCACCCCAGGAGGGAACGGGTGTTGTCCCTTCGCCTGCACCCCTTGGAACTCAGTGGCTCCCATCTTCCAGAGGCCATTGGACAGTCACGTTTGAGCCCACAGTGACAAGACACACAGAGCCTCGCGGGATGGGAGTAGATCTAACCCTTTCCTCCCACTCCAACGAGACCCCGAGTCGCTGCCCATGAATGGCCTCTCTGGCTCTTGATCAAGCTGCTTAATGTCCATGATCCCAAGATACCGCGGCCGCACATCATATGTTATTCATAATCATCAATAAAAAACAAATTGTCTATTGTTGCCTTTTTGGCAGATCTGAGTGTCGGGGTAAAATCCCAAATAAAAAGGTGGGTCTGGTATCAAAATATTGAATGTAATCAAAGTAGGGAGAGAGTAATGTGGAGACTGCTTGCCTCACAGGTTGGGGGAGGGTGTGGGATGAGGGTATACTGGGGTTTTGGTGGTGGAGAATGGGCACTGGTGAAGGGATGGGTGTTTCATTGTGTGACCGAGACTTAAACTCAAAAGCTGTGTGGCTACTCTCACAGTGATTCAAGAAATAAAATTATAAAAAAGGGAAAAAAAGTGGGGAGGAGTACATGCCCAATTCAGTTGGCCTAATCAATGGCTAACTAAATAGCAATACTCCTACATAAAAATAAATAAATAAATAAAAGTTTAAAAAAACCACTTAAAACTTTTAATATATTAAATTTGTAACTAAGGAAGTAAGAGACGACACCAAAAAATCATGTTTCATGTCAAATGTCTTCAAGACACTGATTTCTGCTCAGGTTACTCTGGAATTAAGTAGCTAAGGTCATAACATGTCAACTGTGAAAGACCAAATTTGAATTAATACACAGAGAAGAGTTTTCTATGAACAGAAAAAAATAATGCAAATCTAAAATTTTCATTTTTCCACCAGTTGCATTTACTACACCCAACTCTGTAATACTTGCTAAGATATATATGCCTGGTTTTCATTTGTCCTGTTGAATCATGAAGTCTAAAATTCTCCCCTGAACCCCATCCCTTACCTCAAGATCTGCACATTCCCCTCTCACTAGCCTAGCATAGCACGTCCTCCAGCCCACTACCATGCCACAGTTCCCCAACAATGGGGTCCTATGCCCAGGCAGCACCCTCTAGCCTGCCCACCACACTGCCAGTGTGAACTTCTGAAATGCTAATCTTGGCATGCCACTTCTATGTTTAAAATATTCATCTTGCCATAATTTTAAAGATAAAATCAAACTCTTTAGCTTACAACACAAAACTCTTTATGACTTGATGGGCAATCATGTATTCAGTCAGTGTTACCCAAATGTCAATAATTATGATAACACATAAGTGTATAACCCTTGCCACCTTAATTGACTGAAAAGATGAATAATCCCCCCAAAGGTAAATATATATTGCTCCCCAAAACTTACCTGTCAACTGATTCTTTTTTCCCCTTGCCTTATGTTGTCACATATAGACAGAGTTCTCAATACTACAACTCCATTGAGAATTCAATTTTACCCAAATATTGAGATACGCTTACCTTAACTATAAATTCTTCAATTTTAATATTTATATTTTGTTTTCCTGAAGTCCAGGCACATTTCTCCATAAATAAAGAGCAGGGCTGCAAGACCTAGAGCCAATAAGTTAAATTTCATATTTTCTTGGTTTTATTTCATATTTTCTTAGTTTATGTGAGACATATACTGACAATACCATATTTTACTTGGAGATCTTTACAGAACTACTACTAAAAGCACGCAAAGTAAACTAAATTAGTAGAGAATTGTTTGTGAAGATTCTCTGAACTATGACAGGTCTGTGATATATTTCTCATCAATGTCTTTATGCCAATCCTAATGTAATGATGTTCATTTACTATCCAAAGTTCAAAGTTTTTCCTTTTGCAAAAGGAAAATCTTTAAATAGTCCTCTATGTAAAATATGCTGCTAAGACATGTAAAATGTAACTAAAGACCAAGGTAAAATATGTAAATGAACAATGTCCAGATGAAAGGCCCTATTAGAATAAATGTCAAATCTTACAACCAGATGAGTAAACCTAAGGTAAAGGTAAAGGTAAAGGCCCTCCCGTTGATCGTCGATTTGCTCGAGCGGGCCCAGTAACGTCTCCATTGGAGACTTTGTTGTTACTGTGTCTGGCATATCGAATACTCTCGGTAGCTTGCCGGGCTCTCCGAGAGGGGCGGAGGAATCGAACTCGGGTCGGCCATGTTGGCCGCTTGTAAGGCAAACGCCCTACCCGCTGTGCTATCGCTCCAGTAAACCTATGAAGCCTATATTCTCATATATAATTACAAAAAATAATCTTGCAGCTGAATTGAAAGGAGGAATCTGCACTGCGTAACTACATCAAAAAAAATACTGGAGGGCCAGGGACAGCTCAGCAGTATATGACATGCTCTGCATGCATAAAGTCACTGGCTCAAAATAAGCCATTTTTAAATAATTAAGAAAGGAATGAATTTTTAATTCAGCAGGTAATATAATCTTTCTGTGACATATCAAAGATGATGATCCTGGTAAAGAATATTCCATGACAAAGTACAGATGACGCCTAGGTCTGCATTTCTTTGTGCAAATCATTCTGTCCACACAGGTTTTTTTTTTTTTCAATTTAAAATGATTCTGCATATGTAGGGCTGGAGAGATAGCACAGTGGTAAGGCGTTCGCCTTGCTCGCAGCTGGCCTGGCCAAGCCAGGTTCGATTCCTCTGCCCCTCTCAGAGAGCCCGGCAAGCTATTGAGAGTATCTCGCCCACACGGCAGAGCTTGGCAAGCTCCTTGTGGTGTATTCGATATGCCAAACACAGTAACAAGTCTCACAATGGAGACATTACTGGTGCCCGCTCGAGCAAATCAATGAACAACGGGAGGACAGTGACAGTGCTACAGTGCTGCATAGGTAGTTTGCTGCAGCTTGAGCAGATATAGAGAGCGTCATGTTGGGTGAAGTCAGCCAGAGGGAGAGGAACAGACGCAGGATGATCTCTCTCATATGAGGAATGGAAAGAAACTTTGTAGGGGAATATCAAATGCCCATAGCAACAGAAAGGAAAAGCCAGAGAACTGGTCTTCATCGGAAGTTTGGCATGGGGCAGGGGTGGGGCGGGAGGATCAGTTAGGGAAAGGAACACCAGGACAATGGGGAGGGGGAAAGTGTCTGGCACAGAGGCAGCTGAGCACGGGGAGGGAAGCTGGGAACACTGGTGAAAGGATTGGTGTGGGAACAACCTATGCCTAAAACTCAATCATAAATATTTTTGTAAGTCAGGGGTAATTCAACTTAAAAAAAGGAAAGAAAAAAATGTCTCTTAAGGAGAGAAGAGAGAGTATGGGCAGTTAGGTTATTGCCCTGAACGCTGCCAACCCACTTCCATCCCCCGCACTGCCTATGGCTCCCAGAGCACCGCCAGGGGTCACTCCTGAGCACAGCAGCACAGCACTGAGCTGCTCCAGCTCCTGGGGACCTTATGCTGCTGCCAATCAAAGCTGCAGCCCCCCTGCAGAGCATGTCAACAAAACCTCGGTCTGCCTCTGCAGTCCTCAAATATATTTCTTAGCAATACTGAAAAACATAATGGAAGTCAAATTTTAATAATATTAAGACATTATCTTTAAATTTCTTCGTTCTAAGTTTACAGATTTAATATTTATTAATTTACTCATTCATTGAATATATAGGTGAATGCAATCACTAAAGTGAACATTCATTTGAATTACAACTAAGAAAATCATGAAACCAAAATAAATCTAATCTGAAGGCAATCCTAGCCTGTCACCAGCATCTTTATCACAATCACTCAACATCACTGAAACTCAACATTTTCATCCGTAAAATATCAAATTTGTGATCATAAATAAGCTCTAGAGTCCCACAGGACTACCACATTCCAGGGTTCTAGGAATCAATCATTTCCGTTATTCTCCACTTCAAGTTTAAATGTAAGGTGACTCTTACTGTTGTAATGCTTTTCCCTCGCTTTTCTCGGAGAAAAGGGCAGGCGAGCACTTTAAGGTCCCTCACAGAGGCCTCCATCATCTGCTCGAGTTTGGATGTTGACAGAGAGAGGTTGCACTGGAAGGAAGCTGACAGGGCAGGTGCATCAGCCTTTGTCAAATTGGCTACAAATACCACTTCTGGGTCTGTGACCTTGGCCTTCAAAGTCATATTTGGCCTGACAGAGTCATCTGTAAAAAGAATCAGAAATAGGAATCAAAAATGTTTTAAACCGAATCTCTACTCAGTCATTTCCAGTATCCTTCTGTAACAGAAAAGGTGAAAGCAGGATGAATGACTGATTAACAACAATAGCAAATAATGAACAAATCTAAATTATAGGGGATAATACCACCTTATCCCCATCATAAGAAAATTATTCCCTCTGTGCCATAGCAGGGATAATGCTGTTTTAGAGTTCTTCCTGTCAGAATCACATCCCATGAACATCAGCAGCAGAGGCAAGGCAGGGAGAAGAGTTAAGGGACCAGAAGGAGAAGGAGAGGCCCTGTGAAGATGCACACTGTGATCAGCTGTTCACTGTGATTTCACTAGAGTCTACAATGTAATGGATCATGGAAATCAAGGAATACATTAAACAGAGCTCTTAAATATAACTAAGTTTCTATTTTAAAAGCATTAAAGGTAAATTAGAATTTAATACTGCCAATAAGTAGTAGATGTCCAATCTTTTTCTTTTTTTAATTTTTTGGTTTTGGATTTTCGGCCACACTCAGGGGTGCTCGGGGATCACTCCTGGCAGGACTCAGGGCACCATCTGTGATGCAGGGAATCAAGCCTGACCTGGCCATTTGCAATGCAAGTGCCTGGCCCTCTATACTACCTGTACTCTCTCTCTGGCCCTCCAAACTTATTCAGTTAGACATTAGAGGGATTAAAATGCCAGAACTTTGACAATTGTAATTTAACACACATACAAAAAAAACCACTGCCTCAACTTTGGTAATCGTGGAAATGCTCAAAGTGTAGGGAAGTGGCATCACATACACTAGATCAGACATTTGCCAACCGATCTAAAGCAAGGGATCCTGCCAGGCCGGCTAGGTCCCTGACCTTCAGCTGTCATCTGTTAAACTGATCACCACCATGCCAGATGCCTGTAAATACTTGTCTTAGAATAAAGATTCCCCTTCTACAAAACAGGTATCATCAATAGTCCCAGAACACCCCACTCTATCTCTGCATGTGTCAAGAAATGCTCATGTGAATGATGGAACCAAATCAGAGCTTTCCTGGACGGAATTCATTATTTATCTCTTCTCCTTCTCCTCCTCCTCCTCCCACTCCATTTCCTCCTTACCTTTAGACCCTGTTCTTACTTTGGTTTTTCTACACAATGTGGATGAATCTAAAAGAGTGACCTTAGGTTATTAAAATACCTTGCTCTCCTTTTTCTGATTTTAATGACAAGCTGTCATCTAACAAAGACAAATTCTGCTAACCTTTCTCAGTCTTGATTTTTGCTGTGGCAGTCTGTCGGAGTGGAACCTGAACTTCCCTTGTTGGGTTTTCTGGACTCTGAGGCACAGCTTTGATAAAGAAATCTGCCACGGTCATCAGAAATTCCACACTCGCACATACATACAGCTTATCAAGAACAGCATCAATATGACTTCCATTTTTGTCTTGCTTGTAACTTATATCAATCATGGAATTATTATTATCTTGGTCATTCTTCTTATCAATCATTCTGAAAAAAAAACCCAAAAAACCATTATTTTAATACTACCAAAATAATTTAAAAGATAAACATGTTTCTATACAGTAGTAGCCAAATTAGCAATCAAGATATGGCTTTCCAAACTCCAGAATGAAACTCATGTTAATGCAATTACAGAATATTTTATAACTAAAATGTTGTGTTAGAATAGAAAATCAGTGCTAAAAATATTGGACAATTAGTTGAACAACTGTCCAAACAAAACTTCTTTACATTCTTTGATAAACAAAACCTGCTGGAAGATTAATCTCCACAGATCATCAATTTGAGTCCTAACAGTATTTAATGCAACTTAAATGAATGGCTCCCTGCAATGACAGTCCCCACACATTCCTATGTGGACAAGAAAGAAAGGGGCATGAAAGAGGCTGGAGAAACAGTACAGTGGGTAAGGTGCTTGCCTGGCATTCATCAACATAGGTTTGATCCATGGCACTCCATATGGTCCCTGAGCCCTGCCATGAGTAATCCTTGAG
This sequence comes from Sorex fumeus, assembly GCF_029834395.1. Classification (NCBI taxonomy): domain Eukaryota; kingdom Metazoa; phylum Chordata; class Mammalia; order Eulipotyphla; family Soricidae; genus Sorex; species Sorex fumeus. Next base: position 11,478,952 of record NW_026606138.1, on the reverse strand, counting down.
CACAAAGCCAGGAGTAAGTCCTGAGCATCGCCAGGTATGGCCCGCAAAAAAAAAAACAAATGGAAAGGAAAGAAAGAAAGAAAGAAAGAAAAGGGCTCCAAACACAATGGCTTTTATCCTCCTTATTTTGACAGCTTTGAACACAACATGTGCAAACTAGAAAAGTTGAGGTAGTGACAGCACTTTTCATTCATTATTTTTATCTCAGAAAACAATAAATGGCTTAAACATATCCAGCACAGAATCTAGAGTACAAATACAGCACAGTTTTCCTCAAAAACACCGTGTATCAATATTTGGGAAATAAGTAAAAAATACAATGAAACTCTGCATTACCTCATTTGTCCTAGACTGGACTGATACAAGTTAATCTTTCAAAAATAAGCTGATAATTTTTATAATGCTAGGAGCTTCAGTTCTATTAAAACTATATTAAGAAATTTCCCAGAACATTTATCTTCATTGGGAGGATGTAGATTACACTGTAACCCTACAATACTCATGGATTCCACATAGCTATGTGTGTATGGGGCGGGGGGGGGGGGGGAGAGTCTATCCCAATGAAGGTCAGAGAACCATGCAGTGCTTGGATCGAACCCAGGCTTCCTGCTTTCCAAACACGCACTTAATCCTTGACCATCTCTCCAGTCCCCAAACTAATTTTTAAAACAGTATAAAGCAAACAAAAAAATCACAACTCGAAACATTTCAGAAAAATTTTCGGGGTGGAAGGGGGAGGAAAAAGTGTGTGTGTGTGTGTGTGTGCGTGTGTGTGTGTGTGTGTGTGTTTAAGTACAAGGGTGGTAAGAAATTACTTGAATACTACAGAAGAGTGTGTTCTAAAAGCTCAGAATATTAAAAAAACAAGAACCAACCAAAAAAAATATGGTGCCTACTATGGAAGGGTAGAGCGATGGCACAGCAGGTAGGGTGTTTGCCTTGCACACGGCTGACCTGGGCAACCCGGGTTCGATTCCTCCGCCCCTCTTGGAGTGCCCGGCAAGCTACCGAGAGTATTTCACCCTCATGGCAAAGCCTGGCAAGCTACTCATGATGTGTTCGATATGCCAAACACAGTAACAACAAGTCTCACGATGGAGACGTTACTGGGCCTGCTCGAGCAAATCAATGAACAACGGGAGGACAGTGCTACAGTGCCAGAAAGGAAAGTTACCAACAAACCACCTCATGTGGAACTATTAAAGCTTTTGTCTCTTTTATATAAGGTAGAAAAGATATCTTATGCTCTTCATTCCCTCTTTTAAGAGAGTTTTCCAACTTATCGCTATACTTTTTTTTCATTTATACTTTAAAGCAGCTGAATCTGATATCAGCACCATTTATGGAAGAATGATTTGTCAAAGACAAATGATCCCAAGGGAAGTCTTGCAGAGATGATACAGCAGGCAGAGCGCTTGCCTTGCACATAGCTCCATGGGTTAGATCTCCAGGACCAAATATGGTCCCCCAAGCCCACCAGGGGTGATACGTGAGAGCAGAGCCAGGAATAAGTCCTGTGCACAGCTGAGTGTGGCCCCAAAAAGCAAAACAGAATCTCATGACCAATGTAGCTAGGAATGACAGGTCTAAGCAGGCACAGCAAATTCAAAAGAACAAACCTTGATGTTGCTCTCTCAATGCCTTCTCGGAGATCATCCAGGGTGCAGGTATTCAGTTTCAAGCTGACACTCACTGAACCATCCTTAAACATTGTTCCCGTGGACGCCAGAAGATGTAGTCTGAGTTCACCGATTCGGAAACTGTCATTGTGAAACGCAAGTTTGGACTCCTGTGGCAGAGTTTTCAAACAAAGAATCATCTCTAAATAGTATACAATTACATTTAAATATATTTCTTAACTCTGTTTTTAAAGATAAATCTATCTGATACATTTTTAAAGTCTTGCTGTCAGAACACAAAAATTGAAGAGAATAAATATTTTTGAGTGTGCAAGTACAAACAAACACATACATGTGTATGTTGATATTCAAGTATGTTTAATATATTAACTTTGGGATGTTGAGGTGAGACAAATATAATCAGTGAAATATGTTTGTATTGGGCTGAAGCAATAGCACAGCTGTAGGGCATTTGCCTTGCACGCAGTTGGCCCGGCTAAGCCGGGTTCGATTCCTCCGCCCCTCTCAGAGAGCCCAGCAAGCTACTGAGAGTGTCTTGCCCACACTGCAAAGCCTGGCAAGCTAACCATGACGTATTCAATATGCCAAACACAGTAACAAGAAGTCTCATGATGCAGATGTTACTGGGCCCACTCAAGCAAATTGATGAACAATGGAGGACCGTGACCATGATTTTTGTATTATTAATATTTAATGAGGACTTGTAAAATTTACTGCCCAAAGTAAGGAATTTATGAGAAAGATACAGCAGTAGGTGATCAGTGAACTTTTTACTCGAACTGAAAAAAAATATTATAAATATATCATAAGGAGTATTGCAGGGAAACGTTATGCTATTAATGATCAAAAAGTGCAATACTATGTCTTCTAATATTCTTATTGAATACCAAATGATAAGGTAAGAAATATAAAAAAATCTCTGTGCTCAGCCTTTCACTACCCTGTCAGCGCAAGGGACCCAAACAACCCAAGGTCTTATTTAAATTCAATTAGGTGCACCATGTGGTCCCAGGGGTCCCTTTGACATCTGGAGCTGTGCAGATGCTAACACACCCACGTGACTATACTACTCCAGCCACCCCAGACTCGATAAGGGCAAGTAGGGAACTGCAGGTTCTTAATTCTGTCCCAAAGTACCTCCCTCCACAAAATTCCTGGTATCTAAACAGGATTAACTAGATCTACAACTGCCTGACCCACGGATAGGCAGTCATGGAAATACTCAGAACAACAGACCATAACCATAAGCAGTAGTCCCTCAGCAAAAAGTAACAAATCAGATCAGTACTCAGTCCAGAATCTAAAACTCAACTGTCAGCACCCACAAAATCTCTAAGGACAACAGGGAAGTAGAAGAACTCGGCTGTACTTGTAAATGGGGACAGAGTTCAGGCTAGTCCTTGAGCTCAGGAAAATTCTCGGGACCCGTCAAATCAATAGTCCACACAATGGCAACAAAAATGAAGCAATCTTTGGAATCAAGCAATCTCTGACACTCGTGATGGTACTGGGGCTGGCACACTGTATTCCTGAAATGCAACTATGAACAACTTTGCAAATAATGGTTCAATAATAAAAAATGTTTAAATAATATAAAAAGTTTTAATAATATCAAAATAATATAAAACAACTCAAAGGAGACTTGATTTAGAGTACGAAAGTATCATATAAATGGAATCGAAGGAGCTAGAGGATATATTAACAAGCCACAGCAACAGATTTCAGAATGCAGAGAACTGTATCAGTGAAGTTGGAGACAAAATTCAAGCCAGTGGCATAACGAAGTGGAAAAGGAAAAGAGAAACAAGTGAATGGAATACAATACAAGAGCCTTGATGGATAACAGCAAGAAGAATCATTTCTGAATTGTAAGAATACCAGAATGAGGGGGGAAAGAGAAAGAACAACTGGTAGGAGAAATAACTGAGAACTTCTCTATCCTCTGGAGTGAGAGTTCTGCACAAATACCAAAGTTCATATGAAATCATAAAATTACCCCAAGTAGCCAAAGCTATAGTAAAAAATAAGAAATTAAGAGATATCTCATTACCTAACTTGAAACTATACTATAAAGCTATAGCCATCAAAACAGCATGGTACTAGAATAAGGACAGACTCTCTGACCAATGGGTTAGAATCAGGTCTCCAGAAACATATCTCCAAATCCATGGTTAACTAATTGTTAACAAAGGAGATGGGTACACAAAACAGAGTAAAGACAGTCTCTTCAACAAATGGTGTTAAGAAAACTGGATAACCACATGAAAAAACCCTAAAAAGTTGAATCCATATCTCACACCACAAAAGTCAATTAAAGTGGATCAAATTATCTTGAGATCGAACGAGGATCCATAAAATACACTGAGGAAAATATAAGCTGAATGCTCCATTTCTGGATCTCGGAGGTGTTTTCTACGATACCAATCCAGTGGTGAAGGCAACAGAATAAAAAATAAAAATATACCACAACAAATGAAAGAATTTATGTATGGGAAAAGATAGATGGGTTAAAACTAAAAATCCCCAAATGAATAGGGGAAAATACTTACATAAAATGTATCTAGATAAAGGATTGATATCTGATATATAACATATTCACAAAAATCAATTTAAAAAAATCCAAAAACCCTACCAAAAATGGGAAAAGGAAAAGAACGAACACTTCTCTGAATAAAACAGATGGATCGCCAATAGGCACATAAAAAAGTGCTCATCATCATTAATTATCAAAGAAACCCAAATCAAGATGACAATGAGATATTATTTCATGCCAGTTAGAATGGTACATATACAAAAAAAAAAATTAAGCAATCTGTATTGGTGATGATGCAGTGAAAAAGAAACACAGAAATACTCGTCCAGTGCTGGTTGGTAAAAGACAGTTGTCTAGCTCGACACCTAGAAGAACAGTATGGATATTTCTCAGAAAAGTAAGAATAACTATAGAAGCCAACTTCCCACTGGGCATCTACCCCAGCATACAAAACATTCATTCAAAAGGATATACCACAGCATTATTCATTGCGGCTTAGTATAACAGCTAGGCCACAGAATCAACCTAGATGTCAAGAACAGATGAGAGGATTATGAAGATGTGGTATAGATACAAAATGGAATATTATGCAGCTGTAAGAACAATGAAATCATGCAATTCACTGCTACTTAGACGAACTGGAAGATATAATACCAAGTAAACTAAGTCAGAAGGACAAGAAGAGAATGATCTCACTTATCTATAGAATCTAGAATAACAAGATGAAGCAAAGTATTAAAGGGGGAATACTGAGATCATCTTCCATCCCAGAACACAGAAGGACAGAGAAGGTAGGAAGGAAAAAGAGATGGGTGGGGAGTAACCGGGTCCTGGCAAGGGCCCAGGTACATCAGTGGAGTAGAGACAAGATATGTCTATATAAGTAACCATAAAGTCAACAACATATGGAAAGCAGAGGATCAAAACTTTAAATAATTAGTAATAATAATAATAATGACTTAATATGCCTGTCATATTAAGGAGAGAGGCTTGAGGGGTGGGGGGGCCTCGGACATTGGTGGGGGAAGCTGACACTCGTGATGGTACTGGGGCTGGCACACTGTATTCCTGAAATGCAACTATGAACAACTTTGCAAATAATGGTTCAATAATAAAAAAAATTTTTAAATAATATAAAGAGGAAAAACTTGAGGCTCGATGAGATCACTTTTTGTGGGCTAGGAGAACATCCCAGGAGAAGGTGAGGACTTGTTATCCTTACAGGAGGCATTCTGGAGGGGAAAGGTATATGAGCAAACCATTTCAGATGGAAGTTCTGAGCAAACTAGGAAAAGGCAACCTAGACTTTTAGAATTGAATTAAAGAATATGAGACAATAAAAACTAGAAACAAACAGAGCGACTAAATCAAGCCTTCAAGTCCTCAAGAGAGAACACAGTAATAACAAAAAAACTGAAACTTTTCTTAATAGGAAGTTATTATTATTATTTTATTATTATTATTATAAACACATAGCTTCAAATCCTTTAAGTATTCCTAGACTTTACAAGAAAGCAAAGCCCAAGCAATAAACCAGTCAACAAAAACATATTGAGGTCAAGAACGTCAGTCATAACTGCTCAGGATAGCTGTGGAATGAGAAAGAAGGGGACAAGTATGTGTGTCTCCTGGCACACAAGACAGCTGCATATCTCTGGTCACTTGTGAAGTGCAGTGCACATCATGGGTCAGAATGGCATGATCATGACAAACTCGTAACGTCTTTCATTTATAACACTACAAACAACTCATAAACTTCTGTTCTGAAAAACTATTACTAGACATGACCTGTGACACATGAGATATGTAAGTGCTTGCGGACCAGTTACAGAAGGAGAAAAACTGAGACCATTGAGAGCTTTCTATTAAGGCAGAAGTCACACAACTGTGAATATTTCTTGAATAAAGTGAGAAGTTTTAAGTGACACCAGATACTGATTTAAGAAATGGAACTTGTACCACTGTCTAGGATACATGCAAAGAAAAAGGCAAAAAAGGAGTCTTCCACCTTGCAGTAAGTATGAGCTACCTGTCAAATACACCAGCAGTGAAAAACACCAGAAAAGAACAAACATTCACTCAGAGAAGCAACTGACAGCATAGAAATGAATAAATTAGTCCAAAAAAAGAGGAAATAAAAGAAGACACTGAGACTTTAAGTCTAGAACCAGTAGATTAATGATACTTCAGGTGGAATGAAGACTATTTCACATACTATGTATTAGGAACACATTTTACATATAGTAATTTTCTAATGCTTTCATTAATATTAGAAACTAAGGCAGCTCACTGCACAAGTGACAGATATTGGTCTAAGGATCAAAAGCAACAGTGTATGAGATAAAGGACAACACATAAATTGATACTAAATTAAATATACATGGGTTATGGCTATTATATGACAAACATGACAATGTTATAGTACAATTCATTGATACAATAAAATTATTAAGTGAAACTACATAATTATAAAATACCAGTAATATACTACCTAGCTTGCCTTAAAATAACCTTAGTCTTTGGTTCTTTGATCATTAGTACCTTAATTTTATCTACTATATGTAACATTTATTCAACAGAAACAAGATTCATGTTCATATATAATTATGAATTATAAAACAATCATTTAAGGTTCTAACCTTAAAATATTTCTCAAATAGCTACATTTATATGCATATATATGTAGCTAAATATCAAAATCACACATATAATTAAACATTCATATAAAATTCTACTAGAAATGAATATAAGGCAGAGAGAATGATGGAGAGTATGAGACAAAACTTGGTTACGGAAGGAGAAAAAAGTGGGTTCACACATAGAGACCATCTGACATTATACAACACATAATACTCTTTCCTTGTCATTTGTAATTACAACCCTCTTTCTTTTTGTGTGCTTCCTACAATTTATTTTTTTATTACTTACATTATTGTTACTTTCATTTGGGGACCATATCCTGAAATTCTTGGGAACTACCCTGGGCTGTGGGCTGGAGCAATAGCACAGCACGTAGGGCGTCTGCCTTGCACGTGGCGTGGCCAACCCAGTTTCAATTCCTCCGCCCTTCTCGGAGAGCCTGGCAAGCTACCAAGAGTATCTCGCCTGCACAGCAAAGCCTGGCGAGCTACCCATGACATAGTCGATATGCCAAACACAGTAACAACAAATCTCACAATTTGTTGTGAGACGTTACTGGTGTGCTCAAGCAAATCGATGAACAATGGGAGGACAGTGCTACAGTGCTACCCTGGCTGTGTGCTCAGGAGTCACTCCTAGCAGTGTTCAGGAGACCTTTTATGTACAAGGTAAACCTACTATAATATAGACATCACTTTAAAAAAGGAGTATTTTGATCCATTCAATCAATAAGTTGTGATATATATATATGCAATGGAATACCTTTCAGCTCTAAGAAACAGCAAATCACATAATCTTCAGCAATATGGATGGAACTAGAAGATATGGTTCTGCTCCGCAAAACCAGTGAGAAAAAAAGGGCCAGCTACAGAATGATCTCTCTCATATGTGGGACTCAAACATACACAACAAGGAAGCAATAAAGGGCCAAAGGAAATGCTCCAGAAGAACTGGTCCACACCACTCAATTGGGAAGGGAGGTGGGTTCACTGGTGATGGGTGTGGTGTTGGAATTATGTGCATGAGAAACCACAGTCTCAATGAATAAAAATTTTTTTTAAATCCATTACTGTAAACCATAGAATTTCTATCAATAAACCTTTTGATTAAAAAAAATCAATTATCTTTTCCTTAATATGGTAAGAGCAGAACCAATCCATAGTGGGGACGAGGGAAGACCCCAGCATAGTCTGCAAGCCAAACAGAATGAAATGGACATACCAACTCTTTAAATAAGTGGTACTATCAAAAATTGACAAATATCTACGGCTTAAAATTAGGAGCTAAGCAGTACCATACAATAACAGAAGTTTAGCACATACCTGGTGGCTATCATTATTATAGAGGATAACGGAAAGTGATTCAAAATGAAAGTCAAAGTGGAGAGTAACACTCTGAACCATGGAGAGTGGTGAGTCTGCCAGATCTTGTTCTGATCAAACACAAATATGAAAATTATAAATCATCAGGCATATACTTTTTACATATTTAAATCTAGGCCAATTTATTATTCTAAGTTTATGTCTTACTTTACAGGGCTTTTTTACTGCATTACTATGAGACAATAAAAATGGCAATGATTTGCTCCATATAAATTTAGTACAGGGCAAAGCAAGAGAGGCAGATTCTCTATGGTAGGAAGGGGGCTGTGCAAAAAGTATTGAGATAGCTTTCTTTTAAAAGCCATTCTGGTATAAGACGTCTTATTTCTGAATTGTTTTTAATTAGCAAAGCATTTTAATTCACTGGGTATAAGCCATTGACAACAGATTATTGGAAGCAGAGAAACATAAAATGTCTTGTTGAAGAAAAAGCTAGTAAATAACATTTCTTTTACTCTCTCAGGAAAGCAGAACATTTTTTCTTTTATCAGTTTATACCTCTAAGGTGATCAGTTCTACTCAGAACATCTTTTCTTACTCTCCCAGCCTCATGGGTGGGTTGCGTGGGGCTTGGCTGTGAAGATGCTTCTCCAAGATTTTCCAGCAAAATTTTCATTAAAACTGTTAGGTCATCTTCACTGAGAGCAACCTAGGAACCAACAGTAAGTTTTTTATTATAGCTGATATAATAAAAAAATAGATCATAATAAGGAACCAACAATAAGCTATTTATTATAACTGTTGCAATAAAAATATAGATTATAATATCTATGTCTCAATTTTTGGGTTCTCAGATAATCAATAGAAGAAAGGAAGGGAGAAAGAGAGGGAAGGAGGGAAAGAGAAAGAAAGAGAGAAATACACAGAGAAAGAGAGGCTTGCTTTTCAAACCCATGTCCCCCTTGAACACTTAATCTTACTTGCTTGTCTCAATGTTTCTTTGCTTGCCTATTTCCACTCTAGAAAGGCTCCCTCTCTTGAACATACACTTCATCCTCTCTCCCCTGACATTTTAAATAAAGTTTCAATAAACCCTACCTTGCTTCACCAAGAAGACAGACAGACACACACACATACACACACACACACACACACACACACACACACACACACCACACAAACACAGAACTGAGAGAGAGAGAATCATAAGTAACAAGAAAGAAGTATTAATTTGTATCATGTGAGACACGCTCCAAGTGAGTGGACCTACTTCTGCCTCCACCACATCCAATCCCTGACTAAGGGTTCCATCACTCTCTGTTAGAGTCTATGTAACAATCTATCTTGGACCTGTCCTATCAGCCCGCTTCCTAGCTCCCCATTTCCGGCCCATCTTTTTCTCTCCTCAGCCAGTAACAGCCCATCCCGACACATGTGCCGACATCATCCCGACACAAAATCAGCACAGCTAACACTGTCCAAGCTGTATGATTTCTGGCCCTGAGCCTATCCGCCCCCCCCCCCCCCCAAAAAAAAAGCGCTATCTTACAAAGAAACAAAGACTGGGAAGGGTTTTTGACAGGTGAGAGAGCCTGCCAGGGAGAGGTTCCAGTAGGCTGGAGCTCCAGGTTCAATCCCTGGCATCACAAGATCTCCTGAGCACCCAGGCATCTGAGGCGTGACTCCACCCAAAGAGAACACACTTTTTCATTTCTAAGAGAATATCCCTATACACTAAAAAAAAAAAAAAAAAAAAAAAAGCACCTGTAAACTGCCTTTCTTAAACTGCCTTAGAACAATGGAATTCTCCAGTTTTGCAAGAGTCCTCTTCTCACACTTACTATTGCCTGTCTCATGGCCTCAGTTTCGGTAAACACAGAAATTCTTTTTACTTCCTCATCCTGTCATTTCTATGTGTACTAGGACTGCACAGCAACCAGTACAGGAGGGTCAGCCGGCAAGCTCCCCATCCTTCCTAGGCTACAGAAGGGACAGCCAGCAGGCTCCCCGTCCTTCCTAGGCATACTCACTTGCATAGGCTGTAGTTTCCCCTTTATCTCCATCCCTGGGATCTGCACATACCACGCTGCTGCTAAGTTTCGCTGTACGGACAAGAGCATGTTGACTGGTTTCAAAATCTCAACATCATGTTGGGGCGAGGTGGCCTGCAATATTGTCCTGAAAGAGAAATGAGAACTGATTTGATGTTGTTTGTAATCTACACTGAAAAATCGGGAAAAAATGCTGCCTTCTGTGACCATGCGCATCTCGCATTGTCCTAAGCAGTATGGCTGCACTCAGCATTTTCAAAGCCTGTTCTGAATCTGAATAGCCTGGGTTCTTATGAAGAGTTCCCAAAATCAAAGTCTCCATCATGCTGATTTCAAAGATACAAGTTTGGTCTAGCCTGATGAGGGTATTCATTGCTTGACTCTTTCACAAAGACTGACAGTCGCAACTAATGTGATGTCAAACTAACAAAAGTTGCTTCCTCCTAAAGTCATCAAAGCAACAGCCTACACAACCCTGAATTTTATGTTACTGCTCCAGACTTAAAAGGAGAAGCTTCTCTATTCTCGAGACCAACTACACACAGTAGTTAACTCTGCTCTCTGCTAACAACCATCTGCAATCAGTAATTTCTCTTGTCATCCAACAGAGCCGACACTTCCCCATCTGTATCCAAAAATCCTTTAGATGTCTCGATGAGAATCCCCAAATATGACAAAGTTAGGAAATGAGAAATAAATCTTAAATTTTATTATATTTTTGGAAGCTTCTCCCCCCATACATCCAACTGCGCCAAGTCAAAAAAATTTAAAAAAATTAAATTAAATTTATTACTGAGTAAACTTTCTTGTATACTAGGAAATTTTTATAGAATGAGAAAAGAAATATTAGCACAGAGCCTGAGCACCACTGGGTGTGCCCCACACTACCCCACAAAATCACATTATAAATTAGGCAAGACAAAATGTACTTTCCGGAGGCTGGAGAGATAGGACAGCAAGTAGGGCTCTTGCCCTGCACACAGCTAACCTGGGTCCAATCCCCAGCATTAAATGGTCCTCCAGCATTACAAGGAGTAATTCCTGAGTGCAGGATCAAGAGTAACCCCTAAGAATGCCCTGCCACAGTGGCAGGGGGGGATGGGGGGGATGGGGGGAGGGATATTATCCTGGTGGTGGAAAATGGGCACTAGTGGAGGGATGGGTATTTGATCATGGTATGACCGAAATCCAAGCACAAAAGTTTGTAAATCTACAACTGTACATTCATGGTGTTTCACTAATAAAAAATAAATTAAAAAAAAAAAAGCATAACCCCTAAGCATCACTGGATGTGCCTTCACCACCCCAAGAAAAACAACGAAGATACTATGAGATGGCCTACTTACCCAATGGTCAAATTTTCATAATTGGAAGAAATAAAGGATTAGAAATACAAACCACCAGAATATTCAATTCCAGCAAAGTGTCTAAAAAGATTCTGTTTCTGAATATGGTAAAGGATAAGAACTGAACTGTTGGTCAAAAATTGAAATCATATACACATGTGCTGATTTTCAATGATGCACACATAATATGCAATAGAGCTGTTTATAATTGAAAACATATCCCTTTCTGGTAAGCAGTGTACAGTAAAGAATTGATATTAATGGAGGTGTGGTGCTGCCAGCAGGTTGACCTATATCAGTAGGGTGAGTGCATCAGCAGTCTGATGGCGCCTTCAGACTTCCAGATACCCCAAAATTGCTGCTGTGCCTTTGGCCAGACACCAACAACTTGGAGCAAAGTTTACCAAGAAAGTAAATGGCCAAAAGTTAGGTATGTGGGAGACAGACCCACAAACCACCTCCCGCTCAGTTACATAAGCTCATTTATTGGCCTTCTTCCAGAGATCCATAAATCTCAAAAGAAATCGAAGGATGCAGTTAGGGCCTGGAGCACAGAGGTAGGCGGGAACCCATGACTGAGAGGTCCATGCCCGCTTGGATTGGGATTGGGCTTCCTCCTCCCCCCAGGTTCCCAGTTTCTCAGTAGCTTGGCAGTCACACCCACAAACTGCCCCTGGAGCCATGTAATCTCATCAACAGTCAAGGACCAGAGACTATAAACTAAAACTCGGGAAAGAGAACACTGCAGAATGCTCTGACCCTGTGCCAGGCTATCTTTACCTGGGCACCCCGGGGGGGGGGGGGTGGCAGGTGAGAGCCCTCCCTGCCCCAAGGAACCCAGCTATGGCAGTCAAAAACCTCCACAACCCAACTGCTGCCATGCTCAAGGCCACGTCCCACGTGCTAGGGCCTAGCCTCATATATGAGTAAACATATTCCTGGACAGCGCAGCCACAAAAGTGGCCTCACGACACATCATAAAACACTCCCTACCCATTCTCCATAATTACCACACCACATTTGATGGGGTTCAGATAGTAGGCAACAAACCATAGAGGGAAATATATATACATATGCATATATACATATTTTCAGATATATATGCCAAAGCTCAAATCACCCAAACCTTAACAACACGTGAGTGATATCCTATAGAATGTCTTAATGGCTCCTGCCAAAAGAGAACAATCTTCACACTGTTTCCTGTATGAACACTTTTTTGTAAGCATGTTCAGCAGTCCTTCATAACAGACAATACGAAATATATTACATTGATTGTGTTTTGGGACAGGGATTGGGGTTTGGGATGAAAACATGCCAAATTTGGTGGTGGGAAGACATAATGGCTGTGGGACTGGTGTTTGAATATTGAATGTAATCAAACATTGTGAACTAACTTATAAAATTAAAAAATTTAAAAAAAAAAAAGTAATGTGAAATTCATGCCTGATTCAAAAAGCTTTCTCAATGGCTGAATAAATAGCAGTGCTTCTACATTATAAAATAAATAAATAAATAAATAAAAAGAGTTGATATTAATACCTGGACAGCTTCAACTGAGTAAGTTGTATGTTCATTTTGTCAATAACTGGTGGAAGAGAATCACGTTCCGCAGGAACTAAGCTAAATTTGTTCTCAACTCTGATCAAACCCAGATCTGCTATAATGGCATTAGGTGACACGGAGGACTGAGGGACAATGATCACTGGCGCCTTCAAGTCCACGTCCATGGAGAGGCGGAAGCTCTTCTGAGCCAAGTCTCTCATGCCTGAGGCGGCTCTCTCGGCAGCCTGGGCTGTGGCTGAGCTCAAAGCTTCTTTGGCAGCTTGGAAATTGTTGAGGAAGTTCTGTTGGGAAAGATAATATATAGAGAGTTTCCAGACAACAAGGTGCAAAAGGCATTTACTTAAAAAGAAAAACTAAGTAAGTGATAGTGTGAAAGGGTATGCAAAGAGAGTAGTCTATTAAGATATATTGAAGTACTGACAAAAATTATCACTAGGCAGAGTGTTTTAACGTTTATTTCCTTAATTTCAGATTTTTTTTACTTTTATGACAAATTTGAGTCTTTTTTTTTTTTTTACTTGTAAATGTTGGAAATGTGAACGGAAATTCAGTGAAGGCAGGATGAAAGAAAGCACCTTACTTCTCCCAAAGTAGGTTCAGTTCTACAGCTGTACGTCACAGCAAAAAAGTTTATTCTTAGAAACTAAAGTTTTGTCAGTTTATTTCTGAAGATATTTTAAGCATATTCAAATACAAAAAGAGATGCTTAAAACAGCTACAGACTTTGAATCATTGACCCAAATTTCTAAAAAGGAACTAAAAACAGAGGTTTTCCTCAGCAAAGACGATGTATCAAAAGCAGTACTTCAATGTGGATCTGTTACTAATATAAAGTAACTTAAACGTTCATCATTGAAAAAAAATATTTCCCAGAAAAATAAGAAATGATGATTGAGGTAGAAATTCTTGCCCTAAGCTTTGACAAACATCACTGCCAAGGGGCTTGGCTACATAACACAAAGAAATGAAAATTTTAAAAAATGTAGTAGCCTATTGATTACAATTATAATCAAAATCTCCAAGTTCCAATATTAGTCCTTTAAATGTATAAGAGCACCTTCAACTCTTAAATTTTATCTTCAAGAGCACTGTAGCACTGTAGCACTGTCCTTCCGTTGTTCACTGTTGTTCATCGATTTGCTCGAGTGGGCCTAGTAACGTCTCCAGTGTGAGACTTGTTGTTACTGTGTTTGGCATATGGAATACGTCACGGGGAGCTTGCCAGGCTTTGCCGTGCGGGCAAGATACTCTTGGTAGCTTGCTGGGCTCTCCGAGAGGGGCAGAGGAATTGAACCCAGGTCAACCAGGCCAGCCGTGTACAAGACAAATGCCCTACTGCTGTGCTATCGCTCCAGCCCATTTTATTAAAAAAAATCACTGAAAAGCTAAAAATGAAATATCAAAGATACTTTTTAAAACATATGACTTTTGGACTGAGGAGATGGTTGGTAGAGATGGAGCATAAGCATGGCTCCAAGAACAATAGATAAAGAAATAAAGTGTAGAACTATGGAAATGTTTAATAAACTCAATTTATTTGTTCAAAACTAATAACAAAAATTGATTTGGTTATTCATCATGTACTCAGAATTTCCTCAATGTAGCATGACACTTTTAGCATGACACATTTCCAAATGACACTTCAGCATTTGGAAATTTAACATACTGCATTACTGGTAAAGATTTTGACACTCTAGGTTGTTATGTGGGCTAAGACATTTAGGTTTCAATTAGCAATAAATACAAATAGATAGCACAGCAGGTAAAGTGTTTGCCTTGCCCACAGCTGACCTGGATTCAATTCCTCCATCCCTCTTGGAGAGCCCAGCAAGCTACTGAGAGTATCCCGCCCGCATGGCAGAGTCTGGTAAGCTCCCCATGGCGTATTCGATATACCAAAAACAGTAACAACAAGTCTCACAATGGAGACATTACTGGTGCCCACTCGAGCAAATCGATGAACAAATGGACGACAGTGCTACAGTGCGGTGCAGATAGTTTTCCAATTTTTATGAGGCCCTGTGATCTATAATAGAATTAACAACAGAGTTCCTAACATATGGTTGTCTAACACCACACCAATCACCCGTACACCAATGTACCAAGGTTTTGAAAGTAAACTTACCAAAAGAGACATGAAGAATTTATGTACATAAACAATCTGAATACAACCCACTTTGAGACTAAGCTTGCCATCTACTTTAGACATATCAGCATAGGCCTTTCCTTCTGTGGCTTGTGGATAAAGGGTCATTTGGAACCTGAAGACTTCATCTCCCAAAATAGAGACAGCCTGAAATGTATAAAATCAATTGGTTATTACATCAAAAGAGCTGCGTAGCCATTATTGCTGAATTACAAATCAGTTTCCTCATTACAGAATCCCTGATATTAAAAAAGGCAACACTGAAATGTAATGAGTTCCCCTCTTTCCATAAAAATCAGTTTATGAACAGAAATGGCAATCACTTAATTGGTCAGAAGAAACTTTCAGAAATCACCTAGTCTGTATACCATATGAAAACACAGTAATATTTATGTCCAATCCTGAAAAAAAGCTTGGCACACATATAGAGTTAGAAGCTAACCACTGAACAAATGAATAATGGTACATATAAGAAATAAAATCTCAATACAGAAACCTCTTTTTTAAATTACCTTTTTGTGAATGGACACTAAGTCAACATTTTTAACTATGATATCCTTAAGTCTGGCAAACACATCAGTCTCCTTTGGCTTCACTGAAATCGAAGCATCCATACCTACGGGAAATATAAAATAGAAAAATATTTCACCCAAACCCAACAATTCAATTCAGTGGCATTTAAGTTCAATCAGATAGCACCCAAGTAAAACATGAGTGAAAGTGACGATTAGACGAATTAAACCTAGAGGTCCTACAGTGAGATGTGAAAGCAAGATGATAGTATTTTTAAGTGCTACAGACATCTCACATATAATAGTTGTGAACACAAAAAAGTAGCTAAATTCTGCACATCTGAAATTTATACTTCTTATATCTAAAATATATATACATTCTCTTAATTATTTTGTCATTATCATAATTTCTAAAGGCTAATTTCTTATTTATTCTGAAGTACAGAATGGATGACAGAAGCTGAGCCTCTGCAACGAGCCCAACTCATACCCATGCCACCATAAATTAGTTAGACCAAGAGAGAAGGCACAGAAGCTAAGGTTTGTCTTGCACGTGGGTCAACCTCAGTTAGATCCCTGTCATGGTCACTGGTTCCCTGAGCCCATCAGGACAATTACTGAGTGCAGAGCCAGGAATATGGCTCCACTGGGTATATACATACAATATATATATGCATATATTTGTCTATGTATATGTCTGTATGAAATTATATATATTATCAATATATGTATTGAGATTTGGTTTCATATATATAAAGTAAAATATGTTAAATAAAAGTGATTCATCAGCCCTTTTATAACTGTTTATTAAGAACCACTTTTCTAAATACAAGTACATGTACAAAATTACTACTCACAACAAACCCCCAATAATTATTAAAAATATCTCCATCTTACAGAAGAGGGAACTCAAGGACAAAACTACATTTGCTCGAGGCCAGCGAGTAAATGCTAAAGATGAAATTTGCCCCTTGGTAGACTGTAGAACCCATTGCTTAATCTGAATCCCTAAACCACACCATCTCCTTGTTATATCAAGCCAAAAATGGATAAGGCTTGATGCTAACTCTGCACAAACAACATAAAAAATGAGAATATAGTGTATTTTCTTTACTCCATGAGATGCTATTCATTTCTCAGTTTAATTAAGAACATTATTCTAGAAATGCAAACATAATAGTAAGATACTAAGCCTAAGACTTACCCTAGAATTTGTAAATATGTAAGAATTTTTAAATACGTAAAGGATAACTCATGTCAGACATGAATGTGAATAATTTTCTTTTAACATTTCAAAATATATGTTTTCAAAATGTTCACATCTTTCTTTTTTTTTTTTTTTTTTTTTTTTTTTCTTTTTTATTAGTGAAACGACATGAGGTACAGTTGTAGATTTACAAATTTTTGTGCTTGGATCTCGGTCATACCCCGATCAAATACCCATCCCTCCACCAGTGCCCATTTTCCACCACCAGGATAATATCCCTCCCCCCCCATCCTCCCATCCCCCCATCCCCCCCTGCCACTGTGGCAGGGCATTCCCCCCTGTTCTCTCTCTCCTCCTGGGCGCTGTGATCAGCCAAAGAGGCATTGAGTGGCGAACATGTTCAGCCCAGTCTACTTTCAACCTGCATCTCCCCTCCTGGGAGGATCCTCCAAACACCCTCCACTTGGTGTTCCCCTTTCTATCTGAATTGTCCTTTCCCCTAGAATACCCAGCTGGCCTCTAAGTTATGGAGTAATTCTCCTGGTGTTGCTCTCAGCTATTCTTGGGTATTAATCTCATATTTTATTATTTTATATCCCCCAGATGAATGCTATCTTTCTATGTCTATCCCTCTCTTTCTGACTCATTTCGCTTAGCATGATACTTTCCATATTGTACCACTTGTATGTAAAGTTCATGACTTCATTTTTTCTAAGAGCCACATAGTACTCCATTGTGTAGATGTACCAAAGTTTCTTTAACCAGTCATCTGTTCTTGGGCACTCAGGTCTCTTCCAGTTTCTGGCTACTGTAAAGAGTGCTGCAATGAACAAACAAGTGCAGATGTCACTTCGGCTACACGTTTTTGCCTCTCTGGGATATATTCCCAGGAGTGGTATCGCTGGGTCAAATGGGAGCTCAATTTCTAATTTTTTGAGGAACGTCCATACTGTTTTCCAGAAGGGCTGAACTAGTGGACATTCCCACCAACAGTGAAGGAGTGTCCCTTTCTCGCCACATCCGCGCCAGCAACGGTTGCTTTTGTTCTTTTGAATGTGGGCCAGTCTCTGAGGTGTGAGATGGTATCTCATTGTGGTTTTGATCTGCATCTCCCTGATGATTAATGATGTAGAGCATTTTCTCATGTGCTTTTTTGCCATTCGGATTTCTTCTTTGAGAAAGTTTCTGTTCATTTCATTGCCCCATTTTTTGATGGGGTTGGATGTTTTCTTCTTGTGGAGTTCAACCAGTATTTTGTATATCCTTGATATCAATCCCTTGTCAGATGTGTATTCGGCGAATATTCTTTCCCATTCTGTAGGCCGTCTTTGTATTTTGGTCACTGTTTCTTTGGAGGTACAGAAGCTTCTTAGTTTAAGATAGTCCCATTTATCTATCTCTGTTTTCACTTGCTCAGCCAGTGGCGTGTCATCTTTGAACATACCATTAGCCTCAATGTCATGGAGGGTTTTGCCAACTTTGTCTTCAATGTATCTTATGGTTTCTGGTCTGATGTTGAGGTCTTTAATCCATTTTGATCTTACCTTTGTACATGGTGTTAGGTAGAGTTCTGAGCCCATTTTTTTGCATGTAGCCGTCCAGTGATGCCAGCACAATTTGTTAAAGAGGCTTTCCTTACTCCACTTCACATTTCTTGCACCTTTATCAAAGATTAGATGATCATATGATTGGGGGGTGATGTCAGTGTATTCAACTCTGTTCCATTGGTCTGTAGTTCTGCCTTTGTTCCAGTACCATGCTGTTTTGATTATTACCGCTTTGTAGTAAAGTCTGAAGTTCGGGAGGTTGATTCCACCCATTTTCTTTTTCCCCAGAATTGCTTTAGCTATTCGTGGGGGTTTATTGTTCCATATAAATTTCAGGAGTGTTTTCTCCATTTCTTTGAAGAACGTCATGGGTATCCTTATAGGGATTGCATTGAATTTGTACAGTGCTTTCGGTAGTATTGCCATTTTGACAATGTTCAGTCTTCCGACCCATGAGCAGGGGATGTCTTTCCATTTCCTCATGTCCTCTTTTATTTCCTGAAGTAGCGTTTTGTAGTTTTCTTTGTACAGGTCCTTTACTTCCTTAGTTAGGCTGATTCCTAGGTACTTGATTTTCTGGGGCACAATTGTGAACGGGATTGATTTTTTCATGTAGCTTTCCTCTCTCTCACTGTTTGCATATAGGAAAGCCATGGACTTTTGGGTATTGATTTTATAACCTGCAACTTTACTATACAAGTCTATTGTTTCTAGGAGTTTTTTGGTGGAGGTTATTGGGTTCTCTAAGTATAGTATCATATCATCTGCGAATAGTGAGAGCTTTATTTCTTCCTTTCCTACCTGAATGCCCTTAATGTCTTTTTCTTGCCTAATTGCTATTGCAAGTACTTCCAGTACTATATTGAACAGCAGTGGAGAGAGTGGGCATCCTTGTCTCGTCCCTGATCTTAGAGGGAAGGCTCTCAGTTTTTCCCCATTGAGGATGATGCTTGCTGTAGGCTTGTGGTAGATGGCTTTAACTATGTTGAGGAAAGTCCCCTCTATGCCCATTTTGGCTAGGGTTTTCATCATAAAGGGGTGCTGGATCTTGTCAAATGCTTTCTCTGCATCTATTGATATGATCATATGCTTTTTATCTTTTCTTTTGTTGATATGATGGATTATGTTGATTGATTTCCGAATGTTGAACCATCCTTGCATCCCTGGGATGAATCCTACTTGGTCATGGTGTATGATCTTTTTGATGAGTAGTTGGATTCTATTTGCTAGTAGTTTGTTGAGGATCTTTGCATCTGTGTTCATCAGGGATATCGGCCTGTAGTTCTCTTTCTTTGTGTTATCTCTGTCTGCTTTTGGTATCAGTGTGATATTTGCTTCATAGAAGCTGTTCGGAAGTGTGTTTGATATTTCAATTTCTTGGAAAAGCTTAAAGAGGATTGGGAGTAAGTCTTCTTTAAAGATTTGGAAGAATTCACTGGTGAATCCATCCGGGCCAGGGCTTTTGTGCTTGGGGAGACTTTTTATTACCATTTCAATTTCCTTGATGGTGATAGGTCTGTTCAGGTATTCCAGGTCTTCTTGGTTCAGCCTTGGGAGTCTGTAGGAGTCTAGGAATTTATCCATTTCCTCGAGGTTTTGATGTTCTGTGGCATAAAGCTTTTCAAAGTACTCCCTGAGGACCCTTTGAATTTCTGTGGTTTCTGTTGTAATGACCCCCTTTTCATTTCTGATTCGGTTTATTAGGGTTTTCTCTCTCCCTTTCTTTGTGAGTTTTGCTAGGGGCTTATCGATTTTGTTAATTTTCTCAAAGAACCAGCTCTTGGTTTCATTGATCTTTCGGATTGTTTTCTGGGTTTCCATCTCGTTAATCTCTGCTCTGAGTTTTATTATTTCCTTCCTCCTGTTAGGGTTGTGCTCCTTTTGTTGGTCCTTCTCCAAGTTCTTAAGCTGTGAGGTTAGTTTATTTATGTGGGCTCGCTCCTCCTTCCTGAGGAATGCTTGTAGAGCTATAAATTTTCCTCTTAAGACTGCTTTTGCTGTGTCCCATAGGTTTTGGTAACTCGTGTCCTCATTTTCATTCGTTTCTAGGAATCTTTTGATTTCCTCTTTAATTTCCTTTCTAAGCCACTCGTTGTTTAATAGCGCACTGTTTAATTTCCATGTGTTTAATTTAGTTTTCTGTTTTTGTGTGTGATTTACTTCTAATTTCAGCGCATTATGGTCTGAGAAGATTGTTGATATAATCTCTATCTTCTTAATTTTATGGAGGCATGTTTTGTGGCTCAGCATGTGGTCTATCTTGGAGAACGTTCCATGTACGCTTGAAAAGAATGTGTATTGAGCTTTTTGTGGATGAAGTGTCCTGTATATATCTACTAAGCCCCTTTCTTCCATTGTTTCCCTCAGATGAAGTATGTCCTTGCTAAGCTTGAGTCTGGTTGATCTATCAAGAGGTGACAAAGCGGTGTTGAGGTCTCCCACTAGTATTGTGTTGCTATCGATGTCTTTTTCCAAATCTATGAGTAATTGTTTTAAGTACTTTGCTGGTCTCTCATTAGGTGCATATACATTTATTATTGTAAGTTCTTCCTGTTGTACAGATCCTTTGGTCAATAGGAAATGGCCTTCACTGTCTCTTATGACCTTCTTCACTCTGAAATCGATGTGGTCTGATATTAGGATAGCTACCCCAGCTTTTTTCTGGGAGCTGTTTGCCTGTAGGATTGTTTTCCAGCCTTTGACTCTGAGTCTGTGTTTGCTTTGACTATTGAGATGCGTTTCTTGCAGGCAGCAGAATGTTGGGTTCAATTTTCTAATCCATCCTGCCACTCTATGTCTTTTAATTGGTGCGTTTAGCCCATTGACATTGAGAGAGATTATTGTTATGGGATTTTGTCCCATTGTTCTGTTGAAATTTGGTGTATTTGAGAGGTCTGTCTTGCCTTAAAGTAGCCCATTTAGTTGTATTTGTAACCATGGTTTTGAGTCTATGAAGTTCCTGAGCTGTTGTTTGTCCGTGAAACTGTGTGTTGTTCCTTCTATTATGAATGAGAGTCTCGCTGGGTAAAGTATTTTTGGAGAAGCATTTATTTCATTGAGTTTTTTCACTATGTCCCACCACTGTTTTCGGGCCCTGAGGGTTTCATCAGAAAAATCAGCAGTGAATTTTAAGGATGCTCCTTTGTAAGAGATTTCTTTCTTCGATCTTGCTGCTTTCAGAATTTTGTCTCTGTCTAAAGTTTTGGTCATTTTGATCAGGATGTGTCTTGGGGTATTTTTATTCGGATTTCTTCTAGCCGGTACCCTTCGGGCCTCCTGGATGTGGTCACAAGTTTTCTTCAGCTCTGGAAACGCTGTAGCAATGATTTCTTTGACAGTTTCTTCTTCATCAAGGTTTTCTTCCCGTCCCTCTGGGACTCCAATAATTCTTATGTTACCCCTCTTGGCTTCATCACGATCTTCTCTTGCCATCTGTTCTCGAACTGTGAGTCTCTTTTCCATTTTCTGCTCTTTTCTGACAAGACTCTGAACTTGATCTTCGAGCTCACTGATTCTGTTCTCAGCCGCTGTTACTCTGCTGCTGAGGCCTTCCACTGAGGTTTTCAATTCGGCTACCAGGTTTTTCAGGTCCGACATTTCCGATTGCATTTTCCTCATTTCTGCCTTCAAATCCTCTTGTCTTTTATTGGCATTGGTTTCCATTGTTTCTTTTAGTTCCCTAAGCATCCTGAGTAGCTCCATTCTGAATTCCTTGTCAGAGAGGTTGTCTATCGCTATAGTACTGTTGGTGTCATCTGGGCTAGCCTCGTGAATAAGAAAGTTTGGTGGACTTTTGCGTTGCTTTACCATTGTGACCAGTGTGGTTTGGTCCGTCACACTCGCTGTTACTGTTCTAGTTGAGTGAGGAGAGGCTGCCAGGAGCCGTCCAGCTTTGTTGCTGCTAGATGCGCCTCTTTACCTTTCTGAGTCTGACCTTCTTCTCAATCAGGCGTTATTCTTTGTTTTATAACTGACATTGAGTGAAACTTTTAGAGGCGTTACTATTTATTACTGAACTTGTATAGCTGTTTTCGAACTGAACTTTTGTTGGAAATGGAGTAGGCGAGTGGGATTTTGTTGAATTGTAGTGGAAGAGGTGAGAAATTTTGTTTGGTATTAGGTAACAAGTTGATGTAAAGGATGAAAGGATGCAGGTCCAAGTTGATTGAAGTGAGTGATATACCTGCGGCCGCGTAAGCGGCCGCCCGCCCGGAAGTAGGCCACGCCCACTTTTAGGCCACGCCCCCTTCTTAGAGGCCACGCCCCTAGATAATCCCAGGCCACTCCCTCCCAGGATCCTGGGATCCGCGCTGTTCTCTGGCAGGGCTCGCTCCGCGGGCCGCGCGTCCGGGTTCAGGGGCGGGGCTCCGCTCGGGTCCTCCGACCCACCTGGATGGGAGGGGCCGGTGTGCTGCCGCGCGGGGCTCCGGCTCTGGACGCGCGCTGGGGCTTGGGCTCGCTGGGGGTCCTCGCTCTCCTCCCTCCCTTCTCCTGCTGGGCCCACATCTTTCATATAAGTAAATTAAACATGGCTCTTGGCAGCATGCACCATTCATTCTTTCTACATAAAGAACAAAAGTGCCTACCCCAAGAAATTGTTACTTACCGTGTATTTTAATATCAGCAATATTACATTTCTGATCACAGACAAAGACATTGAATGCATTTAATTCAGCTATGATTTTTAAATCAAACACATCATCTTGAGATGAGCTGCTAGATGCTGAAAAATAATAGAAATACTTTGATGAGTGAAGAACAATACTATAATAAAAGAAAAATCACAAATTCACTAAAATTCACTTACTTCATACATTATGAACCATGATGAGCCAAAACCATAGTCATTAAGCTTATATACAACTAATAAGTATCCTTATCCTTTTTCAAATGTAAATCAACTTATATACAACTAATAAGTATCCTTATCCTTTTTCAAATGTAAATAAAAACTACCATGCACCACTTCAAATTAAGAATAAGGGCAGTTTGCAATAGAAAGTTGAAGTAAATGGAAACATGGAAAGAAAAATCTTTCTTATGGGGAAAAAAAAATCCTCTATATTGGAATCCTAGAATTCTTATACCACATTTTGGTTTTGAATTCCTTTCAGCATAATATATTACATCAAAAAATAGCTTATAACAACCTGAAACTTCTGAATAAGTAATAAAATACCTATTAACAACCTTGCTTACAAACATTATTAACTGTAAAACAAATTTCTCTACATTGTATCCTGTTATAAAAGATTTATAAAACAAATCCTATGATAAATGAGCATAAAGTGAAAAAATACCCAGAACATATTGCTAATTGTGTAGCCAGGTGTATAAGAAGTCACAACCCACTGGATCCCCTCAAGCCACTTAGGGCAGGTCTGGGAGGATGAATTTAGGGACATTTTCCTAGAGATCTGTCTTGCCTAAGATCTTTTTCAGTAAAACTCTCTAAGTGCTTGGGGACATTTCAGACAAATATTGCATAATCTCACTTGTATGTGAAACCTGAAACAGAGAACAAGTAAAACTTATAGATACAGAGGATGAGTTGGTGGTCCAGAGGAAGAAGAGAAGCTGGTGAAACGGGCATGAGGGAACAAGAGAAATAATCTTGCAGTTATAGAACAAACTACATATATGACTGTACTACAGCACTGGGACTACAATCACCTACACCAATACTACACAAAAACACACACACACACACTTTCAAAATTGACAGCCAATTTTATATCATTCATATTTTACCACAGTCTTTTAAAAAGCAGGTTTCATCAATCCTTAATAAACAAACTATTAATAAACAATTTTATCCTTTATATTTAAAGGAATATACATAAATTATAAAAAACAACTATAGAGCATAACTGGAAGATAACTATATATGTATTTTGTATGGTTTATTGTGATCTTTAAGACTATTTGTTTTGTTTATTCAATTGCATATCTTATTGGTATATGTAAGTTTACTGAAGAAAAACAGTTTTGTCAAAAAAAAAAAACTCTTTTCTCTAGTTTATAGCAAAAGTATTCTTCTGCTTCCTGGTTATCTGGGGGAGGGGAGGGGTCCCTGGGCCACTGGCTGTGTGGACCCAGTCACTGGGCACTGCCACACAGTACCAAAGGGCCCTTCCCCAGATATTGTAAACAACCCAGTGAAACAGACCTTCTCTGCTATGTGTTACTGTATTTGTGTTTGAATTCCCTCCTTTCACATGTTCATTTTAGTAAAGACTGCCATGAGGCATCACTAAAAATGTACACCCACAGTCTAGACCATAAAATCAAACAGAAAAACAGGATGAATAGACAACCTTCGCTTTCAGACTCTGATACTGGGATAAAATTGGCCTTCTTTTTTAAAACTAAGCAAATCTGTTCTTTGAACCTCAACTGCATATTCAAGATGCTAAATGTTTATCTCTGCTCAAAAACAGAGTGGGATCCGTGGCGGTGGGAAATGGGCACTGGTGGAGGGATGGGTATTTGATCATTGTATAACTGAAACCCAAGCACAAAAATCTGTAAGTCTACAACTGTACCTCATAACGTCTCACTAATAAAAATATAAAAAAATTAAAATAAAAAATAAAATTTGTGATATTGTAAAAAAAAACAGAGTATGAACGTTAAGGCTTAAACAAAATAGTAGGCTGTGACTGAAGATTAAATACCGGCTGGGACAAGGGTACTCCTGGACTCGCCCACAGGGTGCTTCAGGTCAGGCTCCTTCTCAGGAGATCCGGAGGACGGGACGGCAAATGACACAAAGTCCATGAAGGACAACAACGCTTCCAAGTGAAGTACTAAGTCTAATGATGAAAATGAAACCTAAAACAATAAACCATTAGAAAAGTGGGTTTCAGAACGGTAATGCACACAAACAGCATAAGAGCAGTGACATGAATGATCTTCCCCTCATGTCTTACAGGAAAGAGTTCACCATCACAATGTTAGTCCTTAGCAGACAATATTCTACCATTTTACTTATTCCTAATGTAGTTCTAACCACAAAAGAACTTACAGCCTTTAAGTAAAGATACAGAATGAGTTATTGGACCTTAATTCCATCACATTTCATATGCCTCCAAGGCAGACCAAACACAGTCAAAGGAACGTGAGAATGTCTGCACTAGGCCATTTTCAGTCTTGTCCCTTAGTTTTATTCTAACCTAGAAGTCAACATATAATTCAAATATTTTATCAACTCCCAGTACAATCACTACAGGGAGCAGAATTCCCTAAAAGATGTATGTTGGGCCAATGAGATGGCTCAAAGGACAGAAGAACAAACACTGTGTGTAAAGATCTAGGTATGATCTCCAGCATAAAGTGCTCTCCTGAGAGCTGCCAGGAATGACCCCTCCCTAAGCACTGCCATGTGCAACCCCCTAAAACAAACTAGAACAATTATAGTGTTATGTGCTTAAAATATAACCTTTCATTCATATACTAGAGTCAATCTTTTAGGATATCAAATCAAAAGTTTGCAAAATTATTTCAAATCTGTGTACAATCTGTATACCTAAAGATGATATCGATCATTATTGGCCTCTTTTTATTCATTCTAAAATTCTCTCAAACTGAAGATGCCTGTGAACAAAATATAATCATTTATAAAATCAAATTTCACAGCAAATTAAAAAAGACTTACCTTCAGTCTCTGTTTGGTGTTTTCATAAACAGTTTTAAATTCTGGCCCATCACTGTCTGCCTGCAGAGTGGAGGGTGGACACACTGGGTTGAGAAGAGTGAAAATTCGTACACTAAAAATCATTCTTTGTTTTTCAAGGAAAGGTGTAAAAAAGCAATAAGCGTGCTAGCAGAAGACAGTCCTCCCACTTGGAGGGAAATGCTAAAGATTAGGAAAATGGTAGAATATCTTATTACCAAAAAAAAAGAATATCTTATTACAAAAGATTAACTTCCAATTACAAGAAAACTTTGTATTCTCTCCCTTACTCTATAATACAGGATAACTGGAGCGATAGCACAGCGGTAGGGTGTTTGCCTTGCACGCAGCTGACTGGCTGAGCCAGGTTCGATTCCTCCGCCCCTCTCAGAGAGCCCGGCAAGCTACCGAGAGTATCTTGTCCGCATAGCAAAGCCTGGTAAGCTACCCGTGACATATTCAATATGCCAAACACAGTAACAACAAGTCTCATGATGGAGACGTTATTGGGCCTGCTCAAGCAAACTGATGAACAACGGGAGGGCAGTGACAGTGACGATGAACTAAAAAGTTACTGAAACTATGCAAGACTGTCAAGAAGCATGAAAAATTCATATAATTATATAACAGGGAAGTTTAATAATTTTAGGGACAACAATTCAAATATTAAACATGGAGAATTATATAACCTTGAAGGGAAAACTAGTAGAGGACCCTAAAGATGCAGGAAGTACCTTGGTGAACAACATTTTCAGAAGGGGTTCATCAGTCACATTATAAGAGTTAATAATGTGAAGAGGGTCTCCTTTTGAGTCTAAAAGAGAAAAAGACAGGGGAGATTGATGAACAATTTTAAGCAGGTCAAGCAGTTATTCAAACAGAACAGCCAGTTACGGAAAAGTTTGTCAAAATAGTGTTGCGCATGAAACCCTATCAGTCGCAGTACTGTAAGTCACAATGCAAAAACATCTCTAAAAATAAATAAATAAATAAAGTACTCTCGTAGGAGCAGACTCGTGGGAGGGAGGTAAGTGGAGGTGGCGGGAAGTGGACACTGGTGAAGGGGCTGGTGTTAAAACATTGTGTGCCTGAAACCCAATCTTGAATAACATTGTAATTTCACAGAGATTGAATAATAATAAATGTTTTTTTTAATTTGTTAGTGAAACACCATGAGGTACAGTTATAGACTTACAAATTTTTGTGCTTGGCTTTCAGTTATACAATGATCAAGTACCCATCCCTCCACCAGCGCCCATCCTCCACCACTACGGGTCCCAGCATCCCTCCCACCCCCCATCCCCCCATCCCACCCTGCCTCTGTGGCAGGGCATTCCCCCCTCTCTTCTTTTGGGTCCTGTGTTTTGCAAGAGAGGCACTGAGTAGCAATCATGTTTGGTCTATAGTCTACTTTCAGCATGCTTCTCCCACCCTGGGAGGATCCTCACAATACCCTTTATTTGGTGCTCTCTTCTCTATCTGTGCTTCCTTTTTCCCTAGCACTTATGGCTGGCCTCCAAGTCATGAAGCAAAATTCCTGGTACTAATCTCAGCCACTCCTGGGTGTTCGTCTCCCATTTTGTTGCTTTTTAAAGCATATATGGGTTTTATACCTAGACGGTACACTTGGGTTCTGAGTTCTGACCAAATAAAAATATATAAGTTTTTTTAAAAGCATACTTGAATTCTCTAGATAGAAAGTATATTTGGATTCTTAGTTCTAAGATATATTGATAGATGATATAGATAGATATAAAGATATAGATATAAATTTTAAAACTATTTCTAATAAGGAATAATAACTTTATATAAGTACTAAAGTAATATATGTAGACTGAAGTCCTGCTTTATCTTGTAGATAAATTACACTGTGCTAAATATGTAAGTATATTCTTAATTTATGAATAACTATATAATACATTTCTCAATAATCACATTTCTTTGTATAAATGCAGTAAATCTTATCTAAATATGTACTTTTAAAGACACCAATAGATATTTTTAATGTTGATTTAAAAAAAGAGAGAAGGACATTGGCCCATTACTTAAATAATTCTCACATTTCGAATGCCCCACTTACCAGTAAACTCAAAGCATTTCATGCTAACTTTTTTCAGATAAGCATTAGCTGTCAAGTCATAGGCTTTAACTCTAGCTTCCATTCCAAGCTGCAGGACATTTAGCTCATGCACAGGCCTTCCTTTGCCTTCTGCTTTCTTCATCAGAGTAAGTACGACCTAGATAAAGGTATCAAAATTACCACAATGAACATACATCTTAGAACATCAATTCAATAAGCATCCAGAGAAATACTCCTAAATTTTAGATATGAAGATGTTTTTTTCTATTTTCACCTGAACATCCCCTCATGTCATTTATTTTGGAAAGGATATTTACTCGTTCAGACCTCTTAAGTATCTTCATGCTGCTCTACTGGGTTACAATAAAGGCAGAATGGGGTGGGGTGGGGGATTCTACCAAATTCCCTAAGTCTTAGTCTGATAAAAAGCCTTTCACCTAAAAGCCTATGAGATTACAGAGCAGGTATTATGCTGCACCTCGGGAAAGGTTTTTCAGCCTTAGCATCACCAAAGCTTTAGACTGGGTCACGTTTTCTCAGAAGGGTCAGTCCAGGGCACAAGATGAGCCTGTGACAAGCCTGGATTCTCAGCACTGGTGACAGAGATCCTCTCACCAGTGACAACCAAAGTATCTTTGATGATGCCAAATGAAGGCCTGGGAAGGATGTGAAGTGCTTTCTCCAACCCAGTCACTATTTCAGGGCACAGGAACTAAGCAACATGTCATACAAATGATGATGAAAAGGGCATGGGGCTTCTCTGTGTAATTATCAGTGAACCATTTACAAAGAGAATGATTAGCACATCAACACTTCAATTACCAAATACTTAAAATTTTGAATTACTCTGCTACTGAGGTGAAAAACAGCAGGACTTTGACATGAAAGAAATTACCTTTGATGGATGTATTTCAAACCAATACTTCATTAAAACTTTATTTCTTTAAACTTAATAAATACATATATAACCTCTTCAACTATTTGAAAACAATGGTGTTAGTTCTTGCAAACTTCCATCTTCTATGCTGCTTCACTATTCAGATCTTTACAGCTGTTTCTCTCTCTACACTGTCCCGAACCCCCATCTCTGATCAGCACTTACTCTTCTTGAAAAAGTCAATCCAAAGACTGTTTCTCCCAGGAAATCTGGAGGATTTGCTCTCAAATTAACTGTCTTCACTGTGCCTAATTTCAAAAGTACCCTGGACATATTTTTAACTCAAGTACTTTCACTTGATCACTTGACATCCCGTTACTCATTGATTTGCTCAAGCAGGCTCCAGTAACATCACCATTCGTCCCTGTTGCATGCTAGCGTAGCCCAACGGCATCTGCTTGTTCTAGGAACACGAAGAGCCTCAAATCGATCGTTCAGGATCTTGACGAAGAAGTCTGACCATCTCGTAGGTGGGCAGTCATGCGATCTTTTGACGTCCCATGGAATCCAGTTGGTAACGGCTCTAGTCCAGTGGTCATCTCCAAATCACATTACGTGTCCAGCCCATCTGATTTTTGACACCTTGGCAAACAAGGCAGCGTCCCTGATTCTCAATCAACAATCAACCATGGAGGTCGGAACTCTGGATTCTTTTTCTCACTTGAGTGAAGCGTGATACTCCAAGCATAGCTCTTTCAGTTCTTCTTTGGGAGACCTGAATAGCGTTCTCATCCTGTTTTCGTAGGGCCCAGGTCTCTGAGGCATATGTTAAGAACAGTGGAGAACAGGAAGAACAGTGGAATCTAAGAGATGTGCCCAGTGCCAGAGGTTCTTCATCCTCTTAGCTATTTCTTCAATGCTCCTGAAGGCATTCCAACCCGCTCTCTTCCTCCTGCGTAACTCAGTGCCAGGTCATTTGTCATGTTGACTTCTCGACCTAGGTACACCTAATTGTTGCATTCAGAGATGTTTGTTCCATTGAGAGTGAATGGAACGTCAGAAACAAGACCATTTCTCATAAACATTGTCTTCGTGAGATTCAGCTATAGTCTGACCTTTCCACACTCACTGGCAGATAGGGCAGAAGCCGGGAAAAGCATTCTCAACGCCCGCCTGTCCTTCGCCAACTACAAGACCAAAATGACTGCCCTCCAACATCCTGATGGATCTCTCACATCTTCCAGAAGGGCAATGGAGAAGATTATCCATGACTTCTACTCAGATCTCTTCAATAGCCACATCCACCTGCCCACATATCAAATTCCGCAGGATGGATATGTTATTCCCAATGTTCTCCCTTTCAAAATCCAACACGCCATTTGGTCAGTAAAGAAGCGAACAGCACCCAGCCCAGACAAGGTCAGACCTGAATACCTGAAGAACCTGCCGTCAGTACTCATCAATACACTGACTCGGCTCTCCACACACTACCTGTCTGAATGGAAGGTCCCGTCCCAATGGAAAACCAGCAGGACTGTACTACTGTACAAGAAGGGAGACATCCACGACATTGGCAACTATCACCCGATCTGCCTGTTGTCTGTCATCTACAAGCTGTTCACTCGAGTCATCCTGAATAGGATTGGCAGAACACTAGATGAAGGACAACCATGTGAGCAAGCCGGTTTCCGAAAAGGATTCAGAAAGTACTTTAAGGTTTAATTATTTGCTTGAGTTCAGAGCCTGAATCACTAACCACTATCTTCAGTACTTAGGATTTGTTGAAATTATAAATGCTGAAGAGGTAAAGTCCATGTGATCTTTCCTCAACAATCAAAAGACAGACATAAGTACCAGAGTCATTATTTATGTAGTCATAATGTATTTTATTCTACTAAGGTTTTCTGAAACTTGCAACTGATTCCTCTCTTGCTGTTTCCCTTTCCTACCTTTCCTATATAAAAAAAAAACCAAAGCCAGTTTCATTCCAATGCTCCGAAAATCCTTTGTAAAACAGGCAATGGAATATCCTAATATTATGTCTACAGAGTACTATGTTCCTCAAATATACCTCACTAGCAAACTAAAATTTCTTTACATTACTGCCACATAATGTAAGAAGCCAATATAAGGGTATGTAACCCACAACTATAATCCACAAATATATTTTAGTAGAGGCAATTGAAAATATCCATTATTTATTCACTTCACTCCACAAAAATAAGATGAAAGCTACACACCTCTTTGATTTCAAAATTCAAAAGAATATTAATGATGTCTACAGATCTAACTTCTTCCACTCCATCTGTTAATGTATCTTGTGAAGCATGTACATCTTGTAATGCAGATATTTCAAGGAGCTCTTTAGTTTGACCTGGAGATGTTTAAAAGAAATCCATTAATTTCTATTCATTCACAATTTGCTTCTCAAAAGTCCAGTTAGTACTTACATGAGTACACCTGAGTGGTGCAGGTACTTAAAATCCACAATTCATTAAAGCACAGCTCCAGTCTTTAGAAAGTTAGTCATGACAGAGCCAGAGAGCTAGAACAGAAGGTAAGCCCTCACCTTGCATCCTGCTCAATCCCCAGTACCACAGGTGATCCTTTGAGCACCACCAGGTAAAGTTAACCACAGTTTACTGGCCTCCATTTAAAATGCAAAATGATAGCAACAACAACAATAAAATAATAATAATAAACCAGTAATAACTAGTCAAATTAACCATGACTTGCTGACTTTCATTCAAAATGCAAATAAACAAAATAAGCCAGTTGCACCTAGTCCCATTAAGTAGACACATATTAAAACACAATATAACATACAAAATATAGACTAGAAAAAGCCTTGCTCCCTAGGGGAGTCATGTATGTGCAGCTGAATTATTGCCTAAGGCAGAAAGATTCCAGGAACAAGAGATTGTGAAAAACCAGAGAGATAATTACACCACAACAGATTTTGGAAACAGTCATTTGACATGGCTAAATCTCTAAAAGGAGGGGGCAATGGTTAGTGTCTCATAAACTCCACCACGAGGCAAAAGGAGAGCTATGTGAACATGATGGTGTTGCCCTGAAATGAACACAGGACTTACCAACTGGAATATAAAAGCCTAGTAACAGCTAGTCCTTGCTAAGTGCTTACCTTACCTCTCTGCTAGACACTGTTAAGGGCTTGTCTCACTATTTTATACAACAATCTCTGCGACCATTAGACAAAAACAAAACTTCACTGTCCTCATTTCATAGAAGAACAAACTGAGGTCCTGGGAGATGCAGTACCTTGCCAATGTCACACAGGCAAATGCTGGAGTTGAAGGTCATAGATCTGACATTATAGGCTTCCTTCTCTTCTGATCCTCAATACCACTGCCTTTGTTATTAACAGAATTGCATTTTCATCATCTATGATCACTAACATATTACACTGGAGCCTACAGAATGAACCGTACCCAAAATCAACATGAAAAAAGCACTGGAATGATTATAACCTTTGTAAAAGCGTTTCAGAGATCAAGTAACATTTATTAACTATAACCTTATTTCACATGTTCTAGACATATGATCCAGGAGAAAATATTCATCGAATATTCTGCTCTTACAAAAGAAGCCCTGGGATAAACAAAGATTCTTTCACAGAATTTTCAAAAATAATTATCTCAAATAGTAACCTGAAATTCACTACAAGGAGCCAACTCTCCTCAGGAAAATGTGGAAAAGCAAAAAAAACAAGGTGGTCTGAATCTAGGTCACAGCCAGGTGCATGCAAGCACAAAAAGGGGGTGACCCACAGCGAACACTACAACTGAGAATTCGTGTGAGAAACACATCCCTAACTCTGTGCCCCAGAGCAGCAAGGCCAGGGAAGTGTGTGCCCCCTGCTCACGGCACCCCCCGCAGTGAGAACAGCGCTGGCAAAGAGCAAGACTTGCAGAGCGAATGACGATTGCCCTCTTAGTGCTGTTAGTGCAGTGCACTCCAGTACTCCTCTTATGTGTTTATTCATCAACTACTTTCATTCTTACACATATTCCACTACTGGGCTCTTGTAAAAATCAGATCAAGTATACGCGCCTAACTAGTGCTGCCTTTCAGAGTCGTTTTTCCCTACGTGCAGATTTGCCAATTACTCTGGGAATACAGGGGTGAGACCCTGCGCTATGGCTTCTTCCTAATTAATGAAAGCAACGTAGAACAAAAGCTTGACACTGTACACTCTAACCCGATTCCTGCTCAAAGTTCATCAGCTCAAGCTACTGCTTTATTCTAAGGCACTATGTTTTCTTGGCAATGTTAATCGTAATTTAGATGATTAATCTAAATCTAATCAATCGTGCTGCCCTCCTTTGCATCATGCTTCCCCACTAAATTGTGTGCCCAGGAGAGGCATGGATCAGCGCAGCCCTGTCAGTGCTTACCTGTCTTCTGTAGCCCTGGCTTTGCTTTATTTGTATCTTCAGTAGCCTCACCAAGATTTTCTGCTAGTATTTTAAATAAAAGATTAAGATCTTCTTGATTTAGAATAACCTGTGAAATATTACGTTAAAATAAAAAGATAAATATGTTTTATTTCAATTAAAATCATCTAAATATAGAAAATAAATTTCTAGTAACAAAAGTTGAAGGACAAAACAATCATAACACTGACCTAATCAAATCATTTTCAAGTGACAAATCCAGAAAGTATATAAAATTCCACTTTTTAAACAATAGCTATATCAATAACTAAAAAGGGTCTTGAATGTATTTTTTTAAAAAAAAAAAGGGTTTTCCCACACTACCCGAAAGCAGAGAGAGAGCAAAAGGGAATGCCCTGCCACAGAGGTGGGGCGGGTACGGGGGGGTGGGGGTGGTGGTGGATACTGGGTCCATTGGTAGTGGAAAACGGGCACAGGAGGAGGGATGGTTATCCAATCATTGTATAACTGAAACACAAGCATTAAAGTTTGTAAGTCAACAACTGTACCTCATGGTATATCACTAATAAAAATAAATAAATAAATAAAGGTTTTTCCCTAATTGCTATAATTATCTTAAAGGATAGTTTAGCTACCTCTAAAATCAGACATGCATAATAATACACTAATAATATAATACATGAGATGAATTTAGTATATTAAATCATTTCATGGGAATGGAGCAATAGTACAGCATGTAGGGTATTTGTCTTGCATGCAGTTGGCATGGGTTTGATCCCTGACACCTGATATGGCACAGAGCCAAGAATAAGCCCAGAGGATAGCTGGATATGGCCCCAAAACCAAAACAGAACAAAAATCCTCAAAACAAACAAAAAACATTTACATACAGGCCCCTGATATAATGTGTACACAGAGAAAATCAAAAGTTGCCTCTATCTAGGCTAGAGAGAGACAGGGGTTAGTTAAGGTGCTTGCTCAGCAAGTAGCTGATGCAGTTACCATCCCCACATCCCATATGGTCCACAAGTACCACCAAGAAGAGATCCCTTAACAGAGAGCCAGGAGTAAGCCCTGCATACCACAACAGGGTGTGACCCAAAATCCAAAAATAAATACTAAAGGTGACTAGCACTTAAATGAAGATTATTCCAACTAAAAATAATAAATAACATCTCACTGTACGGTCCCCCCCCCCCCATTCAGATCAGGAAAATAAAAAATTGCACATTTCATTTGAATTCAATGAAAATGTCTTCAGAGTAAAATTACAATGGTAAAGCTTCTCTTCATTTATGACTCATACTTACATTCATTGACTCAAGATGTCCCTTAATCTCCACAACAGGGACTTTGTGGTACCATGAAGCAGCTAGATTTCGATTTACAGAAAACTCCAAGTTAATTGGCTGCAATAGCTGAATGTCAGGCTGGGAGACACCCGGCTGAATTACCGTCCTACAAAGAATGACCAATAAATGTGCACAGAAAAAAACATCATTGCAAAGAGTCAACAGCTGCTGTTCTAAGCACTAAAAAAGCACTCTGCTTTTTTAAATTCTGATAGTTATGAGGGCCAGATTAAAATACATGATATACAACAATTAGCAATTAAGTACTCTTTTCTTAAAAAATAAAAGTTCTGGGAGTCAGTGACAGTGCAGGAGGGAAGACACTTGCTGACATCAGGCAGCTTTGCCCAACTCTAATTCAATCCATGGTACCACATATGAGCACTGCCAAGTGTCACTCATTAAAACAGAGCCAGGAATAGTTCCTGAGCATCACTGGATGTGCCCCTCACCCCAATGCCAGCAAAAAAAAAAAAAAAAAAAAAAAGAGCTCTTAGCTGACAAAAAGTATTTTTTTTAATTCTTATTGTTCCAAATGAGGATCAAACACTGATATATGAA
This sequence comes from Sorex fumeus, assembly GCF_029834395.1. Taxonomy (NCBI): domain Eukaryota; kingdom Metazoa; phylum Chordata; class Mammalia; order Eulipotyphla; family Soricidae; genus Sorex; species Sorex fumeus. The sequence continues at coordinate 11,443,479 of NW_026606138.1, read as the reverse complement.
TTTTAAAAAATGAAAAGATGATCAGCTAGTGTTTCCTAAATATTTCATAGGATTTTTCCACAGAATTATTTTTGGGTTTGCCTATTATTTTTTTTTTAATTCAGGATGATTAAATCTTCTCGGATTGAGCAGAATTTTAAATAAATTACATAGTAAGCCAGAGTGACAGTATAGAGGACAGGGTGCTCTTTGCATGTGGCTGAATCAGGTTCGATTCCCAGCATCCCATAGGTCCCCTGAGCCTCACCAGGAGTGACCCCTGAGCACAGAGCCAGGAGTAAGCCCTGAACACCATCAGGTGTGACCCAAAACCAAATAAAATTAATAGGTTGAATAATTATATAAGATTTTCACTTGTCACTGGTTTGAGATCAATACTATATATCAATACATAGTATTTCTGCCAAAACTGTGTAAGCCCAATTAAATCATAAGGAATTCCAGATAAAATAAAAAAATTAAGAGACATTTCAAGCAACAACTACAAAACTCATTATCTTGTGGGGCTGGAGCGATAGCACAGCAGGTAGAGCATTTGCCTAGCACACAGAAGACCTGGGTTCGACTCCCAGCATCCCATATGGTCCCGAGTACCGCCAGGAGTAATTTCTGAGTGTAGAGCCAGGAGTGCCCTGTGCATTGTCTGGGTATGATCCAAAAACCAAAAACCAAAACCAAAAAAAAAAAAAACCCCAAAACTCATCATCTTAAAAGTCTTAAAAATTATCCCAATATAAATTCTATCAGTATAGAAATTCCCTCAACAATATAAGATTATCATTAAACATTATATATGATTCTGGTTCAGAAGGAAAGTTACTATAAAATTCATTGATAAAATAACATCTCAATGTTGACGGTATAATAACTATTGTATCAAATTTTTCCTAAGATTTTGATAATTGAATGTGTTTATGTAAAAGAATGAATGCACTTATTCTTAGGAAGTATAGCCAGTATTTAAGGAGCAAAGATTCTATTCTCAAATGGGTTAGCATATTGGTGTCGCATTTTAACTTCTAGCTACAAAATAGTCTGGTGATGTAATATTGGAGGATTGCTTTCCTCCCCGCCCCGACCAGGGCTCCGGCAGCCAAAGACCTCCAGGACCAGCCACCACCATGCTGAGACCACTCTCCGTACACATAAAGGTACTGGCAGAGGGACAAAGTCACGCGGTTTCCGGGGCCGAGATCTGCAAACGTACTCGGATTTGGGCCGAGCATCCTCCACCCAGATCCTCCAAATTCCAGTAGGCGGGGGTCACACCCACCAACTGGCCCCCTGGCGCCGTGTAATCCCATCAGCGGCCAAGACTCAGAGACTATAAAAACCAGCTCCCGGAACCGCGCGACATCTTATTATGACATCTTATTATCTCATTCCTACTTTGGACAAACTGGCAGGCTACCAAATGTAGCCTGCCCACACGGCAGAGTCTGGCAAACTCCCCGTGGCATACCCAATATGCCAAATACCAGTAACAATGATGGGTCTCATTCTCCTAAAGAGCCTTGAATATAATCTCAGGGCTAGGATGAAGGAGACGTTACTGGGGCCTGCTCGAGGCAATCGACGATCAACAGGATGATTTGTTTGTGATTTTGTGTAATATTCAGCATAATGACTAAGATCAAATAACACTGTCTTGACATTTGATTTTTTGATTTACTAAGAAAGTAGATCATGTAAGTTCTCAATGCAAGAAAAGTTTTCGCAGCTGTATAGAAAGGTAGATGCTAATTAGATCTACTGTGGTGAACATTTCACATATACAAAAACAAATCAAACCATCTGGCTGTACAACTGAAGCCTATAAGTTATAAGTCAATTATAATAAAATTAAATAGTTTAAGCTAGGGCTGGAGTGATAGCACAGTGAGTAGGGCATTTGTCTTGCACACGGCCAACCTCCGTTTGATTCCCAGCATTCCACATGGTCCCTGAGCACTGCCAGGAGTAATTCCTGAGTGCAAAGCTGATAGCCTATACAATAACCTGTACAAAGCCAATAGCCTGTACAAAGCCAGATGTGACCCAAAAAGAAAAAAAAATTAAAATAAATAAATAAATAAAATGTTTAAGCTTTAGACCATAACATATATATAGGTAGTAAAGCAAATGCAAATTGGTGAATAAAAGAGAAAAAGTACAGGTGCATGTATGGTACTTTTGGTCATTTTTCTCTAAGTCTCAAACCCTTCAAGTCGTCATAAAACGCTCACTAAAAATTACAATGGTCTGCATAATGTAGGTGTGTCAGCTCTGAACTCGTACAAGTCCACGGGAAATCTCCAGGGACCCTTGGGCTCCAGGACATACCTGGAGAGCGTGAGCTCGGTCAGCTGCACATCCATCCTGTCAATCACGGGCGGGTTCTCCTCACCTTCCCCGGGCACGAGCTGGAAGCAGTTCTTAACCCGGATCAGGCCAAGGTCGACCACGACTGCGTCCGTGGAGACGGACGACTGCGGGATGACCAGGACGGGCGCCTTGAGGTCCACGGCGATGGCCGCGCGGAAGCTCCTCTGGGCCAGGCCACGCACGCTGCTGGCGGCTCGCTCAGCTGCCTGCGCAGTGGCGGCGCCCACTGCCGCTTTGGCCGTCTGGAAGTTGTTCAGGAAGTTCTGGGAACAATGAGAGAGAGAATCAGGCCAAGACGGGGCACACCGGGGGAGTCCCCTTTCGGCAGGTAGGGGTTTCCTGCAGTGCCCACCTGTGCCCCATCCCCTGCAGTCCAGGCCGAGAGCTGCAGAGCAGAGCAAAGGCTCTGCCCTACACCGGCAGTCATGGGCTGCAGCTCAGCAGAGCTCAGGGCAGATTCAGTCCATGATTCTGGTTCAACCTCTACATCATTTCCTAGACCAGTGGCAAATTGAAACAATTGCGTGCCTGGAAACCCCTAAGTCTGAGATATTTTCAGTGACAGCTATGAGATCTCATTAAGTTTTTCCTTGTTGCCAATCGGTGTGTGAAGCAGCAACCTTACCAGAAGTGAGTGGAGGAATTTCTGGAGGTAGACGATCTGAATGCAACCGACTTGCAGGGACACCATGCAGTCCACTTTGGACATGTCCGTGTAGGAAGCCCCCTCGGTGGCGTCCGGATACAATTCCAGGTGAAAGCGAAACACTTCGTTCCCCATTATTGACACCGCCTGAAAAGCACAGATTGAAATAGACTCTCATGCAAGAGGATATTGTGACAAAATAAAATCCCACTCAAAAAGCAATCTCACTCATAATAATCTTTGTAGGAATAAGTAGAGTTTCATCAAAGTATATTTCATTGTTTTCTAAATAAAATGAATTTAAAAATAAAATCTCAACCAGCAGGAAATATTAGCTATTCACTGTTCCCTACCTTTTTATGAATTGTCTTAGGATCAACATCTGTGACAATAATATTCTCCAGTCTGGCAAAAAGGGATTGTTTCTTTGACTGAAGAGAAAGAGAGGAATCAAGGCCTGAAAAAATAAAAAGTTATATTACTAGAGTTCCTAGAGACAGATCATAGTAGATGTCTTTTCCCATCACATTGTTTCCTTTGGGGTAATATATTTTTAAAACTTAGTAATATGTGAATACCCACTGATAAATTGTGAAATTAGACATTTTTAATTTTATAAATAAGAAATGTATAAATTCACTAAAAATATTTGAATTCTCAATCTTCTTTCAAAAAGAGATGTATTACAATTATCATAAGAATTTAGCAGATGCTTGGCTTTTTACATAGAAACTACAAAAGTTCTCATGAATCAAATTCCAATGAGTGAATGTACTTTCTTTTTGGAAAAAAAGATCAAAGAAAAAACTTCTTGGCTGGCTTTTTCAGTTCCTTACGAATTTCCTTAAGCATATTCTTTATCTTTACAGTAAGCTGGCAGACACATAGAATCAAATAAAAAACTAGAATAGTTTTAGCAACCTTTTCCTAGCAGAACATAATGGCTCACAGATTATTTTTGCCTTAAAAGTTTACTTTTCTTGCATTTGTACTAGTAGAAAGCATGTTCATAGAAATTAACCCAAATTGTGGATGAACATTTACTCCATCCTACCCACAGCATCCCAACAGTAACATCAAGTATCCCTCTCACAGCTGAAATAACTCTGAAAAAGGTTCAAAATACCAATTTGATTGAATTTTATTACAAGCTTCTAACAAAAAAAAAGTAAAACTACTATCCCAAGAAGGTTAAAACACAGACACACACACACACACACACACACACACACACACACACACACACACCATACACAGTCTGGTACGTTAAAAAAAATGAGTAGTTTTCATAGTGCAGAACCTTCCATTTACTCTTTTAGCACTAAAAGCAAATTAACTCTGTAAATCACAGTACATTAATTCAGAATGTAAAAAAAGAGATATCTATCTTGTAAATAAATTGCACTGCCATGATCAATTTTACCTTGAATCTTGATTTCAGCAATATTGTTCTTCTCATCACAAACAAAGACAGAGAAAGCATTCAATTTGGCAAAGAGCTTGAAGTCAATAATGTCACTATCTTTAGAGGAAACAATCACTAAAAATAAAAGAAAAGTATAAAAGTGTGATTCTATTAACCTACACTCTATAAGATTGCTTTCTTATGTTAACCACAGTTTTATTTCACTTTTGAAATATAGAATTTTCAAGTTCCTAAAGAATTCAAGTACATCCTCACTTTCAATATACTGCTGAGTTTCTATTTTGTTGTGGTTTGCGTGTTTTTTTGTTTTTGTTTTTTTGTGCCATACCTGGCTGGCATTGTTCAGGGGGTCATTCCTGGCTCTGCACTTGGGAATTATTCCTGGCCCATAAGGGATGCTGGGAACAGAACACAATTTGGTTGCATGCCCTGTATTATCTCTCTGGCTCCTGTGGTTTGCATGTTTACTAGTGAGTTGTGTGTGGGAGAGATAACTCAAGATGGGCTGAGCACATGTTTTGCAAGCAGGAAGCCTGGGTTCAATTCCTAGGACAATAGACACCCCTGAACCTGTCTAGAGCAATCCCACTTAGTAAGACTAGGTTTGGTCTCAAGATAAAATATGAGTGATTAATTTTACTCTTAAAATTCTAAAGCAAGAAAAATAAATAAGGACAACAAAACAGGAAAGTTAAATGTCTGGCAGGCACATAATTTAAGGAGCTGAGACAGGATTTGTGTTTCACTTATTCTTGGCCCCCCAGCTCGGAACTCAGGAGTGCTGAGCTGGAACCCAGGGCTCCCACATGCAAAGCCTGCACTCCAGCTCAGAACCTGAGTTCTTCACTTGTGAAATAGAAGATAAGGCTAAGGCGACTAAGTGCAACTTCAGAAGCCCTGGACAGGCAAAAAGAACTCAACACAAATAGAGAACCCCCCCCCACACTATTTGCCTCAAAAATCACCCCCACCACCATCTAAGTAGAAAATAAAACAAATACTTTTGGGGGTATGATGCCACCAACAGGTCAACCTGTTCCTGCGAGGTGAGGGCATCAGCAGCCTGATGGTGTCTTCAGGCTTCCTGACACTCCCAAATTGCCGCTGTGCCTTTGGCCGAACAACCCCAACAACCTGGGAGCAAGTTTACCAAGAAATTAAATGGCCAAATTTAGGTATGTGGAAGCCATGCTCACAAACCACCTGTGGCTCAGCTATACAAGCTCATTTATTGGCCTTATTTCTTTGGATATGTCCATGTAGGAACCCCCTCGGTGGCGCTGGGATACAATTCCAGGTGAAAGCGAAACACTTCGTTCCCCATTATGGACACTTGCCTTATATATCAGCTTCATATGATATAATCTGAAGCAATGAGGAAAAATCACATGTAAATGACAAAAACAGATCATCTCTAAGATTCCCCACTTAGCTCTAAAATTATAACCCTTCCTCACAAGAACTAAGGGGTCTTTTTCATACCTTTCTGCAGGGTTGAAGATTTTGGTTGCTTGCCAGCCGAAATTTGCACTTCCTTGGTATCACCTACATCTTGAGCATGTGATGGAGCAATGGCTGTCAGGTAGTTAATTGACGAGAGAAGAGCTTGTGTTTGCAGTAACAAATTTAAAGATGAAAAAGCCACCTAGAAAAATGTATTTAAGAGGAATTGAGCTTCTTAGGCTGAACTTTTCATAGTCTCTACAATGGACTTCAGACGCTTCGAAGGAGACTTGTACTACTTGTTTACACAGCCTGGACGAAGGAAGAAGAAAACTCCCAAGCTAGACTTCCTCAGCAGGGGACATATGAGGAAAACAAGTAATACACACTTTAGGAGGTGTGTCTGCATAGCAAATAATCTAAGGACTTTGATTGCCAAGCACAATGATTAGAGAGCCCATAAGCTGCCCGTGATGACTAGCATACACCTGGCTTTGAATCATAAATGGGCTTGTTTATTATGATATAAAACATGAGTTAGAGCATTAAGCTCCACAATCACTTGTTAGGTCTATAAATGATTTCAGATGCAACACTCATGACATTTAAATATAAAATGAACAGTTATGAGATCTCAGTAACTAAACTCCTAAAATCATAACCATTGTTTAAATATGTTGTGTGTACATAAATTTGACTTGTGGGAGAAGTACATTACATTATAAACAGCAACTCAGAAACTAAGAGAACAACACAAGTTGCTTTTAAGAACATGGAGCTCCCTGTGCAGGAGCGAGAACTCAAAGATCTAAGCACTGAGACCTGTGCCTAAAACCCCAGCAAAACATGGTCCCCTGAGCACTGCTGGGAGCAACCCCAAGCAAGGAGGGAACAGCCCATGAGCACTGCCGAGTATGTGCCCCCTCCCCAAACACACAAAGAAAAATATGTAGCTTTTAATAACATTATTTTTAAAACTCTGTTCATGAGAATGCATTTCTTTTCATTGTCTCAAAACACTAAGTGGACATAAAAATTATAAAATGTCCACAACATTCGAGTCTTCATCTCTCAAAAGAAAACCAAAAACTCATTTCTCTGCTTTTCCTTTCAACACAGCTTGAATCTACATTTCCTATTTTCTTCCTCTACTTTACTCTTTTAGTATGAGTCCAGAAATACTCATCTCTTCTAGAAGTTCAAACTTTCTCATCTCTACATTAAAACATAGATCTACTGTGGTTTGTTTAAAAACCAAATGGTTGTCTATAACATTTCACTATTCTGAATCATTTTTAAAAATCATAATAGGCATTATGAGGTTAAATTCAGAATTTTTCTAGTTCCTTATTATTTCAGCAAATAACCAATATTCATCAAAGGTGATTTGATATACTCAAGTGGGCCACTTTCAATAGGATACTGAGCCCATGTCTCATGCACCATGGCACACAATTGCCCACTGAGCCAACCCCTGGCCTAACACAAAATCTTTTTTTTTTCCTGGCAATTTCAGGCTCAAACCAAGGCAAAGCATGTGACAGGCATGCACTCTGCCACTGAGATCTCTCCCACCTCAAAAATAAAACATTCTTTACCTGAAGAATTTTTTACCTTAAGTGTTTGCTCAGTTTTTTCAAAAGTAGTTTGAAAACTAGGTCCATTTTTATCAGCCTGAAAAATAGAAGCCAAGAGCATGAAGAATGGATTAAAACAGTAAATAAATAACTTATTTATAACTTCTGGTTATTTTATTTATATTTAAGTATAACCATATTGCTATGTATTGATCTTATTATCATTACCTTATATATAAAAACTTAAGAGAATTCTTCTCCATTTAAATATGGGAGAGCATGTAACATTCACTTCTGGGATTTTGCAGTTAGAGATCAGAATGAAAAATTCTTACAGTGAGAATAGGTCACCTTCCTACCACCTAGTACTTGAATCTCTTTTTAGTCTTTGTCAAAAAAGTCTACTTTAGAAATATCCTAGTTTTCTTAAAAACTCCAATCTTCAGTGAACCCTGAACTGAAGAGATCTTCCACTAAGTCAGTCTGTCTCCTGGGCTTCAAGCACATGACTGGCAGAGACTCCAAGTTTAATTCCTGAGACCAGAGCCCCAGTGGCTCAGCAGAGACCACAGTTGTCCCAGCACTACTGGACCATGTTTTCTACCATGTACTGCAGGACCACCTGGCCATGAGCACTTTTGAGAGACCCTCCCCCCGCGCCCCAAACATCTGCATCCCTTGGTAATTTCCCATCAGTTCATCAAGCTCAGACCTTGGGGAAAGAAGCAATAAGTTCCGATTTCAGTCTTTGAAAGGCTCTTTCTGGCCAGGCCATCATCCTGCCACCTGCTGTAATGATGCTCTTCCAAACTCAAGAATAAATCCCAGTGTGAAATCGTCTACTGGTTAATCTTCCTACCAGTCAAAGATGTCCTTGAGAATGGGGAACGGGGACTTCTTTTTATCTATGTGTTCCAAGTCCCAAAGAAAGGCCAACGTACAAAGACATTCAATAAATGGTTATCTATGCTATCAACAGTCAATGAATCTCAAACAAAGCCAAGTTCCTTGCTGACTGCTCCTATCCAATATTTTGGGTCCTTTCTCAATCCTGGCAGCTCTCCTCCAAGCACAGTCCAATGCGACCAATCCCTTTCGTGAAGGACAGTCAAATGTCACCTGCACATGCAGGAGCAAGAGCAGGTACAGACGGACCAGAAAGCAGGAGTGGGACTGACCTCACTCCAGCTTCCATCTTTGGTGGCTTTGCAATGTCCTAGTCCTCTGCTTAAATAGAATAGGAAAAAGACAGACAAAAAGCAGGTACTCCTAATGATGCAGCCCTGAGATTCAAACCTATGATACACAACTGGTCATCTTTTTCTTTCTAGAAGTTAGATTGTAGTAAACAGTAAGTATATAAATTTTCCCTAATCCTTACCTTAATATACTCCACTTTTAATAAATCTAATCCAGGTTTGTCAGAAGAGCTAATCAAGTGAAGAGGCTTCTTTTTGGATCCTTGAATAAAGAAAAGGGGGGGGGGGGGAAGTGTTCTTTTATAAGATTTAAATTTTATAGATTTCTGTTTTATATGTTAATTAAGACATAACAGCCCATATATATGTTTTTGTGATTATCAAATATTAAGGAATAAAGAAATAAATCAATTTGAATCCTTGCCTTACTTTTGATATTCAACTTACTTAACAGCATGTATATTTGTCTTCAGTTGATTTTTTTATTTTCTCTGTTCAAAATAATTTAAAAATTATCTGGGGATTTTAAAGACCAGGTGTGCATTTGCAGAGCAGCAGATAGGTGACAGTTACAAGGTTCAAGAAATCTGAATTCTAAGTCATCTCTACCAGAAGAAAAAGCTATAAAACCTTAATTTTCTGAACTATTGTCACATAAAGGCTTGATTTGAAAAACATGCCGTGGGCCCGAGAGAGCACAGCCAGTAAGGATTTGCCTTGCAACTGTCCACCCTAGTCTCAATCCCTGTCATCACAGATGGTCCCGAGTCCTGCCAGAAGTGACCCCTGAGCACAGGGCCAGTAGTAAGTCCTGAGAAACATTGGGTATGACCCATTAAAAGGGGGATGAGGGGAAAGGAAGAGAAATAAAGAAAAAAATGTAGTATCTTAGTGAGCCCTAAAAAATCTACAACAAATATTTCAGTTATATACATATCTATGTATATATAACATATATATAAATATATTTCTTTTTTTTTTAAGTTATTTTTCTCTCTTTATCAGGCATGGAAATGAGGCTCAGTGGTAGAAAAGTTGCATTGCATGGCTTCACATACTGCCACAATCCCTGCCCAGGAGACAACCAACACACACCTGGCACTGCAGTTAGTCTGACTGAAGCAGTGGAAGAAGAAATAAAAGAAAAGGGGGAGGCAGAGAAAGAGGGGGTAGTGCGAGGAGGGAGGGAGGGAGGGAGGGAGGGAGGGCAGATAGGCAAGGGAAGAGCAGAAGAATGATGAAAGAGGAAACACTGTTCTGCCTGGCTGGCCTGGCCCATGGTGCCGCAGCCCAGCCCGCCTCTAGCTCCCATGGTCCCTATTCTGTGCTGCACGGTCCCACAATGACACTATCAATATCCACTATCAATAGCCTTTGGAAGGAAGAATCTCCTCAGGTTAGCCCAACAGAGACGGCCCAACACAGAAGAGAAGGGTTTGTTTTATTTTGTTTTTTTAAAGAAAGGGGAAATGTTAAAAACAACAGATATTTACCAAGGGAGATGCACCAGAGACTGTCTCCAGGGGAAGCAAGACTCATCCCATTCTACCCTTTGTGATTCTAGAGTCCCTGCTTCTGAGGCCTCTCAGAACTGCCCCTTGCTTCCAAGTCATACATCTCTCAAAGGAAACACGCTTGCCAAGCCTATTAAATATGTATACTATACAAATTATAAACACATATATAAAACAGTCATGTAAATGCCATCTTAATATGTCCATTTTTTCATTCCTCAAAATTCTAATGTAAATAGAAGATATATACTGTACTTAACAAGCCACAGACCTTATACAAGAATGAATTTTACTTCTCAGCATGTTTTAGTTTTATAACCTGATGCCATTCCTGACTAATCAGTAGAATGAACAGAGCATCGATCTAAGGCCACATGTAAACTTTAAGTTTTCCCATTTATATAGCGCACAGTCCTGAGTATGCCGCTTCTCCATTTAATCTGCACTTACAGAATAGAAACCCTATTCCTTATTTGTGGTGATTCATATGGATTCTCAGAGGCAGCAGGCCAGAGTCCTCATGAACACAAGCCCTAGAGCCAGACTTCCAGCTTTCAATCATGCTTCAGCAGCTTACTAAGAATTTACTTGGAGGGGCTGGAGCAATAGCACAGCGGGTAGGGCATTTGCCTTGCACCCGGGTTCGATTCCCAGCATCCCATATGGTCCCCCGAGCACCGCCAATGATTGCATGAGCCAGGAGTGACCCCTGTGCAACACCAGGTGTGACCCAAAAGGCAAAAAATTTAAAAAATTAAATTTTTTTAATTTAAGAATTTACTTTGAGTAAATCATATAACCAATTTATGCCCGAGTTTAGTTCTTCCGATGTAAAATGGATATAATAACAATGTTCATCTCCAAGCACTGAGCTATTGATTGTAAAATCCTTGGGATGGTGCTAGTTCTCATTACATGTATTTATATATTAGTATACTCTATATAATAAGAGGAAATATTTCAAATATTCAAAAATGCTAATGTATTCATTATAGACTATAATCTCTATTTTTACAGCTATTACCTTGAATTTCATGGTAATCCAAGCTGATTTTCTTTAAATAAGACACTGCCGTTAAATCAAATGTTCTCACAGTCGCTTCTGTTCCTAACTGAGCAACATTAAATACTAGAATTGTTTCTTCTTCTTTCTGTTGTTTGGTAAATTCTAAAATCACCTAAGAGAATCGGAACAAGCAATGAAAAGTTGGTAAGCTTGAATCACAATTAAGGTTAAGAAAATCCTTCACATGTATCATAAGAAAAGTAGACGCTTTGCTCAAGCATTTATAAAATTAAATTTTTTTAATTTAAGAATTTACTTTGAGTAAATCATATAACCAATTTATGCCCGAGTTTAGTTCTTCCGATGTAAAATGGATATAATAACAATGTTCATCTCCAAGCTTTCTAAAAACAATGAGCAAACACCTGAAGGAAGCAAAGCAGTAGCTCAAGCAGGAAAGGTGTGTTCCGGGAAAAGGCAAGGAGCGAGCACGAACAGTTTGCCTTGGTGTACGGACGGGAGAAAGGAAGTGCAAGTTCCAGGAGGCCAGAGTGGTGCATGCTCACTGCTGTCACTCCAATGCCGACACCAGAACAGGATGGCACCTGCCAAATGCTCACCAACAGAATGAAGCAAACATGGCTCTGCAGGAGAAGAGGGGCACCCTGGCAATGCAGGGGACTAAACCTCGGCCTCACCCAGTGAAAGCGTGTGTACCAGCCTGTGGAGCTACCTGCCCGGCCCCTTTCTGATAGTGCAGAGGGGGATGAAAGGAAGAAGCCAAAGCCTGGGAAAGGCAGCACACATGCCTTTTGTTAAAGGAATACCAGTAACACATAGACAGAGTTGAATATATATGACAAGAAAGTAGACTATCGACCAAACATGATTGACACTCAATGCCTCTTTTGCAAACCACAGCACTCAAAAGGAGAGAGAGGGAAATGCCCTGCCACAGAGGCAGGGCGGGATGGGGGCTGGGGAGTGGGAGGGATACTGGGATCCGTGGTGGTGGGAAATACACACTGGTAGAGGGATGGGTGTTTGATCACTGTATAACTGAAACCCAAGCACAAAAATGTATAAGTCTGCAACTGTACCTCATGATGTCTCATTATTAAAAAAAATTAATTAATTAATTAATTTTAAAAAAAAACACCAAAATCGGAATTTCTGATATACTTTAGAACAGTGGACTAGATAGCAGGCAATCATAGAAAAATCATTTAAGCCTTTTTGAAATGTATTATAAAAGCAATGTATCTTCATTTCCAAAATTTAAAATATATGGGGAAAGAAACAGGCCAGAATGAAGAATGTTAAAAATGTGATCTCACTACATGGAGATACATGCTACACTTCCCAAAGATGCTCAAGCATCTACTATATGCGTAATTTCTTTCTTCGTTGGGGGGGGGGGGGGGGGGTTGAGACCATACCCAGCAGTGTTCAGGGCTTACTCCCAGTCCTGTTCTCAGGAGGTCATTCCTGGCAGTGTACAGAGGACCACATGTGATGCTGGGGATTGAACTGGGGTTAAATGCATGCAAGGCAAATACCTTTCCTCTGTACTCTCAAACTCTGTATCACTTCTACATAGAATAGAATGTCTTTAGTGTTAATTCTTTTTTCCAAATGATATATTTGAGCATCTTTATATGCCAAGCTTTCATTTTATTAAGTGAAAATTTAATAATGTAAACAACCCAACTACCTAAGAACAGACAACTGGTTAAAGAAATTATGGTACATCTACACAATGGAATACTACAGAGCTGTTAGGAAAAAAATTAAGTTATGAAATTTGTTCATAAATTAAAGGACATGGAGTGTATCATGCTGAGTGAAATAGTTCAGAAGGAGAGGGACAGGCAGAATTATTACACTGTGGGATATTAAAAGAAAAAAACAAAACAAAACAAAACACAGTATGAGACTAACACCCAAGCAAGGACAGTAGATACAAAGACCAGGAGGATGGTTCAAGGTTGGAAGCCTGATTCAAGGACTGGAGGAGAGTAAAGTTGGGATAGAGAAGAGACCATTAGACAATGATGGTTGAAAGGGATAGCTCTGGATGGGAGAGGTGTGCCGAAAGTAGGGAAAGGATCAAACATGATGGCCTCTAAGTATCTGTATTGGAAACCATAATGCCCAAAACTAGAGAGAGTGAGAGAGACAGAGAGAGAGAAAGAAGAAAAATGCCTGCTATTGAGGCAGGCTGGGGGGGTGGGGGCAGGGGTCAGAGACTGACAGGTGGGAGATGGGGATAATTAGTAGTGGAAAATGCACACTGGTGAAGGGATAGGCATTGGAACACTGTATGACTAAAACCCGATCATGAAAGCTTTGTAACTATATCTCATGGTGTATCATGCTAAGTGAAATGAGTCAGAAAGAGGGGGACAGACATAGGAGGACTGCATTCATTTGTGGAGTATAGAATAACATAACATGAGGCTGACACCCAAGGACATTAGATACAAGGGACAGAAGGACTGCATCATAGCTGGAAGCCTGCCTCATAAGCAGAGGGGGAAAGGCAGATGCAATAGAGAAGGGATCACTAAGAAAATGATGGCTGGAGGAATCAGTCAGGATGGAAACATGATGATCTCTCAGGGTCTGTATTTCAAACCATACTGCCCAAAGTAGAGAGAGATTATGGGGAATGATGTCTGCCATGAAGGCAGGGGGAGGGGAGAAAGGAGGGGGGGGGATATTGGTGGTGGGGAATGTGCACTGGTGGAGGGGTGGGTGTTTGATTATTGTGTGATTGTAACCCAAACATGAAAGCTTGTAACTATCTCGTGGTTATTCAATAAAATTAAAAAAAAAAAACAACTATTCCATGGTGATTCAATTTAAAAGAAAAGTTTAAAATTTAAAAAATAATTTAAAAAATAACAATATATTAGTTATTAATATAGTGCGATATCTTACTAATTTAAAATTTCATGTTATTATTTAATAATCATAAAATATGTTGGTGGTCTAAAATTTTTACATCTTTCCAAATTATAAACACGACAATAAATACAATTAGTTTAAAACTGAAAGAAGGGCAGAAGTGATAGTATAGTGGGTAAGGTGCCTTGCTCATAGCAGACCAGGTTTCATCTTTGGCACCACATATGGTCCCCCAAGTCCTGCCAGGAGTGATCCCTGAGCACCAAGCCAGGGGTAAGCCCTGACCACCGCCAGCTGTGGCTCCAATACAAATAAAGAACAAGAAAAATCAAATGCATCACGAAAATGTTCTACAGAAAAGAAAAATCTGAGTAAAAAGCTTTTCCAGAATAGTTTCAATACATACACCAGTTTTCACAACACATTCTTTTTTTCTTGGAAATGTGAGTGTTGGGGGGGGCGGGGGGGTTAGCAGGGATGACAGAGTACAACATTTTTATTATAATTAATGTTTCAGGCTGCCATGAGACAGTTTACAAATACAGTACAGTAGCCATGGACAACTCAGGGCACCTGCCTTACAAGTAAGAGGCTCTGAGTATAATCTCCACACCACGCACCAAAATGTACTCTGTATCAAATGTATATGCAATAACAAAAGTCTATTCATATATGGGCAGACCGAGTACACACACCTCTTTAACTTCAAACTTTAACAGAAGGTTGATGAGCTCCTCACTGGGGGGCTCTGGGGTTCTCTTCAGCTCTGACCCCTTTGTGTTTTTTCCACCAACGTGAGTCTCTCCATCCTCAGCATCAAAATACTCATCATCCGACTCTGAAAAAAGAAAAGATTTCTTGGACTTGAGATAATATACAGTAAAAGCTGCATGAAGCACTTACATTTAAATCTTATAAATATTCATTTATGAGCTATCACATCAGGACCATCCTGTTATTCGTTGATTGCCTCGAGCAGGCCCCAGTAATGTCTTCTTCATCCTAGCCCAGAGATTTTTTAAAAAGTGCCACATTCAAGGCTCTTTCAGGGTTAGGAGAAAGAGACCCATCATTGTTACTGGTATTTGGCATATTGGGTACGCCACAGGGAGTTTGCCAGACTCTGCCATGTGGGCAGGTATAACCTTTTAATATTCCAAATATAATTTCAATATTTGGGGGGAGTGTTTGGGTCACACCCAGCAATGCTCAGAGGTTATTCCTGGCTCTGCCTGCTGGGGATCAAACATGGGTCGGCCACATGTAGGTCAAACACCCTACCCTCTCTGCTACCTCTCTCCTCTCAATGTTGTTTTTAGCCCCCCAAAGCTTCTAAACCTGCCATGTGACTAACACAAAATAATATCATCATGGACTGGAGCGATAGCACAGCGGGCAGGGCGTTTGCCTTGCCAACATGGCAAACATGGCCGACCCGAGTTCGATTCCTCTGCCCCTCTCAGAGAGCCCGGCAAGCTACCAAGAGTATCTTGCCCGTGCAGCAAAGCCTGCAAGCTCCCAGTGACATACTCGGTATGTCAAACACAGTAACAACAAAGGGTCACAATGGAAACGTTACTGGGCCCGCTGGAGAAAATCAATGAACAACGGGAGGACAGTGACAATATCATATTATTTTTTTCTCCATAGGTACAGTTATTTTCAATAGTTTAGTCATTCAATAGTCAGCAAAAAATTCATGGACACCATCTATTGTCTACTAGTCTGTAATAGCCATTAAGGACCCTAGAATATAAGGAGAGACATGTTTGCTTACAGAAAGCTTCTTCTCTAGCTCAAAATCAAAGAAAATCAGTGAGATGAGCATTGAAGAAAAGGATCCGGGAGAGATATGGTCTAGAAAGTGGATTATTTTGTCCTTTAAGCACAGTCTATCATAAAAAATACTTTCATTCAAATGAAGAAACCTGGGCTTAAAAAGTGACTCAAAGTCACACAGCTGCCTAGTATCACAAAAAAGAGAACTAAACTGTAACACCTTCGGAAGGGCTCTGTTCCCTCCAGACTCCTCTGTGCTTACCAATTCACAGGCTTGCTTTATACATAATTTATTACTTCCCTTACCCGATTCTATTCCATCCAGCAACAGGGAAGTACCCAGCAGGCCTTTTGTGTTACTGGAAATAACAGGAATTGTGGCAACCTAGAAAAAATACAAAAAGGTTCCTTAACATACTGCTCAATAAGCATTAGTGCACAAAATAAGGGAAATACTAAAATACTGATGGAAGAGAGAGATGGAAAGACACATACACATACTACAATTAAATAATAAAAATAATCAACTCATAGCTGACTGGAGTTTAATAATAATAAAGACTAGCACCTGTTCTTACCAAAGCAGAGCTACATACACTAGATGGCACACTTATTACTTGCTTTCTACTACAGTATTAACTGTGCATCTTTACTTTAGGTTCTAAGTGTAGCATTAATTTGTTCTCTCAAATATTATGTCTGATGTCATCTGCACTTGTTTGTTCATTGCAGCACTCTTTACAATAGCCAGAAACTGGAAGAAACCTGAACGCCCAAGAACAGATGACTGGTTAAAGAAACTTTGGTACATCTATACAATGGAGTACTATGTAGCTGTTAGAAAAGATGAAGTCATGAAATTTACATACAAGTGGTACAACATGGAAAGTATCATGTTAAGCGAAATGAGTCAGAAAGAGAGGGATAGACATAGAAAGATTGCATTCATCTGGGGGATATAAAGTAACAAAATATGAGATTAATACCCAAGAATAGCTGAGATCAGCACCAGGAGGATTACTCCATAGCTTAGTGGCCAGTCGGGCATTCTAGAGGAAAGGGCAGCTCAGATAGAGAAGGGAACACCAAATAAAGGGTGTTTGGATGATCCTCCCAGGAGGGGTGATGCATGTTGAAAGTAGACCATGGACTGAACATGATTGCCACTCAATGCCTCTTTTGCAGACCACAACACCCAAAAGGAGAGAGAGAACACAGGGGATTGTCCTGACACAGAGGCAGGGGGGGATGGGGGGATGGGGTTGGGGGGGATATTATCCATGGTGGTGGAAAATGGGCACTGGTGGAGGGATGGGTATCTGATCATTGTATAATCAAACCCAAGCACAAAAAATTGTAAATCTACAACTGTACCTCATGGTGTTTCACTAATAAAAAAAAGAAAAAAAATACTATGTCTGATGTATCCTTTATTATTTACTCCTAAGGTCAATTCTGGTTAAAGTGATATAAAACTTCAAAGTCCATTATACAAGAAATTTTTATATAAATAATTTCATTGGGCTGGAGCAATAGCACAGTGGGTAGGGCATTTGCCTTGCATGAGGCCAACCTGGCCGACGCAGGTTCGATACCTCCACCCCTCTAGGAGAGCCCAGCAAGCTACCAAGAGTATCTTGCCCGCACGGCAGAGCCTGGCAAGTTATCCGTGTGACGTATTCGATATGCCAAACACAGTAACAAATGTCACAATGAAGATGTTACTGGGCCCACTCGAGCAAATCAGTGAATGGGAGGACAGTGACAGTGACAATTTCATTTAGCAACATTTTAAATATTTTTATTTAATTGTTTTTAATGTTTCACAAATTGTAAAAATATTTTTTGCCTCTCGTTTTTATTCATTTAGTTTTCATTTAGGTTTCATTTGTTCATTCATTTCTTTTCTTTTGTTCCCTGAAACTGATGTTCTATTACCATCTAAATAATAGTACTAAAAATAGATTATAATATTTATTTATATAGATTACACATTAAATTTCAAAAGGGCATGAAATAAATGTCCTTGAAATTTTTAAATTTTTGAAAAAAAAAGTTTTTTAAAAGTTGGCTAAAAATTTTGGGGATAGTCACTTATGTCTGCGATATCG
The DNA here is from genome assembly GCF_029834395.1 of Sorex fumeus. Classification (NCBI taxonomy): domain Eukaryota; kingdom Metazoa; phylum Chordata; class Mammalia; order Eulipotyphla; family Soricidae; genus Sorex; species Sorex fumeus. The sequence goes on along the minus strand of NW_026606138.1, from coordinate 11,425,504 downwards.
GGGCATCTGGAGGGGGACAGGCCAGCACAGTGCCTGCCCAGAGAGAGTCCCACAGCCACTCACTCCCACACTGCAAAACTGCCATCATGCTCTGCCCAGACTCTATTGTCTCGGGACCAAGTGTCAGCCAGAACCCAACCTGTTGAAAATCTAAGCTTTCTCAGAGTCGGGATGAGCTTCCTCCTTGCACCTCCCTGTACTGCACCCCAAAACCACCACTCAGTTAAAAATTTAACTCCAGCTGTACCACCCCATTAAAAATTCTGGACACCCTGGAGCACCCAGTCAACATCTCCAAACTCTACAACGCGGATAATTATCAGTAGCACACCAGACTGGCTGGTTGTAACAGAAGGCAACCAATCTCAACAAGGCAAACAGAAACACAGAACGATTAGCTTGTGACATTTTAATGATCCCTCAAACAAGGACTTAATGTCTCCATAGTGAGATACAACAATTTACACTGATTTTCTTCTAAGAAAATATTTTTTGATCATTCTGTTAGCAATTTATGATAACAAGCAATATAAAATAAGTTACTGAGCACCTGCCATGGGTGCAGGCAGGCTTGAAGGCTGGTTGGGAAAACTGGAGCTACTGGTAGGGGGGAAGGTGATAATGCTGGTGGGATTAGTGTTGGAATATTCAATGCCTAAAACAAATCATCATGAAGAAGTTTGCAAACCATAGTGGTCATGTTATATAACATGTAGGGGGAAAATTTACATCAGTAGGCCTCACCTACTTCATGTTAATTCCTAAATATATTAGCACAGAACTGCTTCAAAAGTTTTATCAGTGACAGGTAAGGCACGATTATTACCATAATGAGATCCAAATATAAAATTTAAATGAAATGTACTTTAGACTCCAGAGTTGAAAGCTTATGTAAATGAGAACAAGCATTTTATTCTATTGTATTAAAGGGTTCTATCTTCTTTATATAGGTTGAAATCGTAGAGCAATCACTAATTCGCTCTCACTAATCTATTTTCTGATCATTCTATTTGTCATTTCTTAAAGTTTTGTTGAAACAAGGCATATAAAGTAAATGTGTTACGCCCCTAAGGGCATAACACATAAGGGGGCAGGTAAGAAATGGGAGGGGTAATGGTGACTTTGGCAGAGGGAAGCTCACACTGGTGGTGTTGGAACACTAAATACATAAAAGGACTATATAGTGAACAACTTCGTAAATCACAGTGTTTTTAATAAAAACAAAATTTTAAAAAGATTTTGGAGGTTAAACAGTTCAAGGAAAGCTGAAGACAAAGCTATATATATATATATATATACATATATGTATGTATATATACATATGTAGAGAGAGAGGGGAGGGAGGAGAAGGAGAGAGAGATCATTTTCTAATATCCATTTACCTGCCTCTCTGGAGACTTTTCAGATGATTTCTGTGGCAAGGGAATACTGTTTATCAAACATAGCACATCTTTCATCTTCTGATCAGAAATTCTCACGTGCATCAAAGGAAGTCCTCCTGAGACTTTGAATCTAAATATAGAAACCAACATTCAAGTTTGAAACCCACCTCTAAGTTTTGGTTAAGGGGGAGGGAATGAAGAAGGGACTATATGGAGTCAGAGCTACATAAACGTGCCTGTATTAATTCTCATTTACTGCTCAGGTCTGCATATCTCAGCAGCACCACAGAAGGAAGGGACAGCTCTTTTATCCTTGTCTTCCAAACTGAGCCATGAATGGCTCAAGTAGACAAACGTCTAATCAATATATAAAGAATAACTTTCTATATAATGCACAAATCCTAAGTGTTAAAAAAAGTAAAAGGGCAGGTCTCAAAAGGTCAACCACAAAAAATCTGGTTCCTAGCTAAAAGAAATGAATGAATGCACCGCAAAGGCATTCTGTAAACTGAACAGAGCCATTGAATACAAAACGATTTTTATCATTTCTGAAACATTACATAAAACTTGAAGCATAGCTATTAGAGAAACTGGATTAACCTTCAACCTAGAGTTACTAAGGTAAAGGTAAAGGTAAAGGCCCTCCCGTTGATCGTCGATTTGCTCGAGCGGGCCCAGTAACGTCTCCATTGGAGACTTTGTTGTTACTGTGTCTGGCATATCGAATACTCTCGGTAGCTTGCCGGGCTCTCCGAGAGGGGCGGAGGAATCGAACTCGAGTCGGCCATGTTGGCCGCTTGTAAGGCTGACGCCCTACCCGCTGTACTATCGCTCCAGCCCAGAGTTACTAAAACATGTACAAAATATATGAAATAATGGTTTTTTAAAATATAAGGTATCAGTTAACAAGAGGCAGTTGAAAAGTGAAAAACAGATAAGTGAAGTCTTAGGGGCTCCCAGCATACAGAATGGAGATGTGCAGGGTACAGTAAAGCAGAATTCTAAGTGAAATTTTGGAAATTTACAACTCTAGGTGCCTATGAGATATATGAGATAACTCAAATCACTAGTGTGGCCCAAAAGCAAAAATTTTAAAAAAAATCACACACAAAAAAGAAACATGGCTTGCTTTCTGTGACAGATAAAATTCATATTACTGATTTTATAATATAAAGAAACACATACGGGGGTATGATGCTGCCAGCAGGTCAGTCTGTACCTGGGAGGCGAGTGCATCAGCAGCCTGATGCCACCATCAGACTTTCAGATACCCCAAAATTGCTGCTGTGCCTTTGGCCAGACCCCAAAAACTTGGGGCAAAGTTTACCAAGAAAGTAAACGGCCAAAAGTTAGGTATGTGGGAGACACAACCACAAACCACCTCCGGCTCAGCTATATAATTGGAGGCATAGCCTCTCTGGTTCCTGATTGAACTGCTTAACGGCCATGATCCCAGAGACTCAGAAACGAATCTCGGAACCCAAAGGCTTTTGGCAGAAATGCGTCCTGCAGTAGGTTACTGGGGCAGGGCCACTCCAGGTGGGAATAGGTTTCGTGCCTTGATCTGTTCCCCTTGGCTACCCAGTGATCATCATCCTCCAGAGGCCACTGGGTCTGTAGTAATGAAACACGTGGGGCCTCACCAGATGGGGGTGGAACCGGCCCTTTCCTCCCCATCCCAGCGAGACCTACACTCGCTGCCTATAAACGGCCTCTCTGGCTCCTGATCAAGCTGATTAATGGCCATGATCCCAGAGACTCAGAAACAAATCTTGAAACCCAGCAGCTTTTGGCAGAAATGCATCTGGACTGCATCACAGCCATGGCTCCAGAGGCAAAAAGGACTTAATCCAAAGCCCAGCAGCTTGTGGCAGAAAAGTGAATGGAGCATGTGTTAAACTACGGTGCGATGCCTCCCTGGGAGGTAAAGGGTATTGCTCCCTTCTGCCTTTTCCCCCTCTGGCAGCAAGGTGGCTGCCACCTCAGAGCTTATAGGAAAACCAGGTATGAGCCGGTGGTGATGGGGCAACTGCAGTATCATGGGAAGGGGGGCGGTACCGGCTCATCCTTCACGCCCTACCAAGGTTCTGAGTTGGCCCCCACACGTGGCTCTCTGGCACAGCCATAACACCAGATGCACAGAAACCAATCTCGTAATTATCTGGCTCTTTGCAGAAATCCAAAATTGCGTGGCCACAACAGCGACCGCGCAGCACTATATGATTCTCATAACCAGCTATAGAAAACAAAGTATTTTACAATGCCTTTTCAGCAATTTTGATTGTTGAGGGGGAAATTCTAAACAATAAGGGTACATCTTTTGTCAAAATAATAAATGTAATCTAAGTAGAGAAGAGTTAAGTGGAAATTATCTGCCTCACAGGCATTAGGAGGGATAAGGAGGGGGGCATATTGTGGTTCTTGGTGGGGAAAAATGAGTACTGGTGAAGGGAGAGGTGTCTGATCATTGTATGACCGAGACTTAAACCTGAAAGCTTAGTAACTTCTCCCACAGTGATTCAATAAATAAATATAAGACGAAAAATAAATAAATAAATAAAACTACGAAAGAAAAAAAAAGTAAGGTGGAGTTCATGCCCAATTCAATCAGCTAATCAGTGACTGAATAAATAGCAGTACTCCTACATTAAAAAAAAATAAGAAAGAAAAAAAAGAAAGAAAGAAAGAAAGAAAGAAAGAAAGAAAGAAAGAAAGAAGGAAAGACATACATTACCTGGCCATTCTGGTATCTTTCTCTACCATTGCCTTAGCCAGCTCAACATGAATATCCATGGGCTGCAATATATGCATAGTTGATGGATGCTGAAATCGACACTTTTTCCAATCTTCCTCTTAAAAACGCAAATACAAAGTAGCTAGTTATTATTTGTTGCACAACTTTTTTGGATCACGACTTCAAAGAGGTAATGAAGAACAGTCAATAAACACCAATTTTTATTTCTAAAGCATACAATTCAAAAGAACTTTTTTTTCGGAGAGAGAGAACAAAAGGGAATGCCCTACCACAGAGGAAGGGTGGGATGGGGGGGATGGGGGTCGGAGGGATACTGGGATCCGTGGTGGTGGAAAATGGGCACTGGTAGAGGGATGGGTACTTGGTCATTATATAATTGAAACCCAAGCAAAAAATTTATAAATCTACAACTGTACCTCATGGTGTTTCACTAATTAAAACTTAAAAAAAAAACTTTTTTTTTGGCTAGCTTCCAACAATACCCAGCAGTGCTCTTGGCTTTGTGCTCAGGGATCACCCCTGGCAGGGATCAGGGGATCATATGTGGTACCAGAGATCAAATGATTTGACTGTATCGACTGTGTTCAAGGCAAGTGCTTTCTCCACTGTACTGTCTATCCAGTCCTCATTTTTAAAAATTATACTGGGCTGGAGCGATAGCACAGCAGGTAGGGCGTTCGCCTTACAAGCGGCCAACATGGCCCACCCGAGTTCGATTCCTCCGCCCCTCTCGGAGAGCCCGGCAAGCTACCGAGAGTATTCGATATGCCAGACACAGTAACAACAAAGTCTCCAATGGAGACGTTACTGGGCCCGCTCGAGCAAATCGACAATCAACGGGAGGGCCTTTACCTTTACCTATACAGACTGACAAAAGTTGAAGACTTCAACATTAAAAACCAATCTAAATATTTGGAAAATGTTTATATAATACCTAGTATTTTGAAACAAACATAAAAAATAGGAATTCAGTACCTTGATCTCAGAATGAATGAAAAGATGGGGAGTTTAGTTAAAAAGGGCTGGAGCAATAGCACAGCGGGTAGGGCGTTTGCCTTACACGCAGCCAACATGGCCGACCCGAGTTCGATTCCTCCGCCCCTCTCGGAGAGCCTGGCAAGCTACCGAGAGTATTCGATATGCCAGACACAGTAACAACAAAGTCTCCAATGGAGACGTTACTGGGCCCGCTCGAGCAAATCGACGATCAACGGGAGGGCCTTTACTTTTTACTTTACTTAGTTAAAAAAAAAAAAAAAAAAAAAAAATATATATATATATATATATATATAGTTCCTAGGTGCAATTATTCTAGCTTAGCACATAAACCTAAAGAAAAATGAGTTTTACCAAGCAAGATTTTTATGACAAGGGTATAGCATTTTTATATAGCCCAAAAGACATCATATGAATAACAAAATTTTATGCAAATCTTGAGCGAGAGAAACAGTACAGTGGGTAAGGTGCTTGCTTTGAATACAGCCAATCCAGGTTTGATCCCTGGCATCCCATATGATCCCAAGCACTACCAGGAGTAATTTATGAGTGCAGAACCAGGAATAACCATTAAACATCACCAGTATGGCTTAACTTCCCTCCAAAAAAAAAAATCCTATGCAAATTATCACCTATAATTCAAACTATTATTACTAAGCACATACAAAAGATACAGCAGTTTTCATGGTCTATGTAAGTACTCCCCTTCAAAAAATTAATATGCTCCTAACACACTGTTTCTAGAAATTAAAGACATATAATGAACCAGCAATCCTTACATAAGTAGTAGAATATACCAAAGCCTCTGAAAAAATAATTAACTTGATTATCTTTAGAGCTTTAGGACTACGTCAAAATTTCTCAGTTATCTACAAAAGCCAAAGATACAGTACTACTGGAATAAATCCTAGGCTAATATAGTAAAATATTTCAAAAATAAAGGCAGCATGAGAAAACAACACTGAGATACAATAAATGTATTGAGACAAAGAATTGGAGCCAGCTGCTACTTCCAGTTTTCCTTCTGGGTAGTTTCATACATTGCAGAACAACAGGCAAGAACATAACTTAAAGCGTGAGATTCAAAGGCAGGGGGAGTGGAACGGGGAGATAGTACAGGGGTTAAGGTGCTAAACCTGCACACGGCCCAGCTGGGTTTGATCCTTGGTACCACCCAGGCCCCACCAAGAGTGGTTTTATCCCCCAACCCCCACCAAGAGTTAAGTTCTTTTTTTTTTAATTTTTTATTAGTGAATCACTGTGAGGCACAGTTACAGATTTAAAACTTTCGTGCTTGTGTTTCAATCCTACAGTGCTCTAGTACCCATCCCTCCACCAGTGCCCATTCTCCACCACCAATGAACCCTGTCTCCCTCCCACCATCCTGACCCTATGCCCCCCACCTCACCCCGCCTCTATGGCAGGGCATTCCCTTTTGCGCTCTCTCTCCTTTTGGGTGTTGTGGTTTGCAACAGAGGTACTGAGTGGCCATCGTGTTTGGTCTATAGTCTACTTTCAACACGCATCTTCCAACCTGAGCGGGTCCTCCAACCACACTTTACTTGGTGTTCCCTTCTCTATCTGAGCTGCCTTTTCCACCAGCATGTGAGGCCAGCTTCCAAGTTGTAAAGCAAACCTCCTAGTACTTATCTCTACTATTCCAAGAGTCAAGTTCTTAACCGAAAAAAAAAATGAAATAAATAAAGTGAGGTTTTATACACTAAGTTACATTTGTATTTCCTTTCCCATTGGGGGCTGGTGTGCCAAGGAGGGCTCCTGCCTTTCATTATTTCTGGGGAAATGGTGCTTCCAAGCAGTGCTCGGGAGTGTTCAAGGGCCATGTGGAGCAAGGACAAGTATGTTCACCATGTTCAAGCATGCAGGCATGTGCCACAGCCCTCTGGCCACTCTCAGGTTTTCCTGAATGGCCATGAGGGTAAGTGCTGGAAATCACTGTTAGTCAGGGTAGAGAGCATGCACACTTATCCATGTTTCCCAAAGCTGTTCAAGAGTCTCAGGAATTGAGCAACAAGTTACCTGCTCTCGCAAAGAGGAGTTGCACACTTTTTATTTCTACATCAAACTTATCATATGCCTTATCCATTAGTTCTTCAAGAGATGAATTACCAGTATTCTGCAAGTTCTGATCTTTACTGTTGAGCTAAAATGGAGAAATGAAAGTTTAATTTTTAATAGAAAAATACATAAATCAAAATACTACCACTGTATTTTCTATTTGTTTCTTGTTTTCTTGACTCTTGGCACACCCAGCAGTGCTCAAGGGCTCTCCCAGCAGTGCTCCAGGGACTACACAGTGCTGAGAATGAATGCAGGCCCTGCCGCACAAGGCATGCACTCCGGCACACTGAGCCACCTCATGGGTCCGGACCCTGTTTTCTAAATATATCTAAAATATTAACATAGCTGTTAATAAATTCACTTGTGCTATACTTCTAATAATTACTTGCAAATATTTTGCTCGAAATATTTTAGCTAGTAACTCAATTATGTTTGGGTAAAAGGACTCTTCTAAGTTTGGGTACATTTTCTGCATTTTATGCATTTGGGTTCATTTCATGCATTTATGTTCATTTGCTTTGGTTTCAGGGACACACCCAACAATCCTCTGGGGATACTCCTAGCTTGAAGAATGAGCACAAAAATGCACAGGGGTCATGCATGGTGCTGGGGATTTGAACCAGCAAGGCTAGTTCAAACCCCTCCCCCCGCCCAGCTCCCCAGCCCAGCACATATGTATTAAAAAGGAGGAGGGGTGCATCGCATGGCCTTGACTTCAATAACCTGCCAAGACAAGACTCCTGGGTCACAGCCCAGCTCCCATTCCACCGACCCCAAAATCTTCATCATCCAACAACCTATTCTGTGCTTCTCCTCCCCAAAACAACATCTCAATAGGGTCCTTAGTTTTTATCTTACTTTATCTTAGCCCCAATCTTACTTTCTTCTCCCTCTTCCTAGAGTCTATCAGAACAATATATTTTGAAATCTTTTATGTTTTCCCTAGGGGCTTTAAGCCCCCAAGAGATTTCAGCTCTAGTTAGTTGACAGTGGTTTAAACAAATATGTATTCATATTTGTACGATTTTCTATTGTCAAAATAAGTAAGAAATAACACTGGATAATTCAACTCTCACAACACAGGAGTAAACTAAAGATTAGTAAGGATTCTCTCCATTTAGAAAAAGGTAGTAGCAATCTGGTCTACAATGTCAAATCATCTACCGTGATACAACAAATTTAAGGGATGTTTTGCTTTAAAAGCAGCCAAAAAGACTCACATACATAGGATACTATGTGTATTTACATATATATGCCCTGTCCTGTCCTGCTGTTGTTCATCTACTTGCTCGAGCAGGTCCAGTAACATTTCCATTGTGAGACTTGTTTTTTTTTTTTTTTTGCTTTTTTGGGTGGGTCATACCTGGCGATGCACAGGGTTACTCCTAGCTCTTCACTCAGCAATTACTCCTGGTGGTGCTTGGGACACCATACGGGATGCTGGGAATCGAACCCAAGTTTGGGATATCAAATATATCACGAGGACCTTGCCAGGCTTTGCTGTGCGGGCGAGATACTCTCGGTAGCTTGCCGGGCTCTCTGAGAGTGGTGGAGGAATCAAACTCGCGTTGGCCTGGTCAGCCACGTGCAAGGCAAATGCCCTACCTGCTGTGCTATCACTCCAGCTGACATATATATGTATATTATGTATATGTATTTTTATTTATATATAACTATATACATATATTTATAATTGTCAATATAATGCTCTAAATTTGGGCTTGACAAAACACCAACAGAAAACAGTCTCAGTTTAGAGTGAACTGAGGAAAAAACATCAAAATTATCAAATAACTAAATATATTGAACAAAAACCAATGCAGGACCGAAGACAGAGCACAAGGATAAGATACAGGCCTGTCATGCAGCTGACCTGGCTCTATCGTGCAGCACCACGTGGGCACCCAAACCAGGTATCCCCAATTCCCATAACCTGAGTAGGCCCCCACCAGTAAGTTATTGACAGTTTCAAGGAGTGATCCCCAGACTCCCTGAGCACTGCTTGGGAACCCTTCCATACCCCACAACTCCCTAACCAACCCCCTCGCAATAATAAAATAAGGATGCTTCCAGAAATGCATATATACATACCCGAAATGTACCAAAATTCAAAATGAGAAGATCAGATTTGTCCTGGTGAAAACCTGTCTTTGGGACTATTAGATAAGAAGGCTTTAAATTTATTCTTAAATCAAGGACTTTTCGAGTTTCAATCATATGTGTAAGCCCTAAAAGAAAACAGGAAATTGTGGAAGATTAGAAGATTGAGGTAAAATATGCAATCATATTATTAATAATGACAGTAAGAATATCACTTAAAAAGTATGATGAGTGGAGGAGTATCATATCTCAGAGATTACAGTCTCAGTCAGTCAAATAGGAGAATGTATATATGTACATTCTTATGACCATTAGGAACAATCACACTGCATAGTACTGGAAACCCAACGCAGCTAATATTTTATCCAAAATAGAATAATTCTTTTTTTTTCAATCAAGTAAGCAAATAAAATAATGGCATTGAGTTTCAAGAGGCCAGGCTTCAAGGGGCATACCCCAGTGGTGCTTATTAGGGCTCACTCCTGGCTCCACTTCCGGGAATCACTCCTAGAGGCACTCACGGGAACAAAGGAGATGCCAGCGACCTAACCAGGGTCAGCTGTGTCCAAGCCCTGAACTTGAACAGCTGCAGTAAGACAGGCATCTTTGAAAGTAGACTGAGCAGGAGAGACAGCAAGGATTAAGGCCATACTTGTGTTTGGCTGTCCCAGGTTCCATCCCTGGTGATGATGTTCCTTAACATCACTGCACACAGACCTGAAGGCTCTAGTGCCACTAAGTGCTAGTCTAAGTGATCCCAGCACCTCTGAGCCCTCGCTTTCCCGAATCCCTGCACTTCTCACTGAACCTTCTGCCCATTTGGCTGAGAATTGCCAGGAAATTCCCTGGGGTCTCCCGAGTACCCCTTAAGAGGACCCTATCTCACACCAATATTTTTTTCCTCTGACCCTAGATTCAGGGTCAGAGAGAGAAATGGAAAGATGGACTTCATGCTTTGCAAGCTAGAGACCCCGGCACTGCCCAGGCACCAGTGGGAATGACTCCAGAGCACTGAGACAGCCGGAATTCCCGAGCACTGCCAACAGTGGCTCAGAAATAACTCAATAAGAATAAGCAAGGGACTATTAAAACTAGATTTACACACAATGCTGTGTTTAAACATGATGCTGTGTTTCCAAGAAATGGAGGGCTGCTCTGCTCTCAAGTGGCGCTCGGAATCTAAGCTCTGGCTAGCACTTGTATCTGACCTCATGATCTGTGCAGAGGAAACGCAGCTTGACTGTTTAATATAGACATTGCCAAAAATCATGTAAACAAAAATATATTTTAAGGATAATGTCTATATTAGAACAGACGAGACATAATCAAGGCCAACACAGTCCAATTCTTTACCTGTCGCAGTCTTCTCTTTAATTTCTTCCAGCTTCATTAACGTAGCTGATGTTATCTGTTCAAGATCCAATCCCTTATTCGACCGAAAGAATTCAACCACTGCATTGATGGTTTTCTACAAAAGAATTGAAAATATAAGAAAGTACAAGACTTTATTATAAATTTCAAAGTTTCTGACTAAATGCTAAAGAAGTTTTGCTTTGAACTTGGCAGGAACTCCAAAAGAGATTGTGCCCTCCTCAAGCTCCCTCTAAAGTAAAAATCACTTGGAAAGAGGAGCAGGCAAATAAGTTTCCTGAGAAGACAACAAGGGTCTGTACACCCATACAGGGTAAACACAACACACCTATGTGCCCTTTCAGGGCCAACACACCCAAGTCTGTTCTGAGATGCCAGCTGCATGGAACTTCTAATTTTACTCCCAACTTGCCAGGAGACAAAATCTGCTTTTCTCTACCATGGGTGGATTCCCCTGAACTTGAAAGTTCCAAAGGGAAACAAAAAAACTGTTATATGTATTCTGCCACAGCTTAGATCTTTTAAAAATCCAAGAATATGATGAGTTCCAGGGTCCCTCAATAATGCCCTCTGCCCAAATCTGACTCTACTTTCAACCGGAAAGTGAAGATGTTTCAGGGATCCAAGATCTCAGCAGGGAAAGGAAACAAGTAATGCAGTGGGCAGTGAACTTTCCCACCCTGCTGACTACTTTATGGCAACTTAAGAAAGATTAAATAAAAGACAGAGCCATGGCTATAGAATTTCAGTCAACAATTTAAGCAATACCTAAATGATGGAGCTTTCATTTGATCTCATGTGAATATCATTTAAAATTCAACTTCACCCCAAACTCTGACTTTGTTCTAAAATGTTGAGGGGAAAATGGGAAAATAAGCAGTAATGAGCTAAAACAAAGAGTCAAACTTGGGAGCAATTGGTACAATATGTATAATCCTTTTTTAAAGTATGTTATATTTTTTAAACACAAGCATAAAAAAAACCTTACAATAGAAAAATAACTACAGTATATGAAAAATAAAACTAACAGCTATTATGTCTTATATTAGTATGAGACATAATAATTGTCTCATTATTATGAGACAATTGCTACCAAAAATTGCTAGTAAACTTAGCTGCAAAGGAAATAATCGCTAAATAGAAAAAGTAAGAGCTATGTCAGAAACAGGAAATGGTTTCAATGAAGATCACTTTCCTCTCACACTTACAGCATCATAAATGACCTCCACAGGCTGCGACTCAACCACCAGAGACTGGTCAGCCGTGCTGTTCTCTGGGCTGGTTTCAAATTCAATTTTCAGCAGTGATGATGCACGGTCACCAATTGAAGCCACAAGTGATGGTACAATACCCTGCTGCTTCAGGCCTGTTATGTACCAGTGCTCTAACTTTGCTTCTACCCTATAATTTAACAGGAAAAAAAAAAAAGAAATAATGTGGGGCTGGAGCAATAGCATAGTGGGTAGAGCATTTGCCTTGCATGCTGCTGACCCAAGTTCGATTCCCAGAATCCCATAAGGTCCCCTGAGCACTGCCAGGATAATTCCTGAGTGCCGAGCCAGGAGTAACCCCTGTGCATCGCTGGGTGTAACCCAAAAAGCAAAAAAAATAAAAATAAAAATAAAAAGGAAAGAAAAGAAAGAAAAAGAAATAATGTAACCAAGATCTTTTGTAATGCAAGGGGCTAACATAAATAATTTCCTTTCAAAGAACAACTTTAGAAGCCAGAAACCCATTTAGAAGCCCATTGCCCAAAGATAAAATTCAAACACCTTGGTTTAACATCCAATCACTTTTTTTTTCTTTTTTTATTAGTGAAACACCATGAGGTACAGTTATAGGCTTACAAATTTTGTGCGTGGGTTTCAGTTACACAATGATCAAGTGCCCATCCCTCCACCAGTGCCCGTCATCAACCTACTTGTGGTTTGCTTCTGTTTTTTCTTAATTTACCCTCATCGACATGAAAGACCCCCCTTGGCCAACCGCAGAATAACACACAAGTTCTGATTGGTGTTATATGAGCATAAGCTACACTTACCTCATCAAACTCTTCTCCCTTGTCCATGCATCCTGATCACTGTCTACTGCATCCTGGTCTTAATCATTTCCATCCAGATATCCTAAGCCCCAATTTTCCTAATTTTACAGCATGGTGAACTACGAGTTCTCTACTATGTTACACAGCTTTTGTTTTGTTTTGCTTTGCTTTGCTTTCATTTGGGGGGCCACACCAGCAATGCTCAGGAGTTACTCCTGGCTCAAAACTCAGGAATTACTCCTGGTGGTACTCGAGGTACCATATGGGGTGCCAGGGATTGAACCCAGGTTGGCTGCATGCAAGGCAAATGCCCTACCCTCTATACTATCACTCCGGCTCACATGTTACATTGTTCTCGGTTGACTTTGAGCATCCTCTTATAAACAACAGCTTTAGCTTCCTGGAAACAGAAATTATTGTACTTATGCATAGCTTTGTCATCGACCCAGGTTCAATTCCCAGCATCCTATTTAGTCCCCTGAGCATCGCCAGTAGTAATTCCTGAATGCAGAGTCAGGAGTAACCCCTGTGCATTGCCGGGTGGGACCCAAAAAGCAAAGAAAAAAATCTATAAGGTAAACTTCATGCTACAATTACTAGGATGGAAAGGCAGGTAGAACAAATGATGAGATACATATAAAGCTTTGTAACCAAACAAAAGCAAATATTAAAAAAAAAAAGACTCTCTACACAAAGAGAAAGAATTAGTGAACAACTAATACTTATCAGTTTATGCTGAATAATACTATCTTTTCTATCCTTTTCATACCCTGAATTAAAACTTTAAGTTTTTGAAAACTTACCTAAGGGCTTGTGCTCCTGGTCGCTGAGATACCTGAGTGCCCAGGCCAATGATCTGAACTTTCAGGATTTCTGGAATATTTTTGTTTTCTCTTATCGTAACAGAGGTACTTAATAACTTCAATGTCATTATATGAGCAACATACTAAAATAAAAAATAAAAATTGTTAAAAATTTTAAAGAGTTATTCTTTAGTAAATCTTGTTTTGATTATTTTATTTTGGGACCACCTCCAGTGGTATTCAACAGCTATTCCTGGCTCTTTGCTCAGGGCTCAGTCACTCCTGAAGTGCTCAGAAACCATAAATAGTGCAAGGGATATCTGTTTTACTACCTCTGTTTAGTAATTCATATTTAAATCTGTTGAATTACAAAGGGATCTAAATGTTATAACAGGCTTTGACATCAACAAACTCACTGTAAAGAAAAATATATTAAAAATTTTAATAAGAAATTAAAGGTAAAGGTAAAGGCCCTCCCGTTGTTCGTCGATTTGCTCGAGCGGGCCCAGTAACGTCTCCATCATGAGACTTGTTGTTACTGTGTTTGGCATATCGAATACGTCACGGGGAGCTTGCCAGGCTCTGCCGTGCGGGCGAGATACTCTCGGTAGCTTGCCGGGCTCTCCGAGAGGGGCAGAGAAATAGAACTCGGGCCGGCCATGTTGGCTGCGTGCAAGGCAAATGCCCTACCGCTGTGCTATCGCTCCAGCCCCTGACCACCCTCTAATAGTTCATTTACAAAATATCTAAATCATTCCTCTTATTTTTAAATAATAGTAAAAAACCATTTTGTGACATAATTCAATTCAGCAGTTTTGACTAAATCAAACTAGTTCAGTTTTTCTTGCTCAAAACAAGGCAAAATATAAAGAACACCTGATAAATACCTCTGAAGAGTTAACAAAATACTGAGAAAAAATGAAATACTGACTTTAAAAACTGGGAGATAAGGACAGAAGGTTGGAAAGAGCCAGGCAGGTGACTTTCAGCAAATCAAAAATGACAGTAGATAAAAGAGAAAGGGTCTAGCAAAAACTGTGGAAAACAATGAACGAACAAACAAGAATTAAATCTCCAATTAAAAATTCAAAATGGAAAACTTATTTTTTTAAAAAATGGTAACACAAACCAAAAATAATCAAGATCCAATCACATGTGCCAAAAATATAACTCCCATTAGTTTTAAGGTTACAAGGAGACTGAGAATGAGGAAATAGTAAAGATATTTCAAGCAAACAAAAAAAGCAGTGTTCTGAAAGACAGATACTTCAGGCAAATAGAAAAAGCAGTTTTCAACAATTATCAGACACAACAGACTTCAGTTAGAAATAGTCAAAAAAGATAGAAAGGTTATTAGAGAATTATTAAAATGTCAATCTATCATGATGAAACAATTATAAATATTAATATACACTTTGGGTACCTAAATGTTTAAAGAAATAAAGCATCACTAAAAGAAAAATAAATACAACATAGTATTAGCTGGGAACTTCAAGAGTCCACTTTCAACATAAGTCATTTAGATCATCAGTAAGGAAACAATGGATATGAATGATATCAGAAGCAGAACAAACATTCTCCAGGGGTATGGTGCCGCCAGCAGATCAATCTGTTCCTGTGAGGCGAGTGCATCAACAGCCTGATGGCGCCTTCAGACTTCCAGATACCCCAAAATTGCTGCTGTGCCTTTGGCCAGACCCCAAAAAACTTGAGGCAAAGTTTACCAAGAAAGTAAACGGCCAAAAGTTAGGTATGTGGGAGACACACCCACAAACCACTTTCGGCTCAGCTATATAATTGGAGGCATGGACTCCCTGGTTCCTGATTGAACTGCTTAACGGCCATGATCCCAGAGACTAAGAAACAAATCAAAACCCAGCAGCTTTTGGCAGAAAAGCATCCGGATCCTGCAGTTACTGTCACCGGGCCACCCCAGGGGGGAAAGAGTGCTGTCAGTCCGCCTGCTCCCCACTGGCGGCTCGGTGGCCGCCATCTGCCAGAGGCCACTGGACAGTCAGGCAGTGACGAGACATGTGGGGCCTCATGGGATGGGTGTGAAGCCGGCCCTTTCCCCCACACTCCAACGAGACCCGGAGTCGCAGCCAACAAACGGCCTCTCTGGCTCCTAATCAAGCCGTTTAATGGCCATGATTCCAGAGACTCAGAAACAAATCACAGAACCCCAATGGCTTTTTGCAGAAATGCATCCAGTCACTGCCGTAGGTTACTAGCGCTGGGCCACTCCAGGTGGGAATAGGTTTTGTGCTTTGGCCTGTTCCCCCTGGCGACCCAGTGGCCACCATCCTCCAGAGGCCATTGGACAGTCAGGTTTGGGCCCACAGTGATGAGACATGCGAGATCTCATGGGATGGGGGTGGAGCCAGCCCTTTCCTCCCCGTCCCAACAAGACCCCAAGTCACTGCCCACAAACAACCTTTCTGGCTCCTGATCAAGCGGCTTAACGGCCATGATCCAAGAGACTCAAGAACAAATCTCGGAACCCAGCAGGTTTTGGCAGAAATCCCTCCAGATTTAATTCTTAAAGTTTCAGAATTTCAAAATCACACGGCCACTGCTGCAGCCATGCGACATCATTGTTATTCATAACCAGCAATAGAAAATACATTGTCTATTGTTGCCTTTTCAGCAGATCTGAGTGTTGGGGTAAAATCCCAAATAATAAAGGTGGGTCTGGTGTCAAAATACTGAATGTAATCAAAGTAGAGACAGAGTAATGTGGAAATCATCTGCCCCACAGATAGGGAGAGGGGGATATACTGGGGTTGATCAATCTGGGGGGGGGGGGGGGGTGGAGAATGGGCACTGGTGAAGGTACAGGTTTTTCACTGTAAAAGAGACTTAAACCCGAAAGCTTTGTAACTGCTCTCACGGTGAGTCAATAAATAAAATTATAAAAAATGGGAAAAAAAAGTAAGGTGGAGTTCATGCCCAATTCAATCAGCTAATCGGTGGCTGAATAAATAGCTGTACTCCTACGTAAGAATTCATTCATTCATTCATCATCCTGTTATTCGTCGATTGCCTTGAGCAGGCCCCAGTAACGTCTCTTTCATCCTAGCCCTGAGATTATATTCAAGGCTCTTTAGGAGAAGAGACCCATCATTGTTACTGGTACTCGGCATATTTGGTGCGCCACAGGGAGTTTGCCAGACTCTGCCCTGTGGGCAGGCTATACTCGATAGCCTGCAAGTTTGTCCAAAGTAGGAATGAGATAATAAAATATCATAAAAAGATGATACGTAAGAAAAAAAAAGAATAAACATTCTCCTCACACCTACAAGGGACATGGTCTAAGGTACATAATATGCCAGAACTCGAAGATACACTTTATATCAAGTACCCTTTGCAACTATAATGGACTGAAAATAGCAATCAGTAATAAGAAGATGAAAAATTCACAAATACGTAGAAATTAAACAACACACTTCTTGTTTTTTTTGTTTGCTTGGGGTCACACCCAGAAGTGTTCAGGGCTGACTTGGTTGTGTGCTCAGAGATCAGTCCTGGAAAGCTTGGGGGTCAATCACATGAAGGCAAGCACCTTACCCATTGGACTATACTCTGGACCCCTAAACAATACACTTCTAAAAAAACAAGGGGTAAAGAATACACCAAAAGTCAACTAAAAATTAATATCAATAAAAACAGAAAGAAAACATAACAAAACTTAAATGGTACAACAAAAGCATTCTAAATTTTCTAAAACTAGTGCATACATCAAGGAAAAATAATGGGTTAGAGAGAGAGTACAGAGGGTATTGCTGACCTTACCTGGGTTGATCTGGGTTTAGTTCCCAGAAACTCATATGATCTCTCTACACATGATCTTCCACATATACCATCTGTCCCCCCCAAATTATTCTTATAAAAAGGAAAATTGCTAAATCTAAAGTGGGTGATTCAATTGGTAAGGCTTGTCTGAGAAAACTAATAGTAAAGTTATAACAAATAATAAAAATTTTTATCAGTTTCATTAAAAATCAAATTGTTTAGTGTAGTATTGAAATTAGGTACACCAAAAACCAACATTAGCAATATTGTAACTCACAATAACTTACAATATTGTAATTCAATCAATAAAAAATAAACAAGAAATAAAATTTGAAGCCATAAAAAATTAATGTTTTTAATTCAAATCTAAATAAAACAGTAAAATGGAAAAAAATACCTCTTAGACAACCTAAATGCTTACCTCCTTGGGTAAAGTCAGATTATGGGTACTCTCACTATAGCCAATAGCTGTGAAGAGCTTATCTTTCTCCTCTGAAGTCATAAGGTCATCAATAGCTACAAAAAAAAATTTAAGAAACTATTTTCATTGCAAAGAGACAATTAAAAAGGAAAAATAAAACCAAACTAGCTTCTTGTCCTGCTGAGATCACAAGTTGCCCCCCACGAGGGCCTCTCCGGCATGGCCTTGGCCCCAGAGGTACACGGACCCAATTCGGAACCCAGCAGCTTCTGGCAGAAATGTGAATGGACTGTGAAGTAAGCTACAGCACTATGCCCCCCACCCTCCCCGGGAGGGAAAGGGTGTCTGTCTCTTCTGCCATTCCCCCACACCCCTGCAACCGACAGCATGGTGGCTGCCACCTCAGAGCTTATTGGACAGCGAGGTATGAACTGGCAGTGACGGGGCAACAGCGGCCTTATGGAATGGGGGGTGGAACCAGCATGTCCTTCTTGCCCTGCCGAGACCATGAGTTGCCCCCCATGAGCGGCTCTCCAGCACAGCCAGGCCCCAGAGGCACACAAACCAATGTCTGAACTATTCGGCTTTTGGCAGAAATCCCTCCAGACTTAATTAGTAAAATATCAGAAATCCTGGCCACGCATCATCATATGGTGTTCATAACCAACAATCACGATCACGACCATCCTGTTGTTCGTCGATTGCCTCGAGCAGGCCCCAGTAATGTCTCCTTCATTCTAGCTCTGAGATCAAAGCTCATTCAGGGTTAGGAGAATGAGACCCATCATTGTTACTGGTATATGGCATATTGGGTATGCCACGGGGAGTTTGCCAGACTCTTCCGTGTGGGCAGGTTACATTCGGTAGCCTGCCAGTTTGTCCAAAGTAAGAATGAGATAATAAGATATCGTGCAGCTGCAAATGCAGCCACGCTTCCAGGAGCTGGGATTTATAGTCCCTGGGTCACGGCCGTTGATGGGATTACACGGCGCCAGGGGGCCAGTTGGTGGGTATGACCCCTGCCTACTGAAATATGGAGGATCTGGGTGGAGGATTCTCAGCCCTGATCCGAGCAGGCTTGGAGATCTCAGCCCCGGGATCCGCATGCCTTTGTTCCTCTGCCGGTACCTTCATGTGTGCAGAGAATGGTCTCAGCATGGTGGTGGCTGGTTCTGGAGGTCTTAGGCTGCCGGAGCCCTGGTCGGGGCGGGAAGGGAAACTCAACCCGCTCCTCTCCAAGGGGCCCTGGTGAGGACAGCCAGGCGCGGGGGCAGGAGACTCTGCGCTGTTCTCTTCCAGGAGCTGGGTTTTATAGTCTCTGGGTCTTGGCCGTTGATGGGATTACAGGGCGCCCCTCACCTGGCTGTCCTCGCTGGGGCCCCTTGCAGGGGGGGCGGGTTGAGTTTCCCTCCCCGCTCTGAGCAGACCTCCAGCAGCCAAAGACCTCCAAACCAGACATCACCATGCTAAGACATGCTCCACACGCATGAAGGTACCGGCAGAGGAACAAAGGCATGCGGGTCCCGGGGCTGAGATCTCCAAGCCTGCTTGGATCAGGGCTAAGCATCCTCCACCCAGATCCCCCATATTCCAGTAGGCAGGGGTCACACCCACCAACCAACAATAGAAAACAAATTATTCCATGATGCCTTTTCAGCAGGTTTGATTGTTGGGGGGATATTCCAAATAACAATGGTGCATCTTTTGTCAAAATAATGAATGTAATCAAAGTAGAGAGAGAGAGTTAAATGGAAAACATCTGCCTCACAGGCACGGGGATGGGTGGCATAGGGGGTATATTGGGGATTTTGGTGGTGGAAAATATGCACTGGTGAAGGGATGGGTGTTTGATCATTGTATGACCGAGACTTAAACCTGAAAGCTCTGTGACTGTTCTACAGTGATTCAATAAAAAAAAAAAGCTAAATAAACAAAACAAAAAAAACAAACTAACAAGTGTCCTAAAATCCACAGATCACCACAACAGCTAGCGTGAAAACAGACAATTCCCCAGGAGATTTCTTCACAAGTTAACACTAGTTAGAGATGTGCTCGCTGAAGTCAGGAAAAGGCAGGAATACCTGACCAGTAAGGGAATTTAAGCTTCATGTACAGATTTTAGAATTCTCTATGCCTTTTAAAATTAAATCTAACAAAATATCCAAGTAACCATAATGAGGATAGATAAACCTTAAGACTTCTGAAATTAAACTTTCAAATTTCACAAAATATTTTTCTCCAAGAGCTTTTTTTAATTTTAAACACAAAGATATCCCAACCTGATGTATCTGTTTATATATTACACTGAGCCGCCTTTTTCTGTAAAGCATCATGAAATAAAATCCTACCATCTAAAATACAATGCATGTCATTTTTCCTTCGCAGTGTACAACAAATGACCCGACTGGGAACTCACTTTCAGGTATCAGAGAGTCTTCATCTTTTTTCTTGGATTCCTTCTTGCCCCAAAATCCACTAAACCAGCCACGTTTCTCACTTGTGTCAGTTGACTTTTTCCGTAATTTTTGCCCAGATCGAATCACCTGAGAAAATTAAAATGTGAAGAATTTTAAAACAGGGGCAGAGGTTGCGCCTGCAGAGCAGAGCCATGCCTTGGTGTGTGTGTGTGTGTGTGTGTGTGTGTGTGTGTGTGTGTGTGTGTGTGGTGGCTCTGGGAGTGAGGGAGCCCCAGGGAGGGAGAAGGAAGAGGGAAGGGGAAGGGAAAAACATGTGAGGAAGGACAGGTTCAACAGTCCAGAGAATAGGTCTGATTAATGGTCAGTCCCTGCACAGTTAGGTGAGTGTTCTTTTAAAAAAGCAGAGCTTTTTTTCGTCTCGCTGGCCAACGTGCCATCCAGACTGAGGAAGACCTGGAAACTCGGGGGCCACGTGAGCCACGGCCACAGCCACATTGGCAAGCACCAGAAGCACCCTGGAGGTCGGGATAACGCTGGTGGCATGCATCACCACAGGATCAACTTTGACAAATACCATCCAGGTCACTTTGGGAAAGTGGGTATGAGGCATTATCACTTAAAGAGAAATCAAAGCTTCTGCCCAACTGTCAATCTTGACAAACGGTGGACCCTGGTCAGTGAGCAGACACGGATTAATGCTGCCAAAAACAAGACTGGAGTAGCTCCTATCATTGATGTGGTGTGATCGGGCTACTACAAAGTTCTCGGGAAGGGAAAGCTCCCAAAGCAACCTGTCATCATAAAAGCCAAATTCTTCAGCAGAAGAGTGAAGGAGATTAAGAAAGTGGGAGTGGCCTGTGTCCTGGTAGCTTGAAGTCACCTAAAAGAAGGATCATTAAATGCTACACTGCTTTTCTTTTACTGCCAAAAAAAAAAAAAGAAAGAAAGAAAAGCATAAATCAGGGCTGAATCGATAGCACAGCGGGGAGGGCGTTTGCCTTGCATGAGGCTGACCTAGGTTTGATCCCCAGCATCCCATATGGTCTCCCAAGCACCAAGCACCGCCAGGAGTAATTCCTGAGTGCAGAGCCAGGAGTAACCCATGAGCATCGCTGGGTATGACCCAAAAAAGTAAAGTAAAGTAAAAGTAAAGGCCCTCCCATTGTTCATCGATTTGCTCGAGCGGGCCCAGTAACGTCTCCATTGGAGACTTTGTTGTTACTGTGTCCGGCATATCGAATACGTCACGGGGAGTTTGCCAGGCTCTGCCGTGCGGGCGAGATACTCTCGGTAGCTTGCGAGGCTCTCCGAGAGGGGCGGAGGAATTGAACTCGGGTCGGCCATGTTGGCTGCGTGCAAGGCAAACGCCCAAAAGCAGCCATCATATAGATGCTGGCAAGTGTATGGATGGGCCCAGAGACAGCACACAGGCTGAGTGCCAGTTCCATTCCTTGCACTGCACAAGCACCACTCAGAAATAAAATGGACAAAAACTATACATGAATTAAGTTCTCATTTTATTTATTTTTGTATCTAGAGACTTCTTTTTATTTCCCATAGAGGTGTGGGGTACTTTCAAAACTAATAAAAGTTTTACCAAAAAATCTTTTTAATTCATCCTCTGCTATATAGGGCCGGAGCAATAGCACAGCAGTAGGGCGTTTGCCTTGCATGCAGCCAACAGCCAATGGAGACGTTACTGGGCCCGCTTGAGCAAATCGATGATCAAACAGGAGGGCCTTTACTTTTACTTTACTTTACTCTGCTATATACTTCAAATACACAACTGAAATTGAAACTAAGGTAAGCAAAGCTACCTATTACTTAAGAAATAAGTACCAAATGTTCTCAGTCATCTATGATATATTAAGAGACAAAAATAAACAGACAAGATCAAAGTTCTCATTTTATGATAAAGTTAACTTCTTTATTCTTTGGGCAGAGATTACTGTCTTTTTGCCTATTTCATAGTAAATGGAATTCAGAAAATTTGTTTAACCTCCCTGTGCTTCAATTTCCTGATATAAATCAAAGACGGTATTAGAACCTTTCTCAGAATTAAGAGTTCCCAGATAATTATATTAAGAAAAAGTTAAGCATTTTCATACTCAACACTGAACTTTCTACTTTAAAATGTTAATGAATGCAAAGCTTCAGAAAAAGCAAATCTATTCCTAGGTATTAATATTTCAAGTTTATTTCAGATTTAGATGTAATATTATATTACAAGTGCTCTCTTTGTTATATGCTTTGAGCTAATTTTAAAATGGAACTAATTCCATCTTATCTAGAAATAACAGAATTTTAAAGGTTACTAGGAGACACTCAAATTAAAAAGAAGATAAGAAAAAAAATAAATTTTAAAGTGGTTTCCAAAAATAAATGGAGTTTTGTATACAGTTCACAATAGATATAAATCTTTAAAATCATGAAACCTGTAAGATCCACCAGAAGTGACCCCTGAGGACACAGTCAGCAGTAAATCCTGAGGACTTCCATATTTGGCCCAGACCTGTCCCCAAATATTTTTTAATAAAAAAAAAGAAAAAAATTTTAAATAATGTTGATAAGATACATCCTAATAATAGAATTACAATTCCAACTTCCCACTTTATAAACCCCACCTCTGTGTTTTACAACAAAAAACCAGTTATATAAAGACAATTACCTCCACTTGTGCTTGTTGCCTGGCTAAAATTATGTTAAAAACATCTAGATTCTTCTCCAAATCCTGTAACACAAAGAGAAATATTTCAGTGAGGAAACTGTTCAATAGTTTTGTTTTCAAACGTTTTCTCTTGGGTCCAGGAAGGAGGTTCAGTGGCTCAGCACAGTCTTGAGTTCAAACTCGGGAATTGCAAGAAGGACGCTGAGGATGGGTTGCTGGCTAAAGATCTTGCGAGACAAGTTCCTGGGACCCACAGCCAGACAGACCCTGCTGTCCCCAGAGACTCTTACAGGGAGCCAGTGAGAAAAGAGAGAGGAGGGAGCACAGTGACTCAAGAGGCAGCAGGAGGGAGGGTAAACCCCTGAGCCCCATCTTTAGAACCTCGATATGCCAAGACAACCTGATGCCCCACATCTGGGTACCCAGAGGGAACATTTAAAAACAAAGTGGCTATTTGATGCTTAGGCACAACAGTCGGGGTGCTGAGATGCAGCTCAGAACCACAAACCTCACACCCACTGGGTGTCTGCATCAGGACACAGCCAGGAGAACTGGACCCACATTCCTGTCTCGTGTGACTTCTGTCATCTACCATCAGGATGGGGAACTTTCCGTAAAGATGGAATAAAACAGAAAGAAAAAAAAATAATAACTCCTATTCTGGAAAGAAAGATGGCGGCCGCATGGGAGCCTTGTGGACAGCAGGTATGAGCCGGGGGTGTGGGGGGCGACGAAAACCTCATGGGAAGGGGGGCGTTCCGGCCCGTCCTTCACGCCCTACCGAGGTCACCAGTTGTCCCCCACAAGAGGCTTTCCGGCACAACAACGACTACAGAGCACAGAAACCAATCTCTTAATTATCTGACTTTTAGTAGAAATACTTCCAGGGTTAATAAGTAAAATAGCAGAAATCCAAAACCACGCAGCCGCTATCGCGGCTGAGCAACAACATTTAATTTTTGAACCCAGCTGTAGAAAGCAAATCATTTCACAACGCTTTTTCAGCATGTCTGATTTGGGGGTGGGGGGTGGGGGGGTGGTAAACTCTAAACAATAATGGTGCATCTTTTATCAAAACAATGAATCTAGTCAAAGTAGATAGAGTGTTCACTAGAATCCATCTGCCTCACAGGCATTGGGAGGGGTGGGAAGTGGGGTTTTATTGGGGTTCGTGGTAAAAAATAAGTATTGGTAAAGGGAAATGTGTTTGATATTTGCATGACTGAGACCTAAACCTGAAAGCTTTGTAACTTTTCCCACAGTGATTCAATAAATAAATAATAACTCCTAAAAAATTCCCTCAACACCACTTTAACTCTTTCAAAATTTATTTTTAATTCAGATGAAATGCAAACAAATCAGCACTAAAGGACGTTAACAAACAGCTGCATTTACTAATTTAGGCAAAATATACCTGAATTTGTTTCTGAGTTTCTTCTGAAATCTTTGTCTGAGTCAGCTTGTTTTTGTAGGTATTTTTATAATTCTTGAGCAACTGTCTGTGTTTTTTTATATTACTCCACGACCACATCCGTGTATATCTTCTTATATGAACTTCAAGAACAGAATCAATGGCATATTTCCACCTGCAAATCACATTCTATTATGGTACATTTGAATAAACAGGTTGTAAGAAAAAAACCTTTGAAGGTATAAATCTATACTGCTACATTTTTTGTTCATACTCCCTGCCCTGGTTTTTTTTGTTTGTTTTTTTAATAGAAGTTCAGCAGTAAGACCTCAATTTCCCATGATTTAAGCAGATCACAAGATGAAAAACCCACACTGGGGAAAAAAATAGCCACAGTGGCACAGAAAGGAACAAAGTAATATGCTTTGTGAAATTAGAAGTGGTCGGCTATGATTACTGCTCTGCCTCCCGGCAGATGACCAAAGAAGTAGACATAGCAATGAAAACCTAAATGTGAAGTTAGGAATTTAGGAATAATCTAGGAAGAGGAGTTTAAAAGAAGGAGAACATTTTATTTTAAAGTACCCATCTAGTTCTTACTCTGGAGAACCTGGCCGGCTACGGAAAGCATCCTGCCCGCACGGCAGAGTCTGGCAAACTCCCCATGGCTTACTTAATATGCCAAAAACCAGTAACAATGATGGGTCTCATTCTCCTGACCCTGAAAGAGCCTTGAATACGGCACTTTCTAAAATCTCAAGGGCTAGGATGAAGGAGACATTACTGGTGCCTGCTCGAGGAAATTAATGAACAAGAGGATGATCATGATCATGATCTTTTCTTTTGATCTTTGTATGATTATAACTCAAACATGAAAGCTTGTAACTATATCTCACGGTGAATCAATAAAATAAAATGAAAAAAAAAAGTACCCATCTTAGTGTATTGAAAACAAAGATGCATTACCACATGGATTAAAGGTATGGACTCAAGAGACTCCCTAACTTTATGATTTTCTTTAAAAAAAAAATTAAAAAGTCTCCAACTTACCACTGTCGACCATTGTTGTGAAGCGGTAAATAAGGCTTGTATTTTCTATAAGGGGCGTTTCTAACCATATAATCCACTGACTCCAAAAGATCGATCATACTTAAGTACTATGAAAAGAAGAAAAACGTTACTTTTATTCCATTGCATACAAGAATGACTCTCAAGTTTCACATTTTCAGTCAAAAGGGACCTCAGGTTCTTGGTATGAGCATCAGGCAAGAACAAACTCAACTACACTGACCGGACGCACGGTGTCACCATGAAGAGCAGCACCCTGATCTCTTACGGGGTGTTCAGGAGAGCCAGGCCACACCCGCGACTCTCCACCTATTGGTGCCCATGGGACACTTCAATGCTGGGCCCTGAGGTGTGGAGTTCAGCGCTTGGAGCCCACCCCACCCCCTCGCCCCTGATGATACCCAACAGTACTGGTGTCAGGAAGGGCCAGGTGGTGCCTGGAGCACACCACACACAAATTCCAGCCTTCTCAATACTCTCCCTGGCCCAGGCAATAACAAGAGAAAAGCGCTGCTTATTCCACTGGCACACCTCCAGTAAGAACAAGGACCCTCTGTTCAGATATGATGGAACATAAAATGTACTAGAAATTGCTAGAAAGGGTGAAAAACTTACATGTAACCTAACTTTTTTCCCTAAAGTAACCTGCTTTCCTCTAGAAATGCACTGCAGCAGTAGCTTTTTATGAACTGATCTTCAAACTATTCCCAAAAGTACTGCATAACTATAGCAAGATAAAGCTACTTAATCAATCAGTGTACCACAAAACAGCAACACTGTGTGACTGATAAACTGCTGGAGTAGAAGAAAACACACACATGCACACAAGAACACATTATGCACATACCCACATATATGCATACACACAGTGTGAGTATAAGATAGAAAAGGGTTATTTCTGGCTATTTCTTAACACAGCTCTACTAAAGTTTACCAGGTAGCGATTCTTCACTTAAAACATATCCCAGATTTTGAAGGTTTAAGAGAAAAAGGTGGCCAAAACGGTCTTCATTTTAAAAGATGTTGAAATAACATTCTGTCGAAAGAACTGAATGTTGCAATAACAGTCTGAATGTGGTAGGCTAAATGAAGCATTGCTGACTTTATTAACCTTTTCTCTTTGCTTTGCTAAAGTACTTTCTGGAAAATTTTAGATTATATATACGACTTCTACTTTATTTTTATCGCACTGCAGTGAACTAAGCACTAAATTTAGTTACATTCTCTGTCTCCCTTCAACATCTAGCTCTCCAAGTCTACTCTCCAACATCCCTGGACACACAACCAAACTTGAGAAATAAACAAAAAAATTTCCCAACACAGCTAATCTAAAAATTAAGTAGACAGTATTTAATAAAAGCTACATGCTATTAAAAACTGAGGCAGGAAAAATAAATAAACTATATACATTATCCATACCAGTAATTAAACAAAATAATGTCATTTGTTACAATTTGATAAGATTTTTTTCCAGCCAGTAAGGAAAAAATTATATATGAAGAAAGCTTTCTTAATTTTATGACATCTTTTCTTTAAAATATTTAACTATCTATATAGCTATCTATATTTATATAAGCACATACTTATCTTTAAGAATCAAGTCTTAACAAACCAAAGATCCACCAAAGAACCAGACAAATGATAAATGCAATTCAGATTCAAATTAAGATTTAGCTCACACAAAGTCAGCAATGCCTGCCCTGTTTATACCTGCGGCTTGGTGAGCTCGATAGCAATGTTCTGCACTTCTATGTTCCCATCAAGCTTGGGTGTTCTGAGCTCTGTTTCCGCATAAGGATTCATGAAGAGTTTTGCAGAGGCTGATATTGGCTGAAAAACTTATATCACAGGGCAAGATAAAAGATATGCTTATAAACCTTACATTAAGCAATTAAGTAAATTATGACAACAGTTACTCCAAAACAATCACAATTGTGTAAAAAAAAATATTTAAGCATCTACTTGTCTACGTGATGCCAACAATCAAGCTCAATGGTTAAAGTAGAATCGTTAAGGTGAAAACTGGGATCCTAATTCTCAAAGTAAGAAATATACAAAACATACATAACCTATCCTTGATTATTCACAAGTTGTACAAAATTATATTTCCCCACCTGACTACATGGCATTCAATGACTTCGATACACATTAAAAATACTCATACAAGGTAGGAAACAAAATTTGATTAATTTCTATCCTAGTTACTGCTAGAATTCAGAAGCATAATTAATGTTCATATGAACCAGAACATAAATTGCTTCCTAGTTTACAATTACCAAAATGATCATCATGTATATAATTTAATATTAAGTAAAGAAAATGTCCTTGGAATTGAGAAATAAAGTAAAAAGGTAAACTAGGAAAGATAAGACAAAAGAAAGATGACAAATCTTAACTATGACATAAGATGAAAATTGTAGCGACCGGCGCCGGGAAGCTCAGACAGGGGTGAGGCGTCAGCGGCCGCCGTGGGTGCAGCAGCCTCCACACACTGGGGTGAGGCACAAAAGCCTAAGCAATGTTAGCTATAATCACTTCTACTATGATATTTTATGGAACTTAAAATTTGCATGAGATTATTTAAAAAGATTAATTTACTTAGAAGACATACAAGAATGATATTACAGATTTTTCTAAAACTAGTTCTTTCACGAATGCTTTTATACAGTAGAAGTTTCTGAAAACTCTTATCATTAACAAGAGGAATGCGTGCATATAAAAAAAAGATGTCCACTCTCATATAAAGATAGTTAACTCTAAAAAATATACATATTAATAAAACAGAGAGCCAGAGGAACAGGGAAGACAGAGATTTGAAGCATAAAAATAGAGGAAGAACAAGGGAATGTTTGAACAAAGACGCCAAGTCTTATCGTAAAGGAAGAGAGAAAAAAATGAAAAATACATCAAAATATGTAGGCCATCTCTGCTAGAGATCTATTTAGAAACAAATAAAGCTGAGGATAGTAGGGCATTTGCCTTGCATGAGGTGGATCTGGGTTCTCTCCAATACCCCATATGGCCCCTGAGAACAAACAGGAGAGATCCCTGATCACAGAGCCAGGAGTAAGCCCTGAACACTGCTGGGTGTGGCCCAAAGAAATAAAAACAAAGCTACCAAGAAGTAATCTCACTCAAAAGAATAGTGACTAGAGGTCAGTTTGTCTTAATACTGCAGTTGTGGTGAGCTATGGTAACCTGAAGACAAGATTTAAGAATTCAAGCAATCTGAAAAAAAGGAGAAAAAGAAAATTCCTAATTCCTAAAATGAAGACAATGATAAAAGGTAAGAAGAGAACATGGTCCCAGTGGGACCCGACTCGGGTCTCACGTTCCTGTGGCTCTCCAGTAGTTTATTAAAGCCTACTCCTAAACATCAAGTTGCTCGAGGGGTCCCAGTAACGTCTCCATTGTAAGACTTGTTGTTACTGTGTTTGGCATATCGAATACGTCCAAAGGAGCTTGCCAGGCTTTGCCGTGTGGGCGAGATACTCTCAGTAGCTTGCCAGGCTCTCCAAGAGGGCAGGAGGAATCGAACCCAGCTCAGCCAGACGGGTGGCGTGCAAGCAAACGCCCTACCACTGTGCTATCGAAACTGCATGAGTAATACATAAGCTACACCAATCATACGCGATGTATACATATATTGTATATACACAGAACTATATGGCAATTCTAAAAGCTGTATCATAAAACTAAAGCATAAAATTTATATTTTCTCTTTGTCATAGCAAACACAGGAGCATATTATTACTTGCAAAATCATGCATTAACTTTAACTATAACATGGCATTAAATTTTGCCATTACTTACTATATTGATGATCTGGAGATACACTACAACTCTTAAGAATTTCACTTTTCAGCTGATCCTAAAAAAAATATATATGGAATATATGAGAATATAAAAAAAAAGCACTATAGCACCGTAGCACTGTCCTCCCATTGTTCATCGATTTGACATATAAGAACACACTGAATGTTATTTACAGACTTGTTTCCTTAGAATAAAACAAAATATAAAATGTTTCAAAGTACCTAGAAGTAATATAAAATTGTGTTCATCTCATATATATATACATATATACATATACATATGTGTGTACATATATGTATGTGAGTGTATGTGCACTACAGTATATAAAATGTATACATTATTAAATATCGATGAACTGAGATCTCAACCACTTTCTTGCCTAAGGCAAAGTATTCATTACATTAGCTTTCTGAGAAATAAGAAACAGGATCTTGGAATGAATTCAGTTCAGAAAACTCCACAGTTCTTTCTTTATCCTAAGAAGTAAATAAACATAATGATACTGGGCATAGCATTGAATATTCAAATCACTCCTTCACTGTGAAGGAAATCACCCTCACCTGAGGGCATATTCTTTAGATGAGAGGTTAACACTTTCTTTACAATAGCTCCAATAGCTCGCAGCACTGTCCTACAACAGTTCAACGATTTGCTGAGCAGGCACCAGTAACGTCTCCATTGTGAGACTTGTTACTGTGTTTGGCATATCAAATATGCCATGGGTAGCTTGCCAGGCTCTGCTGTGTGGGCAGGATACTCTCGGTAGCTTGCCGGGCTCTCCAAGAGGGGCTGAGGAATCGAACCTGTGTCAGCTGCATGCAAGGCAAACGCACTAACCACTGTGCTATCGCTCCAGCCCTTCTTTACAATATACTTCAAAAATTCATTCTCATAGCAAACATCATAAACCAAGTACAACACCATCAAAGTAAGAGTTTAAAAAAGACAAAAATTTGGTTGTAACTTCAAAGCACAGGTTCTCATCTTACTGGAAAGTGGAAGATTTCACAGAGACTTTTTTAAACACGAAAGTGCCATTCTTAAAGATGAGGGGTGACCGGAAAGCATCACAAAGAAAGCATTTCACGTCTACGCCCGTCATCTCTTCCTGCCTTGGTGATGGCAGGGCTGGAACCTGGCCGTCACTCAGGCCAGGGCTGAGGGTCCCACTGAGCCTCCCTTCACAACCACCTCAGTTACACAGGAGTGAGTTAAACCACACATAGTCCTCATCAAGGACTCTTAGTCAGATTCCTGAGCTTGAGCTGAAATTACCAAAATCTGCTCCCTGGATCCCTCGTAGGACATGCAGCAATTCACATTCCAGTAGGCACTAAGACTATCAAGTCGTATGAGCTACAAATGAAGAATAAAGAATGTCAGGCAACTAATACATTGAAAGATTATTTTCAAGTCCATTACTCCCAAATTATTCAACTACCACTGTGAAGTTTTAAGAGAAAGAAAATAATGCAAAAATGGGGTCAGAGAAGATGTACAGTGGATAGGGTGCTTTCCTTGCATGTGGCCAATCTGGGTTCGATCGCTGGCATACCATATGGTCACCCAAGCCCCAACAAGAGTAACCCCTGAGTGCAGAACCAGGAGTAAGCCTTGATCGTCTGTGGGTGTGATCTGAAAATAAACCAAAACTTTGCAAAACATGGAGAAAAATATGTGCATGTCATTTACAGACTTTATTGCCAACTTAGCACTTATTGAGTTGTGCATCTAGGAATATTATCTCCAAAGGATCTATTCATTAGTTATGAAATACTTATTAAAAATTTAGTACTTAATCTTAAAATGTTTGGCTGATTTATGAACACATAATCCTTGTCTATAGAGTTTGAAAGGTGGGGAAAGCTGCCTACCCAACCTCCCTCTTGCATACTTAAAGCATTGTGCAGTTCCCTGGTATAAAGCAAAAGAAAACATACCTTTTAAACTATATACATCTCAATATTTCAATCACCAATCTTATTTGACCAGAGAATATTTCTCTACACATCTATATCTCACAGTGCCTAAAGCTCCATTTTTAAAAAAAAAAAAGTTTTGGAAACTTTTTCTCCAGTTTCTTAAACTGTGAGGTGAGGAAATTAAGCCTCAAAATAAATATTTATAGGTCACACAGTAAGAGGCAGAACCAAAGCTAGACACTAGACTTCTTTAGTTGTTTCTCAATGCTGGGTATCAAACCCAGGTTTCATGCTTAAAAGGAACATGCTTTGCCACTGAGTCACATTCCCAAATTCTAGATCCCAGATGTGTTTTGGTTTTGTTTGTTTTAGCGTCATACCTGGCAATGTTCAGGACTTTCTCCTGGCTCTGTGCTCAGGGATCACTCCTGGCTGAACTCTCAACACCATGTGGTGCTAGAGATTGAACCCAGGTCAGCTATATACAAGGCAAGCACCTTACAAGTTGCACTATCTTTCAGACCCCAGACTCACATTCCAATACACATTTTACTCCATCAAAGTTCCTTTTTATTCCCCCAAAATTTCTTTGTGGAAAATAAAACAAACTTTTCAATATACTCAAATACCTTGTATATAATTTTTTCTGTTTCATTTAATATACATGGGGTCCAATGTTCATTTGTAGTCTAGGAAAAAAATGAAAATAAACATCATACATTATAAAATAGTACACTAATATTGCATACTAATATTTGCATTGCTTAGAAAAGAAGCTAATACTAGCTAATGCTAGGTCTATGCTTCCTTATTTAAATGATGAGGTCAAAGCAACAGTGAAAATAAAATGAAGGAGATGCTAATTTAAGAAAATGAATTCATGGAGAAAGTAGTTCTTAAATTACTATGCCAAAACCATAGAAGAAACTGAGTATGAGCTGTTGAAGAATGCCCATGTTCATTTTTTAAAAATCAACTAATACAAACTATTAAAAAAATCACAGCATGAACATAATAAAAGAAAGTCAGCATAGTCAGAACTGCCAAAAGGGAGCCAGAATGATAGTACAGTGGGCAGGGTGCTTGGCTTGCATGCAGCCACCCAGGTTGGATCAAAGCACCACATATGGTCCGCTGAGCCCCACCAAGAGTGATCCTCAAGTGCAGAGCCAGATATAAGCCCTGAGCAGCACCAGAAGTAGCCCCAAATGAAAAAAATAAATAAATAAAAATCAAAGCTAAAAGATTCCTTTAAAGAAAGTGAAACAGACTCATTTAACAGCAGGTACTATTGATGAGCTGAAGTTTAGTCCCAGTCTCCTAACAGGTGAGCAAACAGAAAGCAGGCATTCAGTGGGACTCGGGGAAACAGAGAGAGCAGAGAGAAAACTCTCTCCAGAGTTTGAGAGAAAGTAAAAGAAAACGCAGTCATTAGCTGAAAGAGGAGAGATTCAAATGGGGCTGAATTTAAATGAGAGGCCTGGGTTGTTGTATAGGAAAGATTTAAATGTGTTTGCAGACTTCATTAAAGGGGAAAGGCAGCAAAGCGTGAAGATTTAGGGAGGAAAATAAATTGTCCAAAGAAGAGAGAAGAGGAGCATGAGAGGAAGAGAAAGGAAGAAGCAAAGTGAGGGAAAAGTCTCCTGAGACATGAGGGAGGGGGGATCCAGGTGAGAGGTGAAAAGGATCAAATACAAACTGAGTAATGGCCAGTCTGTGGGCTGTATCAGACCAGAAGTCACGGGCTAGCTACGGGACATGTCGGGACAGACACAAGTGCTTCCTGTCTGTCTGCCTGTATCATAATAAATGTCCAAATGATCATTGGTGGGGAAAAAAAGGGGTTGCCCACCTCTGCTAGATACCTGAGGCATATGTGCTGCTATTGTCATTAAAATATTGAAATCTCATAACCAAAGCCAATATTGAGCAGACAGATAGCTCTGCTCTCCAATATGCATGTAATATTATCCTTTTTTCAAAGGGCACAGCCAGAGTTGGTACTTGAGGATTCAGATCCCTCCTGGTTGTGTTAAGTCTGGGGGTGCTCTGGCCACAGTTGTGTGGGGGCCAGCGTTGCCACAACCAATAAAGAGAAGGGAGAGGGGACCTAGGATGCTGGGGATCAAATTCAGGCCTCGCCCAGGTGGTGGATTTGCTCGAACCCTTGAGAGAGAGTCATCTCTCAGGCTCCATCAGTCCCCTGTGGAACCAGCTGAGCCTTTTCTGCCTCCCTGGCCGTCTGCTCCTCTATCTTTATGCTTGCCCTGCTTCTCCACTCAAGGCCACTCCGTATAACTAAACACACTGAAATAGACCCCCAGAGTGACTTACATGGCTCTTGACTTTCAAGTTTCCAACCACTAAGTCAACCATACAAAAAAATAAATGCCCAGCCCAAACATATATAGTCTCTCTCCTTAGAGCTTTTAAAAGAAAAGTAAACTGCCTTATAATAAATTATCTCATAATTATCTCAATATAAAACACACAGGCACATACCAACATATATACATGAATAAGCTACCTGGAAGTTCCATAGAAAATATGAGTGAGACATCATACCACGTGATCATTAGAATACAACTAATCTTCCGTTACATTTTCCCAGCTTAAGATGAAGTTTTTCATTCTTTTGAAATATTTTACATTGATATTATGTGTCAAAGAAAAAAGTTATTAAAGAATAATAGCATCACTATAAACTTCTAGAAAAGTTGTAAGCAAATCATCCACAAAAGTGTAGTAGCCATTTGTCACAACAGCGTTAGACAATTTCATAGTTATCTTATGATGATAGTAATGTGTTACAGGATACAGAGAAAGTTTAAATAAGGCCCACATTACCAAAAGACTAAACTCTCTCAATGTGACACCAAATGAAAGAGGTCGCTGTGGGTCGGTGACCTGTGGAGGAAGAAAAGGTGATGTTAAAATCCCTGACAGTAACTGTCACACCTCCCTTCACAGTATCAGTGCAATGAGCTTACAATAAATCATACAACCCAAGTGGATTTGTGAGAAAGAGAGACAAAACAGGGCAGAGATTATCCTTAATTTTCCTATTTTGTAGGTACATTCTAATATTAGATTTTCCCCCATAAAATGAATTTTTTCTCATAGGAGAAAACACTAACTGAAACCAAACAGGTTCCTGTCAAGATGACCATAAGAAGAAACTGTGGTACATAAGCACAGTAGAATCTACTAGACTAGTAAAAAAAAAAAAAAAAAAAAAAAAAAAAAATCATGCAGTTTTCTGCTGCCTGGATAGATCTGGAGAGACCATGGTGAGTGAAGTGAGCCAGAGGAGTGGGACAGGAATGATCTCTCATACATGGAACAGAGACAAGCGAACCTGAAAAGTGGTCACAGACCTAGGCCACCCAAGGGCGGGGACTGGAGACAGGGGGAAGGAAGAGACCCTGGTGGAGAGGGTGACAATGGAATGTTTCATGTATATGTCAAACCACAGCATTAGTATTACTGAAAATAACAAATAATTTTAAAATAGATTCTTCTATGGGGGGGGGGGGCGGGGGGGAAAGGGTCTCTTTATATCACAATCACGGCTATCCTGTTGATCGTCGATTGCCTCGAGCAGGCCCCAGTAATGTCTCCTTCATCCTAGCCCTGAAATTTTTTTAAAAAGTGCCATATTCAAGGCTCTTTCAGGGTTAGGAGAATGAGACCCATCATTGTTACTGGTATTTGACATAATGGATACGCCACAGGGAGTTTGCCAGACTCTGCTGTGTGAGCAGGTTACATTCAGGAGCCTGCCAGTTTGTCTAAAGTAAGAATGACATAATAAGATGTCGCGGGGCCGCATGCTGGGTTTTATAGTCTCAGGGTCTTGGCCGTTGATGGGATTACATAGCGCCAGGGGGTCAGTTGGTGGGTGTGACCCCTGCCTACTGGAATTTGGAGGATCTGGGTGGAGGATGCTCAGCCCCGATCCGAGCAGGCTTGGAGATCTCAGCCCCGGGACCCGCGTGCCTATGTTCCTCTGCTGGTACCTTCATGCGTGTGGAGAGTGGTCTCAGCATGGTGGTGGCTGGTTCTAGAGGTCTTTGGCTGCCAGAGCCCTGGTCGGAGCAGGGAGGGAAACTCAACCCGCTCCCCTCCAAGGGGCCCCGGCGAGGACAGCCAGGCGCTGGGGCAGGAGACTGCACTGTTCTCTTCCGGGAGCTGGGTTTTATAGTCTCTGGGTCTTGGCCGTTGATGGAACTACACGGCACCAGGGGTGGGTGTGACTCCTGCCTACTGGAATATGGAGGATCTGGGTGTAATCCCATCAACGGCCAAGACCCAGAGAGTATAAAACCCAGCTCCCGGAAGAGAGCGGGTTGAGTTTCCCTCCCCACCCCAACCAGGGCTCCGGTAGCCGAAGACCTCCAGAACCAGCCACCACCAGGCTGAGACCACTTTCCACACGCATGAAGGTACCGGCAGAGGAACACAGGCATGCGGGTCCCGGGGCTGAGATCTCCAAGCCTGCTCGGATCGGATCGGGGCTGAGCATCCTCTTTATATATGTTACTAAAAATGTTTCTCACAAAAAAACAAAGTGTTACAGATAATAACACTAACACCAAGTTCCATGGGAGAGGACATGGGTGGGGGTGCAATAGCTAGCAGCATCGCCAGCCAAGTGTATCACCATTAAATTGTTTTTATTTTCATTTATTTTTTGATTTTGTTATTTTTGGATTGACCACACATGGTATTTCCGAAGGGTTTACTCCTGGCTCTGTGCTCAGAGATCTCTCCTGGTGGGGCTCAGGGAACCAAATGCACGGCCAGGGACTGGACTGTGACGGCGGCCTGAAAGGCAAGCTCCTGCTGTGCTGTACTCTCTCTTTCTCTGACCTATTACTGAGCCATGTTTAAAACATTTGAGATTTTCACACTAGAAATATGAACTGTTTCTTTAATCCTTTCAATTCTTTGAAACTTTAAAACGAGGAAACACCCAATCCTTAGTATGTAATACTTCCTTAGTCTCTCAAAGCAAAATTTACTCATATTAAAATTTCTTCCTATTTCTGATCTTCAATAACTAGGTTGTAATTTATACTAGGTCCTTAGACTTTACAACAATTTAACTATTTTAAAAATATCTCAGCAGCATATAGAATTTTCTTATTGCTTCTGGGAATTAAAATTTGTGTTGTGATTAAAAAAAATTAGATCCTTACTATTATCCTATGATGTCTTAAGACATTCAAGAAATTCTGTCACTATCCGCTGTTCTCCCGCTGTTCATCAATTTTGCTCAAGCGGGCCCAGTAACGTCTCCATTTTTTTGAGACTTGCTGTTACTGTGTTTGGCATACTGAATACGTCCCAGGTAGGTTGACAGGCTTTGCCGCGTGGGCGAGATACTCTCAGTAGCTTGTCCAGCCCTCCGAGAGGGGCGGAGGAATCGGAACCCCGCTCAGTCAGGCTGGCTGCGCGCAAGGCAAACGCCCTACCGTTGTGGTATCGCTCCAGCCCCTCAAGAAATTCACAAACACATAATAAGACAACCCCAAACCCCTTATATTAGGTTTGGAAGGGAACATAAGACAGTTTTATAACATAGTTACACATTTTAAATAACCAAGAAAAAAATCCTAACACAGAACATAAATGATAGCAAACTTAACAGGAAAAAAAATCCATCTTTGATTTAAAATTGGGTATATAATATATATAATATATAATATATAATATATAAGCGTGCGGCCGCAAATGCCTTATTATCTCATTCTTGCTTTTGACAAGCTGGCAGGCCACCGAATATAACCTACCCACACGGCAGAGTCTGGAAAACTCCCCGTGGCGTACCCAATATGCCAAATACCAGTAACAATGATGGGTCTCATTCTCCTAACCCTAAAAGAGCCTTGAATGTGGCACTTTTTAGAGTCTCAGGGCTAGGACGAAGGAGACATTACTGGTGCCTGCTCGAGGCAATCGACAAACAACAGGATGATCGTGATCTGTGATATAATTTATGTATAGAAAAAACAAGAGTATGAAAGAAAACAATTATCAACATAAACCAAGTAAAATGAGATTACTTACATCATCTTCATATTTAATGTGAATATCTGTGATCTTTACTTGTACATTTTTAATTACTTGAGTTGCCAATTTTTCCAAAAATGTATCCTTTTTGGCTTCTTTTGGTTTATCTAGAAAAACATAAAAATAGAAGATTAAGAGTTGAAATTCTCACATTTCTCATAACCAGTGAGTGAGAGCTAAGACACTACTTGGTGAAGATGGAACCTAGTCTAGTGCTCTTGTTGGGTTTTACTTAATGTAGATTTTAATATGCATTACCAACTTAGAACTTAATTTTTTAATTACAATGTTATTTAACATTCATTTTGCCTTCAAAGACAGAAATCAAGTGGCAATGTGTATAAACAACACATGGCATAAAAACTACTCCACCTACCTTTTGAGCCTTTAAAACGTTTCTTAAAATGTTTTTTGTGCTTTTTACGTTTACGTCCTTCTCAGTGGAAGCATTTTAAGTGAGAAAAGGATAAAATTCAAGTTAGCAGACTAGAGGACAGAAAAGAAAACAAGAGATTTCTTCCTAACAGCAAATACTGGTACAATTCACCTTACTTTAATCTAAATTAACATGTTAATCATCCTTAGTCTAGAACAATAACCTCCTTTTATCCAAAAAACAACATGGCAGATGCAATTAAGCAAAAGTTGGGCAAATTTTTAGACTAATTTCTTTAGAGTACTCCTGACTTTCCACAGTTTCAATGTTATCAAAATATTGGAAATGTAATGATAGTTTATGTAAACCTTTGAGAGAAGGGTTCTGATAAGTATGTAAAAGGAACACAGGAACACAAATGAAATGCAGGGTTAAGCTGTCAATGGATGACTTCCTCTGAATGTTACACTTCAAAAAGGAAAATCTTCAGTGACATAAGAAAGAATACAAAAGTAGCATCAAGTGCACTTTGAACTCTACACTTGAGTCATGTTAATAGTTCCTTTTAAATCGCATCATCTTTTATATGGTACAACCTCACTTCATGGCCTTAGCTAATAACTACATACCCAAGTCACCAATCTTTCATTTAGCTGCCTACCAAACACTAACCATCATTTAAGCTCTTTAGCGATAGCACAGCGGGTAGGGCGTTCGCCTTACAAGCGGCCAACATGGCCGACCTGAGTTCGATTCCTCCACCCCTCTCGGAGAGCCCGGCAAGCTACCGAGAGTATTCGATATGCCAGACACAGTAACAACAAAGTCTCCAATGGAGACGTTACTGGGCCCGCTCGAGCAAATCGACGATCAACGGGAGGGCCTTTACCTTTACCTTACCTTTACCTTTACACTTAAAAGCAGCTATATAAAAATCATCACCCAAACAATACTGATGACCTTGAGTCATAAGCTCAATTACTCCAAAGAAAGGGTATTTAGTATCTAAACGACCAAGTAAGTGGAAGGCAGTCCAAACTGGAAAACCTTCCTTAGTCCAGCATGCCACTCTTAAGAATTTTAAGATTTTTATTTTTCCTTTTCTTTTTTTTCCTTTTGCTTTTAAAGCTGTCACTACTGGTTAAAGAAACTTTGGTACATCTATACAATGGAATACTATGCAGCTGTTAGGAAAGATAAAGTCATGAAATTTGCTTTAAATGGATGGCCAGGGAGAATATCATGCTAAGTGAAATGAGTCAGAAAGAAAGGGACAGACATGGAATGACTTCACTCAGTGTGGAATATAAAATATTCCAATATGAGACTAAAACAAGGACAGTAGAGATAAGGGCCAGAAATATTGCTCCATCATTGAAAGCCTGCCCTATGAGCTGGGGGAGAAGGCAGCTGGGATAGAGAAGGGATCAGTACGTCAATGATGGTTGGAGGGATCGCTCGGGATGGGGGAATGTGTGCTGAAAGTAGATAAAGGACCAAACATGATGGCCTCTCATTATCTGTAATCTGTATTGCAAACCATGATACCCATAAGTGGAGAGAGAAAGTAAGAGGGCAACTGTCTGACACGGAGGCAGGGGAAGGGGTGGGGCAGGGAGAGGAGAGGATACTGGGTACATTGGTGGTGGAAAATGTATACTGGTGGAGGGATGGGTGTTCGATCAATGTACGACTGAAACTCAAACAAGAACGTTTTGATACTGTAGCACACGGTGATTCAATATAAATAAATAAATAAATAAATAAATAAAGCTGCCACTACTTGCCACTGTCACTGTCACTGTCCTCCCGTTGTTCATGAATTTGCTCGAGCAGGCCCAGTAACGCCTCCATTGTGAGACTTGTTGTTACTGTGTTTGGCACATTGAATATGCCACGGGTAGCTTGCCAGACTTTGCTGTGTGGGGAGATACTCTCGGTAGCTTGCCGGGCTCTCTGAGAGGGGGTGAGGAATCCAATTCAGGTCAGCTGCGTGCTAGGCAAACGCCCTACCTGCTGTGCTACTGCTCTATCCCTAAGCATTCTAAGTACGTAGAAAATTCTATTCCCAAGATTTATGTTCTATGTTCTCCAAAATTATCTCTTGGGGGGTAACTGAATAAGCCCTCACCACAGTGGGTTTTGTGAAATCAGCTGCTTCATACAACCCTGCAGATTTAATAGACGCAGTTTGCTGGGCACATTTCACAAAACCCTCTGGAAGTTCTCTCGTAGTAACCTCAGAGAACAGGAGATTTCTTTTCCAGACATTTAAATCAGGCAAATGAAAAAGGTCTAGAACTTCCTTCCTCAAAAAAAGAAAAGTGCCTGCCACAGAGGTAGGCTGGGGGCAGGGGGAGGGAAGGAAACCGACATTGGTAGTAGGAAATGTAGCCTGGTGAAGAAACGGGTGATGGAGCATTGTATGACTGAAACCCAGTCCTGGACAACTTTGTAACTATGTCTCTCACAGTGATTCAGTTATGAGAGAGAGAGAGAGAGAGAGAGAGAGAGAATGTTTCCCTCCTCAGTCTGAATCACTTCATGGCAAAAGACCAATAAACATCACCTAGAGTGCCTGAGCACCCAAGAGATCTCATACCTTATTCTCAACAATCTTCAGCATCCAAGTTGGAGGGCTTAGTCAGTTTTTCAGTATCTGGCTAGTGTCTTCCTTCCAGTCTATTTTAAATATGCTCCCACTCCACTTTCAGACTCAGCTTTAAAAAATTTTTTGTAGGCACCATGGTATAAACACTGTTAGTGGTGGGGCTTCTTACCTGAATCATTCCAGCATCACACCCTCCACCCGGCAAGTGTCCGCTTCCCCCGCCATTGTCTCAGTGCCCCCCAGACCCTCCTAGTCCTCCCTCCAGGGTAAGCTTTTTACTGAATCTCCTTGGGTTCTGTTCTTTCTCAGATTCTGAGTTCTCAGGTGCTGTTGCCTTTGGACATTTGTTACTCCATTATGTTTCTTTACATCTCACACTTGAAGAAGATTATTCTGTCTCTCCTTCTCCTAAGGTCCCTCTCATCTTTGGCTCAGCACGATATTCTCCAGGTTCTTCTGCATAGCAACACTGCATGATTCTACCTTTTCCTACAGCTGAGTAATATTCCATTGCGTGTACGTACCAGAGTTTACTGATCCATCAATCTGTTCTTGGACATTTGGGTTGTCTCCAGATTTGGCCTATTGTGAATAGTGCTGCAGTAGATATAAGAGCACAAATGTCTTTTCTTAAATAGAGTTCTTGGGCTTGGGGGTCAGTAGGTAGATGCCCAGAAGTGGAATTGATGGGTCTTACAGAAGCTCAATCCCTAGTTTTCTGAGGAATGTCCATATTGTTTTCCAGAAATGCTAGACCACTTGGCATTCCCACCAACAGCGGATGAGAGCCCCTTTTCCTCGGCTGTCATAGACCCAGAAACCCAGCACAGGGCAACACACCCTCACTGCAAAGGATTGCACTACATGGAAGTCCAGGGAACTGTGGTCTCAACATGCCCCTCCCATCTGACCATCACTGACTGCACACTGCTGCTAACCAAGCCAACATTCCCAACAGACCAGTGATGGTCCACTAATCTCTGCTTAAAATTCTTTCAGTGACTCTCTGTAGCCAGCAAATGGATTGCTTAAGTCTTGAAGGACATGGCAGTCCCTCCCTCCACTGGTCCCTGTGTCAGGTGTCCTGTGCCCTGGTTCACTCTTGCACTCCAGAAAAGCATAACTCAAGCCTTCCAAAACAAGGCATCGCTCTGTAATACTTAAAAGTCTCTGAATGTGTCATTCTCTGCATCTGAAAGGCCCTCCTTGAGGTTAATTATCAGGAAAACCCATCAGGAACTTCGAGATTCCAGACTCAGCATGACTTTGTGAAGCCCCTTTACAGCTACCCAGGAAGAGCTAAGCTGACTTCCCCTGAAGCTTAGAGATGTCCATTAAGCATTGATGACCCTATATTTAATATTTAAGTGCTGCACAAGTGCCCTGTCAACAGATAGAACTCTTCTTTAGGGCAGGAATTATCCTACCATTTGAAATGCACATGACAGAGTTATTCAATTGATTCCAAAAGTCCTCATCAGACTCTATAATTCAGAACCCTAATGTTTTGCCTGCTTGGAAAAATGCATATGAAATTTACTTTGAAATTTTAAATGTTTTTTCTTGATATGCTAAGCAAATCTTCCTCGCATGGTGAAACCCAAGAAGCAAACCCGAGCCTATAAGACTTTTTTTAAAAAGGAGTTTCAGAAAAAAGCTGTTCAACAAATACAAAAAAGAATCTGGTTGTGTCTAGTACCTCTGTTATTGGCCTGAACATTTTTCATTTGTAAACCCAACATTCAGAAAAATAATACACCCTCAAAAGCAATAGCATTTGAAAAGACACAAGAAATGGGGCAGGAGCAATAATAGGACATATGCTTTGCATGCAGCCAACCTGGCTTCAATCACCAGCTCCCCACATGGTCCCTCAAGTCCACTAGAAATCTTCCCTGACTGCAGAACCAGAATAAGAGTGCCCCCCCCCAAAAAAAAACAAAGAAATAAACAAAACACAAGAAAGAAACCATGGCTAGCCTTGAGATAACGCCATCCAGGCAGACCATAGAGACAGGTCAAGCCATCTAACAACAGCTCCAACATAACACGCCTCTTTACCGGACCCCTTAACCTGTCCAGCTTCATAGCCCTCTAGTCCCTTGTTCTGTCTTTGATCTCAATTCAAGATACAAAAACATTAAATCATTCCAAACAGATCTGAAATCTCATATGAACGCAACAAAGTTATTCAGACCAGTTTCTCATTAGTCAAAAGCCATAGTTCTTACTCTAAAGCAGTTTTAAAATGAAAACTGAGAATTCAGAAAAATGTTTCACTCACCGGGAATAAATAAACCATTACCTGATAACATAAATAACATACGATTATAAAAAAAATAATTCTCTTTTCGAAGTAGAAAAGTGTAGTCTGAGAGAGTATACATTCTTATAATTTCCTTTGAATCCGGCATAATAAAGTGAGCTATTCTGTTTTGACTAAAGTGTATGCAGAAAATCTCATTTAGAGATACGATATTGAAAAAGAAAGGACACTTTCATTGCTTCTCCCATGTCCTGTCCTGTCCTCCAGTTGTTCATCAATTTGCTCGAGTGGGCCCAGTAACGTTTCCATTGGAGACTTTGTTGTTACTGTGTTTGGCATATCGAATACGCCACGGGTTGCTTGCCGGGCTCTGCCATGCGGGCGAGATACTCTCGGTAGCTTGCCGGGGGGCTCTCCGAGAGGGGCGGAGGAATCGAACTCGGGTTGGCCATGTTGGCTGTGTGCGAGGCAAACGCCCTACCCGCTGTGCTATCGCTCCAGCCCTGCTTCTCCCATACCATAAATAAATGCTGAAACTTTAGTTGTCTCTTAAAATCTCAAACTCTGTCAGAAATTGTTTTTACCTGAATAAAATGGATCATTATGCCTTTATCTTTTTTTTTTTTTGCTAGGGTTTTTATTTGTGCTCAGGGCTTAACCCTGTCTCTGCACTACTGGCAAGCTTGGGGAACCATATGGAGTACCGGGGATCAAACCCAAATTAGCTGTATCCAAGGCAAGCACCCTACCCCCTGGACTAGCCATCTCTCCAGCCCCAATCAACCCTTACCCTTAAACGAATTATTTTACACCTGAATAAATTTTTATTATGTGCTGGTAACAAAATTGTTAGCTTACTGAATTATGATTCAGGGACCCACATATTGAGTTATTTTGTATTTTTAAAATAGAAATATTTTCTTAGTAGCGCCCACTAATTTCATCAGAAAGAAAACAAGGAGCTTCACTGAGATGCTGTCAAGCTCAAGATGCCAAATAAAGTTCCAAAATTCTCATTTTTTGCTCAAAAGTTCACACTTTATTCTGGCAACAAACACTGT
Organism: Sorex fumeus; assembly: GCF_029834395.1. Lineage (NCBI taxonomy): Eukaryota > Metazoa > Chordata > Mammalia > Eulipotyphla > Soricidae > Sorex > Sorex fumeus. The sequence goes on along the minus strand of NW_026606138.1, from coordinate 11,382,073 downwards.
TGCTTTAGCCAATATTTTATTGTGCAAACACCAAAATCTGAAATACAGTTTGTCATCTGTCTAAACAAACAATGGATTCCCATAAAAAAAAAGAGTCATTAGTTCAACTGGCAACTTAAACAGTTACACAAGTATTTTCCCATGAGATGAACAGCCTACTTCAGTACTTTATGCAAACTTCCGTTTGCCACCCAAAGAATTAAAGATAATTCAGTCGCCAGAATTTATTAAAATTAAACTTGCCTACTTTCCGAAGGGCATTCTTAAGACTGGTGCTTTACCACCAGGATTGGGCTCACAACAGAGCACAGGCTTCACATGTCACAAAAGCCCTGGTTCAGTCCCCAGCACCACAAACAAGGCCAAACAGAGCAGAACCTGCTTCCCCATTTAGTTTATTTGGGGTTTGACTGTGAAGGCTGGCAAGGATCAACAGTGCAAGCACCAGTATACCCTGGCGCCACTGACCTAACTGGTTTAAAGGCCACAGGAGTTTCCCCCTCACACACTGCAACAGCAGCACAGACAGCAACAGTGAGGGTCAGTGTTTGTGGTTTTATGAAAATCAGCGTCACTCTGTGAGAGCCACACTTGACAGCCACTTTTAGGAGACATCAAATGAGAAGCTAAAGGACAAGACCATCAAAAAGCACACACTAAGTGCCAGCCAAATGTAGGAAACCCAACCAACTAAACTGACTCTTCTTGTTCAGAATTGCCCACATTCTGGGCCTCACATTTTACTCAGGCGAATGCAGCCTTGGGACAGTGGGAATTCAGAAACCAAGTGGGTTTTCCTTTCCACAGAATGCCATCTGATGGCATTTCATGGTGTTGCTGAGGTGCTGCCCAGGAGTTTGTGGGATGGGAGTGGGCCATGGAATCTGTACCTTGGAAACAAATCGCTCAGAGCAGGATCAGAATGTGCTGCCACTAACTGATAACTACAGAACTGAACGGTTATCCATGACTGCCTCCAGGCTCTACGTCCAACAAAGGAGCCAGAAGGTGAATGGCCACAGTCCCATAGTGACAGAGCAGATTGGTGAAGGAAGAGTTCTGCCAGAGTGATTGAGCACATGGTGCTGTGAAATGTGCTGTTGGGATTTCTTCTTCCACAACTAAACTGTCACGGAAGATGCTTGCTTCTAGGTGCAGAGTTCTTCCACTGCAGCTGGATAAAGAAGACAATGGTTCTACACCCAACAGCAATCTACTCTGTCACAAAAACAAGACCATGGAACCGTCCCATCTGCAAGTATGGAAGAAGCATCAGGGAGGTTGGCCCAGTGCAGCCAATCAGCAGGAGAAGTAAGAACTGTGTATTATTTCACTCTTCTGTAGCATGATAGAAAAACCAAGCAGATAAAACAAAGTGGGGATCACCAGAGGAGGTGCAAGTGGGAGGGGGAGAGGCATCAACGGATGGGTGACAGGCCATGACTTGTCATGTGACAGTGGGTGTGGCAAAGCATTACACGAGAAAACCACAGGGCTGTAAAGCAGAATGTTTTTCTCAAGAAAACTTTGTCAAAACAAGCAATTCCCTTCTTATGAAGCTAGTTTAAGTTTGGAGGTAACAGATCAGGCTTTGCTGTTTAATCCAAATAAAGGGCAAGTATGACCACATTATTGCAACAAGTTCCTAAAATGTTACAGAAAATAATGCTTGATAGATAAAACTGTTTTTAAACCATTACAAATTACTATTTTAATGTACTTGGCAGACTACTCTGCAGGATACAACAGAATTATATTACAAACCTTAAAGCTTCAACTGTGTCTTTTGCACAGCTTATATTTGAATAGGTCACAGAGGATGGGAGTCTCCACTGGGCTGTGGGAATCAGGAGGGAGGATGTGAAGAGGAAGCCCGAGGAGCACCTACACTGAGGGGGAAAGTCTCACCCCTGGAGAAAGGATCTTCCTCTCATCCTCCTCTAAGCTGAAAGCCACTGCCAGGAAGAGAAAGGGCTTCACTGACAAACTACTATCCTCAGACCTAAAGTTCACAGAGTGGGTGTGTGTGAGGGGGGGACTGGCTATCAGGCTATCAGCCTCCCAAGGACAGAGTGTGCTTGTCTGACCTGCTGAATACTTGCTTCACCCCACGAACACAGGACACCTGGCATAGTGCATGCCACACAAGGGTGACATGCAGGAGTGAATGAGAAAATGACCACAGAAGGGGGAAGCAGGGAAGGAAATGGTGGGGTGGGGAGAAAGCACGAATTACATTTCCATATTTTCTTAAATAACATAAGGCTGGTTATCAAACAGACTCCACTAAAAGCACAGGCATAGACAATAATGTGATTTTTTTTTAATAGCAGAATAGAAGGAACCATGCGTGTATACCCACCAGGCTTAACGTCCTTGTAAACAAAGCTCTCCAAGCCGTATATGAACTCCCCTGACTGTGCGCCTGCATCCGCACGGCAGCAGTAACCGAAGTGCAAAACATTAAATTTCACATATAAAAATAATCTCAACTCAAAGAGTGAGGCATCAGGACAAGTTCAGTGACACCAACACATTCATTACAATATCCGCAGTGACACCATTTCATTCTTTCAACCTGTAGGCCACCTTATCTTCAAAATACGAAATAAAAATTCTTTGCAGCTGATGTTTTTCTTTTGTTTTTAATTGTATTAGATCCACTGTAATTAACAGTATTGTCAGTGATAGGGTTTCTGCACACAACATCCTAACCCCACGCTTTCCGCCAGTGTCCTCTTCCCTCCACCATGTCCCCTGGTCCCCCTCCATGCCCTGCTCCGTCCCCCTGCCATGAAAGATCAGCTCTGTAGAGAAGATCACATTATAACTGGACATTCAGCGGTAATTTTAAATTATGCAAGGCAGGCAAGTATCAAGTACAGCTAATGTCTCACTGAATTTTTAAACAAATTTTTAAACAAAGCAAAGTCAGTAAATTCAGATTCTCTTCTCCACCACATTGCCCATTTTTAAAATTGTGTCCATTCTCAAAATAAAATGTAGCTGTAATATTTACATGGATTTTAAAGGCAGCTTCAATATCAGAATTTTTGCTTTAATGAGATCTATACACATTCCATGTACACTCTCTGAACCCCTTCTACCCATTTATGATGACAAGACCACCTGCTCTGGGTCCAAATCCAGCTTAAACATCACTCCAGTTTCAATCTCTCCAAATACTGCTCTTATTAGGTCATGTCTTAGATTTTTAAGAAAGAGAGAGAGGAAATGTACTGCCTTTCCCAGGAGCTACAGATTAAAGTTCATTGTAGCAGAGGATAAACCAAGGGTTCAGAACCAAAGTGGACTCAAATTCCAGATTATTTACTACCTGATGCAGGAGAATTTATTCAACCTCCAGGTTTCTAAACTGTAAAATGGCAACAATGCAACAGAACCAACATCAAAGAATTTTAACAGATAAGTGAACCAACTGCAGAAGCATTTGTTGAGTGGCAAACAGAAGTGTTTTATAAATATTAGCTACGCCCATCATCATCATCATGGCATTCAAATCTCTTGCAATTGCTCTAAACTCAATTTCCAACTGATGTCCAGCTGCACTCTCTTGGACCCTCCTACGCCCACGCCCTCTCCTGTGGCTCCGGCTCTACATTCCCTTCTGAGCCCCCACAGTGCTCAGTCTCACTTCCATGGCTGGGAGAGACTCTCTGCTTTATGATGACACAGATTTCTCCTCCCAGCTAAGTGCAATGCATTAGGCAATGCAGGGCAGGGATTTCCTCATTTTTGTGTTCCAAAAAAATGTCTGTAGAGGAGATTGGCATCGGGTTTCTTAGAAGCATCAGGAAAATAGAGTGTATTTCCTTCAAAATGCTGGCTTTAAAGCTGACATTCTATTCCAAATCAAACAAGAGTGAGAGCTATAAATTAAAAAAGGCTCAAAACCTTAAAATATTGTTTTAGTTGTGTCAAATGCAAACTTTAATAAGAAGACATTAGATAAGCTCTAGCAAAACCAGAGAGCAAGCTAACAACAGCATACAACAACAACAAAAAAAAGCCAAGGGACGCAATAAAGACCAATCCTATGATGCCAACCCTGTACCAGGATTTAAGTGTGGACAGCAGAGAGAACCAATGCCTGGGTCTACACAAATAGGAAATAACACCGGTAGTCATAAATAGATTTTAGGTAGCACAGGAAGAGAATTAAGAGCAGGTTTGCCTGAAAAATGAAGCAAATAAAAAAGTATTTATAAATTCAAAACAAACAAAATGCTGCATAAGAAAGTAAATATAATCATAGCACATCATTTGACCTATGCAGTAAAAAACAACTGCATTGTCATAGTAATGTAAATGTTGACTAGTAGCTGGCAAAAACTATGACATAAAAAGGCAGAGATGTGGCTCAGTGGTAAAGAGCAAGCCCTTCCGTGCAGGAGAGATGGGTTTAATCCCTAGAATCACAAAAATATTTTAAATATATATATATATATCACAGATCACAGATCACAGATCATCCTGTTATTCGTCGATTGCCTCGAGCAGGCCCCAGTAACGTCTCCTTCATCCTGGCCCTGAGGTTATATTCAAGGCTCTTTTAGGAGAATGAGACCCATCACTGTTACTGGTATTTGGCATAATGGATACGCCACGGGGAGTTTGCCAGACTCTGCCATGTAGGCAGGCTACATTCGGTAGCCTGCCAGTTTGTCAAAGTAGGAATGAGATGTCATAATAAGATGTCGCGCAGCCGCGACATGATATATTTCATGCATTTTATATATATACGTATACACACATATAACCCATAACCCATTATATATATTTTATATATACTATGTCATGAAAAAACAGGGAGGGCAATTTCAGTAAGGGAATGGTAAATGAAGTAAACTCTTTGGAGTTTTTGTTTGGGTTTTTGTTTTTTGTTTGTTTTGCTTTTTGGACACAGTCAGCCGTGCTCAGCACTTACTCCTGCCTCTGAGCTCAAAGAGCACTCATGGTGGGTCAAGGGACATACAAGACCCTGGCCTACCCATTGTACTATCAGTCTGGCCCCAGATGTAAGCTCTTGGAATACCACATTAGAATATTCCAGATGATGTCTTACAAAGTATAAAGTAGATACTACTGGAAAAATATTTACTACTTCTCAAACAACAAGTCCCTTAATAAGTAACATAATAAGGGGACTGACATTTCACGAGTCTTTTGGACAAATGATTTGACTTTGAAGGCTGTTTGCATATTGCCTCAATTAAATTAACATTCAGACCCTGTGGCACTGAGCAACCTTTTAGCCTCACTAAGAATTGAATCTTCCCTTTACTTTATAATAGCTGTTCAGGAAAATTAAGTCACTAAGAAAAAGCAAAAGGAAAAAATTATCAGATGACCATTTTTGTTTCCATTTCCTCGTGTCCTCTTTTATTTCATGGAGTAGCATTTTGTACTTTTCACTGTAGAGGTCCTTTACCTCTTTAGTTAGGCTGATTCCAAGGTATTTGATTTTCTGGAGCACGACTGTGAACGGATTGTTTTTTTTCCTGTCACTTTCTTCTGTCTCATTATTTGTGTATAGGAAGGCCATGGATTTTTGGACATTAATTTTATAGCCTGCAACTTTACTGCACAAGTCTATTGTTTCTAGGAGTTTCTTGGTAGAGGGTTTAGGGTTCTCGTGATATAGTATCATATCATCTGCAAACAGTGAAAGCTTAATTTCTTCCTTTCCTATCTGGATGCCTTTAATGTCTTTTTCTTGCCTAATTGCTATTGCAAGTACTTCCAATACTATATTGAACAGAAGTGGTGATAGTGGGCATCCTTGTCTTGTCCCTGATCTTAGAGGAAAGGCCCTTAGTTTGTCCCCATTGAGGATAATGCTTGCCATGGGTTTGTCATAGATGGCTTTGACTATCTTGAGGAAAGTTCCTTCAAAACCCATTTTGGTAAGAGTTTTCATCATAAACGGGTGCTGTATCTTGTCAAACGCTTTCTCTGCATCTATTGATATGATCATATGGTTTTTGTCTTTACTTTTGCTGATATGATGGACTATGTTGATTGATTTCCAAATGTTAAACCATCCTTGCATCCACAGGATGAATCCCACTTGGTCATGGAGTATGATTTTTTTGATGAGTTGTTGGATTCTATTTGCTAATATTTTGTTGAGGATCTTCGCATTCATGCTCATCAGGGATACTGGCCTATAGTTTTCTTTGTTGGTGGTGTCTTTATTTACTTTTGGTATTAAAGAGATACATGCCTCATAGAAGCTGTTTGGGAGAGTTCCTGTTTTTTCAATTTCCTGGAAAAGCTTGAGGAGAGCTGGCAAAAAGTCTTCTTTAAATGTTTGGAAGAATTCACTAGTGAATCCGTCTGGGCCTGGGCTTTTGCTTTTGGGAAGACTTTTGATTACCGCTTCAATTTCCTCGATATGAATGGATCTATTCAAGTATTCCAAGTCTTCTTGGTTGAATCTTGAGAGATTATAGGAATCCAGGAATTTATCCATTTCTTCTAGGTTCTCTTGTTTTGTGGCATACAGACTCTCAAAGTAGTCTCTGATAATCTTTTGAATTTCACTGGTTTCTATTGTGATGTCCCCTTTTTCATTACTGATTCGTTTTATTAGGGTTCTCTCTCTTTCTTGTGAGTCTTGCTAGTGGTTTAGCAATCTTGTTTATTTTCTCAAAGAACCAGCTCTTGGTTTCATTGACCTTTCAGACTGCTTTTTGGGTTTCCATGTAGTTAATTTCTGCTCTAAGTTTTATTATTTCTTTCCTTCGGCAAAATTTGGGTTCCTTTTGTTGGTCTTTTTCTAAGATCTTGAGCTGTGAGATTAGGTTATCTATGTAGGCCCTTTCTTCCTTCCTTAGGAATGCTTACAACGCTATAAATTTTCATCTTAGCACAATTTCAGCTGCGTCTGATAGGTTCTGATAGCTCAAGTCTTCATTATCATTTGTTTCCAGGTATCTTTTGATTTTGTGCTTGACCATTTCTGGCCCACTCATTGTTAAACATTGAGTTGTTTAATGTCCAGGTGTTTGATTTGTTTTCCGGTGTCTTTGTGTGATTCACTTCTATCTTCAGCACATCATGGTCTGAAAAGATTGTTGATACAACTTCTATCTTCTTGATTCTATTGAGGTATGTTTTGCGGCCTATTATGTGGTCTTTTTTGGAAAATGTTCCGTGTGCACTGGAGAAGAATGTGTATTCTTTCTTTTTAGAGTGTAAAGCCCTGTATAGGTCTATTAGTCCTCTTTCTTCTATTTCTTCCTTCAAAGCCAATGTTTCCTTGCTAAGTTTTGTTCTTGTTGATCTATCCAGAAGTGATAAGGCAATGTTGAAGTCTCCAACTACTATTGTGTAGCTAGCAATTCCTCCTTAAAATCTGTTAGCAGTTGCAGTTGTTTTAAGTATTTAGCTGGTTCCTCATTAGGTGTACATACATTTAAGAGTATGATATCTTCCTGTTGTACGTATTCCTTGATAAATAGAAAATGACCTTTGCTGTCCCTTTTAATCTTTTTCAACCTGAAATCTATGTTGTCGGATAACAGTATGGCCACACAAGCATTTTGAGGGAGCTGTTTGCTTGCAGGATTGTTTTCCATCCTTTAACTTTGATTCTGTATTTGCTCTGACTGTTCAGATGAGTTTCTTGTAAACAGTAGAATGTTGATTTCAATTTCTGGATCCATTTTGCCACTCTGTGTCTCTTGATTGGTGCATTAGACCATTCACATTGAGAGAGATTATTGTCATGGGGTTTTGTGCCATCTTTCTGTAGGGGTTGGTTGTGTTTATTAAGTGTTTTCCTTCTTATCTTACAGGAGCCCCTTAATCCTTCTTTTAGATTTGGTTTTGAGTCTATGAAGTTCCTGAGCTGCTGTTTATCTACAAAATGGTGTATTGTTCCATCGAATTTGAGTGACAGTTTAGCTGGATAAAGTATTCTTGGGGAGACGTTCATTTCACTGAATTTTTTCTCTATATCCCACCACTTTCTTCAGGCTTGTAGGGTTTCCTCTGATAGGTCTGCTGTGAATCCTGTGAATCTAAAGAGTGCTCCTTTGTATGTATTTCTTTCTTTGACTTTGCTGCTTGTAGTAGTGTGTCTTTCTCCACAGCATCAATCGTTCTGACTATGATATGACTTGGAATGTTTTTATTAGGGTCTCTTTTAGCTGCCACCCTTCTGGCTCCTTGGATATAGATGTCTGCATTCTTTAACTCTGGGAACTTTTCAGCAATGATTTCTTTGACTGTGGCTTTTTCATTGGGGTTGCCTCCCTGTTTTTCTGGTACTCCGATGATTCTAATGTTGTTTCTCTTGGCATCATCTGCTAGGTCTCTGATTCTCCTTAGAGCTATTTTGAGTTTTTTTCCCATTGTTTTTTGTTCCCTATATGATTTCTGATGCTCATCTTCAAGCTCACTGATCCTGTCTTCAGCTGAATTCATTCTACTACTGAGGGCACCCACTGAGTTTTTAATTTCGTCTACAGGAATCCTTTATTTGTGACACTTCTTTTTGTAGCTTTTTTATTTCTGCTCTCATTTCTTCCTGTATTTTCTCGACTATACATTCCACTTTTTCTTTCATTTCTTCCTTTAATTTTCTGGATATCTCTCCCATTGATTCTTTGAGTAGTTCCTTGAACATCCTCAGCATTTCATCTCGGAATTCTTTACTGGAGAGAACATATTTGTGGATAACCCCAGTTGAGAATTCGGGACTCATTTCTTCATCCTCTCCATATAGTGGATATTTGCGATGCTTCTTCATGCTGTTGTGGTTGTCTAGAGGTAAAACCTTGAAATTCACTAGCACTGTTCCCTCTTATCGTGGGAAATGATTCTGAATAAAGTCGGTTGATGGTGATCACCCTTCTCCCTTTCTACAGTCTGACCTTCCTCTCAGGCATTATTCTGTAGCTTATGACGGGCATCTAGTGAAGTGTTGGAGCAGGTGCTCTTTAATATTGGGCTTGTACAGCTTCTTGCGTACTGGTCTTTTGTTAGAATTGGAGTATGCCAATGGATTATTGTTGTGCTATAGTTGAGGCAGTCAGGATTTTTTCCACGGAATTAGGTGATAAAGGATGGGATGTGAGTCAGAGTGCTGAGATTGGGAAATGTAACTGCTGCCCGCCTAGGAGAAGGCCACGCCCACTTTTGAGAAGGCCATGCCCCTATGTGGAAGCCACTTCCCCAGCTGGTCCCAGGGAAGGCTGACCTAGGGATCCGCAGAGGTAGGAGTGCCCTGAAGGGGTGGGTAGGAGGTCCAGCCTAACTCGGGCAGGTGTTCCCCAAAGTCTCCTCTGGCTGCCCGGGGTGGGGGCCCAGCACACATGGGGTGCTCCCCGGCTCCCTGAAGAGCCTGCAGAGGAGCCAGATGACCATTTTTATGATCACGCTGACTCAGGTGTGATTTCAATTCTCTATTTTTTTTCCCTTTGGGACATTCACATCTCTTGCGTGACAGTTGGTGAGATGAGAAAAATTCAGTGAAAATACTGAAAGCACGTCAATCTGAGGACTTTATTCTCACTTTTGCTGTCAACTACAGTTGCGTACAGAGAGGTCCTTACCTTTCTGAGTCCCTAACATGCACATACATACATGCTTTTATGTTTTAAAATCAAGGAATAGTGGGAAAGAGGTCAGAGAGGGAGGACACAGGGAGCCACTTGCCCTGTGTTCTGCCAATCCTGATTGGATCCCTGGAACCACACAGGGTCACCCCACCCTCACCCACTCTGGATAGCAGAAGCAATCTCTGAGCACAGATTAAGCCCTGAGCACCACTGGGTATGGCCCAAAAAAACAAAACAAAAATAAAATAAATAAGTGGGAAAATAGTAAGTCTGGATAATAAAAGTAAGGTGATCAAGTAATAATTATAAATTAATAAAGGTAAAATGCCAATGATTCATGCATATAATAATGCACGATGATATGATTCATTCATAGAAACTAGAAAAACATGTATATACAGTCAAGATAATTAAAGAGAATACTTCTTGACAATCAGGCAAAACAATCTTTACCAACATAGTTACTAATTCCTGAATTCATCTCTATTCACAACCTTTTTCTGATAAATCTAACATCACAATTTAAAACTGAGTTTCACTTGTGAATTTTAGTTCTGTCCCCCAAAATTTGAATTTTCTCATCCAAAAGGCTGTAATGTAATTAACCAATATTACGTGAGCTAAGATTCTTATTCACATAAAATTCCTGCTACAAATATTTGTCCCCTAAAGATACGCCAATTGATTCTTACCAGCCTCTCTGCCAAACCCAAATATCAATGCTCTAAGCATTGAATATTCAGCACTAAAATGTCATGGGCTTCGATATAAGGTACAGAGCATGTTACCATTTTACTAATTAAATTGTCAACTGTTAAAACTGGAACTGTTAGCATACCCTTTCTATACATCACTGGAAATACAAAAATATTCTTTTTTTTTTTTTTTTTTTTTGCTTTTTGGGTCACACCCAGCAATGCTCAGAGGTTACTCCTGGCTCATGCACTCAGGAATGACTCCTGGCAGTGCTCCGGGGACCATATGGGATGCTGGGAATCAAACCTGGGTCGGCCATGTTGGCTGCGTGCAAGGCAAACACCCCACCCGCTGTGCTATTGCTCCAGCCCCCAGAAATATTCTTTAAACAAGCAACTATATACAATCAAAACAACAACAGAAGTTAGGGGTTTGTTTTCTCAAAAAGGAAACTATAAATGAATTTTAATTTTATAATGATGCTATACCAATGAATCTAAGTATATGGCAGGATATAAATAATAAATATATGTAATTAAAATGTGTGTTAGACAAATAAATTTAAGATTCGAAGTGACAGGATAGCAGGTAGGGCATTTGCCTTGCATGCAGCTGACCCGGATACAATTCCTGGCATTTCATATGGTCCCTCAAGCACTGCAAAGAGTAATTCCTGAGTGTAGAACCAGGCCATCACTGGGTGTGACCCAAAAAGAAAAAAAAATTTAATCTGAACAATTTCAGAAAGAAAAAAATTCTAGTGCTCTCCAGGCTTTGCTTCTCATTTATAATATTTGTTCTCCATGTTCTAATAAACCAAAGTAAATTTTTTTAAAAATCTCACTAAGTTGTTATAAAATAAATCATTCTCATCTTGCTGTACTTGGCACATTAGAATAATAAAAAAAATTGATAGAAACACAGATTCTCAAACTTCAGCAGAAAGATAAAATATGCTTAAGTATCAAAATAATAAGAGTTCAGACTTTTTCAATTTTCTTCTATTTTTAAAGACTCTATATTTTAGATATTTTAGCAATTGTTTTGTAAATATGTACATAAAAGAGAAATGGGATAAAAGAGGGGTTTGTTCTACATAAAAGAGAAAATAATTAGAATCATTCATTAAAAATTTTTCTAATAAAGATTTTTAAAAGAAATATCTCATTGATTCAATTAAAATGTTAGCAGCTTGATCTTAGAAAAAGAAATCTGATTATTTATTAATATAGTTTATCATTTTTCACTTGATATTGCCACACCTTTTAAAAGAGACCAAACAGAAATATGTTTTAGCATTTCTGGTATCATCTTTCATCACAAAAATGTATATAGAAGTCACCAAACATATAAGAAGCTACTATATCAAAGTCAAGTAAAAAGTTGATAATTCTCAGGGTATAATTTGACTTGAAAGAGAAAAACAAACTAAAAGTTCGAAAAAAATTCTAGAATTCCTCATGATACTCTTTTTCATTTTATCTTTTATTCTTGTTTCATAAACCATAAACATCACCAGTTTCCATAAACATCACCAGGTTTACTTTTAATAATTAATCAAACTCAGGATGTTCAAAAGGTCAAAATCTGAATAACCAAATTTGTTGAAATATCCAACATATTAGAAAGCTTGACTGTCAGAAAATTAGTGTCATTTCTTTGAAACCATACTGGACTATGTTAACGCTTTGGACCTCCCTGTCTGTGAAACACACACGTGGAAACGCCAAGTCACAGTGAACTGCTTATAAGCACAAGCAGGCCAGCAGGAACCTATGAAGTCGGTGGGGTCTTGTTAGCTTGTAAACTGCTGGCTAGGAAGTGAAGAAATCAGCATGTGAGGCGCAACTGAATGGAGCAGGACAGCTTCACAGGAGTGAGGCCTGGCGTTCAAGCCCAGCACTGCTTTAAGGCCCAGAGCATCATCAAAAGTGGCTCAGGTGTCCCCCAAGCACCACCAAAATGGTCCTGGTGGTCTCCAAGCACTGCCATGACCTTCAGCAGCACAACTACCAGGTACAGACCCCTCAACTAACAAAAAAACATGGGAGAGTAAGCGAGAGAGAGAGAGAGAAAGAGAGAGAGAGAGAGACAGAGACAGACAGAGACAGACAGATAGCAAACAGTCCAAAGGGCTGGGGCACAGGTTCTTCTCCAGCACACATGGTCCTCCAAGCACCTCCAGGAGTGATTCCCCAGCAGTAAGCAGGGAGTCATCCCTGAGCACCACTGGGTGTGACTCAAAAAAAAAAAACAGGTGGGGAACGGGGAATGAAACCAGTAAAGGGCTATGAATCAAAAGTGTACATCATGAAAATATTTATAAGCAAAACCTTCAGATAGGATGTTAAGATTGGGACCACAGCACATGAAGGCTAAAGAAAGCACCCTCTCAATGACGCATTCAATATTTCTAAAATCTTAAGATTGTATCTATTTTTAAACAAAATAAAGTTACCTCTCTTATGGCCAAAGACAGAGTGTATAGGAGTAAGACATCTGTCTGGCATGTGGCCACACAAACCACACTCCAGCTCGGAATTCCCAGCACCACCTGTGGTCCCCTGAGCACTGCCACAGCTCACTCCTGTGCACAGAGTCAGGACTATGCCTCGAGCACCACAGGTGTAGCCCCTACAACCAAATACAAAAATGCATAAATAAGACACATTTACTCTACCTTTCTCTGCTGCTTTTTGAAGGGCTTCTTCAATTCGGGATAACTCTTTTTGCTTAATGTCTTGCAAGGATTTTTCTTCTTTCTCAGGATCATATTTAATACCTAAGAAGAATATATAGTCAATTCACATGTAAAGAGATGAAACTAATAAAAAATAGGAAAATTCAGCTTATTGTGACTGTGTGTATGTTTGTGTCCGTGTAGTGTAACGCAATTCTTGGTAAGCCAAAAGCCAGCAGCAATTTGAATTACAAAAGTTTAAACATAAATAATTTTAACTTACTTTCAGAGCTTATATAAAAGAGGGAGAGAAGAAAAGTAATTGAAAGAAAAGTAGGGGGTGAAGAGAAAGTTCAGTGGGCTGAGCACAGGTTTTGTATGCAGGGAGCCCAGGTTCAATCCCCAGCACCCCACAGTCCCCCGAGGAGTGACCCTGAAGCACAGTCAGGAGTACCCAAGCACTGCAATGCACGCACGTGGTGAAAAACAAATACAAAATGAAAAAGAAAAGAAGGGATGATCATAAAAACAAAGCAGGTGATGCAAATGCAATGGGGAGAAGGAGAGGGAAAGCAAAAAATGTGTCCAAATAGGCCTAGTTCTCATCTCTGAGGGGTACTGTTTTGAGAAACTATCTGAAAAATGTAACCTCTAATACTCATATTAATAAAGATATGTTCATAAAATAACTAAGAAGCACATAACAACAAATCACAAAATCCATCTACCCTTATTATCTAGTAAGCTTATTCCTGGTAAAGTGTGCGAAAGAAGTGGCAGGAAAGAATAAGCAAGGTAGCGGGACAGTGTTCTGACAGCAGAAGTCAGCGGGCAGCCAGTGGGCAGTCTCAGAACTCTCACTATCAGTGGCAATGATCAAATACACTGAAGCACATAATTAAACAAAGAAATAGCTCCTGGGCTGGAGAGACAGTACAGCAGGTAGGGCACTTTGCCTTGCACACGGCGGGCCCGGGTTCCAGCCCAGTATCCCGTATGGTCCCCCGAGCCCCACCAGGAGTGATCCCTGAGCGTAGCAGGGTGTGACCCAAACATAAAAAAGAAAAAAGCTCCATCTTGCATGTACAATGTAAGAAATGTTACATCAACTTAAGCATGCATATGATTAAAATGATAAAGCAAAAATATGAACATTAAAACTATGCTTAAGATACTAAACCCAGGTAACAACTTAATTTCACCATGAGCCCATGAATGTTTATAACACAAAATAACATACTTGCTCCAGGGACAACAAGCAGGTATAAACCCTCCAGAGTGGCAACAACGGCTTCTCCATAGAGGTTCTTCCAAGGAATCTTCAGCGTTAACTTATCTACAGCAACAGAATTTGAACAGTTCAAGAAGATACACTTCCTCATCGTCCATGTAAAAAAAAAAAAAACCCTTCATGTGCATGGTAAGTCTGCTACTTAAACAAAAACAGCTCCTAACTCTGGAGCTCACAAAATGCTTTTCCATATTTACTGTTAGAAGTGAATGCTTACATTGTATATTGTACTGTGCAAACTTTTGGAAGTTTATTAAACTGAATTTAATATTTCAAGGCTATAGAAAAAATGACTGAAGTGACTATTATTTCAATTTTGACAAAAGGGAAACTCAGTCTCACAGTAGAAAAACTAATTGCTCAAGTCCATTCTGGTGGTCAATGAGAATGATGAAAGGTGGGACTCCACTATCCCACCGCTGACAGTCTGTGTGTTCGCACCGATGACTCACACCCATTACTCAACCACACACTTTCCTTTCAGGCCCCATAGCAGCAACACAAAAAGCACCCACGGAGCTGAACCTGGCCAAGAGCTATGATTAGGAAAGGGCGGGGAGGTACTGGGGCTTATGATTACTACTATGAGTTACACAGGCAGTTGGGCCCATCACAATCCAAACACCCATTGAGAGAGGCAAAACACATTTTGCCTTTTTAAAATAATGGTATTTATGTCAGCTCCTTCCGAGAGTAGGCTGCAAAACCTTTTCGCCCGTAACAGAGGAACTATGGCCCAAAAAGGCATGCAATTGAGTCTAGGGTTTGGGGAAAGACTACACAGAACAGGAAAGAGAACACCAAGAGGGTATACGAGCTTCTAGATGCTGGTAGATGCAGAACCTTTCCTTGACACCTTTCCATTTCTGTCTCAATGTTTTTCCTAACCTCCAGCGTGCCCTCTTGCCAGGTCTTACCAGATTAGGACATTGGCTAATCTCTTGCCAGATTAGCCAATGTGCTAATCTGCCTTCAACTTTGCCAGAGCTATTCCATTCAAACCACTAGTACCCCCAAACATTTCCATATTCCAAAATGAAATGCCTGTTAGAATTAACCACCCAATGAAGCTATAAATCTCTCAGCACTGCAGATCAATAGTCTCAGGAATAGATTCTAAAGATATGTGAGCATGCAAATGACCATAAACTACCCACACTATTAGAATCATGGATACTTTTACAAAAAAAGTGCTCCCGCTTCAAAGAAATGTTAAATACTACACAAGCTGAAGGGAAAATAACATAATGAAATACAAATTAGATTTTCTGATTAACCACGATGCTTATACAGGCAAGGCATTTTTATCTGAAATTCTCTTTTCAGGATTATAAATCTCAAATTGTTTCTACTTTTAAAATTATTTTTTGTTCAGCTTGTAAACCGCTGAGTTTCATAATGGTCTCAAGGCAGTTTAGAAGTAACACGTGCACACTTGTGGGTCACCTCTATGTCTGAAGATTTTAGGACATATCACCCACAGTTATAATCATTCCTACAGTGTATGTAAATATATGATATATGCGACACATATCTGATTACTCTTGGGTGCATATTAAGACTCAAAAGGAAGAACATCCCTTTAACATACACCTATTCCCTAATTTTCTTTTCTGTTATACTACTTCATTCTCTTCCTATACATGCAAAAGACTTCATTTTACATATCAAGAAATTACTAAAGATAACCCAGGAGTACCCCCAAATATGACCATCTCTTCTTAGAAAACCAAAAATATCCTTGGGATTACCTAGCCACACTGACCCAGTAGTTGAAGCATAATATTTTAACCTAAGGAGAAATTTAACAATATTATGCTCTGAAACAAAAAAGGGAATAAACAAAAGGGATATGTGTTTTCATCCATCTATCTAAAGAGACATCATAATTCAATGAGCAGCACTGAATTTTGTATTTTGTATTTTCTTATAGTACTTTACTTTTTTCTTTTTTTTTTTTTTTTGAGTCATACCCACCAATGCTCAGGGAGTACTCCTGGCTCTACACTCAGGAATGACTCTTGGCAGTGAATTACTTCCAGCAGTCCTTGTGGAACCATATGGAATGCTGGGGATTGAACCCTGGTCAGCCACATTCAGGGCCAATGCCCTACCCACTAGACTATCACTCTGGACCCCTTTATAGCACTAAAAAAAAAAGAAAAAAAAACAAAGAGGGAACATTTCTAATCTATTAAAATCCTCTTCCAAATAAAAATCTAGGTACAATAACAATAATGAATAATGTAAAATTTTTTAATCTCTAGAATTCATCCAAGACTGAAAAAGTGATTTCAACTCTAAGCCCTAATCTCCTAACTTCCATGAAGGGTCATACTCATTTTGTCTTTCATGTGGCTCCTTGCAAAGTCTTGTACCCAGTGCATGCCCAGGACTGTCTCAGGAATAAAACAATGAATGTCTGTGACTTCACTCTAGGATTTCAGTTAGCATGCAGCTGGGGGACCATATGGAATTTGGCACAGTGAGCCTACAAAGCTATGAAGCTTCCACCTCACGCAGCATAAGATTTCATGAAACAGACTGAACACGGGACAGTCAGCAGTCAGGGATGCTCTAGTCTAGATCTAAGAAAGCAGTTCAAATGCCCTTCAGTTTTAGAGGTAATTCTCTACCCTTCTGACAAACACTTCAATGATGCAGCATGGGAAAACACATCAGATCAGAACTCTAATAAAAGTTCTGATCAGCATAAGCTAAGAACAACTAACATCTTTGCTCAAGCTAAAGCAAAGGATTAAAATTAAATAAAGGAGGGGGGAAGAGGAGAGAGAAACTAGAAGGACCTGGAATAACTCAAATGGAAAATGAAGTACTTACCAATTTGGCCAGCCTTGACTTTAAAAGGAACATCCAATTCACTCTTCAAAAGGAATAAAAACATATAAAGAACATTTCAGATATAATAATTTAATACCCCCCCGAAAATCACATTCTTATAATTCAAATACACAACCATTACAATGAAAAACATAAACAAATTTCCTTTACTTGGGTAACTCAAAAGACCAAGGAAATTTTTGAAAATTAAGTTAAATATTTTAATAATGAAGTCACAAAAGAAGCAAAATTACAGGTAGGAATAACTGGGGAAAGGGTTTGTAGTCAGAGAAAGTAACTGCGTAAACCAACTACTTAATTTAATGAGCCCAAAACAAACTGGGTAGAAATATCTTAATCTATAAAGTAACAGTTTGCTTCTCTGAATTACTAGAATAGGAAAAGAAAGTTTTTTACAAAACAAGAGACAAAACAATAAACAATTATCTCTCAAAGAAAAGACTTAGTGTATGAATACGGAAAACAATCTCAAAAGAATTGGCAGATTCCCAAGATATTTACCAAATTAATATTCACTTTAGTTACTAACAAGTATTGAGCATAATAAAATTTTACTTACCCATATTCTAAAACATCAGTAAATTGAAGTAACATTTTAAATTCATGTAATACTAAATAATAGCATTTTAAAAGTTTACTTCAGTTTTTAGAATTATTAAAAAATTAAACCATCGGATAGCATTTCTATTAGGTACGTATACCTTAGCTCATACTAGTATTACAGAAATCTGGTAACTAGGAGCCAGAGACAGCACAGGAGATAAGGTGCTTGCCTTGCCAACAGCACACCCAGGCTGGATCCCCAGCACTGCAAAGGACCCCCTGTGCACCACCAGTAGTGCTCCCTAAATACAGAGCCAGGAGCACACTCTGAGCACAGCAAGGTGAGGCCCACACCCCACCTCTCAACCACCACCCAAAAATTAAATCTAGTAATTAATAACAGAATTTTAGGTAACAATCAGTTAACATAATTAATTTACTTTACCATTTGCTTACCCAAGCAGTCTGGGAAAACAGGAATTAAGAAAATACTAATTATCAGCTTTAGTTAAAAGGCTTTTTTTAGACAAAACAAAAGGCATCCTCAGGGATGATGAGAATAGCTCTACCCTGGCAGAGGTTGGGAAGATAAACTCAAGGTCTTCTATTATGTCAGCTATAAACTAAACCATCCATTTCTAAGAGTGTGACCCAGCTGAGAAAGACTGGGCTAGACTGCAAGATCCATGCGCTCTGCACAAGGCCAGTCTGTTTTCACTGTAACGAGACCTCTGACAAGATCTCTGAAAACGCTCAAGACTCAAAATCCGCTCCCCTGGGTCTAGGCATGAAGCACCCAGGTGTACGGCACACAACCTTTCAAGAAAATCAACCAGGACTCTGAAGACGTTAATCAAACATACTGCAGGTGTTAATGAAATCCTGAACTATTAAAAAATAAACTCACTCTTTTTTGTTCTATTTTGTGCTATACCCAGCAGCATTCAAGGCTTACTTACTCTTGGCTTTGTGCTCAGGGATCACTTCTGGTGGGACTCAGATCATAAGTGGTACCAAGATTGACCCCCGCTGGCAGCACACAAGATAAATGCCTTATCCATGTACTATCTCTCCAATGGCTCCTAAAATTATTCTTAAATGACTTAAGTCAAATTAAGCCCAACTGTCTGGGTAGAGGCTTAATAAAAGTACGAGAGGTAGGAAATACTTTGTTTCTATCTTAAAAACAAATGACAGTAAATTACTTTCTAGAGTCCAAAAAAATCTATTTTATCTCCATATCATTAACCATCAGTGCAACACAAAAAATACTGTGATAAACTACTATATCAAGTTCTAATGTATTAGAAAAATGTAAGTGAAGGAAATCTTCAGAAAATTACTTCATCAAGACAAATATCTACTACAAAGCTTAACAGTTGAATTAGATCAAAGAAAAATATTTCACTCTAAGTAATACATTTTAACCATCAAGAAAAGAAATTCTAAATCTTTAATCACAATTTTTTATTTTTAGTAAGTTTTTAATATGTCCAGCTTAATCAAATGCTTAACTCACTGAATGATATTCTAATGGTCTCTAATCAATTATGTAATTCTTTTAAGGCTGTAGTTCTTTTTTATTTATTTTTCAAAGATTTTTTTTATGGAATCTCTGTGAGATAGACCCTTACAAAGCTGTTCATGATTAAGTTTGAGTCACACAGTGTTCCAACATCCATCCCTCTACCAGTGTCCCCAGTTTCCCTCCCATCACCACACCCACCCCCCAGCCTGCCTCTATGGCAGACTCCCACTCCCTCTCCCTCTCCCTCCCTCCCCATTTAGGCACTGAGGTTTGCAACACAGATACTTAAAGGTTACTGTGTATATCCCTTTACCTATGTTTAACTCTCAATTCTTGTCTGGCATGATCCTTTCCAACTTTATTGTCATACTGGTCTGTTGACTATCTTATCTACCTTCCACCCGACACACACTTGTGGTAGATTTCAACCACTGACTTTTTTTTTTTACTGAAAACAGTTAAGCAAGTAATACTTCTCTGAGTGATTTACTCACATTATTTGGTACCTGGTACCAGATTGCCTAGTATACCAGGATCCTAAGAACTAACAGGGTAATTGAACTATCAACACAAATAAAAAACAAACAAAAAAAAAAACTTACCAGAGCGTTTTCTTTTATCTGCAGATTATCTAAAGCCACATTTCCTTTTTTAAAAAAAAGAGGCAAAATATAAAATTAATATGATAATTAGTATAATAACAAGTATACATTATTGTGCTAAATTCTAAGTACTAAGAAACCAATTGTGAGCTTTAAGAAATTAAGCTGCTTCTGCCATAAGTTATGAATATATAGATAAGAATTATTAGTTCCCCTGGTCTGTCAGAAATGACCTCTCAGCACAGCGCCAGAAGCCCTGAGCACCACCAGGCGTGGGTCTCCCCACACCAGGGGATATTGTGCTACTAGGCTGAAGATATAGTGTGGGTGTTTGTTTTGCATACAGCCTACTAGGGTTCCATCACTGCCTATGACCCCCAAGCCAGATTCTGCAGATAGGCTAAGGGAGGGTTCTTGTCTTTTTCCTATGTTACAATTTAACACTTGCAGACCCTGAGCAAGGACCAGAAGTAAGCCTTCCACACTATCTGGGATAAATGAAACTAAGTGAGTGAACTAATGAATACATTTTTAAAAAAACATGAGTTATATGAACATTAAACATTTTTCCCTGACCATAACTCTGTTAAAATTAACCCTTGGGGGTTGGATGGCAGGCTGCAGATTAGGAGAACAGTGTACACTATGCAGGTGTAGGTTCTGGTGGTTTCTATCCCAGGAACCAAACAGAAAATAGTAAGTTCAAGTTTAAATTAAATTATAAAATGAATTACCCATGGGAACACCATTCAGCCCACAGTGACTGGCACAGACATTAGCGCATACTAGAAGAATACAGAGTCCAGCAGGCAAAATGCTCATCCAGAGACAAGCCAACTGCCTCAGCAGTTTGTGTTATTTGATGAGTGACACTCAACTAGTAGTAACTCAGGCATGCTGATGCCCGAGTGCTAACTCAAGGGATCCACATCAGATATGCACTTTTCACTAAACAATGGCTAAGGCACTAACAAAATTAACACATTCTACACAAAAATATAGCATCCTGACTTAAAACCATTTGTATTGTGAACGCTTACTCTTTAATAAGGTTAACTGGTGGGATTTAGGAGATGAAATATATGATAAATGCCAATGTGGTTAACAGAATTACATGCATTTAGAAAGACTGAATGGCACAAAGAGATAAGAGGGATGATCACTAGGAGACAGGATTAGGGAAGGGCATTTTCATTAATGCTCTCCAGCATTTTCTAGTTTTCATATCAATCAGGTATTACCCTTTTGTTAAATTACCATACGGGGGCAGAGACAGTTCGATGTGCTGAGCTCATGCTTTGCAGGCCTGGATTCTACCCTTGCCACCAAATGATCTCTCCACACACTGCTGGGAGCAACCCCCACGCACACTGCCCAAGGTAGAGCATTAGAGGGTAGAACCCCCACCCCCCAAACAACAATACAGTAATAACACAAACTGCAAAAGAAGTGAAATAAGAAAGAAGTTCTAAAGTCAAATACGACCTTAGTATGTTTTACATCAATTCCCTCTTATCTAATATTCAGTTCACCAACAGACACATTGAAAACACATCATGTCTGTTACTGGGTCCAGCAAACAGATATCTACTTCCTCTCTGAAAAGTGTGAATGCTATCTCACACAGAGTAAATAGAAAAAGGAAACAGGAATGACAGCATATATAAATTATTTGCACTAAAGGAGGAGCCACTAGCAGTAATAAAAAGAAAAAGGAAAGAATAGAAGCATAGTTCAGATTAACAGCAGGGCAAAAGTGCACTCACTCATTCATTCGGCCAACAAATGTCTTATCTCACTAAGTCACTGAGGTAAAAAAATATACTTCCATTAAACTCATGTTTTTCTGCCAGATACACGTGCAAGAGTTTCATTTTCTATTTTTTGAATGCCAGATATTAAATTAAATAGGAGCGATAGCACTGCAGGTAGGGCACTTGTCGTGCACGAGGCAGACCCGGGTTCAATTTCTCTATCCCCCTCGGAAAGCCTGACAAGCTACTGAGAGTATCCCACCCACACGACAGAGCCTAGCAAGCTCCCCGTGGTGTATTCAATATGCCAAAAACAGTAACAACAAGACTCACAATGGAGACATTACTGGTGCCTGCTCAAGCAAACTGACGAACAATGGGAGGACAGTGCTTAACTTATAAAGACTAAACCAAACCACTGCATTAAAAAGTCAATCTTTTAGGGGTCCAGAGTGATAGTCTAGCAGGCAGAGTGCTAGCAGATAGTCTAGCAGATAGTGCTGGCATGCAGCTTACAAAGGTTCGATCCCCAGAATGCCACAATGGTCCCCAAACCCACCAGGAATGATCCAGCAAAGCCAGGAGAGCGCAGAGACAGAGTAAGCCCTCGTTGCTGCTGGGTGTGGCCCAAAATCAAATAAACAACTCAACTGTTTTATGTTTAACTTAAAGTTGAGAGAAAAATCAAATTTTATCTTTTCTTTACCGTTTCAGGATAGTAATAATTACATGCCCATTTAAACAACTTTACTAGTGTGTCAGAAAACCTGGGTCATGAGCATAAGGAAGCCATGGAAAGTGCTCGAAAACACTGGAGGGTAAATATTTGCAACTAATCTCTAAGAAAACAAAGGAGGCGGGAACGAATGACTAATAGGAGCTGGGGATACTTATCTTTGCCAACAAGGAGGCACTAAGCCAGATATTTCTCTAACCCCAAATGTTCCAAGGAAGACAAAATGATAGACAGATAAAGACATTCTAAGAAGTGTCTTCTGTGAGGGACTAAACGGGCACAGGGACAGAAGGGGCAACGAGTGTGGTCCATGAGGCTCTGATTCTGGCCCCGAGGATCTTCAGCAGTAAGCTCGAAAGTCTTTGGACCAGAACACCTGGGCATGGGTCACACATAAAGTATCAAAGCCCACCTTGAAGGGAACCTAAGAGTGCCAGGCCCTGTAGTGATGCCTAGTTAAGGTCTTCACCTTAACTAGGCATCAAATTACAAGCCCTGGCACTACTGCAACCACGTGACCAGCCTTCCTCAGCCACAAACCCTGACTGTAGTTAATACTCTTAATACTCCAAGGTACCAACCAGAGGTAAAGAACTGCATAAGGGAGGAGGGGCGCAGGCACGAGATTAGGGACCAACCAGGAAACCAAGGAGCCTCAGGAAGGAAATAAGATCAGAAGGAACCCGGGGGGGGGGGGGGGGGGGGGGGGAGGCTCAGAAACACGGATCCATAATAACACTTCTTAAAAATGGCAATCTAAAAGGGTAAATCATGGATCAAATGTATCTAATAATCTCTGCTGGTAAACCAAAAGATGGAAATAAAAAGAAATCCATTCTGTGTACACTGGTGGAGGGTGTGTTCGATCATTGAATGACTGAAACTCAATCACGAAAGCTCCGTAACAGTATCTCACGGTGATTCAATTAAAAAAAAATAATAAAAAGAAAACTATTTTGTGAATGACACCAAGATAAAGAGAGCTGGAGTCATCTTTTAAAAATTAAAAAGAAAACAACTGGTTGCTACATAACAGTTTACAACCAAGTTAGCATATTTCTGAGTAAAAAACCGCATATTGGCAGAATACAGAACAATTCTACCTAAACCCAAAATTTTATGTTAAAAATTTTGGTGGCCTACAAAATAAATGTGATGTCAGCCATCCACAGTAAGAAATAATTTCTGTAGCACTCCCACAACACTGAACTCAAGGGTCTGATGTCCTCAGCTCCTCTCTGCCTCTCCTAGAATAGGGCTCAACAAATGTTGACATGATTAACTCAGAATGCATCTTGAGCATGCCTGCAGGAGCTGGGATGTGGCCTAGTGGTACCACTTGTCAAGTAGCAGTGCATATACCTTGCATGTGAGGTCCAGAACCACATGGTTCCCCAGTACCCACAACTCTAAGATCTCTGCACAGTTTAATCCCCAATGTCATCTGGAGGCAGGATATGTTTGTTAAGTAAAAGTAACCAAAGCTTCAGGCCAGGGCAATGGCTCACTAGGCCCCAAGTCAGAGCCCTGATCCCCCATGGTTGGGCACAGCCCCGGTCGCCCCCGCTGCACCTTCGGCTAAAGCAGCAGTGGGGTGTGGGCCATCATAGTGGCGCCCAGAACTCAGAGCCACCAACAGACAGGAGCTGAGGCCAGAAGGCGAAGGGGCTGACCTGCGGGCCCACGTCCACCCTAAGGCCCTGTCAGGGCTCCAAGCTTCGGATTCCCAATGTTCAGAACATCACCCTGTTCCCCAACAGAAAACACTGAGGATTTCCACCGGGAAGCCCTTTTGGCCCCACCTGGAAGAAAGCAGTCCTATAAGCTAATGCTTGCACAGGCCTCTGCAGCCAGCAGGAGCCTGGACAATCCAAAAGGTCTGTCTTTGATGCTCACATATGAAAGGTTAAAGAAATCCAAAACCAAAACCTCAATTGTTTTCATATACTACTTGAAAGATCATAACCAGGAGAGTAAATCCAGTGGATGTTCACATTCAGAGGACGGCCAGGAGCAAGAGCGCAGAAAAGAAAAAAAAAAAAGAATTTGGTGAGAAATGTGAGGGAAGAAGAAGAAGGAGGAGGAGGAGGAGGAGGAGGAGGAGGAGGAGGAGGAGGAAGAGGAGGAGGAGGAGGAGGAGGAAGAGGAAGGAAGGAAGGAAGGAAGGAAGGAAGGAAGGGAAAGGAAAGAAAAGAAAATCTATATTCCTCCTAAAAAGGCTAAAATTCACAAGTTATAATTTATTTACAACTCTTTCAGACCCTGGGGATTTTTAAACAATTCCCTCTTACTCTGTGGGTGAAAAAACTGAACACAGAAGAGGTTAAGTGGCTAAATCGAAGCCATATAATGAATGTAGAGCAGAGTCAAAATAGAATGTCTCCAGCCTTGTTGGACAATGATGTTCTTAACATAAATCAGAGAACCGTCCAAAACTGTGATTAGAAATTATAAAACTAACCGACAAACACAAAGGCCAAGTCCTAATCCATAAAACTCATGTTATAAATTATGAACACAGTGAGGGGGGGAAAAAAACCTATTGTGCTATGTACTTATTTTTTTCATTTAGAACTCCCTTTATGGATCCCCAACATAAAAATAGATTTGAGTCTATTTAGACATATCCATTTCCAAGGCAGTAGTCTTTGAATCATGAGTGAGTAGGCTTTTTTTTTTTAAAGCAAGTATGAAATGCTTTGAACAATGGATGTTTCCATAAAGACTGAAGAACCTGCGCTGACTCATTCAACTGAATTTCACTGAGCTGCTCAATCCCATCCCTCCCTCCCTACCACCATGACTCTGCTCTGGAAGGCGAGAGGGAAACAATTGACTCTTACTTTTTCCACTTCCCTACTGAAATACAAATCTTGGCAGGGAAAATGAAGAGCTGCCGCACTGCCTCTGAACTTGCTTCCTTTCAAGCACACTTCAGGGACCTCATTAAAGGAGGACACGGTGGCCAAGTCATAAGCAGATCAACTCCGAACACACTAACCTCTGGTTCCGTGTCTAGCAAAGGGGTCGATTTTTTTTTTTTAATCTGAGGCTGCTGTTTAAACATGTGGAAAAGCACGTTTGGTTTAAATGTTAAGCACTGCTCTCATTAACAGTAACTGAGTCTAAATAGAACAGTAATGAATATTACAATGCTGGATTTTTTTTTTTTTTTTGGTCTCTATTGCACTGCTCTGGGCTGGAGCACTAGCACAGTGGATAGGGCGTTCTACC
This sequence comes from Sorex fumeus, assembly GCF_029834395.1. Lineage (NCBI taxonomy): Eukaryota > Metazoa > Chordata > Mammalia > Eulipotyphla > Soricidae > Sorex > Sorex fumeus. The sequence continues at coordinate 11,356,557 of NW_026606138.1, read as the reverse complement.
TTGCACACAGCCAACATAGCCAACCCGAGTTCGATTCCTCTGCCCTCTCGGAGAGCCCAGCAAGGTACCAAGCGTATCTCGCCCGCACAGCAAAGCCTGGCAAGCTCCCCGTGATGTATTTGATATGCCAAATACAGTAACAAGTCTCACAATGTTACTGGGCCCGCTCGAGCAAATCAATGGACAACGGGAGGACAGTGACAGTGGCTGCATTGCTCTAAGACAAACCCAGTGAGAAACACAGTCTTCAGTACACTAAGCATGGGCTGGAGGAAAGAACAACAATATCAAAATTCTTCTACTAGTTTAAAAATACCTGGATGCCGCAATATTTTTTTGTTTGTTTTATTAGTGAAACACCATGAGGTACAGTTGTAGACTTACAAGTTGTTGTGCTTGGGTTTGTTATACAATGATCGGGTACCCATCCCACCACCAGTGCCCATTCTCCACCCCCACCAATCCCAGTATCCCTCCCACCCACCCCCATCCCCCATCCCACCCTGCCTCTGTGGCAGGGCACTCCCTTTTGTTCTATCTCTCCTTTTGGGTGCTGTGGTCTGCAGAAGAGACATTGGGTAGCAATCACGTTCAGTCTATAGACTACTTTCAGCACGCATCTCCCATCCTGGGCGGATCTTCCCTGCACCCTTTATTTGGTGCTCCCTTCTCTACCTGAGCTGCAAATATTTTATGTGGGAAGGTAAAAAAGAAGCAAAGACACCTGTATCTTCTCACATTCTATAGCGACTGTAAAGACAACGTACTGACATACTGGATTCGGGTGCACTAATATCAGCATGATGATGGATCTTTGTTTATCCAGTATTTTCACAGCTGACTCACTCTGCTCACTTCAATTAAGACAAGAAAGTCATTATCCAACTACAGCTTCTTGCCAAAAGGGAGGTCTCACTGCACTGGCCTTCAAACCGCAAAGATCTACAGTCAGAAGAGATGGCTTGTCTACTCCTCTCACTTACAGACCAAAAAAAAAAAACAAGGGATCAGTGGAGCTGGAGTGGTAATACAACTGGGTGGCGCTTGCCTTACATGTGGCTGATCCAACATTGATCCCTGGCACCACATATGGTCCCCTGAGCCCCTCCAGTAGTGCTCTCTGAGCACAGAGCCAGGAGTAAGCCCTGAGCATCACGGGGTGTGGTCAAGTAAACAATCCTGGGCATCACTGGATTTCCAGAAGCCACGTAAGCAGGCTGTGATGGGGATGAAATTCCACGCCAGGTTCCCCCCGGATCTGCTCAAGTCAGCTGGCAGCCACGGGAGAAGCAGCAGGTGTGGGTGAGGGAGAGCCTGGAAGCACACAGGCTGGGACCTGTGTGCAAAGCTGAGAAGATTGCAGGCTCTCCAGCTGGCGCCTGTTCCTGGCCCGGACACCAACCTGCAGCAGCGCACGACAGTCTCTGTCTAGGCTCACCCGTTAAACAGGATGGAGAGCAGCTGGATTCTGAAGGCAGGATTTTCCTGCAGACTTTTCACCTGCACGAAAGCTCCACACTCAAAAATCCTGCCTAAACCAAGTGGGAAGCCACCGGCATGGATCTTTCAGATACATGTTACTCTTACAACAACGGTATCCTAGAGGCTGGAGAGATAAAGCAGGGGATAAGGTGCAGCATGAGGCTGACTGTGGATCCTGCATCACAGGGTACAGCCCAGGAGGCATCCAAGCTCCACGAGGTGGCCTGGATACACCCAGCACTGCAGAGCTGAGCGGCATCGCACCCTCAAGCCCGAGCACTGAGTTTGGCCTCACGGGCTGAAAATCACTGAACCACTGGGCTTCCTAAGCACTGCTTACAGACCTAAAAGAAAAACATACAATTATTTCTGAGACACCCGTCAGACCACAGTGGGTCCTATAGTCTACCTCCTGAAACCAGTTTGTGCTAAATAAAACCCCAACCCCAGAGAAACTTACACATACACACAGCACTTTTCTGAAACTGTGAAAATATGGTTTCACATAAGTATACATTTGAATCAACTAGGTGTTTCTTTTCCTTTTGAGAAACTTTTAAGAAAGAAACTTTAAGGAGTGTGGTTTTCTCTTTACATAAAATCTTCTCACCAATAGAGGTGTAAACCCCAGTTTCAGAAAGAAACTTGAAAACAAAGCAAAATCTTGGCCTTCACTCAGTTTTATCATCGCTATCACTATCAGCATGGCAAAAAAGTTTAACAACTATAATTACAATGGACTTTTCAATAATTTGTCTCATGTACACAGTATTATTTCTCCACTGTACAGATAAGAAAACTGAGGCTTAAAAACTAAAAGACTGGGTCCAGGAGATAGCTCAGAGGGCCCCAAGTTAGATCTCGGCCCAGCAAACCCCACTTCAGCAGTGGGCGTGACCCTGGGGCCCCAGTCCCTCAGGCCAGACAGGACCAACCCAGATAGTCAGGCCTGCTGCCAGGGGAACAGGCAGGGGTGACGCTGGCACCCAACATTACTTGGGGCTTCTGGACCCAGGGTCCCACTGCTCAGAAACCACCAAAGTCTTGGTTTTCTACAACAGCAAGAATCTTTTAAATCTTTTTTCTGTTTTGTGTTTTGTTTTGGGACCAACCATTAGGGTTTACTTCTGGCTCTGAGCTCAGGGATCATTCCTGGCACAAGGGGACCATATTCAGTCTATGGTGCCAGGAATTGCACCAAGATCATTATGTGCAAGGCAAGCTCCTTAATCCCGGTACTACAGATCTGATCCTGTTTAAGTCACTTTCTAAAACACATAGGAAATCCTTGGCACACACACACACACAGAAATAAAAACTGAAAGCTTTTATTTGAAGACAAGGAGTCTTTTTTTTTTCTTCTCTAATTTGAAGGTAAAATTCACAGCACACATCCCTATTTTAGACCAGAGGTTCCCAAATTCAATTGGCCTTTCAGAACAAAAATTACTCAGTGTCCTCCCCTCCCCCCCCCCCACACACAAGGAAAAAAAAACCTACCTTCCTGGGGCTGGAGCTATAATAGCACAGGGTGTTTGCCTTGCACGTGGTCAACCTGGGTTTGATTCCCAGCATCCCATATGGTCCCCTGTGCACTGCCAGGAATAAATTCCTGAGTGCAGAGCCAGGAGTAACCCCTGTGCATCGCCAGGTGTGACCCCCCCCCCCAAAAAAAAACTCTACCTTCCTTAAGAGAACAGAGAAGCCCACAACTGTACTCACAATTGCTTCCTTAATCAGTCCATCAACCCCAGGGCTGAGGTCGCCTCCACTTTGAAGAACACAACATTTCAAATATCTCCTCATCCTCCCTCTGACTTTTGTTTGTGGACCTCTCTGTTAATTCACAAATGTATGACCCTGTTCACTCAGTGAAGTTCTTCTCTACATATGAACACAACACTGTGATTCTGTAAACTGTTCCCTGATAGCATCCTGGTAAAGCTGTTGCACTCTCACCGGTGATCTTGCAGCCACTCCTTACGACCTGTTTCTCGCCTAAATTACAAAGTTGGGGCTGCATCTGCTTTTCCTAGGTTCATTTTACACCTGACTTATCTGCACCCCTTAAAGGGGGTCCGATAAATGCAGGCAACAATCTCATTCTTCTCTTTGGACGAGGATCTTCACAACAGTTTAGGATGGTTGATTCTAGGGTTTAACAGTATTTCTGGGGTCCACCCGGCTTGCTGCCAGCAGTAAAGCTTACCCCTCACTGTGACGACCAAAATTTCCAGAGAAATTTCCAGAGAGCCCCTTGAGGGCAAAGCCATTGCAGGTGGGAAACTCCAGCCTTTGGTGTAATACCACAGTGAGGTACCAGATTCATTCTCCATTTATTTCCAAGAACAGCAACATCTGCTGTGCCAAACCGGTTCAATTTTTCTTTCGCCAGATGTAAAGACATAAAAAGTCAAGTCCAATGGCACATGGCCCTTATTTTTTAAAGCAAATATTTTTGAGATAAAAGACTATGAAATTTTTTAATTCTTTATAAAACCTGAAAACATTTCACAAATGTGAGCTACTCAAGTGATGGGATTAAGGCCATCAATATTCCCACACTTACCACATGGACTTTCAGATACATTTCTTTTTTTATTGTTTTAAGCTTTTTTTATGAAGGTACTGTAAATTACAAAGTTGTTCACAATACAATTTCAGGAATACAGTGTTCCTACACCGATCCCAACACCAGTGTCAATTTCCCTGCACCAATGACCCTGGTTTCCCTCCCCACTCTCAGCTTGCTTCCTTGATTGACAGGGTGACATTGAAGTGGTTTATTGTAATTTGGGGTCCAATTCTCACAGTGTTGTTGGTTCTGTGGTTTAGATACATACAGATCCCTGACTGCTACACCACCTATGCACCTAGGTCTTGAGCCCTCGACACTATAGAAATAAGATGCCATGAGCATACCCCACCCCCTCAAAAAAATATATCTCTTTGGCAATGTTTTAGCTAATACAAATAGTTAACTCGCATGTTCTGCCTATTTTCACAAAGGAAGTAGCGTTACACATTCACTGTACACCAGCCATAAAAGCTCACAATTTCTTGCTTCCTTTACTAAATCTCAAAAACAAGAGGCAGAGTTATGAGTTGGGAAAAATACTGAGGGAATCATTGACTTCTAAAGGAAATGTGTCTTTATTTACTCAAGCCTTTTATAGAGCTATTGCTAGCCATTAGCAGAATATTATTTCTCAAAAGATGAACATGATATGGGGCTGGAGCTATAGCACAGCGGGTAGAGCATTTGCCTTGCACACAGCCAACCCGGGTTCAAATCCCAGCATCCCATATGGTCCTCCAAGCACCGCCAGGAGTAATTCCTGAGTGCAGAGCCAGGAGTAACCCCTATGCATTGCTGGGTGTGACCCAAAAAGCAAAAACAAAAAAAAAGAAGAACATGATATGAAAGCAAAGTCTCTTTCCCTGAATTTTACCAAAGGAGGAAGGAAAAAAAATGATCCAAAAGGACATGTTGAGCCAAAGAGAAAGCAGAGGAGTTAACACTGTACTCTGCAGTTGATCAAACCTGTCTGGATCCCTATACCTCTGAATGTGACCCTGGGGCCCCCAAGAGCCCCAGGGTATGGCCCAAGTATTCCCAGAACCACGGGGTCCCAGGCTCCTAGACACCACTTGGGAAAGCCAAATAATAAAAAATTAGATGAAACAAAATTAGGGCATTCTCATTACTGTCTTGGAAACTTTCAAATCCTCAAGGAATGTGTCATAATTTCACAGCAAAAACACCAATAACTGGAATCACAGCGTATTGGCTGGAAAGACACTTAGAGATTCCTAGTCCAACTCCTAATCTTATGGGAAAAGTAAGATTTGGTAAGGAAGAAATATGCAAATGTCCAGTGAGTTTTACTTCTAGCCAGGATTGAGGGGAGAGGTCCTAAATCAGTCATAAAGGGTAGGGTTGTTTGGGATTACTGAGGAAACTAAATTATCTGGTATAATTTGTTCTATCCTTTTACAAGTGATAGAATTATGGCATGAGTAAGGTATCAGGTAAAAGGCTTGTCGATCACAAGCAAGAACCATGACCATGACCACCTCTCAGCAAGGCCAGTGCTCTTTCCAGATTCCAACGGTTTGCTACATGGGGCAGCTCCGACGAGCGGAGAGGATTTTTCTGATCCCTGCAGAGATCACTGGGCACTGAATTCCTTCAGCGTCCCCTTCCTTGCATCAGAGGCCCCGTGTGGTCAGAGGGCACTGCCCAACCACGCCCACCGGCCAAGAGGTGAGGAATCAGTAAGCTGCGCCTCCCCCCATGGTCAGGGCAGTATTGATACTTCCCCACCACTGCCCTTGCAAACACACGACCCACGTGGACAGCTACACGTTTTAGAAGTCAGGTGTCATTTCTCTTTTTTTTTTTAATCATGTTTGCATAAAAAGCAAAAACGAAACAGGAGGCCTGCAGTAGAAACACGGTTATTGGACCTGCCCCGTCTACTCAAACGTTATCATTCCGACCCGCAAGCGACAGGGGAGGCTGCGGTCACTCCGGCTCCGCCTCTGAACGTCAGTGCGCAGCCCAGGGGGCCCGCAGTCCGTCACGCGGCACAGCAGTCCCGAGGGCCACCGCCCGCCCGGACAGGGCCTCCCAATGCCGGGCACGGGGGTCCGGCCCTGCATCTAGCCCATCAGGGGCCCCTCGGACCCTGGCCGTCGCGACCCACGGCGGCCGGGCAGTCTCCGCAGCGTCCCCGGAGCCGCGCGCGGGAGAGGCGGGCTAAGAGGGGGGAGTGTGCGCGCCTTGCAATCGGGGGCGGGGGTCGCCTCGGCGGGCACCCGGCGTGCCCGGGGACCCCCTGCACGAGCCAGCGGCGCTGCCCACCCCGATCACCCAGGACAGCCCGGCCCGGCCTCCCCGCGGCCCAGGCGCGTGCGAAACCCGGGGCCTCTGCACCGCTGCTGCGCCCCGAAGCGTCTCCCCGCCCCTGTCGCCCGGGGGGTGTGTAAGGGGGTGGGCGCAGGGGACCCCGCGGCCGTGCGGCCCCGGAGGCGGAGTCTGGACGCGCGGAAACCCCCCCCCCACCCACCCCCGACGGGAGGAGCCCCCTCCGCAGCGCCGGCCTCCGGGCTTACCGCCCCAGATCCCCAGCTTCAGCTGCGACTTGTTCAGGTTCTCCACGTAGTCCCCCAGGAAGCGGTTGAGCAGGTCGGCGACCACCGACTCCAGCACCATGGTGGGGGACCCCCGGGAGGCGGCGGCAGCGGAGCCGGAACCGTCGGGCGCGGCGGAGGGCGGCGACCCGGACCGCGAATGACAGCGGCCCCGCCCGACCGCGCGCGTGACCGACGTGCGCATGCGCGCCGCCGCCGAGTGCGCGGCCCCGGCCCGGCCCGGCCCGGCCCGCTGGACTTCGGGGCTTCGCAGCCCGCGCGCGTCTAGGGCCTGGGGGCGAGGCCGCGGCCGCCGCCGAGACTTGGGCGGGACCGAGCCCCGGCCGAGCTCAGAGGGGTCCGCCGTGCTGCACTGCGCCTGCGGCGAGCTCCTCACTGCTGCTGATGCTCCCTAGGCGCGTGGACCCCAGAGCCTCCCCAGGAACAGGGGGTTGCATTGGTTGCTTGGAAACTGGATGCGTATTTTCTCGTGCACTTTTGTATTCCTTCTCTCCGAGCTTCTGTGCTCAATTCGCTTGCCTGGAAGGTAGCGCCCAGTTGAGAATTTTCTTTTTCCCCTCCCAACCCCCCATCCCCACCCCATCCCCACACCCCCTCCTCTGTCCCTGGCAGACAGTCCATTACAAATCTCTTTTGCTTTTACAATGCAAAAAGTTTCCACCACCTTAGTGAAAGTCCACTACCAGCTGAAAAACCATTGCCTTTTAGAGGACGGAAACCTTTCCCTGAAAAACGTGTGAAATCAGCAAAACACGTCTTGTGGGAAAAGGTTAATGCTAACAGAAACCTGGCGGTGATAATGGGAGGCTGAGCGCAGCTTTGTGTGATTAGAACCTCATCATCACCACAAGGGCGCAAAGCACCGCCAGGTGTGGCCCCAGATTCCTTTTTTTAAAAATGCTAAAGTTTCGGATGGGGGCAGGGAAGTTGGGAAGAGCATGGAATGGGGTTGGGACGGGAAGGGAATCTGGGAACACTGGTGGAGGGAAGATGACACTGATGGAGAGATTGGTGTTGAATTATTTTATGCTAAAACGCAATTAACTTTGTAAATCATGATTCTTTCTAAAACTTTAGAAGAAAAAAAAAAGCTAAAGTTCTTTGTGGCCGCATAGATTATTTTTCCCTTTTCCCTTTCCTTTGTGGTTGCTGTGGAGACCACAGCTCCTGGCTGCAAGGGCTGGGTGCTGCAGGCACTTGGCAAATGAGGGCAACAGTTTTGAGTCAGACACTTTTGCCCACAGGCCACCCTTAGGCAGAATCTGAAATATCACTGAGCTGCCCTATACAACGACTCGAGTGAAAGTTACCCCACCCCACCCCCACCCGCTTCAGGCGTTCAAACCTTAATCTCAACGTGGTGGTGTTAGGGACTAATTTATAAGGCTCACTAATTTATAAGGCGCCAGAGAGCACCACCTCCACCACCCCTTCTACCACGTGAGAGCAGGAAGCTGGCCATCTCAGAAACAGTCCCCAGTCTGGGGGGTTCCAGAATAAATATGTGCCATTTTTACTTATTTGTTTATTCTAACTTGTTGTTTTTATTGTTGTTGTTCTGTTGGGCTGGAGCATTCAGGACGTTTGTGTAGGGCGATTGCCTTGCACGAGGCTGGCCGGCCAACCCGGGTTCAATTCCTCCGCCCCTCTGGGAGAGCCCAGCAAGCTACTGAGGGTATCTCGCCGGTTCGGCAAAAGCCTGGCAAGTTCCCCATTCAATATGCCAAACACGGTAACAACAAGTCTCACAATGGAGACTTACTGGGCCCGCTCGAGCAAATCGATGAACAACGGGAGGAGAGTGCCACAGTGCTACAGTTGTGTTTGCCACACCCAGAGGTAGTCAGGAATCATGCCCAGGACTTAGAGGATCGTGCAGCAACCCAATGGACATCAGGGCTTCTGCACTCAGACTTACCTCCCCAGCCCCTTATTTTGTTTTAAATTACCCAGTCTGTGTTGATTTTGTTCCAGAAGCCGGAGAGCACACAACAACCTGACCTTGTACCAAACCGAAAAGAAGCATCTCTTTCAAATCACTTAGCTCCTCCTCAAGCAGTAATTTTGTTCATTCCTTTTCCAATCTGTTTATTCCCAGTTTGGGGTTCCAAGTGGCCAGAGCCCATTTCAGTAGTTGAGGACAAATAAGGAGGGAGATACCCTAGGCATGTTGACCTGGGCATTCTGGCCCACCATAGGGCACACTCACAGCAGACATAGGTAGTACAGCCTGGGCAGGTTCAGAGGTAACAAGAAAGGCAGGATGGAAAACTACTAGAATGAACAAGAAAGAACTATTCCATGCAGCCAAAGAAAACTAAAGAGGCCTCAAGACTCTTCACCAGGCTGCCTTGTGGTTACCATATTCCTGAGAGCTGCCCTTGGATAACCCAGTTCCAACCAATACCAGGACAGACTCAGAGGACAGAGTAATGACTCTGTGTCCCTTTTTAGCTCATTGGGTCTAGGATTTAACATTACCCTACATGCCTCTCCTGACACATCATTAGATGTCAATGACATATTTGACATGTGAGCAAGTTTGTGGTTCTTATGTGCACTCACAACCTTAGCACAATCCCAGCTGTCCCTCTCCTACCCTACCCCTAGTGCATTTCCCTCCCTCAGTTCATGTCATAAACACATTTACCTAGCAGGAGAGACAGTACATAGAATAAGACACTTGCCTTGTATGCATCTGACCCCAGTACAATTCCCAGAACCACACAGGACCCACTGAGCCCTGCCACTACTGAGTGCAGAACGGAAAAAAAAAACACTGAACCCAAATCCTGGTGCCTGAGACTCCCTGGAGAGTACCCAGCCCCATACTTCAGGGGTGTGCAGTCTAATAAATCTGTTGGGACCAGGGAGATGCTCAGCGAATAGGGAATCTGCTTTCCATGCAGGGGACCAGGGCTCAATCTCTGATCCCACATGGACCCTTGACACAGCTGGGAGTGAGCCCCACTTAATTGAGTCCAAGGTAGTCCCCAAGCACTGCTGGATGTAGCCCCCCCAAATAAATCTCTAATATTGTCTAGCCCATCTTGACCTTGAAAATTCTTTCTCTGACAACGAACCCAGGACTCATGGGGCCCCAGCACTGTGTTCCTATTCCAGGTGACGTATGAACATGTCACACGCAAGAAGAGGCCCATGGGACTTGGGGACAATGTGCAAACCCCTTCCGCACGACCCAGCTCCAGGAAAAGATTATTTTTTCTCTTCAGCATGAAACTTGATTACTCTGCTTGAGCACCTGCTGTGTGCCCAAAGAAATTTGGAACCAATGGTAACAAAATAAAGTGAACATTCTAGTAATTGGAGTTCTTTCCTTAGTTCTGGTAACATTGAGAAGGACATCAGTGATTGAGCAATTGGAAGAGAGGAGCAAAGTGCTGTTTGTTAATAAACAAAAATCAAAATTGGGGTCACTTGGAAATGTAATATAGTTCTGCTTTAAATTTAAAAAAATGCAAAGGCTGGGAGAGAGTGCAGCTTAGAACCCATGTGCCCAAGCCAGGTTCAGTCCCTAGCACCACACTTCCCAGAGCATCTCTAGGTGCAGGCGTGGAGGCGCCCAGCACTGCTGGGTAGCCCTGGTTCACCCCAGCACTGAAGTCCCGGAGCAGCGCCATGTCCTCAGACCCTTGCATTCACCACTGGTCCCTTGGCTAAGAATCACCACAGAGCTTTGGGACCTCCTAAGCACCTCTAAGACTCCTTCCCCCCAAAAGGAATTAAGACCGTTTCTTGTCCATTTTCCTGAAGCTTGATGAGAAGGGCCAAAGAGAATTAGGAGGCAGAAAAAAAGGGGAAGTAAATGGAGGCAAAATAGACTATTAGGATGACACTGTCAAAAACAGATTAGGAAGATTGTCTGGGTGAAATCACGGGTATGAACAGCAGAATGTTGGAGCCACAGGAAGGCAAACATCAACCGGTTAGTTCAACCCCATTGAGTACAGAGAGTATTAGTACACTTGTCCAAATTCTACAAGGAGTTAGGGATGGTCAGGGTTAAAACCCAAGTGTCTGATTCCCTGGCCTCTGTGTATTTTATTCTTTGGTTGTGTTGAGCAAGGTAAACAAGTCAAAAGAGCAGCTCTCGTCTGGCTTCAGACTTTCCCCCATTCTCTTTGCCTTCCAGCTTTCTGTGTTCAGTCATGCGCTCACAGCTTGTGGGTCAGAGGTGAGCCTCACACCACAGTGCTTCCTCCACTCCAATGAGCCCCACAGCAGAGCAGGCCTGGCCACCTAGTTGGCTATGCTCAGTCATGTTCAGTCGGTGGCAGTATCACCTAGTGGCCTGTAGCTGAGCATGTCTCTATTACCTCCCCTCTACCCACTCTTTGTTGCAGCAGCCATGTTGCAATGACCAGGGGCTTCACACATGCTGGGTTGTGGTGCTCTGGAGATCGTACACCCTGAAGAGATGCAGGGGGTACCAAGGAGGACAGGTGCCAGGATGGTGCTCTGTACACATGGACATCGCAGGGACTGAACTCACAGCCTCACACCAATAAGGATGATGCTTTGGAGTACTGAACTATCACCATGTCCCTGTATGCATGCATGTGTGTGTGCATTCATGCCTTTATGTATAAAAGTGGGCAGAGCGGTAGCACAGTGGGTAGGGCGTTTGCCTTGCCAACCCAGGTTTGATTCCTCCGCCCCTCTCGGAGAGCTCGGCAAGCTACTGAGAGTATTCTGTCTGCACGGTAAAGCCTGGCAAGCTACTCGTGATGTATTCGATATGACAAAAACAGTAACTACAAGTCTCACAATGGAAATGTTACTGGTGCCCACTTGAGCAAATACATGAACAACGGAAGGACAGTGCTATGTATAAAAGTGTGTATATAAGCAGATGTGTATGCATGTATGCCTCTGTGCCTATATATGTGTGTGTGTGTGTTTGTATGTATTTATGCATTGTTGGGGATTTAAGTCAGGACCTCAAACATACAAGCAAGTTCTCTACTGAGCTATGTACAGTTTCTTATATTTACTTCAAATACTTGCCTTCCTTCCCCTCCCAGAAAACTCATAAATTATTTTCCATCTGCTATATTGGACATTTCCAAGACTATAGTGGTGAACTTGGAACCACTTTATTGGGGAGATTGGGGGGATACAATTTGGGGGGAAATTTGGGCCACACCCAGTAGTGCTCAAGTCTCACTTCTGGAAATTCTCAGGGAAACTAATGTGGTACCAAACTGGGGATGCCCACATGCAAGGCAAATATCTTACCTTAGCTTTCTCTCAGGCCCCTGGTACAGCCTTTGTCCAAGTGCCTAAATATGTTTCATTCTAAGACTTTCTCCTACATACTGCACTCTCCTACATACTGCAGATCTACAGCTTCTGAGAGGGGTACAGTACAGTCTGATGTGGGCCGTTCGTGCCAGAGTGCATGTCTGCTAGCTTCAAAAAATCTTACACAGGATATGATGTATGGTGTTATGAAAATGGTGGACCATTAATCATAAAAACAAGGCCAATCTGCTTTGGTGGAACAAGAGCAGAAATACTTTTAAAGTAGTCCTGTGGATGAAGTCATGAAATTTACATACAAGTGGTACTGATGGAAAGTATCATGCTAAGCAAAATGAGTCAGAAAGAGAGAGACAGACATAGAAAGATTGCATTCATCTGGGGAACATAAAGTAACAAAACAGGAGACTAACACCCAAGAATAGCCAAGATAAGTACCAGGAGCTTTACTCCATGGCTTGGAGGCCAGCCGCACACTCTAGGGGTAAAGGCAACTCAGATAGAGAAGGGAGCACCAAATAAAGGGTGTTGGGAAGATCCGCCCAGGATGGGAGAAGCATGCTGAAAGTAGACTATAGACCGAACATGATTGCCACTCAATTCCTCTTTTGCAAACCACAGCACCCAAAAGGAGAGAGAGAACAAAAAGGAATGCCCTGCCACAGAGGCAGGGTAGGATAGGGGTTGTGGTGTGGGAGGGATACTGGGATCCGTGGTGGTGGAGAATGGGCACTGGTGGAGGGATGGGTACTCAATCATTGTATAACTGAAACCCAAGCACAAAAAGTTGTAAGTCTACAACTGTACCTAATGGTGTTTCATTAATAAAAATTTAAAAAATAGATAAAGTAGTCCTTGTGTATGTCAGCTAACTTCTGGCCATACAAACTTTTGTAATAATATCTAAAGTTAACTATAAGCCAATAAGTATTCTATGCACAACAATATTGGTTGGTAGGTATTAACAATTTCATTTTGCAAAGAAGTAGCACTGTAGCACTGTCCTCCTGTTGTTCATCAATTTTCTTGAGCGGGCCCAGTAATGTCTCCATTTTGAGACTTGTTATTACTGTGTTTGGCATAATGAATACATCACGGGTAGCTTGCAGGCATTGCCGTGTGGGCGAAATACTCTTGGTAGCTTGCCGGGCTCGCTGAGTGGGGTGGAGGAACCGAACCCCGCTCGGCCGGGCTGGGTGCACGCAAGGCAAACGCCTTACCATTGTGCTATCGCTCCAGCCCTTGCAAAGAAGTATATGTTGTTTATAGATTATATACATAGATTATAGTTTATAACCAGTTGTAATGAATGTTTAATAATTTAATTCCAGATCCTCGTTCCATTGTTTTGTATTTTCTTTTTAAAAGTCACCCCAGTGATGATGGGGAATCTCTCCCTGCTGTATCCAGGGGTCTATGCAATGCCAGGCAGAGAACAAGAATGCGCTCAAGGCCTTTGAGCTATCTTCTTGGGCCTTCCACCCGTTTTTTTAAATCATTACAATCTACAACTTCCTTTCTATTTAGTTAATAATAATCAACTCTGCCTCTGTGTGTTTAGCACTTACTGTGTTCCACAGTGCTAAGTAGTTTAAATTATTAGATTCATTAATCTTCTAAACAACCAATTAGCGTAAATTATTTCCTCCATTTTGTAACACTGCAAACTTCATGTGTTACTAGAAATAGTCATTTACAAGATAGGTGGCCATTCTAGACTCTATAAACATCAAAATAAAATTATGTATTCATATCCTGGGTCCCCAGTCTGAAATAGCCTTTGCCTGAATTGAGTTAAACCTCTAACAGTATTTTGTGATGTAACTTATAAGGCAGCATCATGGACAACATACATAGCCAGCCACATGCTGGCAGAAATTCAAAGAAAAGAAAGCAGCTCTCTTTCAGGTTCAGGACCATCCCTGTGGAAGGGGAAGGAGAGGGACTCTGGGGTCTGCTCAGGATGGTTAGGGTGACCAGGACAGCTTCCAAATAAATATTCTGTACACAGAGCTTCAAGAACTGAGCTGTCACTTTTTCCCATGGGATATAAAACACATATGATCTTAAATATAAGTATAGGTGTAATCCTTAGGGCTTGCTTGATGATTAATGCACCCGAGGCCCCACCTACATCAAGATATGGAACATTTCTGGCAGGTCTGGAGCCCAAATGTGGTTACAATTCACAAAGACTGGAAATAATGGAGGTAAGGGGCCAGGACCTCAGTCATATTAGTGGTATAGATGTGAGATATACATCTATATATATATATATATATATATATATATATATATATAAAGCACAGAGCCAACAACACTGAAAGCAGGAGACCCAAACTACAACAACCAAATTTTAAAATGTGCCTGTCTTCTCACAGACTCATGGATGGGTGACCTCCCCCCATCACTCCATTCTTCCGGGAGCCTGGCAGTCATGCCCATGAACTGCTTCTGCTGCCATAGAAGCTCATTCACCAATCAGGATCCAGAGACTCACAAATCTCCAAAGAGATCAATAAGCTGGAGATGTCTCCAGACCCCAAAGTCACCATCCAATTAAAAATGTAACTCCAGTTGTATCACCCCCTATTTAAAATTTTAGAATACCTGGAGCATTTAGAATGCAGCTGTACAACATCTTAGACTCTACACCTCTGATATACCAGGAATAGCACATCACCTTTCTACTGTGGTTGGAATGTAAAGTAGAAGGCAACCAAAAAATATTGGAGTGATAGCACAGCAGTAGGGCATTTGCCTTGCACGCAGCCAACCTGGCCGACCCGAGTTCGATTCCTCCGCCCCTCTTGGAGAGCCCGGCAAGCTACCGAGAGTATCTCGCCCGCACAGCAGAGCCTGGCAAGCTCCCCGTGATGTACTCGATATGCCAAACACAGTAACAACGAAGTCTCCAATGGAGACGTTACTGGGCCCGCTCGAGCAAATCGATGATCAACGGGAGGGCCTTTACTTTACTTACTTTTTACACAAGGCCTAACCTGTAACATGTTAGTAATCTCTTATACAAGGGCTTACTGGCTCCAGGGTAAGATACAACAATCTTCACACGCTTTCATCTAAGGAAACCGTTTAAAATCATTTTTTTGAGAATTACTCATAACAAGCAACACAAAATTAATTATTTAGAGCCTGCTGTTGGGGCAGACTTGGGGGGTGGTTAGAAAAATTTGAAATAATGGTGATGGGAAGATGTAATGGTGGAGGAATTGGTGTTGGAATCACTGTCACTGTCACTATCCTCCCGTTGTTCATCAATTTGCTCTAGCGGGCCCAGTAACGACTCCATTGTGAGACTTGTTACTGTGTTTGGCATATCGAATACCTCACAGGTAGCTTGCCAGGCTTTGCCAAGTGGGCAGGACACTCTCGGTAGCTTGCAAGGCTCTCCCAGAGGGGCAGAAAATGAAACCTGGGCAGGCTGGGTTGGCAGAGTGCAAGGCAAATGCCCTACCCGCTGTGCTATCACAGTTGGAATACTGAATATAATAAATTATTGTGAATAACTTTATAAAAATAAAATAATTTTTAAATGTGCCTGTCAAGGAGGTAGGCTGAGGGATTGCGAGAGGGGGAGGGAATTTGGGGCCACTAGAGGAGGGAAGTTAGCACTGATGGCGGGATTGGCGCTGGAACATTGTATGTCTGATATTCCGCTATGAATAACTGCAAATCGTGGTGCCTTAGTATTAAACTTCTTAATGTAAGAAACAAATAACTTTAAAATCCTAGAAGAAGAAGAAGCAATTCTATTCTGAACACTAGTTACTACACTGTAGAAGGGCAGAAAGCGTAGAAGGAGGAGGAGGATTAGCTAGGTAAGCGTCACGCAAAGCTCCACTGCGTCTTTCCCTGCGGTCACATTCATTCATCCTGCGTTTCCATCCCCGCCAGTGACTCCGACTGTCACTTTTCAAACTTCTCTACACTGGTTGGAGCCTCCAGTGAATCGTGCCGGCACCAAGGCAGAGAAAGCGGCCACGTGGTGGAGGAAGGCTCTGCGTCAAGGTTTCCAGGCAGCGCGCTCGGGGCCCGCCCCCGCTGGCAGCTCCGCTCGGGGTATAAAGGCTCCGACCAGCGGCCTTTGAACCGCGCGGCTCCAGGCTCCGAGGCGGGCACAGGGCGGGGAGCGCTCCGAGCTGGCGGGCGACCACGCGCATCTCCCGGGCGGCCCCGGAGCGGTACCCGCAGGGCGCCTCTGCGATCGTCGGACGCCGGGGCCCAGGTACTGAGAGAGGGACCCTCAGTCGTGCTCATCTCCCCTCCCGGGGCTCATCTTTGCACCCCAAAAGGGGTGAGCGAGGCCGTGCCGGCAGAGATAACACGACCGCCGGGTTTCTAATTCTCCGCGAGGATTTGCGTGCGGTAACCCCAGGCTTCCGGAGACGGTTGCACCAGCCACTCTTGGCACCGACGATCGCTGCGCCTGCAATTAGAGGCCAACTCGTCGGAGAACCATCGCCTTGGGCTAGAGCGGAGCGGACCGAGATTAAAGGCACCAGTCCCAAACTGTGCCTGGCCCCGAAACCGAGAAGAGCCCGCAGCGGACGCGTCTTCGATTGCGGTGGAACGTACCGAGGGGTCTGGGTCGCCCCGGAGCGCTCAGACGGTGGAAGGAGAGAGAAAGGAACCGAGGCGCTCTGCTGACTCCTCCGAGGGTCGGCGCGACCGTGTGTTTTGCTAGCGCGCCCGCTCCCGCAGCCGCGGGTCTTCGGGATCCCGCACCTTGCAGCCCCATGTGGTTCCTGGAGCGTCTCCGCTGGGACTCTGAGCGCCTCCTGTCGCCCAGGACCGGTCTCCGCCGGGGCCGCGCCCGCCGCGCCGCGCCCGCCACCTGCGCCAACGTGCTCACCCCGGACCGCATCCCCGAGTTCTGCATCCCGCCGCGACTCGCCCCCTGCGCCGCCCTGGCCGCGCGCTTGGACTCCTCCCGCGGCCCGCCAGCCGGCCCGGATGAGGGCGACGGCGCGGGCCGCACGGACTGGGACCCGCGCTCGCAGGCTGCGCTCTCGCTGCCGCACCTGCCCCGCGCGCGCACCGCCTACGGCTTCTGCGCGCTGCTCGAGAGCCCGCACACGCGCCGCAAGGAGTCGCTCTTTCTGGGCAGCGCCGGCGCCGCCGCGCTCCTGCGCCCGCCCGCGCCCACCCGCGCCCACCCGCGCGCCGGCCCCGCCGCAGACGCCGCGGTCCTCCCGGCGCCCGCCGCCGACGCCGCCGCTGCCGCTGCCCCGCGCGCGCCCCGCGCCCGCCGCCTGCTGCGCGCCCCCGAAGGACTGCTGAGCCGCGCGCTGCGGGCCCGCCGGAGCCTCGGCCTGGCGCGCGCCCACCCCGGCCCGGGTTCGGCACGCGAGGACGAACCCCCGCGCCTGCACCCCGCCTCCAGCCGGGCCCGCGGCCGCCTCCGCCTTCGCCTGCGGGGCGCTCAGAGCCTGGTCGGAGCCCCGCGCGCTCCCGCCGCGGGGAGGGACCGCGACCCGGACCGGCTCTCGGAGGACTCGGGGAGGCACCGGGCCGGGGCCGTCTGCGTGGAGAAGCGCCCGCTGGACCGCGATGAGCCGCCTTCCGGGTCGCTGCTGTCGAACTGAGATCTTGCTGGGCCAAGGCCCTGTCTTGTCCAATAAATGTTATTTATGCTTTTTCCTCTGGCCTTCGTTTCAGTCCAGCGCTGGGCGGTTGCGGGGTGGACGGACGGGTCCGGTCCCGGCCAGCGAAGGGTCAGTGTCTTGGGAGAAAGCACCCAAGCGTTTTTGCAGCGCAGACTAGGCTGTCGCCTCGAGCACCCACCCATCCCCGTGTTCCCAGACAGGGCCTTCCCTTATTCCCAAGAGTCCCGTGTTCCCAGCTTTCCAAGGAAGTCGGGTCTCCATCGTCTATTGCTCGGTGGTGACCTCACATGGAAGTTTTTCTATTCCAACAATTCCATCAAGAACACCTCAGAACACACGAATACGTTTGCGTTGCTTTACACCTACTAGGTAGGAAAGAGAGGTAGACAAGTGATTTGTCCAAGAAATGTCACTCCAAAACTCTAGTGCAGGCCTCTGGAACTTTTTCGCCTGGATCCATTTCTGCCAGAGAATGTTTTCATACAGTTCTTGACATATACGTATTGATGTGGAGCAAGCGCATTCTGATAGCACATCATAAATAAATTAATTTGAAGGGGTTCAGTAAGATAGTACAGTGAATAGGGCTTGCCTCACCAAGATAGTCCCAGGCCACAAACCGTCCTTCCCAAGCTGCTCTGCCAGGACTGGTCCCTGCGTACCTCCAGGTATGACAACCCCCCCCCACCCCCCCCTCCCGTGATTGCTATTTGAAGATGTCCCCATATTCAGCTTCAGGCTGCAGTTTATTCAGCTAGAGTCTAGGCTAGGTCCTGCGGAAATACTGGGGGCGGAGAGGGAGAGTGAAATCTGTAGCACTGTCCTGAGCTCACATCATTGACAGCAATTTCAAAGGTATTAACTTTTTTTTTATTATGAAAGCAACCCTTAACGGTAGGCGTAGTAACCCTCACTTTATAGTTGGGGGTACCCAAGACACAGAATAAAGAGCAGAATGTAAATTTGCACCAAACACCAAAGCAATGTATTGAACTCTCCAAGAAAAATCACTGTAGACAGAATCTCATAGGTGTGTGTGTGTATGTGTGTGTGTGTGTGTGTGTGTGTGTGTGTGTGTGTGTGTTTAGCAGACATGGATCACACTCAGCAGTGCTGAGGGTCTACTCCTGACTCTAAGCTCAGAGGCCACTCCTGGCAGGTCCCAGAGTACCCTATGAAGTACCAGAGGTTGAACCGGTTTGGGTGTTGTTCAAGACAAACACTTTACCTCCTACACGACCTCTCTGACCCTTGCACTAAACTCTTTTTTTAATGTTTGCTTATTTGTTTGTAGGGGGGTACACCTGGCTTTTCTCAGAGCTTACTCCTAGCTCTGTGCTCAGAGATCACTTCTGGTGGGGGTTGGGGGATCAGGTCTGCTGTGTGCAAAGCAAGTGCCCTACCTGCTGTACTGTCTCAAAGCTGAAGATTTTGACTCAGAAGTTGGCATTTCCTCACATTTCCTTGGACCTCCAGTCGAGGTGTAAATGATTGAAATGAATAATTCAGTATTTCATGCTAATGATTTCAGACATTGAGGTGAGCTGGGATAAGGCTCTGTTTGACTGTCCTAGCTGTTCTCAGTGTCACAGAAACGGTGACTTCAGAATCAGGGAATAATTCTGTACCTATCACACTGTTTGCTCCGGCTATGTTTTCCGTTTGTTATTTTGCTTCTGAGTCACACCTGGCTGTGATCAGGGCATACATCTAATTCTGCACTCAGGGATCACCCCTTGGAAATACCCAGGGGACCATATGTGGTGCCAGCGATCTAACCTGGGTTGGCAGCATACAGAGAGCAAGCACTCTACCCGCTGGACTATTGCTCCGGCCCCATCTGGCTGTGTTATAGAGGATGGGTTTCCTTCATCCCTCACATGCATCCCCAGTCTCAAGAATTCCTTCCCTTCTATCGGCATGTAGGATGAAAATGTGGCCAAAACGAGGGTTGAAAGTACTCGAAGGGGTTAGTGGCAAACAGCTGTGTTATCAGTCTGGATTTATGCATGGTTTCTGCAAACCGTTTATTGGTGCTCACGGAAGACACTATTTAGAAAAGTTTCATTTTAATGAAGTTAAGCATGATCTACAAACAGGTTATTGTAAGAAGGTGTTTATAATCAGGGTCAGAAAACAAATATACAAAATAATTGGTGCTTTGGACTTTCTTCAAATCAGCGAGAACTCAAAGTGACTTACTAAATGATGATATTAACAGTAGCTCAGCCCCATTACACACTCTGTTGTCATCATCTCCTTCATCTCAAGACAACCATTATTTACTAAGACATAGTATTTATTCTGGTTTTTCAATTTGGTTAGTATAACTCATATTGAATTCATATGTGTAGTACTTTTTTTTCTTTTTGGGTCACACCCAGCGATGCTCAGGGCTTACTCCTGGCTCATGCACTCAGGAATTACTCCTAGCGGTACTCGGGGGACCATATGGAATGCTGGGAATCAAACCCATGTCGGCCATGTTGGCTGCGTGCAAGGCAAACGCCCTACCCGCTGTGCTATCGCTCCAGCCCCCATATGTGTAGTACTTTAAAAGGAAGTGTAGGTTGAAAAAAAAAAACTTGGCTTCGTACAATACTTTTACTTCTCTTATTTAAAAATAAATAAAAATCACATTGATGATTTAAATAGCCAAGCCTCATTCCAGAAAATGTTTCAATGACTCTTGTCACTAGATCATTCACAGCATAATAGCTTGGGAGCTTTTAAGTACCATTTTACTCAAGTACGTTCTTTTCCAAGAAAGCAAATAAATGCATTTATTTGAGAACTAACTAAAAGAGAACCAACTTTTTTTAACTTTAATTTTTTATTAAAGCACAGTAATTTTCAAAGTTATTCATAGTTGAATTTTAGACATACAATACTCCAGCACCAATCCCATCACCAGTGTCAACTTCCCTTCACTAATGTTCCTGGGTTCCTTCCCACGTTACCGTCCCCTCTGCCCCTTTGCCCCTGGCCGCCCTCTTGACAAGCACCTTTCTAAGTTCAAGTGTTAAACTTAGAAATCCTGATTTCAATATTGTTGCCTCTGTGTTTTATTGATAGAGGTGTTTGGCTCTATCATTTCTTAACAGAAACTTTGTATCTTAGTTCTCTGATCTGGCCCCCTTTCATTTCATGTTTCTTCTGCCCTTCCTCTCCACTTTTTCTTCCCTTCTCTTCCCTATATTCTGGAGTTAAGATTTTTCTGGGCATCCCTCCTTTAAAACATTGCTTTTCCTCATCCAGTCATTCTAAATACAACATGTAAGTGATATCATCCTGTATTTGTCCTTATTCTGGCTTACTTCATTTAAGTAAGTAAGTAATTACTTACTTCCAGTTCCATCCATGTTGCCAGGATGCCTTCCAGTTCCATCCATGTTGCAACAAATTGCATAAATTCATCATTCATTACAGCTGTGTAGTATTCCATTGCACATATATACCATATATTTATGATCCACTGATCAGTCATTGGACATCTAGGTTGATTCCAAATCTTAGTCATTGTTCTGAATGCTTCAATAAATAATGGGGCACATATGGAAAACAAATTTATTTCTATGACTATTTTCCGGACTCTCCATGAATATCAAATTATAGTTGATCAAATAGATCAAACTTACCAAGGAGATTTTTTAACTGACAAGGATAAAGTCATATATCACAAAACATGAATTTTAGAGTTAAAAAGACTTTGAATCATATTGTATAAATCAATAATTGGAGATGATCAGAGGTAAATTATAGATGAGCCTAATTACACAATTAGTGAAAATGATGGGCAAAGACCCATTCTAGCCTCATTTTAGCCCACTCTAGCCCATTCTAGGTAATGAGTCTTTGGATCTCTCCTTGTATGAAAGGAGAAACCTCTGTACATACACTGATTCATGTTACTGCTAAATGATCACGATCATGATCACGATCACGATCATCCTGTTGTTCGTTGATTGCCTCGAGCAGGCACCAGTAATGTCTCCTTCTTCCTAGCCCTGAGATTTTAAAAGAGCCATATTCAATGCTTTTTCAGGGCTAGGAGAATGAGACCTGTCATTGTTACTGGTATTTGGCATATTGAGTACAATACTCAACAGTCTGGGAAGTTTGCCAGACTCTGCCATGAGGGCAGGATACTTTCGGTAGCCTGTAGGGTTCTCCAAGTAAAAACAAGATAATTATAGTCGCTGGGTCTTGGCCGTTGATGGGACCACCTGGCGCCAGCAGCAGCTGGTGGGTGTAATGCCTACATACTGGAAGATGGGGAATTTGGGTGGAGAAGGCCCAGTCCTGGTCCAAGCAGGCTTGGAGATCTCAGCCCTGGGACTCGCATGCCTGGGTTCCTCTGCCTGTTCCTTCATGCATGACGCTTGTCCGGACATGTGGAGAGAGGTCTCAGCATGGCTGTGGTTGGTTCTGCTAAACAACATTTTTCATTTAAGAAATCTCATTTGCAAGACCAATTTTTTTGTGATGTGAAAGCATTTCTTTTAACTTTAATCTGGCTCTTACTTTGCTGTCCTCCTATGGATCTCTTGGGTGTTTTTAATGTGACAGCATCTCATATATTTATAGACCCTTCAAAGACCAGGGAAAGGGCTTGGCAGACTGGAGCACAGGCTTTGCATGCTGGAGGTCCAGGTTCTTTGTCCAGCTCCAAGGATTTCTGGCCCCAAATCATCATTTGTATCACTTGTATCACTTGTCTTTCCGTTGCTCATTGGTTTGCTCGAGCAGGCACCAGTAATGTCTCCATTCATCCCTGTTGCGTGCTAGTGTAGCCCAATGGCATCCGCTTGCTCCAGGAACACGAAGAGCATCAAACAGTTCATTCAAGGTCTTGACGAAGAAGTCCGACCATCTTGTAAGGGGGGGGGGGCAAGATGTTCTTTTGACGTTCCGTGGAATCTGGTTGGTAACACCTCTAGTCCAGCAGCCGTCTCCAAATCAAATTATGTGTCTGGCCCATCTGATTTTCGACACTTGGCAAATGAAGCAGTGTCCCTGATGCTCGATCATTGACAGAGGTCGGAACAGCGGATTCCTTCTCTCCCTTGAGTGAAATGTGATACTCCAAGCATAGCTCTTTAGATTCCTCTTTGGGAGATCCGAATAATGTTCTTATCCTGTTTTCATAGGGCCCAGGTCTCTGAGGCGTATGTTAGTGTAGGAAGAACAGTGGAGTCAAAAAGATGTGCCCAGAGCTAAAGGTTCTTCATCCTCTTAACAACTTCTTTGTCGCTACTGAGGGTGTTCCATGCCTCTCTGTTCCTCCTGTGCAATTCTTGCACCAAATCATAAAGCAAAAATATAGGGCTAAGACATAGCACAAAGGGTAAGGTGTTTACCTTGCTGTGACAACATCGCATAGGGTTCCTGAGTTTCACCGGGATTGATCCCTGACCTCAGATCCAGGAGTAAACCCTGAGTACCCCTGGATTTGGCCCAAACCCCTCTCTCTGCTCCCCCATACAAAATCAAGGAAACAATTATATCACTGGAGAAAAGCCTAGTGATGTAATTGTTGAGAAATTATATCATTAGAGAATAGAGAGGGGACTGAGAGACTCTCTTGTTTTTCTTCCAGGCAGGTGAAAGAGTTGACTTTTGTCAAGGAGTTGACAATCCCTTCTTTCCTTTCTGTATCAGCCTGCAGCTGGTGGAGCAGAAATGTGAGCTCTCCAGTGACATCAAAGGCAGAACATTCAGCAGAACCAGTTGCAAATAATCCTTAATAAAAGACTTCAGTCCATCTACACATGTGGGCTTGACTGTTGGGTCCTGGGTCTCTGCAGTTACTAAACAAACCTGTTGTTGACAGTAAGGTCATTTTAAAAGAGACGCTAAGATTCAAAACCAGAGGCATGTAAATTCCAGGGTTCAGCAGCCATTTACCTTCTATGTCTCTTGATCACATCAGTTCATCTTTCTAAATGTCATTTTCAGCGGCAGGGTGGTGGTGGGGTTGGATCACACTAGCAGTGTTTGCTCAGGGCCTATCCTGGCTCTGTGCTCAGAAATTACTTCTGCCAGTGCATGGGGAACCACATGTAGTGCCAGGGACCCAACCAGGACCTGCCATATTCAAGGCAAGTGCCTCATCCCGTGTTAACTTTCTGCCCCCTCCCTCCCTTTCCCTGGTGGTCCATGGGTCTGAGTCAGCGTGTCATGCATGGCAAGTGTTCTGCTGTTAAGCACGTTCCTGGCATACATGTTTTCTCTTGAGCAGCAGCGAGATAGTAACACCACCTACCATGCAGGAATTTTGTAAAGATTAAGGGAGAAAATGTATTCAAAGTCCTCAATACAGGTCTTGGTTTGCAGAACCACTCAACAAATATTGGTTTCCAGTTTTAGTTTCCACTTAATACCTTGTTATTGGAATCCCTCCTCACCCCCAGCTTCTGGCAGGTTTAAGAGGTATTTATTCTGTTGCATGGCCCTAAGAGAATACTTCTATGGATCATTTGAGAAACTGTGTAAAGTGCTGAACTGTTAAAAACATAACAGCTATAGACAGAATTTTTTAGTTTTGAAGGGGACTAGTGGGTCACACCTGGTAGTGCTCAGGGCTCATCCTGGCTCTGTGTTCCGGGATCATTCCTGGTGGTGCTCCGTGGACCTGCACATAGTGACAGGAATCAGATCAGTGTTAGCCACAAGCAAGGCAAAGCACCCCTGTGTTATGTCTAGTCCCAAGACAGGATCCTTAAAAGAAGGAAGAGGAAAATAAGAAAAGTTCTAACCTTTATTGAATATTCAGATAACCATGCCGCCAGACCCCGTGCCAGGCTGTTTCACTTGGTGTGCCCCAGATGGGGAGATGAGAGCTCTCCCCTTCCCAAGGGACCCAGTACCTGCAACCGAATTACTCCAGAACTCAACCGCTGCCACGCTCACAGCCCCTTTCCACACACGCGGGCCGAGCCTCACCCAGGAGGAAACCCTTGGAAAACCCA
The DNA here is from genome assembly GCF_029834395.1 of Sorex fumeus. Taxonomy (NCBI): domain Eukaryota; kingdom Metazoa; phylum Chordata; class Mammalia; order Eulipotyphla; family Soricidae; genus Sorex; species Sorex fumeus. The sequence continues at coordinate 11,332,037 of NW_026606138.1, read as the reverse complement.
GGTATGCGGAACTTGTTGACTGAGAACTCTGGGTTCAACGGGACCAGGAATGGAGATGCCCTGCCTGTACAACCCCCATCCCATCCCCACCCTGTCTCCAGTGACTAAGCAGTCACACCATAAGCCTCCTCTGGCTGGCGCCAGATAATCTTGTAATGGCCACCATCCACATCCCAAGTTTTTCTCTCCCGGTTGGGAGCATAATATGACACTCACCATAACTATGCTGCTGGACCCCACCAGGCTGTTTCACCCGTGGCGCCCCAGAGAGGAGCAGATGAGATCCCTCCCTGCCCCAAGGGACCTAGCCCTGTCAACCAAAAACCTCTAGAATTCAACTGCCACCACGCCCACAGCTGCTCTCCACACATGCAGGCCGAACCTCACCCACAAGTGAACCATTACTGGACCACGTGGCCTCTTTCATAGCTATGCACACAGCCGTGCGTCACTTCACACTACACACTCTACCCATACTCCAAGAGTACCACACCACATTTAATGGGGTTCAAAGTAGGAGGCAACCAATCTTAGAGGAAAATATTTTTTACAGATACACACACACACACATACACACACACACATATGTATAGCACTATAGCACTGTCCTCCCATTGTTCATCGATTTGCTTGAGTGGGTATTAGTAACATCTCCATTTGTCCCAGCCCTGAGATTTTAGCAGTCTCTTCTTACTCGTCCTTCCCACCGGTGCTCTTTCGGGGTTAGGGGAATGAGATCAGTTATTGTTACTGTTTTTGGTATATTGAATACGCCACGGGTAGCTTGTCAGGCTCTGCCGTGCGGGCAGGATACTCTCGGTAGCTTGCTGGACTCTCTCCCTCTATGATTTGTTGCCTACTGTCTGAACCGCATCAAATATGGTGTGGTAATTATGGAAAATGGGTAGGGTGTGTCTTATGTCATGCCCAGGAATACATTCACTCATATGTGAGGCTCCGCCGGAGTGTGTGGAAAGCTGCTGGGGCTGGGTCCCTTGGGACGGAGAGGGCTCTCACCCGCCACCCTCCGGGGTGCCCTGAGTGAAAACAGCCTGGCGTATATATATATAAAAGCACACAAGGCTTAACTTCTAACAACATGTTGGTGATCTCTTATAGAAGGGCTTAATGGCCCCTCTGTGGAATACAGCAACATTCACCCTCTTTCCTCTAAGGATACTTCTTTGTAGCATTTTCAGCTGTTTTTCATAACAAACAATGTAGCACTGTAGCACTGTCCTCCTGTTGTTCATTGATTTGCTGGAGTGGGCACCAATAATGTCTCCATCATGAGACTTGTTGTTACTGTTTTTGGCATATCGAATGTGTCACAGGTAGCTTGCCAGGCTTTGTCATGCGGGCAGAATACTCTCGGTAGCTTTCCGGGCTCTCTGAGAGGGACAGAGGAATGGAACCTAGGTCAGCCGTGTGCAAGGTAAATGCCTTACCTGCTATGTTATGGCTCCAGCCGTAACAAACAATATAAAACGTATTACTTTGGTTCTGCTTTGGGGCAGGGATTGGGGTTCAGGATGGAAACACCTGAAATTTGGTGGTGGGAAGGGGTAATGATGGTGGGATTGGTGTCTGAATATTAAATGTAATAAAATGTTGTGAACTACTTTATAAAAAAAATGGGCTGGAGTGAAAGCATAGCTGGTAGGGCATTTGCCTTGCACACGGTCGATCTGGGTTCAGTTCCTCTGCTCCTCTTGAAGAGCCCGGCAAGCTACCAAGCCTGGCCCTTTCCTCCACATCCCAACAAGACCCCGAGTCACCGCCCACAAACGGCCTCTCTGACTCCTGATCAAGCTGCTTAACAGACATGATCCCAGAGACTCAGAAACAAATCTCGGAACCCAGCGGCTTTTGGCAGAAATGTGTCCAGTCCCCACAGTAGGTTACTGTCACCAGGCCACCCCAGGGGGGAAAGGGTGCTGTCCCTCCGCCAGCTCCCCCTTGGTGACTCGGTGGCCGCCATCCTCCAGAGGCCATTGGACAGTCAGGTTTGGGCCCTCAGTGACGAGACACGCGGGGCCTCACGGGATGGAGGTGGAGCCAGCCCTTTCCTCCCCACCCCAATGAGACCCCCAAGTCGCTGCCCACGAATGGCCTCTCTGAATTCTCTATATTTTAAAAACCTTTCTCTGAATGCTTAACTATTCAATCAACAGCACTTAAAAAAGATGAATTTTTCTGTAATGTGGGTAAATAAAAAATGTAGCTCAAGAATAAAATGACTAGTTTTTAACTAATACAGATATAGTACTTTGGATGTCACAAGCTCATTTCTCTAAACTTGAGACTGAGGTCCAAAAGTCTTTCACTGATTTATGGCCTTGTATTTTTACAAATATTTGAAATCAGAGTAAAGATAGATATTAGCAACCTGAAAATTTGTTTTCACCTTTTCTTCTAGACCTGAAGATAAAACCTATCCCCCCCCCCTTGGCCCCAAATGCCTTACCCTTACTTTGTCTATGTTCACAGATAAGACACAGTGCCTCTTCAAACAATAAAAATGAAAATTAAATAAAAAATATTTTAAAAGCAGGGAGGTGTGAAGGTAGAGAGATAGTATAACAGGTAAGAGGTAAGACAATGTCTTGCACGTGGTTGATCCCTGGTTCAATCCCCAGTACCTCATGTTCTCCTGAACACCACCAGATAAGACCCAAAACTCAAACCCCTACCATCAAAAAACAAACAAAAAACCTATGGTGTCTCAAGGTCCAGCCACAAAGCAACTCATTATTCATTCTTTTCTACAGCCCACCCTCTATGAAAACCTACTTCCTCCTCTCTATGCAAGTTCTTTCCATCTTCTAACCAACTCTCAATTCACCAATAAAACTCTTTCTCAACCTGCTGTTGGTTCTCTCCACTGATGGACTCTCCAGGGAAGCAGAACCAGATCTTGGCTGCTACATGTTTACTCTCCTTAAACGTTATAGAACACTTTTAACATGGGCTGAAATAAAGGAGGAAATAAGCCATGAAAGGTGAGATGTAAAACTACAAATGAGCTTAGGAAAAAGTTGTTCCGTGACCTCATTTTACAGGCAACAAAAGTGAGATTAGAGAAGGAAGAATTTTCCAGGTTCATGTTGCCTTTGGTGTCATTTCAAACTTTTACTAATGCCAGTGGTGTTGGGAAAGTAGTGAGGTTTGTGGATTACTAAGGGTCACGGTCACGGTCCTCCCGTTGTTCATTGATTTGCTCAAGCGGGCCCAGTAACGTCTCCATCGTGAGACTTGTTACTGTATTTGGCATATGGAATATGCGTCACGGGTAGCTTGCCAGGCTTTGCCAGGCAGGCAAGATACTCTCGGTAGCTTGCCAGGCTCGCTGAGAGGGGCAGAGGAATCGAACTCGGGTCAGCCATCTTGGCTGCGTGCAAGGCAAATGCCCTACCTGCTGTGCTATCGCTCCAGCCCAATATTCATATGGTTCACAAATAGTATTTATGCACATATTTTTTTTGGTTTGGGGACAACACCCAGTGATACTAAGGGCTTACTCCTGGCTCTGTACTCAGGAATCACTCCTGGTGGTACTCCAGGGACTATATGGGTTGACAGGGATGAAATCTTGGTTGGCCACTTGCAACTCAAGCACCTTACCCTCAAACACAAAGCATAGCAATTTTTAATGCTTTTTAATGCTTTATTCATCATCTTAAATTAATAGTTGTTCATTATTAGTTTCTCATATCACAAACCTTAAGATAGATACAAAGATTTTTTTCTATTGTTTCTCTCCACTCTGTCCCCCTCTTTGCAATTTATTTATTTTTTCTTTTTTCGAAAATTTTCTCAGAATAAATCCTAAAGGACAGGATTTCAGCACCAAAGACTGTACATAGTTATGGATGGCTCCTATTACACACCGGTAAATTGCCTTTTCTGATTGGTTATGTTTTCTTTCACAAAGTGAAATAAGAGAAGAAAGGTGTATTGGGGAAAGAAACATCTTCTATTTAAGACTCTTTCCTTGAAGAACTGAACCTGAAACCAAAAAGCATAATGTTTCCAAGAGAGAACATAGCAAGTGATAAAGAAAGATACTGGCTTGGTTGCTATGGTGAACACAATTATTATTGTTTACATTAATGGATATCAGTTACTGCTTCAGAAAGAGTTATGCTTGCCTTCACTGGTTCTGAGCAAGACTCCCCTTCCTATATAAACTCCTCACTCCCATGTCTAGTTGGTAACAATAGCCTTCACAGGACAAAAATGATACTTGTATTGGAGTTTTCAAAACCTAATGCCTTTAATGTATTTTTTGGTAAAGTGCACACTTAAAATTCTGGATTAAAGAATCTGCAAAACCAAATATCCCAGGGGGGCTGGAGTGATAGCACAGCGGGCAGGGCATTTGTCTCACACATGGCCAAACTGGGTTTGATTTCCAGCATCCCCTATGGTTCCCTGAGCACCACCAGGAATAATTCTTGAGTGCAGAGCCAGGAGTAACCCCTAAGCATCTCTGGGTGTGATCCAAAAAGCAAAAAAAAAAAAAGAAGAAGAACAAATATCCCAGAAACATCAGACTCAATTTTTTTTAACTAATCACTGTGAGGTACAGTTACAGACTTACAAACTTTGTGCTTACGTTTCAGTCATACAATGATCAGGTACCCATCCCTTTATCAGTGCCCATTCTCCACCACCAATGTTCCTAGTACCCCTCCCACCACCACCCCATCCTCTCACCCCACCCCCACCTCTGTGGCAGGGACATTCCTTTTTACTCTCTTTCTCTTCTTTTGTGTGTTGTGGTTTGCAATACAGGTATTAAGTGGCCATCATGTTTGGTCTATAGTCTACTTTCAACACACATCTCCCATCCCGAGCAGGCCATCAGACCCAATTTTAAATATGTTAGAGTAGAATAAGCTATTTTTTTTGCAAATATGTTTTAATAATTATGCTCTTAAAATCTAATTTTTATTGTGACTATGAATATTTTACATTACTTTTTTTTTAAATGAAGGAGGTCCTGGGCAATCACTGTCTTCTTTCCCATTTGTGTGAATGATGTAGGTTTTGGTCTGTACTTTAACTACATCTGAAATATCTTTTGTCAACTCTGTTACACTAGATAAAGAGTTTGAAAAATGACAAGTTTGAATGAGATGTCAGATAACTGGCAATCATGAATTAAGTTTCCATCCCAGGCAGACTCAAAAATATTAAGTCATCTGTTAACAGTGTTGAGGAAATGCTCTGCCATCAAAGCTCTCCAGTAGACATAGTCCCAACAAAAACCATCTTAGGTATTTGTTAGACTCTACTTAGAGTGATAAGAACAGATGTGCAAATATCAACTGTGGAGCAATGCACTGAAGAAAGGATGATGTTGCCTTGGAATAGGCAATCCTGGTTCTAGTTCTTACTCTGTGATCCATGAACAAGACATTTTCACTGGGCCATGACATCTTCATTTGGAAAATGAGGGAACTGGACTCCATTCGAGTTCTCAAGGAGGCTTTCTCTCAGTTGTTATAAACTTCTCCTTTAACTTAAAATGGCTTTCTGTAGTGCTCTGGTGAAATGAATGCTTTAAATCTGTTTGAGAACTATTAGACAATAACCAGAAATTATGGTGACTAAATCAAGATGAATAATTATAAGGGATAATAATGCCTGATATACAAATAAATGTCAAAATCCACAGAGCGGGAAGATCAATAAAGATTTAAAAAGTCAAAGAGATTCTATCAAAAGAAATAATTCTGAGGCTAGGTCTTGAAGTTATGATAATAATAAGTTATGATATGATATAAGAGTTGTGATATCAATAACAATACTAAAAATGAAATATTTGATTACATTCCTCCGCCCCTCTCGGAGAGCCCGGCAAGCTACCGAGAGTATTCGATATGTCAGACACAGTAACAACAAAGTTTCCAATGGAGATGTTACTGAGCCCGCTCGAGCAAATCGACGATCAACGGGAGGGCCTTTACCTTTACCTTTACCTTTGATTACATAACTCTTTGATTATTTACATATCATTTATGCAATTTCAAAATTTCTAAAAGGATTTCAAACATGCTACTTATTTTCAGGATGCAGTTTATAACTTACAGAGTTTTGATAATCACTAAAATATATAATCTTCACAATTATCCTAAAGGTCTTGTGGTCACTTGATCACTTGACTTCCCGTTAATCACTGATTTGCTCGAGCAGGCGCCAGTAATGTCTCCATTTGTCCCTGTCACGTGCTAGTGTAGCCCAATGGCCTTTGTTCATTCTAGGAACACGAAGAGTCTCAAACCGATCGTTTAGGATCTTGATGAAGAAGTCTGACCATCTATGCCTCTATGCCTCCCTCTGTTATTACCCCCAGGGGCTGCCATAATCTCCCCATCCCCTCTTCCTCCTTCTAAACTCAGTTCTGTAGTCCAGATCTCAGATGCAAATGTCAGCTCTTATAAAAGTACGGACAATAACAATGGCCGAAGACAAAAGAGCCTGAGAACGAGCTTTATTAATTTTTTTTCATTTCAGATTCTGTGGGATCATTATGATCCTATTTATACATTCTAGTAAGAACACTTCAGAGACTGAGTTGGCAACACCCCAGGGAACTACTAGTCCAAATCCCATGTCAAATCCCATGTCTTTCAGAATCTGTTATGGACACCTTGAAGTTCACCTCAACAAGATTCCAGTGTCAGCTGTTTCCCATTGCTGGTGCTCTGCAATGCGCATGGTCTGTAAGATCACTAGGCTTAGTTCCTTCATTGTAGTCCTATGTTTTGGTTTTTCGCGGGGTATGTGCAGGCATCCCAGCAGGACTGGCGGCTGTAGGGATAAGCTTGGGGGTGCAGTTCCAGAGGGTTGATCCAGGGGCCCTGTAAAAGTACAGCCTCTGCTCCAACCTTTTGAGCTATTTCCCAGCTCTGACTTGGGTCTTTGTATAAAGTCATTACACTTTTCATCTAAGCATATCTAATCAGAAAGCATTTCCTGTTATTTGCATTGTTGTGCTTTTACTGATTTTTTTCCCTATGTAGATATCTAATTTTATGTATGTTGTTGATCCAGAATGTCTTTTTTCTGTTCAGTGTGCAGAAGAAATGGGCATGTGCCTGAAAACTTTCCAGTCCTAGGCAGCCTTTGAAGACTTAATGTTTGAAATTCCCTGATTTGTGGCCCAATTTGTGAAAAAGCTATTGATGGAACTTTGCCTCTGATTCTCCATAAAACCCTTTGTGAACATTGCCCATTTTGTTCATTTATCTCAGACACTCACTTTGCTTAGTCAGAACTTCTACTGAGGTCAGAAATCATTGTTATTGGGGTCTGGAGAAGTAGAGAGTAGAGTGCTTGCCTTGCATGTGGCCAACCCTGGCTTGAACCCTGGCATCCCATATGGCTCCCTGAGCACCACCAAGAGTAATCCTTGAATGCAGAACCAGGAGTAACTCCTGAACATTGTCGGGTGTGGCACTCCAAAAAAAATTCCTCCAGAAATTGTTGAGTTATTGATATCTGGCCCCTGCCCAGCACTTGCTGGACAGAGTCTCTCTCTTTTTTCTGAGCTTTTCTTTGCCAAGATCACAGCCATCTGTTGAAAGCACCGAGGCTCTCTATAAAGTCCTCTTTATATGAATCTTATACTTCCCTTTATAGGGAATAAACATTTTCATTTAGCATAGCAATGGCTTTTCAAAGGAACTTTAGATAGAAACCTAAACTGTCAATATTTTCTATTTTAACCGGTAGCCTGGTGCTCATAACACAAGTGTAATCAAAGCCCACGTAAGCTTCTCACACCTACACTTGCATTTCTTTCTGTTCCACATCACCTGTCATTTTTAATGAGCAGAACTTTCTTCAGGCTTGCTCAGATTACAGAATTGCTAGACCAGTAAATAGCTTTATAGAAGTTAAATTAAAACCCTGGACCAGACCTAAACAAGGACTAAATTAAGGAGTTAGCTAAACCTCAAAGACATGCAGTATTGTGTAGTATTCAGAACTGTGATTAGATATTTATTGTCCTGAACTACAAGACTAGATTGACTAAAAATTAAGTAACATTTACCTTCTCAGGTGGAAAAAATAAGTATCTAAAATTATCAGCAGAATAAAAGAGAAAAGCTGTAAATAACTAAACTACATACATTTTAAAATAAATAGAAAATATACAAGAAAATTTCGGTTTGTCTGTTTCCTTTGAAGTACCATGATTTACAAGACTCTTAATGACAGGGTTTTATACATTCAACGTTCATACACCACACCCTCCACCAACACCATCTTTCTTTTTTTTAATTTTTTTAATTGAATATCCATGAGATAGACCATTACAAAGCTATTCATAATTAGGTTTCAGTCATATAATGATCCAACACCCATCCCTTTACCACCGTGCATTTCTCACCATCAATTTCCTCTGTTTCCCTACCACCATTCCCCAACACCCCACTCCCCCACCCCCACCCTCTCTCTATGGGAGACACTTTCCTTCTTGCACTCTCTCTCTCTCTCTCTCTCTCTCTCTCCTCTTTTCCTTTTATGCATTATGGTTTGCAATACAGGTGCTAAGAGGTCATGGTGATTTTTCAGGGCATTCGGTATTTTTATTGGGATGGTAAGGCTGGAATAGTTTTTCAACTGGGTGGTCGCTTTGGGGTGTAGATGTGACTGCCGAGGCTTCCAAAAGTACAGGGAGGTGGGGGAAAGTAGCCCATCCCGACCCTGAGAAAGCCTGGAGATTTCAGTCACAAAACCCGCATACCAGAATTTTCAGCAGATTATGTCTTGGTGAGATCTGTGCTGATATGGTGGAATCATGCCAGGGGCATGGTGGCAATTTTGTACTGTGGAAGCAAGTGGCTGCTTGGGGCTCTGCTTGAGGGGGTACCAGGTTAACCTACCCCCCCTCCATTTTATCCCAGTCTGTTCAGCCATGCACAGGTTTGAGATTAACTGTGGCTTTTGATCTCTTTCGAGATTTATTTATGGGTCTCTGAAGCAAGGCTCACAGTAGAGTTTACAGGGTGTGCTGGAGTTGGTTCTGGGAGTGACTGTCATTGCTTCCAGGAGTATTGGGAAGTGGGGGGAGGTAACGCATCCCAACTCCGAGAAAGCCTGGAGATTTCAGTCACAAAACCTGCATATCTTGGTGAGGTCTGAACTGAGACATTGGAATCAGGCTGGGGGAATGGTGGCGATTTTGGATTGTGGAAACAAGTGGCTGCTGGGGGCTCTGCTTAGGCAGGCACCAGACTAACCTGCCCCCTTTCAATTTATCCCAGTCTGTTCAGCCATGTGTGGTTCCAAGATTAACTGTGGCTTTTGATCTCTTTTGAGATTTATTTATGGGCCTCTGAAGTAAGGCCAATAAATGAGCTTGTATAGCTGAGCCAGAGTGGTTTGTGGGTGTGGCTCCCACATTCCTAATTTTTGGCCATTTAATTTCTTGGTAAACTTGGTCCCAAGTTGTTGGGGTCTGGTTAAAGGCACAGAGGCAATTTTGGGATATCAGGAAGCCTGAAGGCACCATCAGGCTGCTGATGCACTCGGCCCACAGGTACAGTTGACTTGCTGGCGGCACCATCCCCCCATACATACACAAAGAGGTTCAATCCTCCACCACTTGGTGCTCAGGGACTAATCCCTTTACAGAATGCTAGGGAACTGTTATGTCAGGAATCAAGCTGGAGTCTCATTATATAAAGCATATGCTTCAGCACTGTGAGCCATCACTAGAGTCCTATTTTATGGAGTGAGAATTTCCTCAAGATGTCTTAAACAAGCTTCTTTGCCAAACTAAAGTGTCGGTGTTAAGCTCCAGGGGCTGCCCAGCCTGAGGGCATGGGTCTTCGTGTACTGAACAGCACTGAATTTGAGTCCAGGTCAAGTTTTTTTTTTTTTAACATTCTTATAACATTCTGCTTGGCTACATCAATCAGCTTTCTCATTAGCTAAAGCAAGCACTCACAATTTCAGTACATAAACCAGATGTTAGGCGGTTATTTGAGTGCTTGATTGGGGCATACATTTTCCTTTGAAGAGGGCAGTGAATGACAGCTGTGCAGGTTGTTTGAAGGGCTTGCTGGTCTGGGGAGCCTCACCCTGCTTCCCAACTATCTTTTAGCAGCCATCTGCTTTTCTGCTAACTTTGAGTCACCTCCTCACATCTACAATAAAACAATTTAAAATTGCTAGCTAACCAAAGACACAAAACAGAATGCTGAAGTAAAGGAAACCTTGTGCTCTCTTTTATAAATGATCTTAAACATGAATTCAAGAACTTGACTATAAAAAATTTTATAAAATGTCATTTTATAAAATGTTCATTAAGTGACTAGATATCCAATAACTTTAGTGAACATCAAAAAACCAATCTAATTGATGAATCTTTAGATAAGACAATCCAAAACATGGTTCATCTGCATAATTTGAGGTTTTGAGATTGAAATCTCAAATGTACCTGCAGACATTTTAAAAGAAGAGACTTATAATGAAAAAAAGTGTCCCACATTAGTAACAACCAAAAGTACAGCAATTCAAATGTTTTTATACCATTCCAAGAGATTTAAGAATTCTCCATCTGTTCAAATTCTTCAGAGGGACTAATTGCCTATAATTATAGTTAGGTGACTTATGTCGATACAATAATTATCCCTCACTACTATGTATAGTTTAATTACCCCACTTATAGAACAACAGATCCTTCTTTGAAACATTTTACTTTTTAAATTTATTTCATTTTTTTCAGAAAGTCATCATCTTCTACGTAATATTAACTTTTTATATTTATTTACTTAACTTTTTGGATCACGATTTTTTTATTTACAATACTGTTAATGATGATTTCCTGTATACATTGGGGGGTGTCACACCCAGAAGTGCTCAGGGCTGACTCCTGGCTCTGAACTCAGGGATCATGAGGTGCTGGAGAGTGAACACAGTTTGGAAGCATGCAAGGCAAGTACCCTACCTTTGTACTATCTCTCCAGCAAAAAGATCACTCAGAAGATTGGAGCACATTGTCTGTATGCAGAGTCCTGGGTTTGATCCCTGGCATTAGATGGTCCCCAAGCACTGAGCTTCTAGGCTTCTAGTGTTTGAGTATTGCCAAATGGGACCAAAAAAAAAAAAAAAGCAAGGCAAGAATAACATCATAAGAAAGAAAACACATCTTGACTCATAGTGAAAATGATTAACTATGCCATAGTTACTAACAGAATAACAATAGCAGAAACATGAAAAAACAATAGCAGAAGCATGACCATATTTAAAGATTAACTTGAGGCTCTGCTGTAATATGTTATTTTATTAGAACCAGTCTTCCAGAATCTTTATGGTTCAGAGTGTATGGATAGATCAGATAATTGATTAGTTAATTATATAATAGGTTAATCAGAGCAGAGGACAATCAAGAGTCCAAAGCAATTTTTCTTCTTTTTAAGTGGAAAGCTTAGGCCCAACTCTATGAATGAGAGCATAACAACTGGGACATATCAGATCACATTGCCTATAACTTAATATCCAATACTTAAATCTCCCATCCTTCCTTCCTTCCTTCCTTCCTTCCTTCCTTCCATCCTTCCCTCCTTCCTTCCCTCCTTCCTTCCTTCTTGGCTAGTCCGAAAGTAGTGAGTGGTTGCAAGGTCAACCTAAAGTCAACCTGCAGCAAACTATAAAAAAACTAAACTCCTCCCTCCTTCCTTCCTCTCTCTTTCTATCTCTTTCTTTTTTCTCCCTCCCTTCCTTCCTTTTCTTTCCTTCCTCTTCCTTCTTTCCTTCCTTCTTTCCTTCCCTCCTTCTTCCCATCCCTTCTTTCCTTCCTTCCTTCCTTCCTTCCTTCCTTCCTTCCTTCCTTCCTTTCTCTCTCTCTTTCTTTCTTTCTCTCATTCTTTCCTTGCTTCTCCGCCATTGGATAAGGGCACACCATGCTGGGGACAAATCCCTACACTTCCAAGGGATGTGCTCTACCATTTGAGGTCCAGCTTGGGTTTGGCCATATATTCTTCCACTGTTGTTCATTGGAAGTTTTTAGTAATCCTTTGAATAGAAAAGACAATCTAGATGTTTAAAATATTATTTGTTGGAGATCCTTTCTATTCAGTAACTTTAATATAGCTTCACATTCCCTTCAGGTCTGTAGAGTTTCAGTTGAGAAATCTACTGTGAGTTTTGTGGGGTTCCCTTATATCTATCTTTGCTTTTTTTTTCTTGTTGCTTTCAAGAGCCTTTCTCTATGGCTTTTTGTCTACTTAAAAAATTTCAGATATTGCCAAGGTTGGGGTAAACAGGGGCTAGAAGAACTAATCAATCGTTGGAATCTACCACAAGTGTGTGTGGAACAGAGGTTAGGTTAGAGAGAGATGGGAGCAATATGACAATAATAGTTGGAAATGATCATGCTGGACAAGAACTGAATATTAAAAGTAGGTAAACAGATATACATGACAACCTTTCAGTATCTGTATTACAAACCGCAATGCCCAAAAGGAGAGAGAGTGAGAGAGAGAAAGAGAGAGTGAGAGAGAGAAAGAGAAAGTGCCTGCAGCATCCAAAAAAAGAGAGAAAACAAAAGGGAGTGCCCTGCCACAGAGGCAGGGTGGGGTGGGGGAGGGGGGGTGGGAGAGATACTGGGATCAGTGGTGGTAGAGAATGGGCACTGGTGGAGGGATGGGTACTCGATCATTGTAGAACTAAAACCCAAGCACAAAAATTTGTAAGTCTACAACTGTACCTCATGGTGTTTCACTAATAAAAAATTTTTAAAAAAGAGAGAGAGAAAAGAGAAAGTGAGGGTGGGGTAGAGGGTGATGGGAGGGAAACAAGGAGCACTAGTGCTGCAAAATGTACACTGGTGGAGGGATGGGTGTTGAATACTGCATGACTGAAATCTAATCATGAACAGTTTTGTAAGGGCCTCTCTTTCAGTGCTTCAATAAAAAAATTTAAAAATTAAAAAAAGTTTCAGATATTCAGACATCACCCAAATGAAAGGCCAAGTCATGAAAACAGAAACTAAATCAAGTATTTCAAACAAAGATAAGACAATAGAGTGAATTTCTTACACTGAATGGGAAAGACTATATAAAGGACATGATAAAGTAACCCAGAGATTAGAAACCCTAGAATAGGTCAAAGCTTTGAAGATTTTAAATGATTGGGCAAATGAAAGCGTGTACTGCATTTCCAACAATTCTTTTTTTCTTTTTCATTGGGGGAGAGGGATTCTATATCTGGTGGTACTAAAGGGTGTCTTCTAGTTATGTGCTCAAGCATTGCTCCCAGCAGTGTTCAGGGCACCATAAGGTGCTGGAGATGAAACCCGGATCTCCTGCATACAAAGTCTGTACTGAGCCCTTTGAGCTTCCCTCCAGTCCTGCGGGCCCTCTTTAGATATTGCAGTACATTAGAGCCCGGCAAGCTACCGAGAGTATTCGATATGCCAGACACAGTAACAACAAAGTCTCCAATGGAGATGTGACTGGGCCCGCTCGAGCAAATCGACAATCAACGGGAGGGCAGTACATTAAGGAATAAGATAGATGAGGTCCCAGATTTCACGGGAGTGAAATTTCATTCTAGTTGCACTGGAGATGGTAAAGGAGTTAAAAAATAAATAAGCAAAAGAGGAGAACTTGTTTTCAGTAGGAAACTCACTGTGGGAGTTTAGAGGGTGGGTGAGAGACCCTTGGCAACGCTGAAGGGAAGTGAACACATGGATGGAGGGTGTGGTGCTGGAATCCTACTAATAACAGTTTGTAAACCATGATAGCACAGTGGTAGGGCATTTTTCTTGCGCGCAGCCAGCCCTACTGAGCCAGGTTCAATTCCTCCACCCCTCTTGGAGAGCCCGACAAGCTACCGAGCGTATCTCGCCCGCACAGCAAAGCCTGGCAAGCTACCCATGATGTATTTGATATTTCAAACACAGTAAGAACAAGTCTCAAAAATGGAGACGTTACTGGACCCGCTCAAGCAAATAGATGACCAACGGGGAGGACAGTGTTTGTTTGTTTGTTTGATGCCCTACAGAATGTTCGTGTACATGTATATATGTGTACTTTTAGACTATGCATATGCACATATGCAATACACATATGCATATCAAAGAGATAGGGCACTTATCTTACATGTTTTATCCCCAGCATCTCACATGATTCCTTGAGTCCATCAGGGGTGATCCCTGAGTGCAGAGCCACAAGTAAGACCTGAGTATTGCTGGGTGTATGTATGCATCCCCTAAAACTAATTATATGAATAGGGTTTAGAGACATAGTTCAGTGGTAAAGCACAAGCCTTTTATGATGAGACCCTGGGTTTGACCCCCAGGATGTCATAGGAAGAAACAAACAAAAAACAAACAAATAGCCAATAATATGAGGATGACAGCAGAGACAGATAATGGTAGATAGGGGACAGATATGACTGTCCTAGGTGAAGGCGACAATGATGATGCAGCTCCAACAAATCCAGCGAAAGTCTGAGGGCATCTGCAGCAGAGAGAAGTCATTGTAGATGCCCTGAGCACTCAATCTAGAGGATGCTTCAACAATATTTCAAACCAACACTGTAACTTGTGTCTGTAAGCACTGTAATCTCTGGTCTAGTTGTGCATTTATCATTAGTCACTTTTGTAGGCTTTTTTGCCATTTAAATCTGGAAAAAAGACAAGCTCCAGGAAATGATCTATGTCAGGGTAAGTGATGGTCACCTCTTTCTGTCCTAAGATATGATAAAGGAGAAAAAAAGAGAGAGAGGAAATCCGTGAAAACACATAGAACAGCTGGTGATGTTTACCACTTTATTCACCTTTGCATATGTGAGAAATACTCGTGAAATTTCTAGGAACTGGGCGTTGCCCAAGAAAGGCGGGGAAGGGAGCGATAATTACTAGCAAAAACAACATCAATAAACTTAATGACACCCGGGTGGCTGAACTGAAAATAGAATAGCCAGCTTATCACACACAGTGAAAGTGTCACTTGTGGGAATCAGAGCTCAATAGAGGAAGAGGGGATTTTTCAGAAACAGCTCCTGTTACTACTTCTTAGCAATGATGTTCTTGTGTAGACAAGTTGTGAAATGTACCTTCCGGAAAGGCAGGTGTACAGCTGAAAGGCAAGCACAGAAAAGGGCAATCAGTGGGGATGGAGAGTGTAAGGAAGACTGAGTTTGTGATTCAGGGTAGAGGGATCCACTCCCTGGTATGCTTTAGTGGGGCAGATGCTTATTTCAAAACTGTTCCCCCATCTGGGTCTGGGGAGTTGAACCAGAGTGGTGGTCTTCAAATGAACTTGAAGCTACAGAATTTTTCCTTCCAATGGATCTTTGGCAAAAGCCTAAAATCAAAGATAATTTTATTTATTTATTTTGTTTTATTATTTATTTATTTATTTATTTTTATTAGTGAAACACCATGAGGTACAGTTGTAGACTTACAAATTTTTGTGCTTGGGTTTCAGTTATACAATGATCCAGCACCCATCCCTCCACCAGTACCCATTCTCCATCATTTACATTTTTTTTAAATTTTTGTTAGTGAAACACCACGAGGTACAGTTATAGATTTACAAATTTTTATGCTTGGGTTTCAGTTGTACAATGATCAAACACCTATCCCTCCACCAGTGCGCTAATTTTATTTATTTTTATTTCTTTGTGGGGGATTATATCACATCCAGAGTTGCTCAGAGCTTACTCCTGTCATTCTTTAAGGGATCATATGCAGAGCCGGGGATCAAACCCAGGTCAGCCAGATGCATGGCAAGTTCCTACCCCTGAACTATCTCTCCAACCCTTAAAGCTAATTTTAAAGACAAGGTTGCTGTGATTGAAGAGGCAGTGGACTCAGAAACCTTTTCATTCATTTATTCATTTATTCATACAGTCAACAAATCATGTTTGAGATGCCATTAGTATTTCACTTCCATGGAGTGATCTAATCACCTGGGAAATACAGGGAACAAAATAGACCAGTTTCCTCACCCTCATAAGCACTGATTTTTTTTTTTAATAAGATGGGTAGGCACACCAAAAATACAAGAAGTAAACCCACAAATTATGTTGGACATTAGAAAGTGATATAACAGGATAAAGGAGAAGTCAACCCTAAGATAGGCAATCAATCCAGAGTGCTTAATGGCTGCAGAAAGAAATTGCAAGAGCAAAGGAAGTAGGGAAAGTGTATCAGGGGGAGCATCTGAACAAAGATTTAAAATGATTGCAGGAAACTATCCAGCAGATGTGTGGGAGAGAAGCGTGGCAGGCGGAGAACAGCCTGAACACAGTTGTCACGTGGAAAGAGCTGCATGTTGAAGGAAACCCTGAGACACAGGGTACAAGAGTGCAGTGAGCAGGGAGAACTCTGGAGAGGTGGGAGGTAACTGGATGGGACAAGGTCCTTAGGGTCCAGTCCAGTGTAGGCCTTCCCACCGAGAGAAATGGGAGCTGCAACAGAGTTTCAAACCAAGGGGACCAAGTGTGACAGTTTTGCTGCTGCATTGAAAACAGACAAACATGACAACCCCAGGGGGAAGTCAGGAGGCCAATTAGGAGCAGTGGGATCAGAGATCTGTTGTCTTCTTCAGGCCAGGCAGGAGGTGACACAGACCAGGACAGGCTCCATAGAGGTAATGAAGAAAACAAATTCTAGGTCTGGGTACAATTTCAGGGTCGCAACCCTCAGACAGATCCGCACGTGCACAGCTGCTTCACTGGAACCTCCTGCAGTACACCTGGCTCTTACAAGCACAGTCTGCAGATCCATACGTTTTATGACCTGCAAGACAGCCTGCTTGTTCTGGTTCCCATCTCTGGTAAATAGGGGACACAAATGTCCAAAGAGCTGTCAAGGATATGGTATATAGACCGAACCTAAATTTTTCCCAGTCAAAACATTTGAATTCTGGTTAATGAAAACTATTTTTTTTGGGCATTTTAGGTCACACCTGGTGATGTTCAGGGGTCACACCTGGTTCTATCTCAGAGATCATTCCTGGTGAGGCTTGGTGCACTATCTGGGGTATGGGGGATTGAACCCAGGTTGACTGTGTACAAGGCAAGTGCTCAACCTGCTGTGCTATCAATCCAGTCCTGAGAACTATTTTTGAACATCACGGGAGCCTACCCCAACCCATCTGCACACCAACAGCTCTCACTGGGAGCCTGTGGCCTCATTGTGTCCCCTTCAGAAAAGAGCTCCAAGAAGGACTTCACTGGTCCATGGAATGCATGCTCCAGCCCTCTCTGCATAGGGCGGTTATATAAAAGACCAACTTCAATGATCTCTTTATGGATTCTCATAAAGAGATCCAAGGAGTTGATCCTTGCCAATAGGACCATATAAAAGCAGGAAAAGAAGCAGCAAAGCTTCAAAGAGATTCCAAAGTTGATTAATCTTTTAAGTATTGACCATTTTGTCAGAACTTATAACCAGCTGCCTGTGATAGTGTTTGTGAGACATGAAGAACCCATCTGCCTTAATTATCAACCCCAAAGATTTCTATTATTTCCTGGAATTGTCAGGATGTCAAATAGGCTTTATCACAAATGCAAGTGTGATCATTTAGGAAAGACTGTTTGAAGATATGTGTTGAAGAAAGAGAAGTCACATCTAGGTTCAAACAAAAACATAAGAAAAAAGTGATAGCACAGCGGTAGGGTGTTTGCCTTGCACACGGCCTGGCCGATTCGGGTTCAATTCCACCTCAATTCCTCCGCCCCTCTCGGAGAGCCCGGCAAGCTACCAAGAGTATCTCGCTTGCACGGCAGAACCTGGCAAGCTCCCCGTGACAAACTCAATATGCTAAACACAGTAACAACGAGTCTCACAATGGAAACGTTACTGGGCCCGCTCGAGCAAATCGATGAACAACGGGACGACAGTGCTACAGTGCTACATTGGTTAGTCATGTCTGCCATGAGCATAAGGCAGGAAGGCTTTATTAATAATATTTTTCCCATTTTAAGTCTTCTGTATTCAAAGGCCTGATATTCAAAGAGTACTGGTTAAAATAGAAACACAAACAGAAGCTACCAGTAAGTAAATGGTAGCTGAATGCTCATTCAAATATCATGTATGATAAATTTTGTTTCTTGAGAGTATTCTGACTCTTTCATTAAATAAAGGCTGTCCCAAATCTGCTTAGTTAGGAAATAATTTTTGAATTCAAACCTGGTAACTTTGGCATCATAACTTTCAGATAAGTTACTCTTACTACACTCTGTATCTGCTAGGTGTGGTGAGGGTGGCTATCATACTTTACACAATCTCATCACAAGGGATCAGGTTCACAGAACTTAAGCTCTACCAAGGGAGGCATCATGGACCCTGAAACACTTGTAAACATAAGATTGATCACAGCTAACACTAAAAGCTAACTAGGAGTGATTTCGGTCATTTTACATAGATGGCTCTAAAATGTCACACAGCCACAGGTGACAGATAACAACTCTGCACCCAGCTCTGCCCACCTTTGCTCTTTGTCTCTTTCTACAAGTTTGGAATTGGCCACATACTGACAAAGCCTTTTGCAGAGGGAAATTGCCTATTCAAGGATGGCAGTGGCTGCAAAATGATGACCTCTTCATCTCAAAGATGACTTCTAGTAGCTTAACTTAAGCCTGGCTATCTCTGTGAGTTCACCAGGCAAAGCCCCACAGGCAATGAACACTGATTCAATAAAGGCTAAAGCCTTTACCCAATCATTTGTTTGCATCTCTTCGATAAGTGGAAATGTCAGCTGGCCATGACGCACCTCACTCTGTGATGTTTTGAAAGCAGTGACTGTTTTCCCGAAGTTCACACTTCCTCTCTGATTCCCTTCCATCCCCACCCCCTGCCCTCTGCCACCACCTGTTGGAGATGCTGCTGGGAAGAATGGCAGCTTTCCCCAGGTTATGCAGGAATGGGAAATTTCCCAGAAAGAGAACCTGATTTTCAGGTTTGCAATTCTAATCCTTACTGGGCAGCATTGTTTAACTTCAGGTTTCCATTGACTTAGATCACATGAATTTAGGGATAAAAATGGCAAAAGTCCAAATGACCCCTTTTGCTTTGTGTATTTTTAATGGTCCTAAAAGACGCTAAGTTAAAACATGGCAGGATTCACTAATGTGTGCAACCTACTGTACCAGCCCCTTTCAAGGATGCAAAGGGAACAGGACCCCAAGTTTACAGAGCTGAACTGGGGGAGAGCAATATGCACTTTGAGACATTTGGAACACAGCAGGAAGGAGGTAACTAACACTAAATGAAGCAATATTTTGCAAGACAGAAGCTGCTCTTAGTTTCTATGTATAAGACATATTAAAACTTATAATTAGTAGTGCTAGCTTTATCCCCCCCATTTAAAAAATAATGAGATCATCCTGCCAGTAGAAGGCCAAGCTTGAATTTAAACTTAGATTCTATCCCAACCTGTACTGTGTCTCCTATTAATTACTGAGTGAAGTGGCCACAAGGGTAACTAAAGCTGAAATGCAGGGAATTCAGTACAGCCCATGCAATGCAGGAAGGCTTCAAGGAGAAGGCACCCGTAGCCTATGTAAAGCAGGGAAGACTCCAAGGAGGACACATTTGTAATTCGTGTAATGCAGGAGGGCTTCAAGGATACACAGATCTGTGTGTTTGCCTCTCTCCTACCCTGGCGGCTCAGAGACCTGACAGATACAGGGATCTACTTCCCACTTTGCATTCTGGCTCTGCGTCTTACACGTTTTGTGACCCTGGGCATGCGTTCTAACATCTCTGCTCGTTTCCTCAACTGTAAGCCAGAAGATATTAATAATTAATGCAATAAAAATGCCAGGAAAAGGAATTCTGGAGTGTTTGTGAGAACAGAGTCAGTCCTGATTGACTGGGTTAGGATGACTGGGTTAGGATGGCCCAATGCACCATGTCTGTCTGTTCATGGAACTTTGACTGTTGTTGGTATTGCTGCAGCTTTCTTAGGATTGAGAGCAGGCATCAGTCCAAGGCCCCTTCCCCCCACCAAGAAGAGGTCACAGGGCATAGTTAGGCAAGCTGGAAACTTGTTGGAGACTTGGATTTCAGGAGATGCCCTGCCACAGCAACCATCGTCCTGGTTCTTTGTCCCTCTCACTATGACCAGGGAGAGGTCATAGCAAGAGAGGAGAGGAAGTAGGTCACAGTGAGAGTGGGGAGAGGGAATAGGATGGAGGTCATGGAGTCCTGCATCCCCATGTATCAAACCAGTCTGGAGGCTTCAGGGAAAGAAAGTTATAGGATTCCCAGGCAGGCATCCAGGAACTACTCTGGGTCTACCTTAAAGCCAAGAGCACCAGTGCTGGACCAAGCACTCCAGGGCTCTCAGAGCTGGGGACAGCAGCTCTCCCAGGCAGCGGTGTTTTCCCAAAAGAAAGACAGGGCTGAGACAAAAACAACAGCTGTTGGTCCTCCAGAACCTCCCTAGTACATGAAAACAAGCTTACTTAGTCACTGACACATGGGCACATAACTGCATTATTAACCAAACAGCATTCTTTGTAGTGAAAGAAAAGCTGTTATGTAAATCAACCTGGAAACTGAAAAGCAGAAGCAGCAAACACACAAAAGAAACAGTCTTTCTCCATAGAACATGGTTCAAAAAATTCATCAGATCGCTGTCAATTTTACAATTTTTCCTTTTTAGCTGCCTGTTTTCATTAGTAGTTGTGGTAGCACCACTATATTTTCTTGCCCTACAGATTTCCTTCAATAGCGTTATTTGGGAAGAGAGAAAGCATTCCACATTGCATAGTCAAAAATAAAATTTGTGCTAAATTAATTCATCATTATTTCATGGAATGTAATGCTCGCATAGCAAAATTTCAGCTAACTCCAGCCTATCTTTTTGATGATTTGGGTAAAGACTCTGCAAAAGGGCTGGAATGATAGCACAGCGGTAGGGCATTTGCCTTGCATGCGGCCGGCTTGGCCGGCCGAGCCAGGTTTGATTTCTCCGTCCCTCTTGGAGAGCCCAGCAAGCTACGGAGAGTATCTCGACCTCACGGCAAAGCCTGGCAAGCTACCCGTGACGTATTCGATATGCCAAAAACAGTAGCAACAAGTCTCACAATGGAGACATTGTTAGGCCTGCTCGAGCAAATCCATGAACAACGAGAGGACAGTGACAGTACAGTGACTCCGCAAAATTGACAAAAACTTGTAGGGGATTTGAAACTGTGAGCTGGACATTTTGTGAAACTTTTTTTTATTATTATTATACGGGCCTCATCTGTTGGTGATAGTGCTGGTGGAGCATGAGGTGTTGGTGACCAAACTCTAGATACTGTACATGACTTGCAAGTTTGAATCAGCCCCCAGTCCCAAAATTTTTGTCAAATTCTAATGTACTGATTGAAGAAATATTTCTTGAGGTTCTATGATGTTATTTTTACCAAGCCAAATAGAATTCACTGCAGAGAAAATGCAAAAAAGCTGATCCTATTTTAACCCTCGAACACAAGACTCACAGAGTGAACCCCTAAAACACTACCAGAGATCTTGAAACAGCAAGAGCAAATGGGCGGAGCACCAGGTCACTTTAAATCTCATCCACAGAACAGTCACTGTCACCGTCCTCCTGTTGTTCATCGATTTGCTTGAGCGGGCCCAATAACGTCTCCATTGTGAGACTTGTTGTTACTGTGTTTGGTATATCGAATATGTCACGAGGAGCTTTCCAGGCTTTGCCATGCAGGCGAGATACTCTCAGTAGCTTGCGGGGCTCTTCGAGAGGGCTGGAGGAATCGAACCCGGGTCAGCCCTGTTGGCTACATGCAAGGCAAACGTCCTACCGCTGTGCTATCACTCCAGCCCATGGAACAGGTAAAAAGGTAAAGGTAAAGGCCCTCCCGTTGATCGTCGATTTGCTCGAGCGGGCCCAGTAACGTCTCCATTGGAGACTTTGTTGTTACTGTGTTTGGCATATCGAATACTCTCGGTAGCTTGCCAGGCTCTCTGAGAGGGGCGGAGGAATCGAACTCGGGTCGGCCATGTTGGCCGCTTGTAAGGCGAACGCCCTACCTGCTGTGCTATCGCTCCAGCCCAGTAGTCAATCAAAATAGATAATTGGATGACTGAGGATGGGGGATAGGACAATAGATAAAAGGAGCCGCCAGCCCCACACTCTCATACTCTTTTCTAACTCTCTCTTTCTCTCTCTCTTCTCTCTCTCTCTCTCTCTCTCTCCTTGCATTCAGCTCTCTCTGTCTCTGTCTCGCTCACTCACTTTCTCTGTGTTTCCCTCTCTGTCTCTCACAGTCTCTCTATCTCTATCTCTCTCTGGACTCTCCTTTTTTGGGGGGTCTTGAGGCTCAGGCTGCGCACCCAGCCACATGGCCCAGTACAGACAGGCCATGTAGGCCCAGAAAGGGGCAGGATATAGGCAGGGCTCCAGGCAGCAATAATTTGTTGAACACAGGAGTCTCACCCATACACCCGTGGTAGTAGCCAAAGAATAGGAAAGGTGGGACAGGACAACAGGAATTGCTGGGGTACAATTGGGAGGCCCAGCTACATGTACAGAGCACAGGGATCTATCTCCCCCAAGCATGAGTGGCCAGATACTGAGCAAAGCGTACAGAGGATAGAGTGATCCAGGAGTGGGACCCAGTCATCACCCACAGAAGGTGAGTTGCACTGCGTAACAGAAGAGCAGTGAAACTTCATTTCCTCTGTGTTTCCCTGGGAACAGAATTGCTAGGTCATAGGACAGTCCTAGTTTCAGTGCATTGAGGTGCCTACATACTGTTTTCCATAGTGATTGCACAATTTGCACATCTGGTCTTGGCTGGATGAGGAAAATGTCATTTATTTCCAAATGTAACTTGCTGGAGAAATATGTCCAAAATACTCCTTGAGATTTTTAAGGATAAACGTGAAAACAAACTGCAGATAATGTAGGCGACATGTTGAGTGTGATGAGGCATATTCCAGCTCTCCTTCCTCCTCTTAGTCATTCCACGAGAGAAATGACTGTTTGCCCACCTGACTTCAGAATTCTCTGAGTACAGGTTCGACAAGATGCATGGCTGAACCTTCACCACACACAGTGAAAGGAAGGACTCATCAGACTTATCAGACTTACCTGCCCACTTGCCCTTGTACCCAGAGCATGAATCCATGACCCAGGGAGACCACCAGATAGACTCAAACCAGCAGGACCAGAGGTTCTAGTGCCCAGCTCTACACGGCTACCTTTGTGGCAGTGGTGCAGGATTGGGGCCTTGTGATAATAAGCATCTGGGGTGAAAAGGGCAGAGGGTATGACCAGGGCACTTGTGTTTACATATATTTATTTCCCTTGTTTTTCAAGCCTGCTGGCCCAGCCTTCCTGGAAACCCCTTGGAAAAAACAATTTCCCTTTAAAGTATAATAAAACTGTTCTATGCTTAAAAGTTGGTTTCAATTGCTTGCAGCTAAGAACCTTAACTAATACCATGCAGGATCAGATGTTACCTTTCTGGAGGACCCTCCTGTGATCTGCACACCTTTCTCTGTCTGGACACAACTTGATGCATATCACATAAACAGTGTCGAAGAGCTCCTACAGGAAAAGGAAATGGCTGCATTCTTGTCAGAGGACTGAGAGCCGTCAGTGTTCTCATATTGCAGGGCACATCTTATGTGCATTGTCAGCTGAAAAGAAAAGGATCTCACTGGGAAGTGATCTCAGAAATGCTCAATGCATGCTCTCAAAAATGATGACTCTTCCAACTGGCCCCATGATCAAAGTGAACTTTTTTAAAAGGTTAGGGGTCACATTTACCCAGCAGGACTCCCAGCCCCAAATGATTGTGCCGCTGTAAAAGGAAATCATGGCAGCCCCTATTTAAAAAATATCCCAACTGCCTGTGACTTTCTCCAAGTCTCTCAGATCGACTGTGATAGTGGTGGATAGAAGCTCAGTTGACTTAACCTCGTTGGCAACAAGAGCAGCACGTCACCTAATGCCACACTGCTGACCCTGGGCAGCAACCAGGGCTATATACAACATACTTTCTGTTCTCAAGTTGAAGTGCTGGGCTTCCTGATTACATCTCTTGTACCTCTAACTGCTTAATATATACCCTTAGACACAACTACTGCCTTTTGCCTCAGTTCATGGTCAGAACAATCACAGGTGGCAGGAATCTGGCAGTGGCAGCAGCCCGAATTAGAGACAAAAGGACCAGGACAGCCTCTAGGACCAAGGAAATTCTGCACTGGGCTGGGGAAAGGAAGCTTCACATTAAGGACATACGTGGAGGTAGAAGGGCACACACATGGATTTAGAAGGGCGCAATCAGTCTATTGTAGTATTTTCTCCAGAAGTGTCTAGGAAGTCACTTAATATTTTAAAGGAAAGCATCTTGTGAGATAGCAGCAGGACCGATGTGCTAATGAGTGGTGCGTGTCTTTGAAGAGATTTCAAATCCTTAGATCTCTGGAAGGGGTTAAGCAATTGGGACTTCTGTGTTGAGAAGCTTAGGGGTCAATAGACTTTTACATTCCTTTATTCCTGACACCCTCACTCTCCTTAGCTCACTGCCAGCTGACTCCAAACCCTTTGCTCCAAGTGAAGCAGGGAGGTGAGCTTGCTTGGGCTGGGAATGATGTTGCATCCCCAGAAAGACACACCATTCTGGCATTGGACAAAAGCCATCAGGCAAGTAGGTTGAGGAGCCACAGGCAAGTGGAGGGGAGTCAGGCGTGTGTGGAGAGGCTATGGAATGAGCAGATCGACCCACGGCTTAGCACAGTGGTGCCCAGTGGGGGGGACAGAGGTGAGTGCTACTTCCAAAGGCATTGATTTTCTGTCACTTGAAGAAGAGCTCTTGAAGGAGAGACAGTTAAAGTGTCTTTAAAAGCACTGTCCACCTTTATTTTTTTATTTTTAAATTTTTTTTTAATTTTATTTAATCACCATGAGATAGTTATAAGCTTTCATGTTTGGGTTACAATCACACAGTGATCAAACACCCATAGCTCCACCAGTGCACATTCCCCACCACCAATATTCCCCATATAACGCCCCCCCTTTCCCACCATCTCCCTGCCTCCATGGCAGACATGATTTCCCATAATCTCTCTCTACTTTTGGGCATGATGGTTTGCAATAAAGACACCAAGAGGCCATCATGTTTGGTCCTTTATCTACTTTCTTCATACATCTCCCATCTTGACCGATTCTTCCAGTCATCTTTTTCTTAGTGATCCCTTCTCTATTCCAGCTGCCTTCTCCCCTTTGCTCATGAGGCAGGCTTCCAGCTATGGAGCAATCTACCTGTCCTGTCCATCTACTATCCTTAGGTGTCAGCCTCATGTTATGTTCTTTTATACTCCACAAATGAGTGCAGTCCTTCTATGTCTGTCCCTCTCTTTCTGACTCATTTCACTCAGCATGGTACTCTCCATGTCTATCCATTTATAAGCAAAGTTCATGATTTCATCTCTCCTGATATCTGCATAGTATTCCATTCTGTAGATGTACCAAAATTTCTTTAACCAGTCATCTGTTCTAGGGGACTTGGATTTTTTCCAGATTTTGGCTATTGTGAACAGTACTGCAATGAACACATAGGTACAGATGTCATTTCTACTGTGCTTTTTTGCATCCTCAGAATATATTCCCAGAAGAGGTATTGCAGGGTCATATGGAAGCTCAATTTCTAGTTTTTGAAGGACTGTCCATATTGTTTTCCAGAAAGGCTGGACTAGTGGCCAGAGCACTGTCCACTTTCAGTGGCAGTCTCCCACAACATAGAATCATCTCAGGAGTAGGATTACTTTGCAACATTCCAGCAAGCATTCACGTAGTGGAAAAATCTTGTATAAAAAGTAGCACTGTCCATACATAGCACTGTCCACTGTAGCACTGTCCTCTCATTGTTCATCAATTTTTTTGAGCAGGCACCAGTTACATCTCCATTGTGAGACTTGTTGTTACTGTTTTTTTTTTTTTTTGGCATATCAAGTGCTTCACGGGTAGCTTGCCAGACTTTGCCATGCGGGCAGAATATTCTCGGTAACTTGCCGGGCTCTCCCAGAGGGGCAGAGGAATCAAATCCAGGTCGGCTGCGTGCAAGGCAAAAGCCCTACCCACTATGCTATTGCTCCAGCCTGTATACAAATTATAATTTTATAAATAATTTATAAATTTTTATAATTATTTGATACCAGAAACTGCCTCTATTTTGCCTGTAATTCATTTTTTTTGTGCTGTTTTCCCCTAGGCACAGATTTTCCAAGAAAACATCTTCTAAGAAACTATGGCGCACCTACATAATGGAACACTGTGCAGCTGTCAGGAAAAATGAAGTCATGAAATTTGCCTAGAAATGAGCGGACATGGAGAGTTTCGTGCTGAGAGAAATGAGTCAGAAGGAGAAGGACAGATGTGGTATGAGTGCATTCATTTGTGGGACATAAAAAATATATATAGTAGAAGACTAATATCCATGTCCAGGGAAAATAGGGGTTAGAAGGTCTGGTCAAAGGTTGGAACTAACCACAAGTCTGTGTGGGACTGAGAAGAAGTAAGATAGAGAAGAGACCAGTATGACAATAATAGCTGGGAATGATCATGCTGGACAAGATCTGAGGGTTAACAGTAGGTAAAGGGATATTCTTGATAACCTTTCAGTATCAATATTACAAACCACAATGCTGGCAGGGGGTGGGGACTGCAGGATGTTGGGAGGGAACTTGGGAACACTGGTGCTGGGAAATGTACACTGGTGGAGAGGTGGGTGTTGGAATACTGTATGACTGAAGTCCAGTCATGAACAGTTTTGTAAGGGTATATCTCACAGTGATTCAATAAAAAATAAAGCTAAAAAAAAAAAGAAAACATCTGCTATTCAAATCAGGGGGAAGCTTGTCCTTTGTGCTGCTTGGAAATAGACCAAGTATTGTCTTTCCACAGGCTCTTGTCACCTGCTTGCTCCCTGTTACACATACACACACACACACACACACACACACACACACACACACACATTCTAGGTAGGTTTATGACTGTCTCTTGTCAAAAAATAACAGATCTGGGACTCCCTTGGCAGAGTTAGCAGCTAAAAATCTGAATCATGATAAAATTTAGATATAATGAATGTAATACTCTCATGCTGTTTATGAATAAAAGTTGTTTCAAGGGCTGCGTATGTGGCTTACGTGGCAGAGCATGTGTGTACACAAGAGGTTGGTTTAACATTATATCCCCAGCATTCCAAGGACCCGAACTGACCCCCACAAAAAGGAAAAGGGTTTCTTTGTCTGCAATTTTGTCAACACATATTGTTGATATTTAAGAATAATGACTGAAAATATCCAGCATTCAACTTAAATGCTTATTTGGAGGTTGCCTGTTTTGGTTTGTCCATCAGATTCTGACAATCACCCTCACTCCCAAACGGCTGCTCATCTCTCCACCTGGTCCTTATTCTCCACCACAGGTTGAACCTTACAGTCTCCTAAGTCTCCATGAACATATTGCATAAGCCATAGAATTTAAAAGGATACGTGACATGGGGCATGGAGCATGTCTTTTACGGAGCTCTGTCATGCCTCAATCCATGTCATAACAAAGGCAGTAATTGATGCCATGTTTACAAATGGCTTAATGACTTAATGACTTAAACTCGTTAGTGAGAACATGCCTTCCTCATCTCCACTAGCTCAGTGTGTGGTTTATCTAGCATGTTCTCCTTCTTCAGTTAGGGTCACTAATCCTTCTCTGATCACAGTCAATAATAGCTCTGGTCAGCTACTCCATACTGGAGCCTAGATGCAACTTGATGTCCTCCATTCATATCGCGCTCCCCCTTCTTATTTCCCCCCCATCGCGATACAAGGGGCCTTTTCTCTTCTTCCTTCTCTTCAAGCCCCATTCATTGCTCCTGAACACCTGGAATCATGTCATCAATATGTTGCCCAATAGAGAAATCACATGTTAGTGTTGACAGGTGCAAGTAGGTTCATTCTTATTACCTTAAATTCATTTCTCCATGAATATACAAGTACCCACTATTTTGTCACAGAGCTACTGTGTTGCTTTGGGAAAAAGTTGGAGACATTACCATGGAAACAGTGCAGGGTTTAGGATAGGGGTCAGGCTTTGGTATGTCTGATCTGGGTGGGTCCCCAGCACCTCTGAAACATCTCAGGTTATAGTTCTGGAGGTTCCCCACCACTTCCTGGGTGACTTGGGTGACCCTGGGCACCTCAGCACCCAAAGAGCACTACATCATTGTTTCTGGCCTGAAGCATAGCCCAGTTGACTGAGTGTCACTGGGAGAGACCCTTGATTCCCAAGGCACTGTTTGGGAAGCCTCTGAAAAATTACTGTGTTATGGGACCAAAGCAATAGTACAGTGGGTAGGACTCTTAGTTTGCATGTGTCCACCCCAGGCTCGATCCCTGGTATTCTATTGGCCCTCTGAACTTGCCTGGAGTGATCCTGAGTGCAGAGCCAGGAGTGAACCCTGAATACTGCCTGTTGTGACCCAAAAATCAAAAAATATAAATAAAAAATAAATAAAATTGCAAGAACAGGTGGGTTTTGGGATCTGTAAATTTTATTTCAGGATAGAATTTATTTGCTTTAAAATGAAACAATCAAATTAACAGCCAGGTGGACATGACATTGAGGCTGGACACCCCTGGTTCCCTTGAGTCCTTGTCCTTCTGAGAGTGACAAACAGGTCAAATCCCTTATTCAATCTGTAGCCACTTGGCAGAGTTGGTAGGTGGAGTCAGTGACAGATGGGTGCTTCCCTGCCTCTTTTCCCTCCTGTGGTCAAGGTCAAGGTCAAGGACCTCTCTCATGCCCAGACAAGGGCACTGACAACAGAGCAGGGAGGCGCAGCAGAACGTGGTCACTAGATACCCAGAGTCTGAATTCTCCAGAGCGCTCATGCCCCAGGCTTCCCAGACACTTGGTGATTGTTTGCCCACCCACTCTGCTGGTCTGAAGCACTGCAGCAAGGTGCTCCAGGAAGCTGGGATTCCAGGCCAGCTCCAGGGCCAGAGCCCGGCCCACCGTCTACACTAGTCAGAATCCAACCAATAAAACAAACAGGACTCTGGGTGCTCCAAGGCACCCAAAAGGCAGGGACATGAGTCTAGGTGCTAGAAGAGCTAGCAGGATACAGAGAACAATGAGACTCTATTGCAAGAAATAGAAATAAACAACAGCCAACAAAGCATAAACAGGGACAAGAGGAGCAGCCATTAAAGTTGACCTCTCCTCCAGAAAGGGAGGGAGGGTGGGAAAGTGGGAGGGAAGGAGGGAGGGAGGAAGGAAGGAAGGAAGGAAGGAAGGAAGGAAGGAAGGAAGGAAGGAAGGAGCTATATGAAGCACCATTCACAGTGCAATGACAAGGATGTAGTAGGTTTACCACAAATCAGTCATTACTGCCAAAATGGGCTGCAATAGTATTTTTGTTCAAGAATTTGTGGCAATAGGTGAAGGCAACGCTTTTGCAAAAACACCTTAAAAGCAGAAAAGTCCTCAAATGCCTTGTATTTCTCTTTTCCTTTTCATGACGCACAATAAAATGTTTCTATCATAATACCTTTCACATATGAAGCTAAAACAAATGTTGCACGGAATATTTTTCTGTTATTACATATGATAGATGCTGGATTTTTCCCATCTATGCCTTTGTGTTCTATTTTTAAAATGTTTAATCATGATCCGATATGCTCCATATGTTCGGGAAACTCATTAGATTATTTTTCAGTATTTTTGAGAAGGAATTCTGCTTAATTTATTAGTGTCTAAAGAAGTCGGGGAGTCATGGAAGGCGTAAAGAAAACAGTTTCTCCCCAGGAGTTCATCATAAATGTAAGCTCCAACCTCAGCTACCCTCGCTGGGGTTTGCCTCTAGAATTCAAGTTCCAAATCTTGCTTTGCAACCGTTTGTCTTGTGAGATCTGGGCAACGTGAACTGGCCTCTGGCTGAGTCATTTAAAATGGCTTCTGTCCCTGCATCTGTATTGCGATCTTTAGAACATTAGTGATTTTTCTATTTTAAGCATTGAAGGAGGTGCCTTTGCATTCTGAGGCAATCTCTGAGACCTTTCATTGCTGATGGGTTTAGTGCAACATGTAGGCACTTAGTGAGGTCACATAAAATGAGTTGCTCAAATATTTAATCAGCTGTTTATAGAGCCTTGGCCACATGGTTTCTTCGGTATAGATCTGTCCATGGTGGCTAAGAGTTGCCAGGAGTTAAAGCTTTCTTGTCACATATGAATTAGCTGGATTCGGGAGGTGAGCTCTGGAAATGGCTTCCCTTTTTCAGATAGGAAAAGAGACATCTGAAGAAAAATTAATATCTACAGCTCTTGGACCACAACTACAAATGCAAATCTCGTCATCAGCCACCATCCAGAGTCAAATGTCCTTCTGTCCCGGAAGGGAGCATAACATGACACTCGCCATAACCATGACATCGGACCTTGTACCAGGCTGTTTCATTTGGGGCACACCAGAGGGGGGTGGGTGAGACCCCTCCCAACCCCAAGAGACCCAGGCCCAGCACCTGAAAACCTCCAGAACTTAACCGCCGCCACGCACACTATCTCTCTTCACATGCTCGAGCCAAGTCTCACCCACTAGTGAACCTTTTCCAGGATCACGCAGCTACATTCACGGCCATGTGACATTTCATACCATACACCCTACACATACTTCAAGAGCACCGCACCACATTTGATGGGGTTCAAACTAGGGGGCAACCAATCTTAGAGGGAAGTATATATTTTTTACAGATATATGTATAAAAAAAGCACACAAGTTTCAACCTTTAACAACAAGCTAGTGATTTCTTATAGAAGGGCTTAATGGCCCCTCAGTGAAATACAACAATCTTCACACTCTTTCCTCTAAGGAAACTTTTTTTGTAGCATTTTCAGCAGTTTTTTATAACAAACAATACAAGATATATTATTTCAGTTCCGCTTTGGGGCAGGGGTTGGGATTCAGAATGGAAGCATCTGAAATGTGGTAGTGGGAGGGTGTAATGGTGGTGATATTGGTGTTTGAATGTTAAGTATTGCGAACTATTTTATAAAGTAAAAAAAAATTTTAAACTACAAATGGCTATGGAGTCTTGTCAAAACTGCCCTTGATAGTTTGCTGGGAAATCATCCATCTTTTTTCCTCAACTCAGTACCAAAGCACGTGTGAAGTGCTTTCATAAATTGTAAGATAGAGTATCTACAGATATATACTCAGGAGGTGAAAGAACTGAAATTCAAACCCTAAGCCTATATAGCGTACGTTGAGTTCCTTTAAATGCCCACTATTTTAGGGGAAAGAAATATAAGCAAGATCTGTCTTCTGTTTTAAAATTGATTCCATACTCTGTGGGTCTTAGAAATACGTGGTCTCATCTTATGATGCTCTGCTTGATGACAAAAAGCCTGAGAGTTTGGTGCTTAGAACCAGGCAGACAATACTGCTCAGGCCAGCAGTCTTTAGAGGCACATGGAATTTCCTTGGTGATTGGAGGGTGAAATGTTGCCGGGGATAGAACCGGGGGCCTTCACATTCTAGGCACCTCTCTACCACTTGAATTACCTCTCCGGTCCTTAAGAAAGATCTTTTAAGAAATTGTATCTGGTACTCACTTCGGCAGCACATATACTGAAATTGGAATGATACAGAGATGATTAGCAAGGCCCCTGCGCAAGGATGACACACAAATACGTGAAGGATTCCATGTTTAAAATTTAAAAAAAAGAAGAAATCGTATCTATTGAATGATTAGTTCTATCTTTAGCTGTCCTGATATCTCCCAATTGATGCCATTTCCAATTTCACAAGGGGCTTAAGAAGTAAGATTAATAAAAATTACAAACCAGAATCACACTGATATTTTTTATACTTTAATAATAAAATTCTAGTATATTCAAATTTTACCTTTTACCAAGAAATGGTCTTGCAACTCTACCATTTTACGAAATAAATGTAATTTTAAGTAGGTGGAACATTGATTTATGCTTATAAATCTTTCTGTCTATAAATAAATTTGGGTTGTCTTGCTCTTGACTGGTCCCATCATTTCTTCTTAAAGATCAAGAAACTGCATTATTTCTCCTTTATAAGATAATTAAGCCTAGTTTTTAATTCATTATTCTTATTTTCCTTTTTGGTGCCCTCCTTCTTTTATCAGTAACCAATAATGAGCTATAAATTCCCTTTCCCTAGTAACATAAAGACAGCATAGAGAATTCTATTTCATCTAGTTTTCTCCATTTTGCCAAATCAACTGACAGTGTGCTTTGGATACTATTTATACTTTATTAGATCTCACACCTCAAGTAGAGTTCATCTTCAAAGATTTTAAGGGGAGCTTAACTAAATTAAAGTGGTGACCAAGAGGAATGCAGTGTGTTAGGTCTGGGACACGAGATTCAGCTCTGAATTTGTGGCTTGGAATTCCATTCCACTATACAGTTGAACAATGGTAGAGAAGGGGAGAAGACCAGGATAGCCTCTAGGATTAGGAATTGATGCTGGACAATCCAAATAACTACCATAAGAATATCAGACCACCTTTCCCCCCAAAATTGATTAAATACAGGAAAGGTAAAAGGTAAAAGGTAAAGGCCCTCCCGTTGATCGTCGATTTGCTCGAGCGGGCCCAGTAACGTCTCCATTGGAGACTTTGTTGTTACTGTGTCTGGCATATCGAATACTCTCGGTAGCTTGCCGGGCTCTCCGAGAGGGGCGGAGGAATCGAACTCGGGTCGGCCATGTTGGCCGCTTGTAAGGCGAACGCCCTACCCGCTGTGCTATCGCTCCAGCTAAATACAGGAAAGCGTGTTTTTTTTCAAGTCTGGATATGGAATTGATCTAAAATTTTATGTAACTCTAAAAGTAAGGATCAAACAGGCATTTTTGTGAGGGAAAGGTATGAGAGAAGATGCTGAATTAGCATGAAGACGATGAAGCATAAGTTGTCCAAGTTTGACAGCAATATTAAAACTATAACATGACATAAACAAAAATAAATTATAAAGTTGAAACAAACTTCAAAACTCCCAGCAATAAAAATACTTTAATCATTCACACTAAAGGAAAGACTATCATTTTATCATCTGTAAAAAGATGCCTTGTTGCTCAATACCACCCACAATATTAATAGCGTGAACAATTCCCTAACAAATGATCTGGAAGAGATTAGAATGGTGCAAGCTAAGAGCCTGCCCTGTATTTCTAGCCCTACACTCATGCCACTCTACCCCTTGCTGATAGGGGTGGGCGCAGCCAGCTTGCTGGTGAAGACATGTGAGCTCTGCTAGAGACAGATGGTTGAAGAGGCGGGTCCTGCTCGCTTAGTTGCTTGCCCAAGACTGGCCCTGCTCCTCTGCGTGGGTGGTTGTGTCTCTGGTTACTAAGCCAGGCTTTATCCTCGGTGACAGCTCATTAGAAGTCTTGGCTTGTGCTTAGAAATGGCCCCAGTGTCAGGCAGAGGAGAAAGGCATCTTTCTTTCTGTCATGTACGCAACCACAAAGCTAGTATTTCGTAAACAGGATCAGGGGAAATCAGTGAAGTGACCAGCAAGTCATAGATTTTCCAAACCAGTCACTTAAAATAACCATCTGTTTGTTTCCTTCTATAAAATGCATCCATGGAATTGGCAGTTGAAGCCATTTGCCAGCTCTGTGACGGTGTGTGAGTCACTTGGACACCTGGCTGTTGGGGCGCTCAGCCTTCCTAGGACTTGAGTGATCATCCACAAGCTCTTTTTAGTTCTGGTTCCATCTGGTGTGGTTCATTTTCTTCCTTCTCTTCCCAGGTCAAGGTAGGCAGTGCTAAGTTGTCAGTGCAGCCTCAGGAGATGGAAAAACCTGTCTACTGGCAAATGGGAATAAGCACAAGTTTGAGCTTTTTAAAAAGATCTGGGGGCTGGAGCAATAGCACAGCGGGTAGTGTGTTTGCCTTGCACGCAGCCGACCCTGGTTCAATTCCCAGCATCCCATATGGTCCCCTGAGCACTGCCAGGAGTAATTCCTGAGTACAGAGCCAGTAATAACCCCTGAGCATCGCCGGGTGTGACCCAAAAAGCAAAAAAGAAAAAAAAAATCTGGGACTGAAGAATAGTTGAGATAAGTACCAGGAGGTCTGCTCCACGACTTGGAAGCCGGCAGCACATGCTGGGGGAAAAGGCAGCTCAGACAGAGAGGAGAACACCAAGTAAAGGATGTTTGGAGAATTCTCTTGGGATGCGAGATGTGTGCTGAAAGTAGAATATAAACCGAACACGATGACCACTCAATACTTCTATTGCAAACCACAACACCCTAAAGGAAAGAGAGAGAAAAAGGGAATGCCCTGCCACAAAGGCAGGGCGGGGTGGGGGGAGTGGAGTGGGGAGGAGGGCTTGTGGGATCATTGGTGATGGAGAATCGGCACTGGTTGGAGGGATGGGTGCTCGATCATTGTATAACTGAAACCCAAGCACGAAAGTTTGTAAGTCTACAACTGTATCTCATGGTGTTTCACTAATTAAAAAATAAATAAATAATAAATAAATAAATAAAGTAAGAAAAAATCTGGGGTTGGAGTGATAGCACAGGGAGTATGACGTTTGCCCTGCACACGGCCAACCTGGGTTCGATTCCCAGCATCCCATCTGGTCCCCCGAGAACTGCCAGGAGTAATTCCTGAGTGCATGAGCCAGGAGTAACCCCTGTGCATCGCCGGATGTGACCCAAAAAGCAAAGAAAAAAAAAGATCTATCATGCAGTATTAAATTATACACAAACACATATCAGATATATATCAGATATATATTACTTTTGGGCCACATCTGGCTATTCTCAGAGCTTACACCTGGCTCTGTGCTCAGGGAAAACACCAGGGGTGTTTGAGTGACCCTTATGGTGTTGGGGACCAAACAGGGGTTGACTACATGAAAGGCAAGCACCTTACCCACTGTCTTAGTTCTCTATCCCTAATACAAATTTACTATAGTTCAACTTTGTTTTTGTTCCTTATTACCTTAAAAATATAAACAGGAGGGACTGGAGCGATAGTACAGCAGGTAGGGTGTTTGCCTTGCACACAGCCAACCCAGACTCGATTCCCAGCATCCCATATGGTCCCCTGAGCACAGCCAGGAGTGATTCCTAAGTGCAGAGACAGGAGTAACCCCTGTGCATTACCGGGTGTGACCCAAAAAGCAGAAAAGAAATAAATAGAAGACCTTAAATTCAGGAGAATAGGTGATAGTTACATGTCGTTCCCCCCGCCCCCCGCCCCCCCCCCCGTGTTGGGGATAGCACTGAGGGACAATGCAAGGCAAGTGTTCAACTGCTAATTTCCTGATAGTTACAGTCTGTTCTCTTTATTAACTTGATCAATGTTGATGGCCCAATATTAAAAAGAAAAACTGGCAAAAGGATAATGTTCTAAGAGTTCTTCGGTCAATTGTAGGAGACACTTCAGGTAGATAAAACTGTCATTGAAATGAAAGACTTTGCCATCGGTCTCTGCCTCTGTCCTTGTGTCCAATTTCTGTCTATCACTCTCTCTCCTTTCTGCCACTTTCTCTTTTTCTCTTTGTGCATATCCACGCACACACACACACATCAATACCCAGAGATTACAATAGTGCTTAATTATCTTTCATATGATAATATGATATTTTAACGTTTCAAAATACTGGGATTCACAAATTGCTGCACAAGCAAGAATGAATATATCCTAAGAGAGTGTGCCCAGGGGTACAGCTGAATTCAAAATCGCCTTGGGTCCACACGGCCACGGAAGCTAAACATGTGTGTGCACAGTCCCGATCTAAAGATCAGGTTATTGAAGAGCAGCAGCCCTGCAGCTCTTTCTGCAACTACTGTCCTCCCATTGTTCATCGATTTGCTCGAGCAGGCCCAGTAACATCTCCATTTTTTTGAGACTTGTTACTGTGTTTTGCATATTGAATACATCACGGGTAGCTTGCCAGGCTTTGCCATGCGGGTGAGATACTCTTGGTAGCTCTCCAAGAGGGGTTGAGGAATCGAACCCAGCGCGGCCGGGCTGGCTGTGTGCAAGGCAAACACCCTACTGCTGTGCTATTGCTCCAGCCAAAACATTTGAATACATGCACAAGGGGAGAAGGTCCAGATAAAACTAACCAAGTGAACAAACTCACATGGAAATTAAAGTGACAAGTCATCTGTCTAATGGTTGAAATTAGAATGGAATCTATTTAATCACCCCTATTGTCTCTTATACCTGTGTAAAGTCACTTTGGCTTTGTTTTCTGACAGAGGTTGTCTAATCCAAGTTCTAGTTTCTAAGTACTACGCATCATCTGTCATATGATGGATGAACAAAGGAAAGAGGTAATTTCTTACTGTAGAAGACATTGAGCAGCAGCAACTGTTTGTAAAATATATTAACTTAAAAAAATGGTTCCATGGTTCAATACACTTCAAAAAGACCACACAGAGATTAATCATATACACAAATATAAATTGCATATATAAAATTGTATTTTCTTAATAGATATATGATTGTGAATCAGAATTCAAAATATAACACCTATAATCTCAGGGTTCTCAGTTTTTCATGGCAGTAACATATCCTTCTAGAGATATGCGATGGCTGTGCATACATGAGCACATATGCCTATATTCATTTGGATCCTTACAAAACATTGTGCTGGAGTGATAGCACAGTGGTAGGGCATTTGCCTTGCACGCAGCCAACATGGCCGACCCAAGTTCGATTCCTCTGCCCCTCTTGGAGAGCTACCAAGAGTATCTCACCCGCATGGCAAAACCTCCGCCCCTCTCAGAGAGCCCGACAAGCTCCCAAGAGTATCTCGCCCACACGGCAAAGCCTGGCAAGCTACCCATGATGTATTCGATATGCCAAACACAGTAACAAGTGTCACAATGTAGATGTTACTGGGCCCGCTCAAGCAAAATCGATGAACAACGGGAGGACAGTGACAGTGACAAAACATTGAACTTTTTAGTTAAAAATGTTTTCCAGGGGCTGGAGAGATAGCACAGCAGGTAGGGCCTTTGCCTTGCAAGCTACTGACCCAGGTTCTATTCCCAGCATCCCATATGGTCCCCTGAGCACCGCCAGGAGTAACTCCTGAGTGCAGAGCCAGGAGTAACCCCTGTGCATCGCTGGGTGTGACCCAAAAAGCAAAAAAAAAAAATGTTTTCTAAAACTATATCCTTATCAGTTTTGAGCTTACTTTTTAAAGAAACTTAAAATTTTAAATCACATAATTGACAATAGTCTTAGTGTTAGGGTTTTATGGATGCAACGCTCCAACTTCACACCCTTAACCATAATGTCCACTTCCCTCTGCCATTAGCATACCATAAACTTACCATAGTAAGTTCAATTTTGTAGACTGTTTCTCAGGTTCTGTGCCTTTGGCCATTTGTTGTTCTCTTACTATGTTTATTTGTATAACACATAACGGAGAGATCATTCAGTACCTGCCCCTCTCCTCCTGTCTGAGTTCACTCAGCATAATTCTCTCCAGATCCATCCACATAAAAGAAAATTGCATGATTTCCTTTTTTATGACAGCAGAGTAGTATTCTGCTATGTACAATGTGGTACATTGTATATATATATATATATATATATATATATATATATATATATAACAGTTTCTTTATCTAGTCATCTGTTCTTGGACATTTGGGTTTTCAGATTTTGGCTATTGTAACTGGTGCTGCAGTGAAAATAGGAGTAAAAAGTATTTTTTAAATAATGTTTTTGGACCCTTGGAGTAAATTCCTGGAAGTGGAATTGTTGGGTCAAACAGAAGTCTAATTTTATTTTATTTTAATTTTTATTAATGAAACACCATGCAGTACAGTTATAGACTTACAAATTTTTGTGCTTGGGTTTCAGTTATACAATGATCAAGTACCATCCCTCCACCAGTGCCCATTTCCCACCACCACGGATCCCAGTATCCCTCCCACCCCATCCCTCCCTGCCTCTGTGGTAGGGCATTCCCTTTTGTTCTCTCTCTCCTCTTGGGTGTTGTGGTTTGCAAAAAAGGCATTGAGTGGCAATCATGTTTGGTCTATAGTCTACTTTCAGCATGCTTCTCCCATCCTAGGAGGATCCTCCCAACACCCTTTATTTGGTGCTCCCTTCTCTATCTGAGCTCCCTTTACCCCTAGCATGTGTGACTGGCCTCCAAGCCATGGAGCAAAATTCCTGGTACTAATCTCGGCCACTCTTGGGTGTTAGTCTCCTATTTTGTTACTTTATGTTCTCCAGATGAATGCAATCTTTCTATGTCTATCCCTCTCTTTCTGACTCATTTCGCTTAATATGATACTTTCCATGTAGTACCACTTGTATGTAAATTTCATGAGAAGTCTAATTTTAAGTTTTAAAAAAATTTTGTTGTTCTTGGACCTCACACTGGTTGTGCTCAGGGCTTACTCCCGAATCCTTGCTCAGGATTCATGCCTGTTAGAGATTAGTAGACCATCTGGAGTGCTAAAAATCAAATCTGAGTTGGCTATGTGCAACACAAGTGCCCTACCTGCTGTAATATCTCTCCTGCCCCAAATCATGGGCTTTTGAGAAGACTTCATATTGTTTACCAAAATGAAAACATTTAATATTCCCACTAGCAGTGAAAAAGCCTCCCCTCCACACCCCATTTTCCCCACATCCACACTAACACTGGTTACTTTTGTTGTGATGTGCTGGTCCCATGGTTTGAGATGACAGCTCATTATTTTGATTTGCAGTCCCCTGATGAAACAGAGTACAGAGTGTTTTTTCACTTACCTGTTGGCCATTAATATGACTTAATTTTTCTTTTTTAATGCAACTCAGCTTCGCAGACCTTCTGAAATCTCTATGCAAGATGATCTGGAAGTCCCACTCCCTGCCCAATCCCAGTAATTGGTGCTGGAGAAACAAGGCCCAGAGAAATGTGGGGTCTTATACACTCAGGAACCACAGTAAGGACCTTGCCCTTACCTTCCGGGTTAGTGTTTTTACCTCTGCGAAGTACCTGGAGACTCCCATCCCTTGCCAAGGAAGAATGTAATCTAGCATGAAATCCTCTTTCCACATGGAAGGGAAAATTCCCCCATATGATTCCCGACCTTTATGATCAAGCCTGTGTTATGGGGCATGGAAAAATAAAGACCTTTTTGGTTTGGTGTTTCCGAGAGAGAATAAGATATTTTATGCTAGGGAGTGGAGGTGCTGGTCCCATGCTGGGAGAGGTCCCTGACAATGTGAGCAAAGGAGACTGCTTCATGAGCAGGCAGAGGTGGGAGGGGGAGGCCAGCGTGGATCTGGGTCCAAAGAACAGGGCAAGCATCAGTCTCTCCACCTGTCTGCCAGTGGCAACAGCTATTCTAAGTGCTGGCCCCAGGCTAGCTTTGACTGATTTCCTCAATAAAATTACATGTTCCAAAGCCCATCTGTTTTGGATCATAAATGACAAAGAGAGCTGTTATAGAATGTCAGCTTTGCCCTTATATAGAGATTATGTCCTCTTTTTAAACACATATTTGGTCTCTACAAATGAGTTTTGCTGGCAGCAGAATTACTGTGCCGTTGTCAAAATGGCCCACTCACATTTCTCTCATAGTTGTTCTTCTCATAAACACTGTTCATGCTTTTCTCTAGACACATCTCGAAATGTCCCCCATAGGTTGTGTTTTGTTTCTGTTGATCTCAGAGCCAGTAAGTACTACTAGCAAGCTAAGGAAGCAGAGTGTTGAGAAGTTATGCCACTGACTAGCAAAGACAGAAAAGTCTCTGTGAAACTAATAGTCCTGGACATCCAGATAGTTTTCTTGAGGGGTTCAGAGGCAAAAGCAGCCTATTTGGTGAGACTATACTCTACCTCTTGGAAAGGGTATTATTTCACTGAAATCTTGACTTTGCAAGGGCAACTCTGGTGAAGCATAACCGGTCAGTCACAGAGCTGTCAGCTGCATGACTTATTCAGATTTCCTCAGAGTTTCTTCCCTGCTTAGAACCAGGGTACTGCAGATGCCTACAATCAGCTGATCCCAGTTGGGATAATAAATGAAAAAGAATAAAAAAGAAGAGAGAAATGGAGGGAGGGGAGGGAGAAGAGTCCATCAGAACTCGCTGTGGAGATTCACCCTGAACCAGCATAGGCTTCCATCATCAGACTCTGGACAGAGACTCCACTCTTCCTCATGACAACACAAGAATTGACATTAGTGACCCCTTCATGCCAACAAAGAAACCAACACCCAATAGGGTTACATCATTTACCTGAGAATACAGCAATCACCATGGCTGGGCCAAGCTACAAACCTGAGTTAGTCTAACTTCAAAGCTTGTGTGCACTAGTCACTATCTCCACCACCAGGGATGATCTCTGTCATCTGGTCTGACCACTCAGGAGTAAATCGTTTTCAACAGCCACCATGGCCCCATATTCACCCACATCAGATTCTGCTCTCTCCTGGTTCACAGGTACTCTCTCTTGACAAAGTCCTGCTGCACGGTTGGTCCTCCATTCAACACACCATCCACCACTTCCCACTCTATCACCCATTTAATCCATAATGTGGTCTCAGTTCTCCCCAAGACCCACCTTCTCCCTCATACTTCTACTTTGGTCCCTTTCTCCATGGATCTCCCGATTTCTGCTCCATAGCCTACACCACCAGTCCATTCGCTGTGTTCTTCAAATTTGGTGTTCAGACTTAGCTTCCCGGAGTTCAGATTCAGTTGTTCCCACTTCATTTTGGTCCATGCCTTGTGTGCTCTGTCTTTGGGTGTTGGTACCTGCTGTTGTCACAGTTGCTGGCCTATGCACCTTCATTTTTAAGGACAGCTGTGCTTCCTGAAGATTCTTCATATATGCATGTCTTCCTTGGCTATCCATAAGGACTTTGGGCCTCTTTCCCTCCTCTGTCTTTATTCTTACACCTGGTATTTGCTGAAGCTGGAGGGGGCGGGGAGGCAGACCCAGGAGGGTATTACTGGGAGGACTTGTCTTCATATGTCATGGCAGTGAGCCCATATGGAGAGGGAAATGAGCATCCTCTTGGGGTCAGAGTGATAGTACAGCAGGTAAGGTGGTGGCCAGGCTTGGTCCCTGCCATCCTATGTGGTCCCCCAAGCATTGTCAGGAGTAATTCCTGAGTGCAGAGCCAAAAGTAATCCCTGAGCATTGTCTGATGTGGCCCCCAAAACCAGTCAACCAAAATAAACAAAAAACAAACAAGACCCCTGTTTGAGACACTCTTCGGAGAGTGTCTCTGGGAAGGTCAACATTCTGCTGTGCTTTTGTGTGTTATCTTTGTGACAATAAAGTCTTATGTCCTGTGCTGGGTGTGTTACCTTTCTGACAACATTGAAATCTAGCAAACTGAACTGTCAAAAAGTCATTCAGTTCCAGCTCTAAGAAGCTACGAGTCATTGTTTGTGGCTGCAGCTTCTCTAGCTGTTGAGACAAGCATAATATCTCCTCTAGTTACCTCATAGCTAAGAAGAGTTTCTATACTTTTGACACCTTAGTGTTTTTCAATTGCTGATCCTTGGACTGGCACCAGTCCTGTGATATAAACGGATTGGAAACTGCTTATCTGAGCATGCAAACATGTCTTGTCTCATTTAATCTTCCTAATAACATGACAAGGAAGGAAATATTCATATTCCCACTCAACAGGGGAAGAGACCTAGGGAAAGAGAGAACATGACTTCTCTTTGGCTTTACAAGTATAAATGGTGAGGCTCAGGGTTCCTTTGCTGAATTCCCCAGCAATTCGGGCTTCACCACTGGAGGACCCACATCCCATTGCCTTATAGAAGGAATTTCTATTGTTGCAGGAAGCAGCTCGAAGACCTTCATTTCTCCTGACAAAATCTTTGCCTTCTTCTCCTATTGATTACAGATGGTTATATTTGTGCATGAGCCTGGGATCAACTAATTTTAATTTCAGTCTCTCTCAGCCCTCCAGAATCCAGCAATCTGGAAATTATATTTCCGCTCTAACCCTATCCAGTAATGCGTCACACCAATGACACAGCATGTGTTGTTCTTACAGTAATTCTCACCCCTGCTATTATGTCTAGAAGGTATTGAGTCTGGGCGGGGGCGTCGACCTGACTTTCCATTAGCTCACTGATCTTATTTTAACTCACTCTGGGATTAAATGGTTGAGCTCTAGAAAAAGTCGTGCCCAAAGTCCCTGGGGAAACGAATCCTGGGGCAGAGCTGATTAACTGGTTTTGAATTTATGATGTTTTCCTTTGATGAAAGATAAGGTGACATAATAACATAATTGGAAGCAGCTGTAGTATGATGGGAAAAAATGGAAGAGCTGAAGTCAGAGAATCAGAGTGTTGCTCTTTCTGTTAAACTTGAAGCTGTTTTGTAAACTTTGATGTAATTCATCCACCAAAACATGCACTCCTTCCCAGAAAATCATAAAAGCATACATGTAATTTCAAGGATCTTTAGCAAATCCACAAACTCGCATGGACAAAGTCTTTGTTGTCATACCAATCGCAGTTGCTGCTGGTGGCCCTTCACTCTTCTCCTGGAGAGAAATGCATGCATGCGCGCACGTGTGCGCACCCACACGCACGCACGCACACATACACACATGCACAAGGTTCTGTCCTGCGGTCTTTCAAGATAAATTCTCTTCTGTCCATGAAAATATGAACTGGAGAGTATGTTCCCTTCCACAGGTGTAGCACAGAATGCAAGAGGCACGTGAGACTGAAAACTCCATCAGACTTATCTGGCACCCTTCCCTGCCCCTGTTCTCCCTTCTCCTAGCCCACCCTCTTGTCGTTTGGTGGCTCCAGCTGAGTACAAAACTCTTGTCATCTAACTCCCTTTAAGGCGGTC
Organism: Sorex fumeus; assembly: GCF_029834395.1. NCBI lineage: Eukaryota > Metazoa > Chordata > Mammalia > Eulipotyphla > Soricidae > Sorex > Sorex fumeus. The sequence continues at coordinate 11,289,184 of NW_026606138.1, read as the reverse complement.
CGGCCTTGGCTCCCAGTGTCCCTGACAACGGAGAAGGCCCAGCATGTTGCAAACTGAGTGAAGAGGGAGCCAGACAGTAAGGGTGATGAGGAAACCTGAGTGCCAGCCCCCCTGACTGTTTGCTCTGAGGCCCTCCCAGACTCTTTAGTATGCTTGCCAGGGTATGGGTGGTTGGCCTAAGGGGAGGAAGATGGAAGTGTAGTGCTGGAGTCCCACATGCTTCCTGCCCCTGTGCCACACCCATGGAGTCCATGCTTTCATGCAGAGGAAAGAATTTGCCTTCCACGATTCTCAAAAAATTAGAAATTTAGCTCCCATTTGACCCAGCAATACCACTCCTGGGAATATATCCCAGAGAGGCAAAAATGTATAGTCGAAGTGACATCTGCACTTGTCTGTTCATTGCAGCACTCTTTACAATAGCCAGAAACTGGAAGAAACCTGAGTGCCTGAGAACAGATGACTGGTTAAAGAAACTTTGGTACATCTACACAATGGAGTACTATGTAGCTGTTAGAAAAGATGAAGTCATGAAATTTACATGCAAGTGGACTACATGGAAAGTATCATGTTAAGCGAAATGAGTCAGAAAGAGAGGGATAGACATAGAAAGATTGCATTCATCTGGGGGACATAAAGTAACAAAATAGGAGATTAATACCTAAGAATAGCGGAGATCAGTACCAGGAGGATTACTCCATGGCTTAGAGGTCAGCCGGGCATTCTAGGGGAAAGGGCAGCTCAGATAGAGAAGGGAACACCAAATAAAGGGTGTTTGGAGGATCCTCCCAGGAGGGGAGATGCATGTTGAAAGTAGACTATGGACTGAACATGATTGCCACTCAGTGCCTCTTTTGCAGACCACAACACCCAAAAGGAGAGAGAGAACAAAAGGGAATGCCCTGCCACAGAGGCTGGGTGGTATGGGGGGGATGGGGGTGGGAGGGATACTGGGATCCATGGTGGTGGAAAATGGGCACTGGTGGAGGGATGGGTATTTGACCATTGTATAATCGAAACCCAAGCACAAAAATTTGTAAGTCCACAACTGTACCTCATGGTGTTTCACTAATAAAAAATGTTTTTAAAAAAGTGTAAAATACAAAGACCATTGTTTGGAGCTTTAAAAAAAAAAAAGAATTTGTCTTCCAAAACCGTAGGGCCACACTTGGAGGTGAGTGCTCAGGGGTTATTCCTGGCTCAGTGCTCAAAGATCACTCCAGATGGGACTCAGAGGATCAAATGTACTGCTGGGATGAGATTGCTGTCAACTACATGCAAGACAAAGGCTTCAAACCCTGAACTTTCTCTCTGGCCCCCTACAGTGGACATTTTGATGCTTCTGTCTCCACAGAGACCCTGTGTTTCCCCCTTACTCCCTGACACCCTCTCTCCATCCTCACTGGCTGCCCAAAGGTGTCAAGGTTTATCTGAGAGACGTGGTACAAGCCACTAAACTCTGTGTGTGTGCGCACGTGTGTACATGCGTGTATGCATACACACACACACACACACACACACACACACACATTTCTCTATGCCACCTCCCAGGAGGAGACAATTAGCACCACATATCACTGGATGTCTCATGATCCACAATATACATTTTTCTTCTCTGGTTATGTTCTCTCCCTCCCTTATTGCCCCAGAGAAAAGAGATTGAAACCTCTCACAGTCCTACCTCTGGCGTCTCAAACTGTCTGCAGTAGAGTAAGTGCTCTTTAAACATTTGCTGAATACAGGAAGGAAAAAGGAGTCAGAACCTTAAAACAGTGGCATGAAGGCAAACGCTACCATTTGACACAGAAGAATTTGTCTCCAACACGAGTCTTTCTGATGGCCAAGGTCTATTCCTTAAAAAAAATCATAATTTTGATCACATTAAAAATTCTAGCACCATAGGGCCATGGTTTGGTGAGTAACCACTGCTGCAAATTCAGAGTTGGTGCTTCTAGCTCTGTTCTACCTTTTGTTCTCAGGATGCAACTTTCAGTCCTGTGTGTTCCTGCTCAACTTTCCGCCTCTGGTTTCCCACAGACAGGCTCAAGGATTCCTCTTCCTTGACCCAGTGCCTGGGTCAGCAAAGCCTTAAACGAGTCTCCTGGCTTCTCTTCCTGAGCGTCACTGGCTCTCTTCCTGCACACAGGACAGGCCAACCAGCATTCCCACATGCTCTAAAAGCAGTGAAGCCCACAGCCCCTGAGATGCAGTGACGCCAAGAAGGTCACAGTTGACATGACTCCTCTCTGTAGTGGGCACAGTTATAAGCTGTTTGACACAGGGCTTCAGCCCCTAGGGATGTGTTCTGGGAACAGAGGTCTATAAACTGCTCCTTTGGCAGTTTTGCTTTCAAAGTCAGATCTCAAGGCCAAAATTGGGCTGAATTGCTAGAATGGGAGGGAGGAGACTCTTAGTAATAACAGATCTGCTTCATGGTTCTGCCCCCAGCAGGTTATTCTTCTCAACAAATATGTAATGACTCTTTAGGAGACACTAAACATTTCCTGGCCGGGGCCTGTGTTTCAGTCCACTCCTATGTCTGCCCTGTACTGTATCCTGTGTTCCCCTCTTTCGACTATTCTGCTCTCATTTACAGTCTTGCTTCAGGCCCTCAAGGTGGTCTCAGGAACTAAGAGCTGTTACTGATAAAAATGGTACTTGTTTTAGTTATGCTGCCTCACCCTTCGAAAAGAAAAACAGTCCAATCTACATCCAACAGTGCCCAATATAATTCTAAACACAGCCTCACATTTCATTTCAGTGGTTCTTAGAGAGGCAAGTGGGCAATTCTTCCCCAAGTCTTTTACTCAAAGAACAGAGAGCTCTGAGTATATACACTCACCTAGGCAATCCCAATGTGAAAAAGGAGAGAAATGGCTAATTCAGTACCTCGTCATGGGGTTGAGCAGACCCAGAATCTAGGTCAAAGAATTTCACCATGGCCAACATTGGGACAGAGTTGGAGCTCAGGCAAGCTTGTTTGTTTGTTTGATCTTCCTAAATGGACATATTGTCACTCAACCCTGTCAGAGAATGATAAAAACACCTTTATCAGTTAGTGTTTAGCCTTAGCAGTTGGGACAGGATGCTTGGAACTGAGTTTCATTTGCCACTCCCAAAGGCATATGGGTGGTTGGTCTGGCTGGGGTTGCTTGTAACCCAGGTTTTTCAGGATACAGGCTCTTTATCTGGTTCTCTTGCCTAAACAGTGGAACAATATCCATAGTGTTTAACAACCAAGGAATGAGGAAAAACAAATTTGACTTTAAGGCCATGAACGTTAAACTGGGTAAGCGTCAGGTTGGTCTATCAGGTAACTGCACGAAGATCGGAGTCACGTGTGGTTCATTCAACGTCAGCATGTGATCCCCTGACATAACCCTGACAGGCTGAAAGACACGCAAGGAAAATCTGTTCGTTGGGCTAGGAGGCACACCTGCCCCTATGGCAAATACACACAAAATGTTTTTCTGAAAACATGATTCTCAAGAGCATTGCTTTGTGTCATTAGTCTATAAAAGAAAAATTCACTATACTTTGTTTTTGTGAGGGTTTTATTCACACAAAAATTTCTTTAGACTCTGTTCTGTTCTTAGGTGCTTGAATGGTTTCCAGATCTGGGCTATTGTGAATAGAACTTCAGTGAACAGAAGAGGGAACATATATTTGTAAATTAATGTTTTTGTGCAATTGGGGCAGATTAATAACAGATTTTTAAGAAGTAAACTCTAGTCCACAAATATGTACCCAAAACCTCCTCACAAAAAAACAAAAAACAACTTCTGGCTTACATTGTAATAGTTCTGTTTTCCAGGATGTACGTTGAGTACTCGGTTCACAGTGAAACCTGACATGCGTTTACTGATGTGACTGCTGCAGACCTAGTGCAGCCCGCGCTGTCCCATGCAGTTTCTTCAGATCACTGAAAGTCGAGGTGATGTTTTGAGGCTTTTATCTTGTTAGTGGTTAGCATACTACCTAATACAAAGTTGGCACTAAATATGTGTTTATTGGATAAATGAATAAAGTCTTGGAATGGTGTAGAATGTATGGTTTCTGTAGTTAATTTACTTCTCTAGAGAAAGATAATGAACCAATTCATAAAAATGAATTAAGATACAGAAAGAAACATTCCATTTCCTGTTTTCTTTAACTCACAAGTTTTCTACCAAATTCCCTTCCTTTCAAATAGCATTTATTTTTTTAGATCCTTTTAAGAGATTTTATTATATATAAAGCTATAAATTATACAACCAGATGGTATAGTCAAATATGTAACAAGAGACTATTTTTATCTAAGCACTGACACTAACAGAAGGTGCTGAATTAGGAAATTCACTTCCTTACCTACTGAGTGAGCTAGGGGTGGCAAATGGGTTTTATTTCAGGGATCAACTCCAATCAACAGTGGTAGTTACACACACACACACACACACACACACACATATATATATATATATACATATATATATATATATCATGTTGAGGACTCTGAACTCCCAATTGAATATATTGATAAAGATTGCCAGGGTAGATAAGTGGTGCTTGTCATGGGTACAGGTGGAGAAGGAGGACAGAAAATAGGCTGGACCTATGTCATCCTGGTATAAATGACCTTAAACACTCAAGCTCCAAACTTTTTCTTGACTTTCTGACATCTTTTTGCATTTATAATATATATGCTATAAACAGTCAGAACGCATTTAGTGTTTATTACCTCAGGTCCCCAAGCCAAGTATGTTGCTTAGATGCTCTCATTTCACCCCCACAGCAGGCTATAAAGCCCTTACTACCATTATTCACACTAGATGGGATAAAGAAACTGAGATCCAAGGAAGCTGAATCCATTATTGTTAAACCTGGCCAAGGGCCAAGATATCTCAGGGAAAAACACACAAAGACAAGTTGCGATGCAATAAGCAAAGGGCCTTTATTTACCAGCTCAGCTAGCTTGAGCTAGGGCCCTTGTCTGGCTCACTGACACAGTGGCAGCCTTCTCAGAATGAGGGGCCCTGGGGTTCAAAAGTGAGGGTCCTTTACACCATAACATTATATTACAGGGACTTACCGTGGACCACCCTTTCGGCCACAGTCTGAGGGGCTTTCCACTACTTGTACTTATGGATTGGTTATAAGTTGGTGCTACATAAGGGTTGCATAAGAGTTACATAAGAGTTATATTAGTTGGGGTGGGGGACTTCCCTACCTTGGTAACCCTTAATTGACCTCACCATGGCTATCTCACTTTGGAAAAATCATGACTCAATTCCAGGTATCTGGGCTCAATTCCAGAAATTCTGGAATCGAAACCTAGGATGAGCTTCTTCTGGCTTCTTTATGAGCCTGTCATGACTCTACCTTTGCTTCTCTGTCTCTCATTACAAGATCATGGCTCAAGAGTAAAATCAGTGTTCATCGTCTAGTCTTTCTCCAGAAACAATGTGATGTTTTCCCCTCTGCTGGTGTGGTTGTGAGGAACATAGCTCAGAGATGGTGTTTGCACATCAGCTGTGGTTCTCTCTGGTGGTTGCACGGCAGGATGCATTGTTTGCAGACATAGCCGTGCAGCCTGCCACGGACTTCATTTCTGTTACTGTGGAGTTTTCACACATGCTACAGGGCTCTTCCTTTCTGAATAGTGGTGTGTGCACACATTCTGGTTGTGGTGCTTGCTAGGGATCATTGTGGATCTCACACGTGCTCTCTGGAGGCCACTATCCTGGCCACCATGTTTGCATATGGTTTTAGTTATGGTACTCACATACACCTGTCTGAAGAAAGGTGAGAATTAATGGCTTATGGTGCTGGGATCACAGATAACTGAGCGTGAGCCTCAACCTGCAGAGTGCCAGTACCATGCTCAGCACACGCCACTAGGAAAGGAACCACAAACTCAGATTTGTGATGCAGTTAATTTGACCACTGAACCATCTCATGACCCTAGAAACTGTTTCCTCCATCATTCTGTTTAAGATGTTCCACTTTGACTTCTTTCTTGGCGATAGACTAAGATAGAGTCTACAATAGAATAACAGTAATGATAATGTATGCTCAAGTACTAATAACCTGCTAATATCTTAGTGGAAGTCAATGATTTGCAACCGTAAGTCACCAAGATATACAAATATTGAATATCACTGATATTATAGGCAAACTGTTCAAAATACATTCATCCCTGAGGAACATTAGATACATAATCATTTGTCAGTAGTAGTAGTAGTAGTAGTAGTAGTAGTAGTAGTAGTAGAAGTAGTCATGATTTTGAAAGTCATTATACTTTTGTTAAAAGGAAATAATTACTTTCTCTCTAAGCAGTCAGAGTGATAGTACAGTGGGCTAAGGCACTTAACTGACTTGTAGTTGACCACAGTTTGATCCCTGACTCTGAAAGATTCTCTGAGAAGCTCTGGAAGCAACCCCAGAGTCCCTTAAGCAGTACCAGGGTTGCACAGGAATTCCTGGCACTGCAGACCTCAATGGTGCCAAATCCTTGAGCATTTTGTGGAAATGTGGGCTCATTTTGCTGGAATTGCTGGAAGCCCCTTCCCAAATAAAATTTCAGTTGGGAGTTCCATGCAAAATGAATATTCTTTTAGGTGGTTGGCAGGAGACTTGTTCAAATACTCACTGTCCTTAAGCCATCAATGTCACATTCCCTGATGCTCAGCAGTGATTTTACCTCAAACTGGGGCTCCTTAATCTTTAAGCCATGGAGACTCACCCAAATAATGGGAAGCCTGCCATGCTAACAGTGCTACCAGTCTCAGGACATAAGTCACTTTGTAGCATTTAGTATCCAGAGATGGCTACAGGGACCATAGTGATTGTACGGCAGGTAGGGTGTTTACCTTGAAAGGGGCTGACCCAGGTTCAATCTCCAGCGTCCCATGCAGTCCTCTGAGCCCCACCAGGAGAGATACTTATGTGCAGAGCCTGGAGTAAGCACTGAGAATCTCAGGTTGTGGCCCCCAAACAAAACAAAACCAAAAAAAAAGATGGTTACATAGGCCCCACTCCCCAAAGCCAACTGATAAATGCTCTGAGCCTGAGACCTGGTTTCCATTCCTGTCCCTGAAGCCTGGGAAGCAGCACACATGAGCCCGTTACTTGCGCCTACACCTGTAAAGGAGAAAGTTGTGGTGCCTCGCAGGTGAAAGGGTGTGGTTTCTTCCACAAAGACCAGCTCTGTTGTATTTTGTGGAGTACTGTTATTATTTGTATTTTACTCATTGTTTCTCCAAGACCAACCTCTAAACCTTATCTTGAGAAGAACTTGCTTCCTCCTCAGTTGGGGATCAAGGGTTTAAGTCAATTTTCAATTTCGCATTACATAGATGAAATGGGTTTTCTATCAAGAAAGCATGAAATTACAGGTAAGACTAAGAACGCCACAGAGGGAGCTGGACATATAGGTCATGACAAAGAGGCCTGTGAAGAGAAGCTTAAACGGTTGCAAAAGCAACCATTTGGAAGATTCTGGAAACACTTTTTTTCCTCTCTCAGAAGCCTTTAAAAATGATTCCTTCCCTTTGGTCTCATCTCAAAAAATTCTCATCTTTAAAAATAAAATCAATAGCAACAATATCTAACCTCCTGCTCTAAATCTTCCTCTATTTACACCCTTCTCTTCTTCTCACACTCACACTTCTCTGTAGCGTTCAATTTTTGCCATCTCATGACACCGAATCTTGCTTTCATATGGGGTTAGACTTTAGGGTATAGAGCACACAAGAGTTCAAATCAAAATCTGAGCTTACTGCCTAGCCTGTTCTTAACTTGGAGAGCTGGTGTAGAATGAGAGGCCAGAAGGTACGTGTGCAATGATCCCTTCCAGCTGATTGAGGGCTCCCCTGAGGTGGGAGCAGCTTCTTCCCATTGGAAAATACGTGAAGCTTTTATAGTCAGCTTCCTGACATCGGGAGCACAGCTGGTTCCTGTGAAGTTCAATGCTACCTTAGTCCAGAGCTTCTCTGGGTGGCACTGTCTCTGCCCCAAGTGCCCAGAAAACTCTGTGCTTCCAGCCACTCACATGCCTGTGTTGACGCTCCATCCTTGTGAATTGTCATCATTGTATTGTTTATGCACAAAGCTGAAGATCCTTCTTCTGGATTCTGCTCTCTAAAAGAACTAAATTCCAGGACAAAAAGGAAGGGTCCAATGTCCTCTGGCTGTAACACTGTATACACAACCATGTTAACCAGGAAAAACCTCTATATAAGAGAACAGTCAGTTGTTTTGATAAAATTTTATCTTATCTCTCCTCTTCTGGATTTAGAATATGTTTTATGACAAACCTTATTAAAATATCCAGTGCTCTTCTTTGGGGGTGGAAAGGTATTGATTTGGGTTCTTTGATCGCTAACTCTAATTCAATGTCAGCACCCTGTTTTATTTTCATAATTTTATTGTTCCACTTGGCAAAAGTGTTTTAAAGATTATATTGATCCCTATATGTATTCTTCCATGCGTGATCTGTTTGCAGTTAGCACAGAGGCATTCCAAATCAGTCAGATGAGTGGGATATTTTCGTTTTCTGTTACTGGGGATCATTGATTGGTCTTATGAAAAACAGATCAAATGCAATCCATTTTTTTTATTAGTTAAACACCATGAGGCACAGTTGTAGACTTACAATTTTTTGTGCTTGGGTTTCATTTATACAATGATTGAGTACCCATCCCTCTACCAGTGCCCATTCTACACCACCAATGCTCCCAGTATCCCTCACACACACCCCACCCCCCCATCCCACCCCACCCCTGTGGCAGGGCAATCCCTTTTGTTTTCTCTCTCCTTTTGGGTTCTGTGGTTTGCAAAAGAGGAATTGAGTGGCAATCATGTTCGGTCTATAGTCTACTTTCAGCATGCATCTCTCATCCTGGGAGGATCCTCCCAACACCCTTTATTTGGTGCTCCCTTCTCTATCTGAGCTGCCTTTACCCCTAGAGTGTGCGGCTGGCCTACAAGCCATGGAGTGAACCTCCTGGTACTTCCTCGGCTATTCTTGTTGTTAATCTCCTATTTGTTATTTTATATTCCCCAGATGAATGCAATCTTTCTGTGTCTGTCCCTCTCTTTCTGACTCATTTCACTCAACATGATACTTTCCATGTAGTACCACTTGTATGTAAATTTCATGACTTCATCTTTTCTTTTTTTTTTTTTTTTTATTTATTTATTGAATCACTGTGGGAAAGGTTACAAAGCTTTCAGGTTTATGTCTCAGTCATGCAAATATCAAACACATTTCCCTTTACCAATACTTATTTTTTCCCATGAAGAACCCCAATAAAACCCCACCCCCCACCCCTCCCCGTCCCTGTGAGGCAGATGAATTCTAGTTAACACTCTATCCGCTTTGATTAGATTGTTTCAATAAAAGATTCACCACTATTATTTAGAGTTTACCCCCCCCCCCCAAATCAGACATGCTGAAAAAGCATTGTGGAGTGATTTGCTTTCTCCAGCTGGGTTCAAGAATTAAATGTTGGTTTTGGATTTCTGCTATTTTACTTATTGACCCTGGAAGTATTTCTACTGAAAGTCAGATAGTTAAGAAATTGGTTTCTGTGTTCTGGAGTCGTGGCCGTGCTGGAGAGCCGCTCGTGGGGGGCAACTGGTGGCCTCGGTAGAGCGTGAAGGGCGGAGCGAAACGCCCCCCTTCCCATGAGGTTTTAGTCGCCCCCACACTCCCGGCTCATACCTGCTGTCCACAAGGCTCCCATGTGGCCGCCATCTTTCTTTCCAGAGAGGAGAGGGCGAATGGGGCAACACCCTTTCCCCTCCGGCAGACTTGATGGGCTGGATCAACGCATAGTCCATTCACTTTTCTGCTCCAAGCTGCTGGGTTCTGCATTAAGTCCTTGTGCTTCTGGGGCCATGGCCGTGCTGGAGAGCCGCTCGTGGGGGGCAACTGGTGACCTCGGTAGGGCATGAAGGACGGACCGGAACGCCCCCCGACCCATGAGGTTTTAGTCGCCCCCACTCCCCCGGCTCATACCTGCTGTCCACAAGGCTCCCATGTGGCCGCCATCTTTCTTTCCAGAGAGGAGAGGGCGAATGGGGCAACACCCTTTCCCCTCCGGCAGACTTGATGGCCTGGATCAATGCATAGTCCGTTCACTTTTCTGCTCCAAGCTGCTGGGTTCTGCATTAAGTCCTTGTGCTTCTGGGGCCGTGGCTGTGCTGGAGAGCCGCTCGTGGGGGGCACCTGGTGACCTCGGTAGGGCATGAAGGACGGACCGGAACGCCCCCCTTCCCATGAAGTTTTAGTCGCCCCCACACCCCCGGCTCATACCTGCTGTCCACAAGGCTCCCATGTGGCCGCCATCTTTCTTTCCAGAGGGAGGAGGGCGGAAGGGAGCAACACCCTTTCCCCTCTGGGCAGAAATGATTGCCGGGATTAACGCATAGTCCTTTCACTTTTCTGCTCCAAGCTGCTGGGTTCTGCATTAAGCCCTTGTGCTTCTGGGGCTGTGGCCGTGCTGGAGAGCCGCTCGTGGGGGGCAACTGGTGACCTCGGTAGGGCGTGAAGGACGGACCGGAACGTCCCCCTTCCCATGAGGTTTTAGTCGCCCCCACACCCCCGGCTCATACCTGCTGTCCACAAGGCTCCCATGTGGCCACCATCTTTCTTTCCAGAGAGGAGAGGGCGAATGGGGCAACACCCTTTCCCCTCCGGCAGACTTGATGGCCTGGGTCAATGCAAAGTCCGTTCACTTTTCTGCTCCAAGCTGCTGGGTTCTGCATTAAGTCCTTGTGCTTCTGGGGCCGTGGCTGTGCTGGAGAGCCGCTCGTGGGGGGTGACTGGTGACCTCGGTAGGGCGTGAAGGACGGACCGGAACGCCCCCCTTCCCATGAGGTTTTAGTCGCCCCCACACCCCCGGCTCATACCTGCTGTCCACAAGGCTCCCATGTGGCCGCCATCTTTCTTTCCAGAGAGGAGAGGGCGAATGGGGCAACACCCTTTCCCCTCCGGCAGACTTGATGGCCTGGGTCAATGCATAGTCCGTTCACTTTTCTGCTCCAAGCTGCTGGGTTCTGCATTAAGTCCTTGTGCTTCTGGGGCCGTGGCTGTGCTGGAGAGCCGCTCGTGGGGGGTGACTGGTGACCTCGGTAGGGCGTGAAGGACGGACCGGAACGCCCCCCTTCCCATGAGGTTTTAGTCGCCCCCACACCCCCGGCTCATACCTGCTGTCCACAAGGCTCCCATGTGGCCGCCATCTTTCTTTCCAGAGGGAGGAGGGCGGAAGGGAGCAACACCCTTTCCCCTCTGGGCAGAAATGATTGCCGGGATTAACGCATAGTCCTTTCACTTTTCTGCTCCAAGCTGCTGGGTTCTGCATTAAGCCCTTGTGCTTCTGGGGCTGTGGCCATGCTGGAGAGCCGCTCGTGGGGGGCAACTGGTGACCTCGGTAGGGCGTGAAGGACGGACCGGAACGCCCCCCTTCCCATGAGGTTTTAGTCGCCCCCACACCCCCGGCTCATACCTGCTGTCCACAAGGCTCCCATGCGGCCGCCATCCTTCTTTCCAGAGAAGAGAGGGCGAATGGGGCAACACCCTTTCCCCTCCGGCAGACTTGATGGCCTGGATTAACGCATAGTCCTTTCACTTTTCTGCTCTAAGCTGCTGGGTTCTGCATTAAGTCCTTGTGTTTCTGGGGCTGTGGCCGTGCTCCAAACTTTAACTCTGACTTTCAGGGAGAAAGATTGGGTGGTTTACTTCTCATTGATCACTTTGTATATAGAGAGATGTCGCGCGGCCGCGTAAGCGGCCGCGCGGTTTTGAGAAAAAGTCCTCGTTCCCGCATACTCGAGCTGTGTTTGTAGAGGCTTCTGGTCACCGGGGTTCCATCTGGGGGAGGCGAGATGCGGCGCCTACTCCATCTGGAACTTGCGGGTGAACTTGGCTCTTTTTGGAACCTGTTTTTTCTTTTTTTTTTTCCTCCGGGATCCCGCACCCTCCATGTCTTCTTTCTCTTATGCTTAAGGCTTCAAAGATGGCGCTGGGGGGCGGGCTGTGGGCATGACTTCCAGAATCAGAGGTTACCTGGGTGGTGTAGTTCGGCAGATTTGAGAAAAAGTCCTCGTTCCCGCATACTCGAGCTGTGTTTGTAGAGGCTTCTGGTCACCGGGGTTCCATCTGGGGGAGGCGAGATGCGGCGCCTACTCCATCTGGAACTTGCGGGTGAACTTGGCTCTTTTTGGAACCTGTTTTTTCTTTTTTTTTTTCCTCCGGGATCCCGCACCCTCCATGTCTTCTTTCTCTTATGCTTAAGGCTTCAAAGATGGCGCTGGGGGGCGGGCTGTGGGCATGACTTCCGGAATCAGAGGTTACCTGGGTGGTGTAGTTCGGCAGATTTGAGAAAAAGTCCTCGTTCCCGCATACTCGAGCTGTGTTTGTAGAGGCTTCTGGTCACCGGGGTTCCATCTGGGGGAGGCGAGATGCGGCGCCTACTCCATCTGGAACTTGCGGGTGAACTTGGCTCTTTTTGGAACCTGTTTTTTCTTTTTTTTTTTCCTCCGGGATCCCGCACCCTCCATGTCTTCTTTCTCTTATGCTTAAGGCTTCAAAGATGGCGCTGGGGGGCGGGCTGTGGGCATGACTTCCGGAATCAGAGGTTACCTGGGTGGTGTAGTTCGGCAGATTTGAGAAAAAGTCCTCGTTCCCGCATACTCGAGCTGTGTTTGTAGAGGCTTCTGGTCACCGGGGTTCCATCTGGGGGAGGCGAGATGCGGCGCCTACTCCATCTGGAACTTGCGGGTGAACTTGGCTCTTTTTGGAACCTGTTTTTTCTTTTTTTTTTTCCTCCGGGATCCCGCACCCTCCATGTCTTCTTTCTCTTATGCTTAAGGCTTCAAAGATGGCGCTGGGGGGCGGGCTGTGGGCATGACTTCCGGAATCAGAGGTTACCTGGGTGGTGTAGTTCGGCAGATTTGAGAAAAAGTCCTCGTTCCCGCATACTCGAGCTGTGTTTGTAGAGGCTTCTGGTCACCGGGGTTCCATCTGGGGGAGGCGAGATGCGGCGCCTACTCCATCTGGAACTTGCGGGTGAACTTGGCTCTTTTTGGAACCTGTTTTTTCTTTTTTTTTTTCCTCCGGGATCCCGCACCCTCCATGTCTTCTTTCTCTTATGCTTAAGGCTTCAAAGATGGCGCTGGGGGGCGGGCTGTGGGCATGACTTCCGGAATCAGAGGTTACCTGGGAGGTGTAGTTCGGCAGATTTGAGAAAAAGTCCTCGTTCCCGCATACTCGAGCTGTGTTTGTAGAGGCTTCTGGTCACCGGGGTTCCATCTGGGGGAGGCGAGATGCGGCGCCTACTCCATCTGGAACTTGCGGGTGAACTTGGCTCTTTTTGGAACCTGTTTTTTCTTTTTTTTTTTCCTCCGGGATCCCGCACCCTCCATGTCTTCTTTCTCTTATGCTTAAGGCTTCAAAGATGGCGCTGGGGGGCGGGCTGTGGGCATGACTTCCGGAATCAGAGGTTACCTGGGAGGTGTAGTTCGGCAGATTTGAGAAAAAGTCCTCGTTCCCGCATACTCGAGCTGTGTTTGTAGAGGCTTCTGGTCACCGGGGTTCCATCTGGGGGAGGCGAGATGCGGCGCCTACTCCATCTGGAACTTGCGGGTGAACTTGGCTCTTTTTGGAACCTGTTTTTTCTTTTTTTTTTTCCTCCGGGATCCCGCACCCTCCATGTCTTCTTTCTCTTATCGACTTCATCTTTTCTAACAGCAAATGCAATCCATTTCTTTTGTGGTCTATCATCATGCTTCCAACATGAAGACTCAATGTTAAAATAAAGAGTCACTGGCCTACCTTCTGCTGTCATATGGCTGTTGGATGTCTATAAGAGTTGCAACAAGGGCGAAATGCTGATTTGTGCAGAATTTCATCGAAACCCAGGAGAGGGAGTATCAGTTCCTCCTGGGAGCAGTAAAGAGACTTCAAGCACCTCTGAGTCACAAAAAAAGAAGTTTGAGAGGCTTGGGAAAGAGGAAAGAGTGTGCCAAGATGGGGCAAAGGCATGAGCGTTTGAGGGCACACGGGCAGGGACCTGGAGCAGCACAAAAGAGGTCTGTGTGAGCTGTAACAACAGTGAGGCTGGGCCAGGCCCTCCAAGGTTAGGGACACGGGGCTGAGAGCAGGGCAGACGCTGGAACTCGTGAGATCTTGGGCCATGGAGACCCTTTCCCGGTGCCTGACTTAGCTATTGTGGCCGGTTCACTGCAGCCCAGAGAGAGAAACTGGTCAGTTCCTTGTCTCTCTGCAGGACCCCCAGCTGCCTCATCTTGTCCCTGAAAATTCCCAGCAGAGGAAGTGATCAAGCTCTGTGCATCCCCGTGGCAGCGCCAGCAGGGCAGTTTGTTCCCTGCGAGGACTGTAGTGCTATCTAGAAACTTAGGGGGTTTTCCTCTGTGGCACAAACACTTCAGCTGTGCTTAGCTCCCTGCTCCCCAGCACTCAGGGTCGGGAGCATCGGCAAACACGGGCTGCTCAGATGACTGCCTGAGTCCCCTTCTCCCTTAAACTAACAAAAACACTCTTATCTTCCCGTCAAAAGGGGAAAAAATCCCCAACACTATCCACAGGCACCAACTTCCTGTTTCCCAGGCCTACCATAGCTTCATTTCCCCATTGACCTTCTGAGCCTGCAGCCCCCAGCAGTAAGCCCCAGCGGCTACACCCCACCCTTCTAAGTGGCAGGGCCCGGGAGGGGTCATAGCAGCTTTGAGTAGGTCACAAGGTGAGAAGAACCTAAAGCATAGCAGTGACTGGGGGAAACTACACATCTGAGAGAGAGCCCAAGAGCCTGAGGCATTTATTTACAGGGCCACCTGGAGCAGGCCCATGACTTTGAGCAAACAGGAGAGCCAGGCCAGAGTCATTGCAGGTGACATGTACTTAACACTCTGAGTTACACAACTGTGGCCAGCTGCATGTCTCCTCACTGACCATTGTCTGTGATGTGGGTCCAAGCTTTGGTCAGAGATGACTACCATGAAGCCTGGAGGGTTTCACTGGTATTCATAAGTCACCCACCAGTGGAAAACTGAAGCTGTAACTTCTTGTTCCTCCTTTTCTTTCCTCCATCTTTCCTTCCTTCCTTCCTTCCTTCCTTCCTTCCTTCCTTCCTTTCTTCTTTTCTTTCTTTCTCTCTTTTTTCTTGTAGGTGTTGCTTTTACGGGGCACACCCAGCAGTGCTCAGGAGCTGTTTCTGTCCATGTGCTCAGGAGTGACCCTTGGTGGTGCTCAGGGGACCATATGTGGTGCAGGGATTATTCTGGGTCACCTTCCTGCGGGTACACACCCTCCCTCCTGTATTCTCTCTGGGACTCTGAATTGGTGACTTCTGACTAAATGCCATCGGGCTGGCCCCCTCTTGGCATCACAGGAATGATTTTACAGAACCCCAGGAGACATGAGTGAGTCAGGGCCCCATCCCCAAGCACACACACATACAGCTGTCGTTATGTCCAGTCCCCTTTCATAGTTTCATATGAAGCCTTACAAGTGGCCCAGCAGGGTTTGGTCCCTGGCACTGAATGATCCCTGAGCACAGAGCCAGGAGTAAGCCCTGAGCACTGCTGGGTGTGACCCTAAAACAGAACCAAAGCAACATCAACAAAAGTAGTGAGAGGTCCAGGAAATGCTCAGTTGTGGTCTCAGACAAAATGTGTGCACTCAGGAATTATAAAAACAGCAACTATGGGCTGGGAATGTAAACAATAAAATGAAATTAACTGAAAAAATTAATCTCCCCGAAGATGAATCTCACACTGAGTGAGCCAAAATAAGAATTTTTTAACATTACCCAAGACCTGGGAAAGAGGGAATGTGTCTTATTGAAATATTGTTTAAAATGATCAATAATACTTTTCGTGTTGAGGGAGAGCACACCCTGCGTGATTCCTGGCTCTGTGCTCAGGAATCATTCCTGGTGGTGCTCAGGGGATCATATGGGTACTAAGATCAAAGTCGAGAAGGGACCAATTATTTTTGCAAAAGAGGAACAAGAGGAACAAGACTTAGTCCCAGGACTGGAAGGTCCAACCCCTCTCTCCTTCTCAGTTTGAGGCCATTGCTGCAAATGAGTTCCACCAGATCCTCAGTCAAGCTAAGCAGCACTCTCTCCTGATCCCCACTTGATCTTTACCTGGGGGTTCTGGAGCATGCTACATGCCACACTTTTGACATTATTTAATCCAGATGGCAGCCAGGACAGAGAGAATAGCCCAGAACCCTGAAATGAACCAGACCCGAGTGATTGGTACAAGTTGTCTTCAGTGAATGTAGTTTAAAGAAAACTGAAGGGGGAAAGTCCAGACTCTCAGAGAGATGTTTCACTGTAAAGGTGCTTAATATGAAGGACTTCCTGAAGCCATCTGCATAGTTCCCCTCTTCACCAGGAAGCATTTTCCCTCTGAATATATGAAATCATGTTACTGAATTATGTTGGCATTGACAATGATTAACAAATATATGAAACTTAAAAATAGGAAGACAGACCTGGCAGGCAATTTCTACCACCACAAGGTAATTACTTAATTATAAGCCTGCAGCTCTCACCAAGCTGTGAGCTACTCAGGTCTCCCAGAAGCCTGGCTTACTATCGATCCCTAAGTACATGGAAAGATTAATGAGCAGGAGAGGTGTAAAGACAAGCGAACAGAGATCGCACGTCCGTCCTTCTCTCCTGGAAGGGATTATAACATGGCACTTGCCATAACCATGCTACAGGACCTCGCATTAAGCTGTTTCATTTGGGGCGCCTGGCGGGGAGGAAGGAGGTGAGACCCCCTTCTTGCCCCAAGAGACGCATCCCTGGCAGCCAAAAACCTCCAGAACTCAACCATCACCATGCTTAGGCCAAGGTTCACCCATGAGTGAACTTATTCCTGGACTGCGCAGCTGCATTTGCAACCACACAACACTTCATAGGACACACCCTACCCATATTCCAAGAGTACCGCACCACATTTGAATGGATTCAAAGTAGGAGGCAACCAACCTTAGAGGGAGATTTTTTTTTACAGAATATATATATATATTTGCTCAAGCGGGCCCAGTAACGTCTCCATTGGAGACTTTGTTGTTACTGTGTCTGGCATATCGAATAATCTCGGTAGCTTGCCGGGCTCTCCGAGAGGGGCGGAGGAATCGAACTCGGGTCGGCCATGTTGGCCGCTTGTAAGGCGAACGCCCTACCCGCTGTGCTATCGCTCCTTATATATATGTATGTATATAAAAGCACACAAGGCTCAACCTTTAACAACATGTCAGTGATCTCTTATAGAAGAGCTTGATGGCCCCTGGGTGAAATACAACAATCTTCACCCTCTCTCCTTTAAGGATACTTTTTTGTAGCATTTTCAACAGTTTTTCATAACAAACAATGCAAAATATATTACTTCGGTTCTGCTTTGTGGCAGGGATTGGGATTCAGTATGGAAAAATCTGAAATATGGTGGTGGGAAGGTGTAATGGTGGTGGGATTGGTATTTGAATATTAAATGTAATCAAATATTTTGAACTACTTTATAAAATAAAAAAACTTAAAAGACACGCGAAAAGACCCTTCTGTCTCCTCGTTTGGGTCTTGTTGCCACTATTAACGCTGCTCAATTAACAGCATGTTCATGACCTCTCAGGTCAGACCAGGCAGGGCAACACAGATGGGCCTTGTTCCTCTGGTCCTCTATGTCCCTCCCACACACTGGCCTCCTCCTGCAACCCGAACAGGCCTGGGAGACTTGTCACTTAGTAGAGGGTAAATCAACTCACACTGAGCATCCCCCAGCCTGCAGTGTCTCTTCTCTTTCCAAAGAACAAAAATTAGAGATGTGACCCAAAATTGATTTTTGTTTTTTAAAACCAGAAATAGCCTATTAGGGAAAGGCTGTGTGACAGGACAAGTGTCTAATTACAGGGCATCTTGTCATGGCCATAGGATTCAGCCACTTGGTGTATGACTGTCTCTTCCCTTCTCATAGCCCAATGACTCATCCTTTTCCTTAGCTCTAGATGTTCACCCGCAAGATATCCCCGGTTTGCCCCATCGCCTTTGAAGGTAAATCTATGTAGATTCCCTGTACTTTGACTAATTTTGGTTTTTGCTTTGGGATCATACTCAGAGATGCTCAGGGTTACTCCTGGCTCTGTGCTCAGGAATTACTCCTGGAAGTGCTCAGGCGACCATGTGGGATGCCAGGGCCAAGGTGGATTGGCCCCGTGCATGGCTTTACTGCTGTACTATCTCTCCAGCCCTGATTCCCTGTACTTCTAAATGTGTTCTTTGCTTCTATTAATTTGTCTTCTAGTAATATGATTACTGAAAGACCAAGAAGAATCTTAAAATCTAGAAAGGTATTTTAGTCTTTAGCTCCATTTTTTTTATTGTAATCTTTTATTTTTACTTAAATTTTTTTTTATTGGATCACTGTGAGATATGGTTACAAAGCTTTCATATTTGAGTTTCAGTCATACAATGATTGAACACCCATCCCTCTATCAGTGCACATTTCCACCATCAATGTCCCCAGTATCCACCACCACCCCCATCCTATCCCCTCCCCCGCCTCTATGACAGAAATTTCCCCCATACTCTCTATTTTGGGGCATTATGGTTTGCAATAAAGATACTGAGAGGCTATCACATTTGGTCCTTTACTTTCAGCACACATCTCCCACCCCTAGAGATCCCTCTAGCCATCATTGATTTAGTGACCCCTTTCTCTACTCCAGCTGCCTCCCCCCGCCCCCCCCCCCCCCAGCTCATGAGGCAGGCTTCCAACTGTGGAGCAATATTCATGGTCCTTGTCTACTGTCCTTGAGTGAGATGACTCCATTTTGAATCCCTGTCTTGCACCTGTCAAGTGTGATAACAGAATGGTGACAGATTCAGTTTGGACTGCAACCCCCAAACAATAGGTCCTCGTCCCTACCTTCCAAAAGGAAGTATGAGGGCTGGAGCGATAGTAAGTGGGTAGGGTGTTTGCCTTGCATGCGACCTACCCGGGTTCAATTCCCAGCATCCCATATGGTTCCCCAAGCACCGCCAGGAGTAATTCCTGAGAGCAAAGCCAGGAGTAACCCCTGAGCATTGCTGGTTGTGACCCACAAAGCAAAAAAAAAAAAAAAGAAGGAGTATGTGACAGCTCACATAGGATTTAAGAAAACGAGACTGTGCATTTGGGAAAGAAAGAATTTTATTTCCAAGGAGTTCAAGGGAATCAGACTTCAGAAAAAAAAGATGTCAAAATAATAATAAATAAACAACTTCATGATAAGTTGAAAGAATGAAAGGCAGAGGAAACGGGAGGCATTTGGAGCCTGAAGCCTCTCCTTAGAGACCAGCCAGCATATTGCTCTAAAGAAGGGGGTTGTGGAGATGGGGTGAGGTGGCTCCTTTCCTCCTCAAGCCTAGTCGGAGGCATGCAGGGCATTTTCAAGTGGCTTAAGTGTGAAAACAGTGAGAGGGGAACTGGAAGCAGGAATCTTGGAAGCAGGTTACACCCTGTAAACACACTCTGGAGGTCCAGGGAGGCGTAGGCGTTTATCCTGGCAGAAAGGGCTTACGTGTAACCCCTGAGTTTCTGCCCCAGAGGAGCAGGTCGCAGAGGAAGAATGAGGATAGAAGAGCACTGTGGGTGAAGGGCAGGAGACAGATGCTGATTTGTGTGATCAGTCAGATATGCAGCTGCACTTGCCTGGGGAACAGCTGGAGAAGGACTAGGAAAGGATTCTCTGCTGGAGGTTCATCTGCAAGGAACCCGCAGAGGATAAAGTTATCCATAAATAATAAATACCTGCTGGGGCTGGGGCTGGGACTGGAGCAATAATCCAGCAGGTAGGGAACTTGCCTTGCACATGGCTGACCCAGGTTTGATCCCTGGCATCCCTGAGCACCACCAAGGAGTAACTCCTGAGTGCAGAGCCAAGAGTAAGCTCTGAGCATTGCTGGGTGTGTCCCGAGAACAAAAACAAAACAAAAAAGGAAATAAACTGGAAAACAGAAACAACTTCTGAGTCAGAGGAAACGAACGTCTGGTGTTTGCTGACCCTTTCTTCCTTTCCTGCAGACTCTGCTCATTGTCTGACTGGACAGCATGAGGAAGAGGGCTGGACATCACGAGGAAGGGATCTGGTGATGCCGAAAAGCAACTTCAGAACTTTGCTCCCAGGAAGTCCTGAGTGGGGAAAGGGATTTTGGGGGTTGTTTGTGTGTTGCAGTGTGTGTGTTGCGGTGTGTGTGTGTGTGTGTGTGTGTGTGTGTGTGTGTGTGTGGTTTGTGATTACACTGGGTGATGCTCAGAATCTAGTCCCAACTCTGTGTTCAGAACTGCCCCTGGCAGTGCTTGGAGGCACAGATATAGCACCTGGGATCTGAACCGAGGCCACAGTCAATGTAGGTACTTGCAAGACAAGTGCCTGAGCTCCTGTGGTGCGTCTCTGGTCCCAAGTATGTTTTAAATGAAGTGATGCTATGCTAATGATTGAGTTGAGACTATTGGAAGCCAAAAGTCACTGGGAATTTAATAATGTGGAAGTTGGCTTAGCTGCATGAGATTTCATCCCAGACCAGGGATGAATTGAGCCCCTTAGCAAGTGTGCAGGGTGGTGTGATTAAGTTACTGCTAGCTTGTCCTCGTGAGTCTTGCCCTTTGAACCACCAGTTAGTTTCCAGGATGAGACTCCTATAGCAGTTCACCAAATGACCACAAAAGTCGAGGCTCAAAAGTTTTGCCTGTGGGAACTGAATGGCAGTAGCCCCTGAGCACCCCCGTGTGGTCCAAAACAAAACAAAATAATGATAAGTTTTTTAAAAAACCACACACTTATTATCTAACCTCGCTGAAGATTAGAAGTACAAAATAGGTTCTTCAGCTTGTGTTTTTCTCCTGGAGGCTCTAAAGGAGAATCCATTTCCTTTTCCTTCCCAGCCTCTATTTTTGTTTGCTTGTTTATTTATTTTTTTTTTGCGGGGGGGGGGGCACATCTGGCGATTCTCAGAGGTTATTCCTGGCTCTGCGCTCAGAAATCACTCTTGGCAGTGTTCAGGGAACCGGGGGATACGGGAGATTGAGTCCTGATCAGTCGCACACAGGGCAAGCTCCCTTCCGGCTGCGCTGTCTCTCCAGTCCCTACTTCCAGGCCTCTTGTGTTACAGACCTCCCTGTGCTTCCAGGCATCACCTGGAAGGCCTTGGCATGCCTCGCTCTCAGATAAACAGTTGTGATTATGTTGACCCCACCCAGTTAATGCAAGTAAATCTTCCTGTCTCAGTCACCTTCATATACCCCAGGTCTTGGGCATTCAAACATGAACTTCTTGGGAGGGGTGGCACTACTCAGCCTGCCACAAGGAGAATAAACTTGGAAGAAAGTGATCATCTTCTTAGTGCCTTCTTTGCCTCTGGAAGAGGGAAGCAATAATACTCATCTTGCAAACTTACATGGCTGAAAAAGGTCTGATGTCAACACTTTGAACTGAGTCTAGTAAGTGTTTTATAGCAGTTCATACTTCTCATTCACCACTTGACTAGGTCTCTGCCAGGCAGTGCTCAGAGTGCTTCATTGTGTGGTACTGCTGTATTGCTAAAAAGAAGGGAAGGAAGGAGAGGGAAGGGTTTCAGCTACTCTAAAGAGGGAAGGCAGCCTTGCTGGGGAAATGGTTCATAAAAGCCAAACACTCACCACCTGGTCATTTCCATCCATGCAGATGCTAATGGTTCAGAATGGTAAAAGGACTTCCTTAAAATATTCTGCTCCATCTGCTTTTTTGTTCATGAAATATTAATATATGTACTGAAAGGATACCGGGAAAAATATGAGCAGTATTTCATGACTCTGATGTTTAACTCAGAGGCCTATGGGGACTCAAGCAGGCATATAGATGCATTCTGGAACCGAGTTACTGCATAAAGTTTTGTACTAAATAGAAGACCAGGGTGGGCTATGGGCTTAAGTGAATGGGCCCAGAAAGATATTGGGCTGAGATACTAATGTCAAGGTGGTCCATGTAAGCAAACCCAGATCTGAGCTTACAGATTCATCAGTATTTCCAAGCCAAAACCCACAGGCAGCAACCACCAACTCTCTGTCAGGATGAGACTTTCACTCCTCAATGGTTTTCTTATTTCTTTTCCCCCTTTTTCTCTGCATCCCCTCCCAAGTAAATGTTGGAGGGCTGTCCCTAAGGCTGTCCCTTTTTCATTTCAGTAACTCCCATCTGGAATTTTTGCTCAAATACACTCTTAAAAATCTTAACGTACCTCAGTTATTTCTTTAATGATAGGCAGCAATTAAAGATTTAGATTTGATAGTTGAGGTTCTGATATCAGAGTGCTGAGTCCCTGAGCAAATATAAGCCTTCTTATGGAAAATTTTTCATTAGATTAAACAGAGATACTGCAGGAGTAGTAGGTGACCAGAGAGACAGTACAATAGGTAGGGCACTTGCCTTGAATGCAGCAGACCTGGTTCAATCCCTGGTACCCCATATGGTCTCCAAGTTCTCTGAGAGTGATCCCTGAGCTAGAAGCATCACGGGGTGTGGTCCAAAAACAGAAACATATCACTTATATGTGGTGTATGGGTATTTACAGTAACTGGATGAGGAAATTCAATGGTGTACGGGGGGATATCTAGATCACTCTTGGCTCCAGGGTATAAGGAGAAGGAAAGAAAGAGAGCGAAGGGGAAGGACAGAAGAAATAGATGAGAACCAATGGGGGTAAGTGGTCAAAAGGACACAGGTACATTGGGGAATTATAGAGCTAAATAACCACAGATTCAACAATACTGAAATCGTGAGACTCAAACGTTAATAACCAAATTTAACCAGTGCCTGTTGTGATGGCAGTCTGAGGCCAGGGTGAGAGAGTAGGAAAGGAAGTCTGGGAACACTGGTGGAGGGAAGTTGACAGTGGTGATGGGACCTGGCGATCTAACAGATTTTACATCAAAAATCCAATTATGAATAATTTTGTAATTCATGGTATTTTAATCACTGTATCACTTGTCATCCCATTGTTCATCAATTTACTTGAGCAGGCTCCACTAATGTCTCCATTCATCCCAGCCCTGAGATTTTAGCATCCTCTCCTTACTCGTCTTTCCCAATGCTGCCATCTTGGAAGTTCTTTCAGGGTCAGAGGAATGAGACCCGTGATTATTACTCTTTTGGCATATCGAATACACCACAGGTAGCTTGAAGGTGAGATACTTTTGGTAGCTTGCTGGGCTCTCCGAGAGGCATATATACATGTATATATATATATTTTCCCTCTATGATTTGTTGCCTACTGTCATCAAATATGGCATGGTAATTATGGAAAAAGGGTAGGGGGTGTCTTATGATGTGTCCAGGAATATGTTCACTCATATGTGAGGCTCAGCCCAAGAGTGTGGAAAGCGGCCTGGAGTGTGGCAGCAGTTGGGGAGTGGAAGTCGACTGCTGGGGCTGGATCCCTTGGAGCATGGAGGGCTCTCACCTACCCCCTCTGGGGCACCCCGAGTGAAAACAGTCTGGCGCTGAGTCCAGTGGCATGGTTATGGGGGCCTCATACACATATACACATATGTATATTTTTCCTTCTATGATTTATTGCCTACTGTCTGAACCCCATCAAATATGGTGTGGGGGTAGATCACCCATTCCCTGTTCCGTTAAGCCTGGAGGTTTCACTCACAAGTGTCCCACATACCTGGATTTTTCTGCAGATTCACTCATGGGTGAGGCTTGTCTGAGCAGAGAGCAGCCATGATCATGGCAGCAGTTGACCATCCCTCTTTTTATGGTCAGTACTAGGAACAGAATCCAGGGTCTCAAGCAGGCATACAAAACAAGTGCTCAAATATTAAGCTATATACCGAGCCCCAACTTAATTTAAAAAACCCTTTACTGGCTGGAGTGATAGCACAGTGGTAGGGCATTTGCCTTGCATGCAGCCAGCCCGGCCAAGCTGAGTTCGATTCCTCTGCCCCTCTGGGAGAGTCTGGCAAGCTACTGAGAGTATTCAATATGTCAAACACAGTAACAAGAAGTTCAGAATGGAGACATTACTGAGCCGCTCGAGCAAATCGATGAACAATGGGAGGACAGTGTTTGTTTACTAGGATAACTGATGCTTTTATCACATCGCCCCTGAATCTCTCTGTATACTCATGTCAGTTTCAGCTATTTAAAAAATATATTATTAGTGAATCACCATGGGGTCCCAGTTACAGATTTACAAACTTTCGTGCTTGGGTTTCCGTCATACATGGTCGAGTGCCCATCCCTTCACCAGTGCCCATTTTCCACCACCAAGGGTCCCAGCATCCATCCCATCACCCCCGCCCCGTCCCCTCCACCCCACCCCGCCTCTGTGGCAGGGTACTCCCTTCTGCTCTTTCTCTCTCTTTTTGGGTGTTGTGGTTTGCAGCAGAAGTATTAAGTGGCCATCATGTTTGGTTTATAGTCTACTTTCAGTCTGCATCTCCCATCCCGAGTCGGCCCTCCTAGCACCCTTTACTTCGTGGTCCCTTCATTTCACTTAACATGATACTTTCCATGTTGATCCACCTATATGCAAATTTTATGACTTCATCTTTTCTAACAGCTGCATAGTATTGCATTGTGTAGATGTACCAATGTTTCTTTAACCAGACATCTGTTCTCAGGCACTCAGGTTTTTTCCAGATTCTGGCTATTGTAAACAGTGCTACAATGAACATATAAGTGCAGATGTTATTTCTACTATCCTTTTTTGCATCTCTGGGATATATTCCCAGAAGTGGTATTGCTGGGTCAAATGGGAGCTCAACTTCTAATTTTTTGAGAAGTGTCCATACTGTTTTCCGAAAAGGCTGAACCAGTTGGCATTCCCACCAGCAGTGAAGGAGAGTCCCTTTCTCCCCACATCCATGCCAACACCAGTTGCTTTTGTTCTTTTGGATGTGTGCCAGTCTCTGTGGTGTGAGGTGGTTTATCAATCTTGCTTATTTTATCAAAGTACCAGCTCTTGGGTACATTGACCTTTCAGATTATTTTTTTGGGTTTCCCATGTCGTTAATTTCTGCTCTAAGTTTTATTATTTCTTTTCTTCGCCCTGGTTTGGGTTCATTTTGCTGGTGTTTTTCTAAGATCTTGAGTTGTGAAGTCAAGTTATCTAGGTAGGCCCTTTCTTCCTTCCTTAGGAATGCTTGCAGAGCTATATATTTTCCTCTTAACATGGCTTTAGCTGTGTCCCATAAGTCCTGGTAGCTCGTGTCTTCATTCTCATTTGTTTCCAGGTATCTTTTGATTTCTTCCTTGACTTCCTTCCTGACTCACTCATTGTTCAACATTGAGTTGTTTAATTTCCAGGTGTTTGATTTGGTTCTCCATATCTGTGTGTGATTCGCTTCTATCTTCAGCGCATCGTGGTCTGAAAAGATAGTTGATACAGTTTCTGTCTTCCTGATTCTATCAAGGTATGTTTTGTGACCCAGCACGTGGTCTATTTTAGAAAAATGTTTTGTCTGCACTGGAAAAGAATATGTATTCTTTGTTTTTGGGGTGTAAAGCCCTGTATAGGTCTGTCAGCCCTCTCTCTTCTATTTCTTCCTTCAAAGCCAGTGTTTGCTTACTGAGTTTTTTTCTTATTGATCTATCCAGAGGTGATAAGGTGGTGTTGAAGTCTCCGACTACTATTGTATTGCTAGCAGTGTCCTCCTTAAAATCTGTTAGCAGTTGTTTTAAGTATTTAGCTGGTCCCTCATTAGGTGTGTATACATTCAAGAGTGTGATTTCTTCCTGTTGTATATATCCCTTAATAAATAGAAAATGGCCTTTGTTGTCCCTTCTAATCTTTTTCAACCTGAAATCTATGTTGTCGGATACTAGTGTGGCCACCCCAGCTTTTTTGAGGGAGTTATTTGCTTTCAGGATTGTTTTCCATCCTTTAACTTTGAGTCTGTGTTTGCTCTGACTGTTCAGTTGTGTTTCTTGTAGGGAGCAGAATGTTGGTTTCAGTTTCTGGATCCATTTTGCCACTCTGTGTCTCTTAATTGGTGCATTTAGACCATTGACACTGAGAGAGATTATTGCCACGGGGTTTTGTGCCATCTTTATGTAAGGATTTGCTGTGCTTATGGGTGTTTTCCTTCTTGAATTACAGAAGCACTTTTAGTCCTTCTTTTAGGTTTGGATTTGAATCTATGAAGTTCCTGAACTGTTGTTTATCTATAAAATGGTGTATCATTCGATAGAGTTTGAGTGAGAGTTTAGCTGGATAAAGTATTCATGGTGAAGTGTTCATTTCATTGAATTTTTTTCACTATATCCCACCATTGTCTTAGGGCTTAGAGGGTTTCCTCTGATAGATCTGCTGTAAATCTAAGGGATGCTCCTTTGTATGTGATTTCCTTCTTTGACCTTGCCGCTTGCAGTATTGTGTCTCTACCCATGGAATCCATCATTCTGACTATGATATGCCTGGGAGTCTTTTTATTAGGGTCTCTTTTAGCTGGCACCCTTCTGGCTCCTTGGATCTGGGTGTCTGCATTCTTCAATTCTGGGAACTTTCCAGCAATGATATTTTTAACTGTGGCTTTTTCATTGGGGTTGTCTCCCTGTCCTTCTGGTACTCCGATGATTCTAATGTTGTTCCTCTTGAAATCATCCCCCAGGTCTCCTATTTGCCTAAGAGCTATTTTGAGTTCTTTCCCCATTGCTTGTTGTTGCCTGTAAGCTTCTAGCAGCTCATCTTCAAGCTCACTGATTCTGTCTTTGGCTGTAGCCATTCTACTGTTGAGGGCACTAACTGAGTTTTTAATTTCATCTATAGAATCATTTATTCATGACACTACTTTTTGTAGCTTTTTATTTCTGCTCTCATTTCTTTCTGTATTTTCTCGGCTGTCCATTCCATTGTTTCTCTCATGTCCTTTTTTAATTTACTCGATGTCTATTTCACCGTTTCTTTGAGTTCACTGAATATCTTCAACATTTCATCTCAGAATTCTTTATCGGAGAGATCGTATTTGTGGGTAATGCTTGTTGAAGCTTCTGAATCCTTTTCATCATCTTCTCCTCATGGTGTGGATTTTCGTTATTTCTTCATATTTTAGTAGTAGTATGGTGATGGAATCTTCAAGTTCACTATCAGTATTCCCCTCTAGTTGCGAGAAAGGATTCTGGATGAGCTTGGTTGATGGTGCTCACCTTTTCCTCCTTCTAAAGTTTCACCTTCCTCTCAGGTGCTCCTCATCAGCTTAGGCAAAGTCTCTAGTGAAGCATCAGAGGATGTTTTTTTTTTTATATTGGATTTGTAGAGCTTGCCAGATCTTACTTCTAGAGAATTTCTGCTCCACACTGGGACCGATACATCCCCCTCTCTCACTCGACTTCCCTGTGTCCAGATGTCCTACTCAGAGCTAGGCAATTAATCTCATGGTGCTTTTTCGTTTGTTGTTTAATTTTTTTCTTTTTGAGCCACACCCAGAGATATACAGGGGTTATTCCTAATTGGCACTCAGGAATTACTCCTGGCGGTGCTCAGGGGATCATATGGGATGCTGGGAATTGAATCTGGGTCAGCCGCATGCAAGGCAAACGCCCTACCCGCTGTACTGTCACTCCAGTCCCATCTCATGATACTTTTGTGGAAAGTCCAGGAGGGCAGAGGGGTGAGGTCCAGAAGTCTGAGCATCCACGTGAGCAGCACACACCTGCACCAGTGGCACAGCAGCGGCTGTATTCCTGTGCCCCTTTGAGCTGTATCCCTTTGAGTAAAGGCAAATCCAGACATAGCCTGCTATGACCTCACCTGGATTTTCTCCTTAGCCACCTGCTTCTCTAGAAACCACCAGTCCAGAACAAAGTTCAACCCAGTTTTCATTCCAACAAGTAGTTGGTTTCTGATAATTAGTTATCAGATTCACTGTGGCCTTGTCACCTGCCAGACCTAACAAATTGACAAGGTTTTTGAGGGCACAAGGCTTACAACTTTTTTTGGTTACCCTGGTGCAACAAAAAGATTCAGATTGTAAACATTTAACTTTGGATGTCACCAAAGATTGTATCTTCTGGGGTTTCAGCATAAAGGTGTGCATTTTTGTATTAGCTTTAAAGTACCCAATTCCATGTTCAAAGCAGGTAAAATCAGAGTAGAAACTCAGTTGAAAATTGCCCAGCTTTCTCTATTTTTCCTCACTTCTTTTTAATTTTAGCTTAAATCATTAATTTTGGCTTTGGGGCCATACCTGACAGTGCTCAGGGGTTACTACTCCTGACTCTGTGTTCAGGGAACACACCTGACGGTACTCATGGAACCATATGTGGTGCCTGAGATGGAATTGGGCTCAGCCACATGCAAGGCAAGTGTTTTCCTTGCTGTAGCTAGGGTTTTCCTTGTTGTCCTGTCTCTCTGACTCCCCAGAATAGGGATGGTCTATGCCAAAAGCCATGTTCAAAACTGCTACCTCTGCGGGCTTAGCAAGACCAATTGGCTTTGCTGCTGCCAGTCATGCCTCCCCTGGTCTCCATCACTGTGCCCCTTACTCTGTTTCTTCCTGCTTTTCTAGATGGATCTGCCACTTCTCGTTTACTTGTAGGTCTCTTTTCTGGTGCAGGGGAAATTCTGTGATGATTTCTGTGTCTTCCAGGGCACATCAAATCCAGAGAACTGTCCCCAGGCTGAAAGACAAGTACTCTCGCCTCAGTCTTTACCTTCTATGCAGGCTAGGGGCAGCATCTGTTTGCATTTAGTGTGGTTGCCAATATTGTCAGTAGATGACAGATAGATAGATAGATAGATAGATAGATAGATAGATAGATGATAGATAAACAGACCTGATTCCTTACTCTCTCAAATTGTTTGCTAGGGATAATCTGACAATTCATTTATTCATCAAGACATATTTATTGAGCTCCTGCTATGTTCTAAGTGCTATTCTGGGTACTGGGGATATAGTCTCACAAGTAAAACAAGGCAAGTTCCCAGTGTCATGGAATTTAGACTCTAATATGTGAAGACAGCCAGTAAGCAAGATCTCATTTCACAAGGAAACTTAAGCTCATTCTGGTTGTTAGATCCAAATAACTCACGAAATCCTAAACTTCTTCCCAAACAGGACATACCTAAAAGCTCTGTATGTTCTGAGCCAGTTCTCACGAGGAAAGAATTACAAGTTTCTAGCATTTCATTGTGTCTTGTTTAGAAGGATATTAAAAAGTACAAAATGCCCTCTTTTAAGATAATACAGTTCTTGTTATTGAGTGTTGACTACCATGTCTGGGTCTTCACATGTATTATCTCTAAATCAAAGTACATTCTTAAGCTGAAGGGGAGCAATGGGATGGTGAGGGTATAGTTATTCTTGGTATTAGCCCCACTTTTCAAGTAAGAAAACAGACTGAAAACCACAACACCCAAAAGGAGAGAGAGAGAGCAAAAGGGAATGCCCTGCCACAGAGGGGGGTCGAGGTGGGGGTGGTGGGAGGGATACTGGGATCATTGGTGGTGGAGAATGGGCACTGGTGGAGGGACAGGTACTTGATCATTGTATGAATGAAACACAAGCACGAAAGTTTGTAAGTCGGTAGCTATAACTCTTGGTGATTTATTAATAAAAATATATTTTAAAAAAAGAAAGAAAATAGGCTGATAAGCAAATGACCTGAGGTCTAAGAAAGTAAGTAAACGGAGGAGTTTAATAGGAGTGAGTCTCACTTCACTTTACTGAAAGGAGCTAGGAAGGCTAGGAAGGAGTTAATTAACTTGCAAAATTGCTTTCTGTAAACAGTTCAACAGCCTTGAGATTACAAAATTGGATTGAACCCAGTAGATGTGTAAGGTATGGGTTAGATATAACTATTTAAAGATAGATAGAGTGTTTTGACCATTCTGGAAACTGAAACTATGTGACCGGGTCAAGGTATTTGAGTCGAGATACTGCAAGAAAAACTGTAAGGAACCTAACAAAACATGTATGTGAAAAATATGTGGTCTTTGTTCTCAAACTGTATAAAAGATGACCTGTTTCTGAGTTCGAGGCTCTCAGCCTCTGCTCGCTCTTGGGTATGTTGCAGAGCCCCAGCATGCTGGCTTGAATAAAACCCCGCTTGAATTCCTGCAGGAACGTTGTCTGTCTGGTCTCTCCGTGCCTCCCAGGGCTAGGGAACTCCTGACCCCAACATTACCTCCCTATAAAAAAGAAGAAAACTCTTGAGAAAAGCCGAATTACAACTAGGGATTCTTGGTGTGTTTATTTCAATAAAACCTTTGCTTTTACATTTAAGTATGTTTAGGTGTTAGCTGGAGAAGAACCAAACAGAAATGATAAAACATCTCACTCAGGAAACATAACATTGGAAGGTACAAAAGTGAATCTGTTTGACAAAATCCATTTCCCACTTAGGCTTAAAACAGGCTTTGATCGGGGTAAGGACATGGGCAAACAGACAGGGAGAGTGCTCGTTGGATTCTCATCCTGGCTTTGTCCCACTATCTCCTTCCTGTGCTCCTTTCCCTGTTACTCATCCCTGAACAGACCCAGACCTCTACACCCCAGGAAGCCAGCACTGCCTTCTGGCGTCCTGAGTTCTGGCTCTGGATCCAGCTTGGAGGCATGTGCAGGCACCCACAGGTCATTCTATTGCGAAGGGGTGACCAAAAGGGAGGAACAAGAAGTTTAGGGGGTTTTTTGTTTTGTTTTGTTTTTTGTAACTTTACTTTTTAAAAAAAAATTTTATTAGTAAAACACCATGAGGTACAGTTGTAGACTTACAAATTTTTGTGCTTGGGTTTCAGTTATACAATGATCGAGTACCCATCCCTCCACCAGTGCCCATTCTCCACCACCACGCATCCCAGTATCCCTCCCACCCCCATGCCCCCCATCCCACCCTTCCTCTGTGGCAGGGCGTTCCCTTTTGTTCTCTCTCTCCTTTAGGGTTTTTTTAGAAGTTTATGTTTTATTAGCTGATTTAACTATGTCATTTCATAAGTATACTGAGCTTCCCACAAGGGCCTGAAAGTCCGTCAAGGACTGCAAACAGGAACAATGGCTGGGGTCCTAAAGGGATAGAGTTAAAATGATTAGTTATTCAGTTCGTGGATTCCTACTGTCACTGCTTTTCCTGGCTTCTGTAACAAATGCTTCCTTTGCTGCACTTGTGTGAACTTACCAAGCGTCAGAATCTGAATTTGGGGATCTTAAATTATGAAAGTTCTTATGAAACTGCTTGGCCAACAGGATGTGTTTTTTCCTAATTGAAACAAAACAAAACAAACAAAAAAACAGTGTTTTGGCTGTGGAACTGCTGCTCTTACCTAGCTGGAAACTCTGCCAGATGGGGTCAATAAAGACTCTTCCAAATTCTGTTTTTTCAGTCTCTGGTGGTCTTTTGATCACGACCCCAGAACATTATCAGTCCAGGTTTTCATGCCCTGCATAAGCCCAGCCCCCTTGGTTAACTCTATGAAAACCCAATCTTGCACCTCTCTCATCTCCTCTTGTGGCTGCTTGAAGAGGGCAGGAGGAAGCAGCCTGTGTGCTGAATGAATTCCCCCGGAGTGGATTCCATTCCTCTGTTCCCACCTAAGTAGCCAGGAAGGAGGGGCAGAAGCCAGAGCAGCAGGATCGGATGTGCTCTTGGGGTGCCCTTGAAAGTTTCATCTGCCCAGCACTTCTTCTTCACCCCCGCTTTTGCTGGGCATCTTCCGCTTTCCCTCCTCTTAAGTTTTCCTCAGTAACATTATACATTTCTTGAAGGTAACACAGAGAAAGTTCTCATAAGCCTCAAATGTTCCATAAACATTCTCTCCTCTTGAGAGGAGGAGGAACCACACAATGGCCTATTGTAAAAGGAGAACTTGGTCGACTAAGGCACTGAGAGGTAAGCTGAACATGTTGGAAACACCCCTCTCCTCTGCTTCCTCCGACTTCTCTGTGTCTTAATCCCTTCCCTCTCTGGATTTCTGCTCCTTGGAACAAAAATGACATTGTGACCATGAGCACATTATGAGGAATGGAAATACAAAGAGCAGAACTGATTAAACTGTGTGGCGTTTCCTGTCACGTGGCCACCTGAAAACAAAATCACATCAGATGTTCCGTTCTCAGCTCCTCAAACTATGCTCTGTTCCCACTGGCTAGCTGGGTTGCTACTTTTTTTCCCCGATTACCTTTCACAGACTCTGTCTCCATGTTATTTTATTTATTTTTCATGTCCTCTAGACATCCATGTGCAGTATTCAGGAACATACAAAGAGAGGCCTGATTTCTCAGGTACACGAGTTCCTCAGAGAAGTCTATGCTAGAACATTCTTCCTTTCTATAGCCTGGATTTCTGCAGTCTTTCCATTTTGAGTCTCATCCCCTGGGTTTGTTTTTATATGTTTTGTCTCTCCTTTACCGCCCCACTGTCTCTCGGACTCCCCAGCCCACTTGTCCAGGCCTAAGACAGGACCCCAGCCCTGTGTCTGGAATCTTCTACAGAGAGGAGAAGCTAGATTGGAGCTGGTACCCTCCTCCTATCAGCATAACAGGGTTCAAGTCCAAGCTCGGCCTCCTCCTAGCTAAGGTACCAGACCTCGCTGTTGCTCAGCTCACTCCTCTAGGAAGTAGGAAGAATGCCAGAGGGTGAAAAAGATGAGATGTTCTCTCTCTCCTTTTGGGTGTTGTGCTTTGCAAAAGAGGCAATGAGTGGCAATCATGTTTGGTCTAGAGTCTACTTTCAGCATGCTTCTCCCATCCTGGAAGGATCCTCCCAACACCCTTTATTCAGTGCTCCCTTCTCTATTTGAGCTCCTTTTTCCCCTAGCATATGTGGCTGGCCTCTAAGCCATGGAGCAAAATTCCTGGTACTAATCTCGGCCATTCTTGGGTGTTAGTCTCCTATTTTGTTCTAGTACATTCTTTTACCCCTCCTCACCTCAGACTCAATGGGGTCTGGATTCGAGCACCTTCTAATAACCCTTCATTAATTAAAGCAAACCAAAACCAAAGTTAAAAAATATTATTTTATTTTACTTTATTCTTTGCTTGAAATTATTATTGCTTGAAATTTTAATTGAATAACAGTAACAAACACAGTTACAAAGTTGATTAAGTTTCAGTCATGCAATGTTTTTATCCTATCTATCCTACCTATTCCTTCACCAGTGTCCATTTCCCACCACTGATGTCCCCAGTTTCCTTCCGACCACTCCCCTTCCTACCTTTCGGGCAGGCATTTTTTCTTCTCTCTCTCTCTCTCTCTCTCTCTCAAATATGAATTTTAATCTTGTTCCTTTCTTCCACTTTTCCCCTACCCCAAGCAGACAATTAAAATTAATTCTGTTCTGTCACAGTTGCCTTAACAATCTTCTTTAAAAGTAAGGGAATTTTTTGAGACCAAGACAAAATGTCACATAAACTGGTATAACTTTGCTACTGTGAACTGTCAGTGTGAGGCTGGCACTGAAAAAATAACCCTCTCATGGAAGACAGCTTGTGGAAAAGGAGGAGCACATCTGAGAAAGCAGGTTCGTTGGGCATGTCTGTGCTTCCACTCCTCCCCAAGTTCCTGAAGCGCTATGAGTTCTTTTCTCATTTTAATTTGATCACCTCATACTGGGCTGGCAATAGCACAGCGGGTAGGGCATTTGCCTTGCAAGCACCCGAATTCGATTCCTCCTCCGCCCCTCAGGGCAAAGCCAGGCAAGCTACCTGTGACGTATTCAATAGGCCAAACACAGTAACAATTGTCACAATGGAGACATTACTGGGCCCGCTGGAGCAAATCGATGAACAACAGGAGAACAGTGATAGTGACAGTGACCTCATACTGACACATTTCAACAGATCATTGCAAGCTGACAGATGCTTGGATGAGCTGGGTGCACAGAAAAACATGAAGAAGCATAAGAAACAGAGCCTGCACATATGAAGTCCTGGGTTTGATTCCCAGCACCTGAAAATAAAAGAAAATGAGACCTAAAACAAAACTTACATTCAGTTGGGATATTGTGCTAATACCCAGAAGACCTAGGGTTGACTCCTGCTCCTTCCCTTACCAACTGGGCTACCATTTAATAAAATAGTTATCGGATAATTTTCTTTAAAATATTTAGGGAATTTCCAAGCAGTGCTCGAAGTGTCTGAGGGCACTCATGGAGATACTTAGCCTGCCTTCTGGGCCTTATGGTTCAGTGACCAGATGACAATGTATGCTGCTCAGGCCCAGGGGTGCACAGGGCCATGCAGGGGTCGGGTGGCGAGGTGGATCTGGTGTTTCTGAGGGCCCATGTGACAGGAGGAATCCAGCTAAGGACTTCGTGCATGCCACACACACACTCCAGACCTTTGAACTCTCTCTTCAGTGTCCCAGATTCTTCTCTATTGAGTAGGGCAATCAGCAATAGCGATTATAAAGATGCTGATCACAATAGTAGCATTGCCTACATCTGATTTAATGCTTTCCTATTAGGATCAAAAGTAGAAACTATTTTTTAAAGTACCTTACAGAGTAGGTTGTGATATTTGGGAAATTATCAATATCCTTAGAAAATATAAACACTATTCATGACTTCATCTTTTCTAACAGCTACATAGTACTCCATTGTGTAAATGTACCAGAGTTTCTTTAACCAGTCATCTGTTCTTGGGCACTCAGGTTTTTTCCAGATTCTGGCTATTCTAAACAAATGCTGCAATAAACAAACAAGTGCAGATGTCACTTCGACTATACTTTTTTGCCTCTCTGGGATATATTCCCAGGAGTAGTATTGCCGGGTCAAATGGGACATCATATTCTAATTTCTTGAGAATCGTCCATACTGTTTTCCAAAAGGGTTGGACCAGTCGGCATTCCCACCAGCAGTGAAGGAGGGTCCCTTTCTCACCATATCCGCGCCAGCACTGGTTGCTTTTGTTCTTTTGGATGTGGGCCAGTCTCTGTGGTGTGAAATGATATTTCATTGTTGTTTTGATCTGCATCTCCCTGATGATTAGTGATGTAGAGCATTTTCTCATGTGCCTTTTAGCCATTCGGATTTCTTCTTTGTGGACGTTTCTATTCATTTCCTCTCCCCATTTTTGATGGGGTTGGGTCTTTTCTTCTTGTGGAGAATCCTTGTATATCCTTGATATCAACCCCTTGTCAGATGTGTATTTGGCGAATATCCTTTCCCATTACATTCAGATGTAGTTTTACCTGAAAATCTTTCACACATATTGTACTGGTGCTTAAACAAATCTTAATGATTTTCCCTCCCTTCTCAAAAAAAAAAAATTCTGGTTCTTTATAGTGGCCAATGCATCAAATACACATTTCATCTTATTTTCTTTCCATTCTTTTTCTTTTTGGTCAGGAGTGCTCAAAACTAATTCCTGGCTCTGCTCTCAGAGAGCACTCCTGGTGGGCTTGAGGATCCAGATGTGGTGCTGGGAATTGAAAATGCAGGTCTGCTGCCTGCAAGGCAAGCACCTTGCCTGCTGTACTCTCCACCCCCTACAGTTTTCTTTTCTTTTTAATTTTTAATTGTTTTATTAAGATCTGTGATTCACAAAGTTGAGTTTTAAGTATACTATGTTCTAGCCCCACTCCCATTGCAAGTGTCAACTTCCCTCCACCCACCAGGTTCCCTCTCACTCTTCTGACCCCAGCCTAACTCCTGGACAGGAATACTTTGAGTTTAGTTGTTGTGGTTAGAATCTTCCACTTCCAGTGTTGTTGACTCTGTGGTCTGGATGTGGACCAACTGTGGTCCCTGTCCTCAAATACACATTTGAGGTGGTCTACAGCAACCATGGTCCCTGTCCTCAAATACACATTTCACTTCATCCTTGAATCTTGGTCTCACCTAATCTTGATCTCTTCAGATCACAGCTTCCTGGGTAGAGATCCAGGACACAGCGAGGGATTTCCCAGGGCAGAAGGTGGCAGTGTGAAGCCATCCAAAGATATTTCTAGAGGTAGTGATAGAAAATCCAGCTCAAACCGAGTTCAGTTTGAAAATTTTGATATAATCTGACCACAATCACAGTGTATCTGGGACTCTCTCTCTCTCTCTCTCTCTCTCTCTCTCTCTCTCTCTCTCTCTGTCTACTTTTGGGTTCTATATATTGGCAAGAGGCTGCTAAGTGGTCTGGATCACATCCTGTTAGCTTCACATTCTACAGAAAATAGGTCATCTGTATCCATAATTCAAAAATAACCTTTGTGTGTAATTCTCACCACACCAGACTGAGTCCCTTTGCGTCCTTGGAATCAGTCACTGTGACCCAGGGTATGAAATATTGGCATCAGACCAATCCCTGAAGCAATGTAGGATCAATATCACTCAAAAACTAGGGCTCCAGAGAGTGAGTGGACAGATTCCACCTAAGAAAACCAAGTAACATGTCCCCTTGTTTCCAGCAACTTGGTATCACACCCACAAGCCACCTCTGGCTGGCGTCGGATAATCCTCATCAATAGCCATGATCCAGAGAGCATTAAACAACATTGCCATAGCCATGAGGCAGACCTCACGCCAGGCTGTTTCATTCAGGTCACCAGGGAGGGGGGCAGGTGAGGATCCTCCCCTTCCCAAGGGACCCAGCCCCAGCAGCTGAAAACTCCAGATTTCAACCTCTGTTTTGCTCATAGCTGCTCTCCACACACTCAGGTCAAGCCTCACCCACGAGTAACCTATCCCTGAGCATCTCATATCTCACACCACTCCTACTCCAAGAGTAGTGCACCACATTTGATGGATTTTAAAGTAGAAGGCAACCAATATTATATATATATATGTGTGTGTGCATATATATATATATATGTACACAAGGCTCGAACCATAACAACATATTAGTAATCTCTTATAGAAGGGCTTAATGGTCCCTGGGTGAAATTACAACAATCTTCACACACTCTCCTCTAAAGAAAGTTTTTTGGAGCATTTTCAGCAGTTTATTCATAACAAAGAATACAAAATAAATTATTTCAGTTTAGCTTTGGGGCAGGGGTTGGAGTTCGGGATGGAAACATCTGAAATATGATTGTGGGAAGGTGCAATGGTGGTGGGATAGGTGTTTTGAATATTAAATGTAATCAAATAAATGTAATCAAATATTGTGAACTTTTTTAAAAAATAAAATAAAATTTGGGGCTGGAGCAATAGTACAGTGGGTAGGGCATTTGCCTTGCATGTGTCCAACCTGAGTTCGATTCCCAGCATCCCATATGGTCCCCTGAGCACCGCCAGGGGTGATTCCTGAGTGCAGAGCCAGGAGTTACCTCTGTACATCGCTGGGTGTGACCTAAAAAGCAAAAATTAATTAATTAAATAAAATAATAAAATTTAATTTAATTTAAAAAATCAAGTTAACTATTATATTAAATTATTCTTTTACTACAAGGAATAATTACTTAACCAGGTGATCAACAGTGAGACATCTATTATCAGCTAAAATAAGGGTTCAGAGAACAAGGTGGAAGAGAATGATCAGGAACCATTTGCTAGACAAGAGCTGAGGACAATGTGCCAGGAACTCAAACATTTACTGTGTAGACTCAACCAAACAGGCTCAGCATTTGCACAGAATATCTTCTGCTCATTGTCTATGAATATATTGGTTATATCTCAAATGCTTCCTCTTTCTCTATTCAGGATTAAATTACTATTTCTCACTCAATCATTCAATAAATAAAATTATCTTTTTTGTTTGTTTGTTTTTGGGTCACACCTGTGTGATGTTCAGGGGTAAATCCTGGCTCTGCAGTCAGGAATCACTCCTGGTGTTATGTGAGATAAACGTCAGGGATCAAAACTGAGTCAGTCACACGCAAAGCAAGTGTCAGACATATTGTACTATCTCTCCAGTTCCTAAAGTTACCTTCTTAATAAAGTTACTTGGCCTCCTTGGGAACTGGGAAACTGAAGTATTGGTCTTTGAAATGTAATTCATACACTGTAGGGGCAAAATAATCCACTTTGGTCTGGGAGAGATCATTTTGCTTATTAGAAAAGGACAGTCCTCCACTGGTGGAGGGATGGGTGTTTGATCATTGTGTGATTGTAACCCAAACATGAAAGTTTGTAACTATCTGATGGTGATTCATAAAATAAGAAAAGAAAAGAAAAGAAAAGAAAAGAAAAGAAAAGAAAAGAAAAGAAAAGAACAGTACTAGCCATTTAAGCACATTAATGGTCATGATCCAGAGATGCATCTCACACTGCAGGGATGCCTCCCCAACCCAGACAGACTGATTTCATCCAGGCACCTTGTAGTAGGGCAGGTGTGTCCCTCAACCTGCCCAAAAGGACCCGGGCAGCTGCGAACTTCCACAGCCCAATAGCCACCATGATCATGGTCGACCTTCACAGGCTCATCCAAGACCCCTACACATGAGAATGAACCCTCTGAAAAACCCAGGTGTGCAGGACTTGTGACTGAAATCATCTCCAGGCTTGCACAGAGTCAGGAATGCCCCCCCCCCCCATCTCCCTGTGCTTCCAAGCTCCTGGCAGTCACGCCCACAATTGCCTCTAGGCACCATTTAAGTGCATTAATGTCCATGATCCAGAGACTCACAACTAAATCTCGAAAGAGATCAACATGCTGCAGAGATGCCTCCAGGCCTCAAAACCACCATCCAGTTAAAAATTTTTAATTCAAACTCTAGCACCCTATTTAAAATTTTAGAATTCCAGGAGCACACAGCTACAAAAGCAGTCATATGACATCTCATAGTTTATGCCACTAATATTGCAAGAGTAGCACACCACATTTGATGGAGCATAAGGTAGAAGACAATTGATCTTGATAAAAGAAAATATATATACATATATGTAGATACACGCACACACACACATATATATATAAGCACCAAGGTTCAAACAATAAAAAATGTCAGTGTTCTCTTATATATCTCTAAGATGAGATACAACATTTTCACACACTTTCATCTAAGGAAAACTTTTTGTATCATTTTTAGTCAATTATTCATAACAAACAAACAACACTGTCCTCCCGTTATTCATCAATTTGCTCAAGTGGGCCCAGTAACGTCTCCATTTTTTGAGACTTGTTGTTACTGTGTTTGGCATATCAAATGCATCACAGGTAGCTTGCCAAGCTTTGCTGTGTGGGCGAGATACTCTCGGTAGCTTGCCAGGCTCTCCGAGAGGGGCAGAGGAATCGAACTCAGGTCGGCCATGTTGGCTGAGTGCAAGGCAAACGCCCTATCACTGTGCTATTGCTCTAGTCCCCATAACAAACAATACAAAATAAATTATTTAGCATCAGTTTTTGGGGCAGACTTGGGTGGTGGTTGGGAAAATTCAAAATAATAGTAATGGGAAGGTGTAGTGGTGCTGGGATTGATGTTGAAATATTGAATATAATCGTTTATTATGAACAACTTTATGAAAATAAAATTTTTTTAAAAATTTAAAAAAAGGAAAAGGCCAGTTTTAAAGAAAACAAGAGAGAAAATCTGAGTGTTGCCTTTGCTAAACCTATAGACCCTTTGCCCCTTTGCTATGTCCTGGCCTTTGGAAGGGCCCTGAGAGACAAGAGGTTCCTGGGAAAGCTTGAGAGTTAGACTCAGCACCTGCTTCGGCCCCGAGTCATGGGAGACTCTGTGGAGCACCTCCACGCTCATCATCCTCCTCCCTCACAGTCTTGTACTACTTACTACTTGTAAGTACTTACTACTTGTACATCTGCTCTCCCTGAAATGAAACTGGGAAGAAGAGTTAAGAGAAATCAGGAGAAGTAGGGCATATGAAAATTTGAAAGAGTTTTAGAAAAATTTATTCCAACAAATTAGCACCAGACTGGAGGCATTAAGAGCTCTCTGCCCTGGGCTGGGGAATGATCTCCACAGTTCAGGACCTAAGGGATCCAGGAGTCACTGACTGTGGCTTCAAGCCTCCTTAACTGTTGGTGATTCCAGCTTTGTGATCTCAAGGCACTTATAGACTTAGACTGTGCTTTGCCTATGATCTCTCCTGCTCTCCAGTTATCTGCTTTTGTGAACAAGTTCCTTAACTCAAATTCTTGCATTTATTCTTCAGTCTAACGCTCTCCCAACTGAGCTATTTCGGCCTTGCATTTATTTTTTAGCCATTTCTTTTTAGCTCGAGCAGGCCCAGTAACGTCTCCATTGGAGACTTTGTTGTTACTGTGTCTGGCATATCGAATACTCTCGGTAGCTTGCCGGGCTCTCCGAGAGGGGTGGAGGAATCGAACTCAGGTCGGCCATGTTGGCCGCTTGTAAGGCAAACGCCCTACCCGCTGTGCTACAAGTTTGATCAACTGTTCCTTACATATATTGGGCTCCCAAGTAGTGTTCAGAAGGCCTAGGGGCTCTTGGTAGCTCTTGGCCAATGGGCTCGAGGTTCAAAGCTCTCAGATGTAATGTGGCAGTTCTGGAGGCCTCAGAGTCACACCTGGTGATGCTCTTGAGGCCTCCAGGGTGCCTTGGAGAAGCTCCAAGTGGTGCCTGAAATCAAATCCAGGCCCTGCTAGGCTGGATGTGTGTGTATCCTAACCACTGTACTCCTTCTGGGTGGCA
This sequence comes from Sorex fumeus, assembly GCF_029834395.1. NCBI lineage: Eukaryota > Metazoa > Chordata > Mammalia > Eulipotyphla > Soricidae > Sorex > Sorex fumeus. The sequence continues at coordinate 11,248,668 of NW_026606138.1, read as the reverse complement.
GTTACTTACATTTAATGTAATGTTTTATTTTATACTCAGGATGGGAAGTTTAGAGAGCACAAATCTGTTGAGGGTATAGAAGAGCTATTCATGGCACAGCAAGTTGACTCTCTCCTTATGGCATAGAAACATGAGGAGAGGGATTCTAGAGGGATTCTTTTTTTTTCTTTTTGGGTCACACCCAGCGATGCACAGGGGTTACTCCTGGTTCATGCACTCCTGAAAGTGCTCAGGGTACCATATGGGATGCTGGGAATCAAGCCCGGGTCAGCCGCATGCAAGTCAAATGCTCTACCCACTCTGTTATCATAAGAGGGATTCTTATGGTTGGACAGACTGGACTTTGGGGTATGACAGAAGCTCTTACGTTTTGATGCCAAGATTTCTGGATGATGTTTAGGCAGGGAAAGACTTTGCTTCTGATGAAAGCTGTGTCGGCAAATTGTTTCTAAATTTGATGTTGGTTGGGTTTAAACTTACGGCGGTACTCGCACTTTAGAAGCACTGGGAGCTGAGCTGTTGTTGTTCTCTTTCAGGAACATGGCAGATGGACGTCAGAAGTGAGGAGCAGTGGGATGGAAAGAGGTAGCCCTTCATGTTTGTGCCATTTAGTGCAGCCACCCAGACACGTTCCCAGCAGGTTGCCCTTTGCACAGACCTCAGATGTACATCAACTGTTTTTGCAAAATTACACTCATCTCTTCTGGCCTGGAGTGATAGCACAGTGGTAGGGCGTTTGCCTTGCATGCAGCCGGCCCGGCAAAGCCGGGTTCGATTCCTCCACCCCTCTTGGAGAGCCCGGCAAGCTACCAAGAGTATCTCGCACGCAATACGCCAAACACAGTAACAAGTCTCACGATGGAGAAGTTACTGGGCCCGCTCAAGCAAATCGATGAACAACGGGAGGACACTCATCTCATGAGCTGAAGAGAGAATGTCCAAATTATACTTGAAAACAAAACCTTGCCTGCCCTGTTCAGATGAACTTGGCTAGATAAACTAAACGCAACTGTTTTGTTTGATCCTTGATATCTCCATGCCCAGTGCTTTTTTTAACGACAAAGCTAAGGTTCAAAGCCAGAATGCCTGGTTGCAGGCCTAGATGAGAAGTTGGGGCCCTTCTGGCCTGTCTTTCTTCTCTTTCAACTCTCTGCCTCAGCTTCTCTTTCTCACTTGGACCAGATGTAAGTGTTTCTCTGCAGATGCACTTTACACTCAGCCATAGAAGCACATACTATATCTCTAAGAATAACCACCAGGCATCTCCAGCCCCTGGGATCACACTCATTTAGGAGACATAGCTTCATAAAAATGTCTCTTTTGCAAACCACAACACCCAAAAGGAGAGAGAGAACAAAAGGGAATGCCCTGCCACAGAGGCAGTGTGGGGTAGGGGGATGGGTGGTGGGAGGGATACTGGAACCCGTGGTGGTGGAAAATGGGCACTGATGGAGGGATGAGTATTTGATCATTATATAATTGAAATCCAAGCACAAAAATTTGTTAAGTCTACAACTCTACCTCATGGTGTTTCACTAATAAAAATTAAATTTAAAAAATGTCAGCAGGGATCTACTAGGGATGACCCATAGAAAGAAGGCATCTTCTTGCTCTGTGGATGGTTTCTTTCTTCTCTTACAGGAGTGCTGATATAAATAAGATCTTCTTTCAGCATAGTCTCAAAGGATAAGTGGTTGGGGAAATAACTCTGCGTTCCCAGCCATGTTCTAGGACTCCAACATGATCTGCCTCAAGGTGGAATGATGCCACAGAAGGCAGAGTAGTGGTATGAAACAAAACATGGATTGGACACATGGACTCTTGGTCCTTGTTTCTATTCCTGTATGTTCTGGGCCTTCTCATACTTTTCCAAGGCTCTGATCCCACAGTTATTGCTGGTTTTTATTCTCTTCACTCCCTCTATTCTGAATACCCCCAAACATGTGTTGGACTCTTTCATATTAAAATAAAATGAATCTTCTTTCACTCAGCTTATTCTTCCAGCTACTTTTCTTTTTCTCTCCTCTCATACCCCAAACTTTGTCTTATCTGTTCACATTTTAACTCATTCTAGTCTGACTCCTGTTTTTACTGTGCTCACAGATCTACTGCTGACAATTTCTCTTCTGACCAGTCTCATTTTTTTTGACTTCCGTATAGGATCTCGATGGAGTGAACATCCTCCCCTCCTTGGAATAACTTCCCATCTTGTTTTCTATAGTCTTCACACTTGACCTCTCCTTTTTAGCACTGGTTCCTGCTTCTCTTCCTCCTCCACTGAATTTTTGAGCCTTGAACTGTCTCAAGGCTTGGTCCCAGGTCCTCCTTCCTTCCCTATTCATCCCATATCTTCCTCCAGAGTTCTGCACTCCATACCAACAATGCTGATGTGATTCTCTATTAGTACTGAGTGCCTGCTAGATGTCATACTCTGTCCTGCACATGGGAAATGGAACTGTGAATAAACAAATTGAGTACCCACTTTTAGAAAGAGTACATTCTACTGGAAGTGAAAACCAGCAACAAAACAGAGTGTCTGTGCTATGGAGCACATGGCGAAAAAACTGAAAGCAGCTCTTTTTCACATGTTCTTTCTACACGGGTTGATTGGGGTGCTGGGTGGGAAGTGAGAACAGCACACTGGAAGGAAGTGACATTCCCATATGACAATGATGCAATGTGAAAGAGTTAGGAGGTGAAGGATAATTCCAGCTTCTTGGCTTGAATGAAAGGGAAAATGGTGGTGCCATTTATCGATAGAAGGGAGGCTAGGAATTAAGGAGAGAGGGAAGAAGGAAATTGAGAAATTTCTTTGGGATTTTTGAGGAGGTCCTATGGGTACGTTAAGTGCTTATTTGGGCAGATCAATTTCCTTTGGTAGATGATTCCTTCTTTAGATCTTAGGGGAGATATTTCTGGCCACTGAGTCTCTGAAAGTGCCCACTTGCCACCTCAGTGTCCCAAAAGATGTCTGTCACTCTCCCTAGTTTGTTGTTTTCATGACACTGACTATAATTTGTGGCAACAAATGTGACTCTTCTTTGGGTGGCTGCACTAGAAAAGAAGTTCTGGGGGAATAGGAATCCTGTTTGTCTTGCTCAAAGCTTCACCCCAAACCTGTCACAGAGAAGGGCTCCATCAATAATTCTTGAGTGTGGGAACAAAGGACAGCCAGAAGTCTGGAGAGACAGGACGCCTGTTTGCAGTGGTGTGAGCTCAGTGAGTCCAGTAAAAGCCACCTCTGTGGTAGTTTCTCACTTTCAGAAATAATTCCTTAGATGTTTTCTTTGTTTGGTTTTGGGGGACACTCCTAAATGTGTGGGGAAAGCTTGGGGATTTTCATGGCTCTGTGCTCAGGAATCACTCCTGTCTGTGCTCAGGGCTATGGGGTACCGTGCTTGACTCCTAGTTGGCCCTGCTCACAACACTGTCTCTCTGACTCCTAAATGATTTCAAAAGCAGCTTTGTTCTCTTTGCAATCATATAAACAATCTAGAGGGTGTCTTTTGGTTTTGGTGGGTGTGAGGGGTTTGGGCCACACCTGCAAGCAAGTCTAGCTGTTGTACTTTTGCTCCAGCCTCAGCATCTCACACTCAAAAAAATCTAAGAGTAACTGTGGTCCTAGTTCTTCTCTACTCCCTATCTGAGTGTCCTGGCTCCTGTGAAAGGTTCCCCATCCGTCTTATTTTTCAAACCAAAACGTTGGGTCACCTTTCTATTTCCCTTGCTCTCACGCTGCCAATTTCTCTATAGTGTAGGTCCTCACTATGAATATTACTCATTCTACTTGCCTACCATCATCTTTGGCAGACTTCACTGCAACTGACCTATCCACTGACGTGGCCACCTCCTTTCCCTTGTTTAGCACATTACACCAGAGGAAAAGCTCAACAGGCTCTGCAGGTGAGAGGCCCCAGTAAATCCCTGGTAATACCCAGTCCCGCTTGGAATGACCTTGAGCACAGAGCCATCAGTAGCCCAGAACATCATAGGGTGTGACCCCACCCACTCTACCCCCAAAAAGCAAATCAGAATACCAATTTATATGCCTCTGATTCTTTTCCCTTTCGTTAAAACAAATTCTAATATGCCTCCGTATGGTATATATAAAAGTCTCATGATTAGCTCTATTTCATCTTTCCAGCTTCACTATCATTCATTCTGTTTCATTCTTTATTCCAAATTATGGAACTAGGGGCTGGAGTGATAAAGCATTTGCCTTGCACGTGGTTGACCCAGGTCCAAACCCCAGCATCCATATGAACTCCCAAGCACCACCAGGAGTAATTCCTGAATGCAGAGCCAGGAATAACCCCTGAGCATCACCAGAAGTGATCTAAAACACAAAAACAACAAAATTATGGAACTGCTTTCACTTTGCAAACTTATTTGTTACCTCCTGGCTGATATATCTCCCCTGCAAAGTCCTCCTCTCCTTGTTCCACCTGAGTAATTCCTGCTTGTTCTCCTGAGACTAATGTTCTGCCACCTCTTTTGGAGCTATCCCTGCACCTGCCCCCACCACCCCCCATGTTAGCCCTGTCGGGACACCAAGATGGGATTGTCTGTCTCTACATCCATCTTTCCCCTCCATATTATCAGCTCCTTTGAAGCAAGGACTGGATTACTGTCTACACCAATCACCATATTAGCACCACAAATGATGTTTGGCACAGAGGAGAGAGATTGGTCCACCCCTAGTGGTGTCTTAGGGCTCATTCCTGGCTCTATGCTCAGGGGTAACTCCTGGTGATGTTCAAGGGACTGACCATATGTGGTACTGGGGACTTACTGGGATCAGCCATGTGCCTTACTTCCTGCACTCGCTCTCAAGACCCACAGTTGATTATTTACTTAAAGGTGGATTTTGACTTGAAGGCAAGGATAGAATGGAGAGAAAGATTTGTTAATATTTTAAATACTTTAAAAATAAAGTTCTTCTGGGGCCGGAGAGATAACACAGCGGGTAGGGCGTTTGCCTTGCACGCGGCTGACCCAGGTTCGATTCCCAGCATCCCATATGATCCCCTGAGCACTGCCAGGAGTAACTCCTGAGTGCAGAGCCAGGAGTAACCCCTTTGTGTTGCCAGGTGTGACCCCCCCCCCATAAAAAAGCAAAGAAAAAATAAAGTTCTTCTTCCTACTTGAAGACAGCCCAGGAATGAGACATTTTTAAACACAAAGAAGTAGTGTCAGAATTTGACTTTTAGGTTGTGTGTTTGGATAGGTTTTGGAGGGTGATAATCAGGCTAGGGGAAAGAGACTGTTAGGCAGATAACGGAACTCAGTAAGAGTTGATGGTTTGGGGGCTGGAGAGACAATAGAGGATAGGGCCCTTGCCTTCCATGAGAACAGCCTCATGGATGTCAGAGTTTGATCCCTGACATCCCATATGGTTCCTCAAGCACCACCAGGACTCATTTCTGAGTGCAGGGCAAGGAGTAACCCCTGAGCATTGCTGGGTGTGCGCCCTCCTCCCGCCTCAGCAAAGAGCTGATGGTTTCCTGGATTAGGGTGGTGCAAGTGGATTTAGGAAGAATTAGACAAACCTGAAGAGTTAAGAAGAATTAGAGCTAGAATCGTGACTCAGTGGTTGAGCACTTTATTTGCAAGAGTGAGTTCAAGTTATATATTTGGGACCATGTCATCCGTCACTGTCCTCGGGGTACCTGGACGTCCCTCTTCCCAACGGACATCAGTTGCCGTCCGACGTGACGGTTTTCCCTTCCCCCAACCAACTGCCGCTGGGTCACGGGCCTTAACGGAACCCAGGTTAGGAGGGGAGGCGCAGAGAGGGCAGCAGCAGCTCCAAGGCTGAAACGGATGGACAGTCAGGACCCCACCGGAGATGCTGCAGACCCCAGGAAAGGATGGAGAGAAGGTGCCGCCCGCCGAGGCCTAGGACAGGGAAGAGGAGCGAGGCCTCTCCCCACAACGGCCTGCCAGCCACATGGCGATTCTGTCTGTAACAGCACCTGCACTGTGAGCACTCGAACCCCTCCACAGACCCCCTTTCCCCTCTCCCCGCCGCGCAGCTGGAGGTGAGGCCAGGCTGGTCTCTGCGTGACCAAAGCTTCCAGAGCACAGGCACCGGCCGACCCAGAGCTGAGCGGGGCAGACAGGGGGTTCCCGGGGGATCTGTGGGCGCCAGGGTCACCGGAGCTGGGGGTTCGTAGCATCTGGGATCCCGGGCCCCCTGGGAGGGGCGTGCTGCCTGCGGTCAGCGCTGCCCGTGAGCGCGGCCCCTGGGCGCGGGCCTGGGACTCCCGACTGGGGGTCGCTGAGTGGGCGCATTGCAGGGCACAGGGGCCTCCCAGCTCTGGGCATCTCCCGGGACGGCCAACACCGCGTGCTGCAGCCCCACCGCCCTCTCTCCGCGCGGACCCCTCCTTCCCTTGTGCTGTGGGGCCCCTGCACTAGTCCTTCCCCGCTGTGGGTCTGGTGTGGTTGCCAGGGGGATGGAGGAAGGGAAACGAGAGCAGAGCTGGGTAAACAGGGTCTCCCGGCTGACACTCTGGGCGAGGGGAGGCCTAGGGTCCTGCGGGGGGGGGGGGGGAGGGGTCAGGGTGGGCACGGGGCTTGGCGCGTGTGGGGAGGGGGCCAAGGAGGCCTGGACCTTTTCTGCTCCCCCCACCAGGCATGTGTCAGAGCACCAGGTACCCCCTATTCTGAGGGTCCTGCTGCTGGACCCAGGCCACTGAGGGTGGTCAGGAGTGTGTCCTGAGGAGTTCCCGTCGCACCTTGGTCGGCTCCCACTCACCCCATACCATCCCGAGCCGCATCCCCAGATGCTTAGGGAAGCAGCTTCCTCTGCAGGGTCCCGGCTGTGGGAATGAGGGGGGAAACCTGTCCGGAAGGGCAGGAAACTTCTTTGGACTCAGAAAACCACACCTGGCAGAGCCGGGGCTGGTAGAACAGTAAGCGACACTTAACAGGGCAAGAGGGAACACAGGGTGAGGCGCTTACAGAAGGTAGGGCACACGCAACCCAACTTCATGGTCCGCAGCACACCCCCAGGAGTGGTCCCCGAGCATAAACTCAGGAGGAAGCCCTGAGCATCATTGAGTGTGCCCCTGCCACCAAAGTCACCCCCAGAAAAGGGAAATTGGGGGCATTGGTGGTGGGAAATATACACTGGTGGAGCGAAAACCCAATCAGGAACAACTTTGCAACTGTGTATGTCGTGGTAATTCCATTAAAACAACAACAACAAATTTTAAGTGTGTAGTTAAGATCCTGGGCTCTGATATCCAGCCGCAGAGCTTTCCACTAGCTCCAAGAGTCTGTTTCGGGGGGCCACAGCTCAGGGCTTCCTCTTGGCTCTGAACTCAAAGGTCATTCCTGGAGGGGCTCAGGGGACCATATGGTCTTTCAGGGACTGAAGTCAGGTCGCACCATGCAAGGCAAAAACACCCTACTATCTCGCTGGTCCCTCCAGCTGTCTCTGTTGTATAAATTTTGACTAATTACTCAGTTCTTCCAGATGTCCCCTCAAAGGTCAGCCTCACAGGATTGTTGGGAGGATTAAATGAATAAATGCATGACAAATGCTTAGAACATACAGAATAAGGATTAAAAGTGGGAGCTGGAGATATGGCTGAAAGGACTGAAGGCATGCTTTGTAGGGGGGAGGAGCTCCAGGTTCAACCCCAGTTCCACGTGGTCCCCTGAGCACTGCTGGGAGCAACCCCTGATCAATGAGCCAGGAGTACTTCCTGAGCACGGCTGGGTGTGGCTTCAAAACCAGAATGAAAAGTGAGGTTTGTTCTTAAGTAGGATGAGGTATCAGCTAGGATCATGGTGATTAAAGTGATACCTCTGGAATGATACTGAGTACAGAAGGGATCTGGACTTCATGAAGACTCTCCCCCTCCTGATGGCGAGTGCTGAACACAGAGTAGCTGCAGCCTTGCCTGGGTTGGGGAGGTAGGGGGTGCTCATCCTCTGAGAGGACTGTGCAGAGCACATGGATAAGACATGGGCTTGGGCAGGTCATTCTGGGTTTGCTTTGGGTTGGGTTGATTTAACCTCTGTCTATTCACAAACGGGGATGGTAATAACAGTATTGTCAGAAGAGTTAATGAGTTTCAGTGCGTGAAACAGTGCTTGGCACCTAGCACGTGGGATACAGTAGTAGCCAATATTGTATCACCTCTCCTCCTCCTGTCACCCTAGGCTGCTCCAAACAGCCTGGTGGAGGAGTCAGAGTGGTTAGGGAGTTTGCTTTCCATGTAGCCAATCCGGGTTTGGTCCCTGGCATCCCCATATGCACCAGGAGCAATTCCTGAACGAATGCAGAACCAGGAATAACCCCTGAGCATTGCCAGGTGTGGCCCAAAACAAAACGAACACAAAGGCCAGATTGAGAAATAGCAGGGGGTTGCAGGGAAGAGGTGTGAGGAGGTTTGAGTCACGGGCAGAAGTGATGTCTGGCGCCTTGAACTCAGCGGAGTGAGGGAGCATGAGCTGGAGAGAGATTGGGCAAGGAGCCAGGTCCCCCGCTAGACCCCCCGACAATGCTAAACAGCAGCCCCCTCAGGGAGTCTGGAGTTGGGGAGGCTGCTTCTGGAACTGCGAGCTTGAGGGGTCAGAATCCCAACGAGTTTCTAGGCGAGTCGCGGCAGAGGCCAAGGTCAAAAGGAGCCAGTCAGGGGAGAAGCGACAGGACCCAGCAGCCCTGAGCAAGTGACTTGTCCTTCCTGAGCTTCTGTTTCTCCCAGGAAGAAGGAAGTGTCACTATGGAGAGCAGCCCCCCACTGTGAGGCCGGTGGGGGTGGGGAGGGGAGCGGGGAGGAACAGAGGAGAGAAACAGACACAGGGACAAGATAAAATGCTGGCTATGTGGCTATGTGCAGGTCAGTGTCCCTGGACTCTCCCTGCCCCAGGGCTGTCTCAGCCTCTAGCCACATCCTGGCCAAAGCCCAGTGTCCTCCCCAAGAGGTGCCTTTGTGTCCCCAGGTGCCTCCTCTCCCGGCTCACAGCCCCAGGTCCTGCTGCCCCAGAAATGGCTGTCGGTGCCAGGACTCTGCATGTCCCAGTCGTGGAGCACGTCTCAGGAGGGACCTGAGGCTCAGAAGCAGCCTGTCTGAGGCTACACAGAGAGCAGGGCTCCCCTACAGAGCCCAGGTCTGCTGAGACAGGTTCTGGCGGTGGTGTGGACCTGCAGGAGCCAGACTGAGCCCAGGCCAGGGTCTGGCTCCACTTTCCAGGGCCATCTCCCATTAGCTCATCTGCTGGGTCCCCACTGACAGAGCAGCTTCACCGGAGCAGAAGGCTTTCCCCATTTCCTCCAGCCTAGGGGCCTCTCTCTCCTGGCCAGGGAGCGCTGTGAGAATCTTCCCACCTCATCACTGCTTTCACTTATTGTCTAATAACATCCGGCATTTCCAGGTGCCCTGCCCTGCCCTTCATTCATGCTTCCGTGACGGCTGGTCTTAGACACTTGGTGTGGTGCTCACGTACTTCACTGGGTGCTCTAATACTTGGCTGTGGCGGGCTGATGGTTTCTCATTGACACCTAGAGAGCAGAGCCTGTCCTGGATGCCAGATACTGAATCTAGAACTCACACAGACTTGGACTTGACAGATAAACCACATTCTAGACCTAAATCACTCTTTCCCCCCTTCCCTTTGTCTTTTGAAATGTTTTCTCCTTATAATTTCTGAGGGGCAGCTCCCCTCAATGTGTCTCAGTGACTGGGTTCTCTCGGGGGACACACTCAGCTGTGAGATGCCAGGGATCGAAGTCAGGACCTTGAAGATGTGAGGCATATGTGCTATACTTCAGCCACATTCCTGGCCCGTTCCGTCCCACATTGAATCTTCACAGTAATCCTACTATCACGATTCCCATTTTATAGTTGAAACATTTTATAGTTCAATTATATATACATATACATAGTTGAAGTTATATAGGAACAAAAAAGGTTACACAGTTCATTTTTATTAATGTGACTAGTAATTTATTCGTCTGTCTGAGCTCCCCCTCTGACTAACTGATCTTTGGAGGTAAGCCATCAATCAGGTTCTCTTTTTCTGGGGAGCAGGGCCACACTCCCCAGTACTTAGGGGCAACTCCCAGCTCTATGCCCAGGAGTGTCTCCAGGTGGTGGTTTGTGGACCCTGTCATGCCAGGGATCGATGGGGGTTGGTCGCATTTAAGGTTAACACCTTAGCCTCCAGACTATCTACCCACAAAGCTGGTTTCGAGGGTGCTTTCTCCTTAGCTCTGGGAATCCTCAGCATCTGGGCCGGAGATTTCAGTGTGAGGGTCTGAGGATGCAGTTCTGCTTGGTCACTCCCACTATGCGGGGATGGCTTCTGGGCTGCACCCTTGGATTTGGGAGGAACACATACTGCAGCGTACCCACCTAGGCTGGCCACAGACAAGTCCAGCACTTAAGTCCTGCACTCTCTCTCTAGCTCACACCAGTTCTTATTTACCTTGTGTCCTGTGGTGTATAGTATAGAACCTAAGTTAAACAAGTATTAGCCGGAGAGATAGCACAGTGGGTAGGGCGTTTGCCCTACACGCAGCCGATCTGGGTTCGATTCCTCTGCCCCCCTCCGAGAGCCCGGCAAGCTACCAAGAGTATTCTGCCCGCACGGCAAAGCCTGGCAAGCTACCCGTGACGTATTCGATATACCAAAAACAGTAACAAGAAGTCTCACAATGGAGACGTTACTGGTGCCCGCTGGAGAAAATTGATGAACAATGGGAGGACAGTGCTACACTGCTACAGTCAGAAGGTAAACCTGAGGCTGCTGGAGGGGGGAATGGTTTTGGTAATAAAATTAAGCGGTGTTGCTGCCACCTTCTGGCCAGAAGCCAACAGGAGTCTTTGCTCCTAAGACTCCAGGCTCAGCACAATTTGAAATTTGGGAATGCTTTAATATGGTCCTTTTTAAAGATGAGAATTATACAGAGTGTATAGAGTAATGTAGCAGAACTGGTATTAGGAGAGAAGAATTCATATTACATTGTTCTCCTGGACTGTAGGAATCCTCCAGGTGTCAGACGTTAAGGAAGGCAAAATCTGTCCTGAACTTCCTTCAAGTCCTCTATTCTAGCAACAGTCTCCAGATCTGCCTTTTCCATAAAATGGCTTTGACATCTCCCTGCCTGAGCTTTCTGGTCAGCTCTCCATGCGATAAGAGGACTGGTGGAGGAGGCTGTGTTTCACCAGAACCTTCCTTTCTCATGTGTGTCCGGAATCTGACTCAGAATCTCTTCTGGGGCCATTAAAAACAGGTTTATAGGCAGGGCATGTTGCCCAGTGGATAAAGAATATCTGAGGCCCTGGGTTTAACCCATGTCAAAACACAGAAAAAGAAGAAACACAGTTTTCAGTGCTCGACTCACATCTCCTTTATCTCCAGAGACTGCATCTTTGTGTGGTGGTGCTGGGGGGGGGGTGGGGGGTAAACCTAGGGTCTCACACATGCAAAGCATATGAGGTACTGCCAAGACATGCATGCTCTAGCCAAGATACAGTATTTTTTTAAAAAACGAATATTTTTATATATACATGATAATTAGAACATATCTGAAATGAAAGCTTTTCTTTAAATTGTCCATATAGGGGACTACAGAGAAGCCCGTGTTCTCTCCTGAGCAACCTTCCCCACCCTGCCTTATTTCCCAAGTAAACTTACCTTACTCCAAAAATTAAGTTGTCCATAGTGGAACTGGAGAGATAGTACATCAGGCAGGGCATTTGTCTTACTTGCAGCCAACCTAGTTTTGATCCCGGCTTCCTAGATGGTCTCTTGAACCCTCCCAGGAGTGATCCTGAGTGCAGAGCCAGGAGTAAGCCCTGAGCATCACTGGATGCTCCTCCTCCCCAAAAAAGAAAAAGAAATTTTCAAAAAGGACGGCAGAAACATTTTTTAAAGAATGGCTGCGGTTCAGAGCACTAGTACAGAGCATGTGGTACAGTAGACGTGACCAAGCTGGGTTGAATCCCTGGCACCACAGATTGTCTCCTGAGCACTACCAGGAGTAATTCCTGAGTGCAGAGGCAGGAGTAAATGCTGAGTATTTTCAAGTGTAGCACACAAACAAAAAAGAAGGGCTGCTATACACACACCAATATGCCCTTCTCTTGGATTTCCTCATTGTCAAAGTTTTGCCTCTGTTCTTTGGAAGTAAGTTTCAGACTTACTTTTATCTCACCCCTAAGCATTTCCATGTGCCTCTCCTGCACGCAAACCATGCACTCCATCTATCCAAACCTGTTATTTAGTCTATGCCTGAATATTAAACGCGGCCTAGCAAAATTTTAAGGGACATTTTAACATCTGAATTAAAACAAGTGTGTATTTGTCAAAGCCTAGCAATAATCAAAGTGTGTATTAATCAAAGCGTTATTAGTTGAAGACTCTCGTGCTGTATATTCTGACCTAGCCAAAGGAGGTGCTTCAGTGAGACTTACCTATTTCTTGCTGGTTCTGGAAATTAATTTTCTAGACTTGTTAAAAAATAGTTTAATGATACCTGTGAAGTGTGTGACAAACGTCACACCTCTGAGTATTCATCAGGATGACAGGTGACAGTCCTATGGAAAGTAGAGCTGAGATGAGGGCTCTTACAACATATTTACCTTTGGGGGACCAAAGAGTAATGCAGCATGAAACCACTTGCAGGACCACTTGCCTGGCACGTGTCATACCCGGCTTCTATCCCTGACATCCAATAGGTTCCTTGAGCCCCAGGAGTGATCCCTGAGAACAGTGCCATAGGTAAGCCATGAACGCAGCTGGGTAAGCCACTGAAAAGAAAAATTTACTTTTATCCCATGATTCAAAATTTTAACTTTTTCGACTCGACTCCCTTACAATGTCACTGAATCATAAAATGATGGAATTTAGTCAGTGATATACTCCAGTACCCTGTTGGGTTGTATTTTTTGTAGCATCATGTATGTGGCTAAGTTTTATAGGGAACAGGATGTTTCTCCTGTGCTCTCTAGATTCTTGAGCTAATGAAATAATCAAAGCAACATCATATACATCATCCAAAGAAACTGATCATTTTTAGTATATACCTGAATAATTGACTTAAATAACAAGGGTTCTCTTTTCAATGGGGTTGATAAAGGTCTATAGCTGAAACTAAGCACTGCTAGACAGAGAGCTTCCAGAAGAAGAGAGGCACACAGGACATAAAGAAGTAAGAAAGGGGAAAAGAGAAGTTAGAAGGATGTTTTCTGCCATATGCTCACTCTGTGCAAAGAAATTTCTGCAGAAGAAAGGTTGTTTCTGGGGAAAATCCTCAGTCTTGGGAATAGCCCCAATTTTCATACTTCTAAGCAGTTAGGGAGTAGTGACAGTTTCATTTCAACTTTCAGGACCTCCACTGACCTAACCAAATTACCCAGATGTCAAAGGAGCATCTGGGTTATTTGAAAATACCTAGATCAAGTAAATATTATACTTTATAATAAGTTTTATTAGACATGCAATTGGAAAAAAAGTCTTATAAAGCAACATTTTTCCCCATTGACTTTTTTTAAATGAATGAAATTACATAACTCTTACTGGATTTGAGTTAAATTGGCTGGGATGGACATAAAACTGACCACTTAAGCTGAGTCCACATAACCTATTGTTATGGCATGTAAAAGGGTTTGCCGCCAGTAGCAATTCTTAATACAAAGAGAGTGCACAAATGCAATGAAGAATGTGTGGGGGTTTTTTTGCAGCTTTGATTTATTTTTTAATTTTTATTAGTGAGACTCCATGAGGTACACTTGCAGACTTACAAATTTTTGTGCTTGGGTTTCAATTATACAATGATCAAATACTCATCCCTCCACCAGTGCCCATTTCCCGCCACCACTGATCCCAGTATCCCTGCCACCCCCCATGCCCCCCATCCCACACTACCTCTGTGGCAGGGCATTCCCTTTTGTTATCTCTCTCCTCTTGGGTGTTGTGGTTTGCAAAAGAGGCATTGAGTAGCAATCATGTTTGGTCTATAGTCTACTTTCAGCATGCTTCTCCCATCCTGAGAGGATCCTCCCAATACCCTTTATTTGGTGCTCCCTTCCCTATCTGAGCTCCCTTTTCCCCTAGCATGTGTGGCGGGCCTCCAAGCCATGGAGCAAACCTCCTGGTACTAATCCTGGCCACTCTTGGGTGTTAGTCTCCTATTTTGTTACTTTATGTTCCCCAGATGAATGCAGTCTTTCTATGTTTATCCTTCTCTTTCTGACTCATTTCGCTTAGCATGATAACTTTCCATATAGTACCACTTGTATGTAAATTTAAAGTGTCCATAAGCCATTACACATGGATCTCCAGATGGACAAAAAAAAAAAGTCATTCAACAATGTATGATCACAACGTGCAGTGTGGACTCTAGAGAGATTCATTTCACATATTTGATCTGATTATGCTAAACAAGGGCTGGAGCAATAGCACAGAGGGTAGGGCATTTGCCTTACACGCGGCCGATCCAGGTTCAATTCCTCTGTCCCTCTCAGAGAGCCCGGCAAGCTACCGAGAGTATCTCACCCGCACGGCAAAGCCTGGCACGCTCCCCATGTTATTGGTGCCCACTCAAGCAAATTGATGAACAATGGGAGGACAGTGCTACAGTGCAGTACTATGCTAAACAAAGTAAGGAACACGTGAAAGACCAGAAGATTTCATTCGTATGTGGAATATGAATAACTAAACAGACTAGTAAGAAAAATAAGCAAACAAACCCCTAGACTCGGTGGAAACTCATGTGGTTACTGGAGGTAAAATGAAGGAGGCTGACAGGCATGGGTCCAGGGCTAATTCTGATGGTGGTGTGGACTCGAAACTACCGTGGGAACTCATACACATTCTGAGTGGTGAAGTTAAACCTTAGAAACTCCACAAAATTGTAAACAGTGCCCAATTTTTAAAGAAGGACAAGCATCATTTTCATTGACTATAATATTTCTGACAGCGGCATGCACTTTCAATTTATAATGGACTTCCACAAGAAGTCCACTATAAAGTGTGCCTAGATGCACACTGTTGTGCTCTGTTGTGCTCAAACCAGGATGCAGTAGGGAACACACGGATCTGTAGAATCCAGCCACTCAGTGACAGCTATCTTTTGTGACTGCATCACAACCAGCCTTCGTAAATGTGCCAGTGGATTGCCACATTTCCCAAACAGCTACAGTTCCTCTTTCTGGTTTGGGGGAACCATGGTACTGGTCTCCATGTTTGTAATAATCCCAGATATTGTCTTGAGGAATATCCAGTTCTGATCAAAATCACCAAATCATGACAGACTACAAGTCAGCAAGAGGTGCCAATAAAATAACTGCCAGAAGATTATAAAAATTATTCCTGCCAGACTTGGTGAACAGGCCATGTCGTGTAACTGCTCTGGGACAGAGATTAAAAAAAAAAAGGAAGATGGGGTGAGATGTACAGGGAAAAAATTTAGCTGTGAGATGTAAGTAAATATTGGTTTCTATTATGGTCATAAAGGAATCTGCAACTTTCATAAAAGCTCATTGTGCAAAACCCATTTCTCAAGATTCCAAATAAGCCCAAATTCTTTGCATCATGAGATTGTCTTACTCATTTTTTACCGTTTTATTTCATTTTTATTACTGTTTTGGAGTTTTGCACAATTTATTAACACAATATAACGTCTGTCTATTCATTTCCTTCCCTGTGCAGCCTGTCTTTGGGATGGTGACTCTGACGGCTAGCAGGGCTGCCCTTTCCACAATAACTTAGCAATTCTTTCTTTTTTTTTTTTTATTGAATCACCGTAAGATGGTACGTTACAAAGCTGTTCATGATTGGGTTTCAGTCAGACAGTGTTCCAACACCCATGCCTCCACCAGTGTAATTTCCCAGCATCAATATCCCTAATTTCCCTCCTGCCACACCATTCCCACCCCCAATATTTAACCAACAGCCCAAGGGCATGGACCTGGAGAGTGAGCAATAGTGTGGTTGGAACATAACTATCCTGGAGCTGTTCCACCTGGAGAGAGGAAGAGGGTTACCCATTTCCTGGGCTCTTTTCCAAAGCCCCAGCTGTCTCCGACACAAAGACTCTAGGGCGAATGGGACTGAATTTTGCAGAACTGTACTTACCTCATCGTTCTTGAGTTCCCAGAAAAAAAGACATGAGAACAACTCAGGGGAACAGCCCAAGAACATCACAGGAGGAACTAGCTCTGAGAAATGATCTTAACGAGCCCCTTTTACAGAGAAAAGAATTGAAGAAAATATTCCTTCTCCAGAGTTACTGCTAACAGTCTTCTCTTTCCAAGTATCTCTAACCATTTCTGAGGATATGAGAACAAATCCATATTTTTTTTTTAGTTTCTACATGCAAATATCCTGGATAGTTCTCCTAGTGCCAATCCAGGTACTGAACACTACCGATATGCAATGTCATTTGTATCTTTGACATTTTTGTTTTTAGCTTGATTTTATTTTGAAGACTTAAAAACCCTCTACTGAGATATTTAGGTGACGTCCCCAGTGATGCTGAGGGCCCCAGGGCCAGTTGTTGGCACTGGAAGCATGGGAAGCAGTGCTTGGGGAGCACTTGGGAAGCAGTGCTCAGTCCTAATGATGGAAAGCTGTTCCAGCCTGGCACTGCTCAAGGTCACCAGAGCTAGACCCAGCAGTGTTTGGAGAGAGGGTGCATTACCAGGGGTGAAACTTGATCCTTCGTGAATGCCAGACATATGCATGAGCCCTTTACACTGTTGCTCTAACCCAACTATACTGATCTTAGAGGACTCTTCGGCAATTCTACACCTATGGTTTCTTTTTAATTTAAACAAGCTGGACTCCTGAGATCTGCACCCCGCCATCTTCTCTCCACACTACCTGTTCACATCTGCTCCTTGGTGCTAATTCTCTAAATTCTCTGGTTAACAACAGTAACCAGAGGGGACCTGGTTTCAGTAATAAAACCAGGCATCCCAGAGAGGGCAAAGCTGGACACTTGAGAGGCTGTTAGTCTCCAGAACCTTCTACTCTAAGGGATCATGCATGCAGAATACAGGTGGGTCTTCATTGACACTCGTCATTTGGTGTTGTTTCCTCTTCCCAGCCATGTTCACTGGCTCACCCGCCATACAGGTCTTGAATTCTGACCTTTAGACTTCAGTGGGGGAAAGAGAGAAGTAGGAGTGATAGAGAAAGAAAGGCTCATGACTAATGCAAGTGCACAGGTATACCCCTGCCCTTGGATTTTCTTCACGTGGGTACTTGGTAATATTTCCACAGACTTCCCACCTGCCACCTGCCACGTCTTCTCTATTGACAAAAGTTGGCCATTAACTACAACCAGAGCTTATCTAAAATTATAAAATGAACAAAAAAGACAAAAGTTTGAGGAATTTCAATTCTGGTTAGGATAAATATATGTGCATCTGTTGGTGATAGAAACACAATTTTGCTTTAGTCCTTGACTTTTCAGATCTAATTTCTAAAGTTTTCCTAGCCCCTACACTTAAATGTCTGCCATTCAGGACCAGAGAGATAGTACAGCAAATAAGGCAGCTGCCTTGCTTGCAGTTACCCTGGGTCCATCCAATGAACCACAAATGAGTTTACTGTACTAAATGAGCACATAATCAGAAGTCAGCATTGAGCACAAGCCCACCTCCTTCTAAAAATAAATCAAATTTAAAATGTCATCAGATGTGTTATAATGATGTAATGAGAAATATTAAACAATATAAAAATAAGAAAATACAGATGGAACCCCGGTGACCAGAAGCCTCTACAAACGCAGCTCGAGTATGCGGAAACTAGGACTTTTTCTCAAATCTACCGGACTACAGCTCCCAGGTAACCTCTGATTCCGGAAGTCACGCCCACAGCCCGCCCCCCAGCGCCATCTTTGAAGCATTCAGCCTAAGAGAAGGACCACATGGAGGGTGCGGGAACCACAGATCCCGGAGGAAAAAAAAAAAAAACAGGTTCCAAAAAGAGCCGAGATCACTGGCAAGTTCCAGATGGGGTAGGTACCGCATCCCGCCTCCCCCTGATGGAACCCCGGTGACCAGAAGCCTCTACAAACACAGCTCAAGTATGCGGGAACTAGGACTTTTTCTCAAAACCGCGCGGCCGCTTATGCGGCCGCGCCACATCTCTCTATATACAAAGTGACCAATGAGAAGTAAACCACCCAATCTTTCTCCCTGAAAATGAGAGTTAAGTTTGGAGCACGGCCACAGCCCCAGAAACACAAGGACTTAATGCAGAACCCAGCAGCTTGGAGCAGAAAAGTGAACGGACTATGCGTTAATCCAGGCCATCAAGTCTGCCGGAGGGGAAAGGGTGTTGCCCCATTCGCCCTCTCTTCTCTGAAAAGAAGGATGGCGGCCGCATGGGAGCCTTGTGGACAGCAGGTATGGGCTGGGGGTGTGGAGGTGACTAGAACCTCATGGGAAGGGGGGCGTTCCGGTCCGTCCTTCACGCCCTACCGAGGTCACCAGTTGCCCCCCACGAGCGGTTCTCCAGCACGGCCACAGCCCCAGAAGCAGAAGGACTTAATGTAGAACCCCGCAGCTTGGAGCAGAAAAGTGAACGGACTATGCGTTAATCCAGGCAATCATTTCTGCCCAGAGGGGAAAGGGTGTTGCCCCATTCGCCCTCTCCTCTCTGGAAAGAAAGATGGCGGCCACATGGGAGCCTTGTGGACAGCAAGTATGAGCCGGGGGAGTGGGGGCGACTAAAACCTCATGGGAAGGGGGGCGTTCCGGTCCTTCCTTCACGCCCTACCGAGGCCACCAGTTGCCCCCCACGAGCGGCTCTCCAGCACGGCCACAGTCCCAGAAGCACAAGGATTTAATGCAGAACCCAGCAGCTTGGAGCAGAAAAGTGAACGGACTATGCGTTAATCCAGGCCATCAAGTCTGCCGGAGGGGAAAGGGTGTTGCCCCATTTGCCCTCTCCTCTCTGGAAAGAAAGATGGCGGCCACATGGGAGCCTTGTGGACAGCAGGTATGGGCTGGGGGTGTGGAGGTGACTAGAACCTCATGGGAAGGGGGGCGTTCCGGTCCGTCCTTCACGCCCTACCGAGGTCACCAGTTGCCCCCCACGAGCGGTTCTCCAGCACGGCCACAGCCCCAGAAGCAGAAGGACTTAATGTAGAACCCCGCAGCTTGGAGCAGAAAAGTGAAAGGACTATGCGTTAATCCAGGCAATCATTTCTGCCCAGAGGGGAAAGGGTGTTGCTCCCTTCCGCCCTCCTCCCTCTGGAAAGAAAGATGGCGGCCACATGGGAGCCTTGTGGACAGCAGGTATGAGCCGGGAGTGTGGGGGCGACTAAAACCTCATGGGAAGTGGGGCGTTTCGGTCCGCCCTTCACGCCCTACCGAGGCCACCAGTTGCCCCCACGAGCAGCTCTCCAGCACGACCACGACTCCAGAACACAGAAACCAATTTCTTAACTATCTGACTTTCAGTAGAAATACTTCCAGGGTCAATAGGTAAAATAGCAGAAATCCAAAACCAACATTTAATTCTTGAACCCAGCTGTAGAAAGCAAATCACTTCACAATGCTTTTTCAGCATGTCTGATTTGGAGGGGGGGGGGGGTAAACTCTAAATAATAGTGGTGAATCTTTTATTGAAACAATGAATCTAATCAAAGCAGATAGAGTGTTAACTAGAATTCATCTGCCTCACAGGGACGGGGAGGGGTTGGGGGTGGGGTTTTATTGGGGTTCTTCATGGTAAAAAATAAGTATTGGTAAAGGGAAATGTGTTTGATATTTGCATGACTGAGACCTAAACCTGAAAGCTTTGTAACCTTTCCCACAGTGATTCAATAAAATAAATAAATAAATAAATAAATATAAAAAAATAAAAATAAGAAAATATTAAACAATATAAAATAATATAAAATAAAAGTATATTGTTTATAATGGAGCGATAGCACAGCGGTAGGGCGCCTTGCACGTGGCCAACATGGCCAACCCAAGTTCGATTCCTCTGCCCCTCTCGGAGAGCCCGGCAAGCTACCAAGAGTATCTCGCCCGCACGGCAGAGCCTGGCAAGCTACCCGTGATGTATTCGATATGCCAAACACAGTAACAACAAAAAAGTCTCCAATGGAGACGTTAGTGGGCCCGCTCGAACAAAAACGATGAACAACGGGAGGACAGTGACAGTGACAGTGATAAAAATAAAACATTATTTCCCGAGTCAAAATATCCATCTGAACTTTGACCCTGAGAAAGTTATATCGAGTGGGGAGAGAGATCACTTCACTGAAGTTGTAGATGACCCGAAGATGAAAGGGTATAGTGCAGTAAAAGTGAACCAGAGGAGAACAACCTCTCATCTTAAATCAACAGAAAGGTTAAGGTCAGCCCTGTGACAGCTGGAACACTGCCATATGGACTGGCCTTGGCTATTTTCAGAAATGTTTGCTCTGAACCCGCCTTCCTTTTGGGGGTGGGGAAATCACTGACTTCAAATTAATTGAAAAGTGTTGATTTTTTTTCCCAAGAAAGGACATCTCAACCTTCCCCAATCACCCATTAAGTCAGAAACCCCCCCTGACACCCTCTGCCACTAAGGAAACCAGAGCAACCACGTGGAGTGGGCTCCCCTAGGCCCGATCAGTAGCTCGTCACAGGGTTCTCATCTGATGTAGGGCTTTTTTCATTGATGGCATTAATAATCAGTAGATGGGAGTATCTCAGTTGAAACGCAATCTCCTCTTATTCTGATTAGTAGAGTTGAGAAATGCAACTGGAGGTTGCTTGTTGTGATGAAATTTAAAATGGAGCACTGGAGTTGAAATGCTTACCATAAAACAGAGGGCCTGTACCACTGGGCCCCATTACTTCCAGGTGTGGCCCCACAATAATTGAGAACAACAGACAGTCGAGGCTCTGCACTTGGACAGAGAACTCAGGACTGTCTGTGCATGTGCATGTGCGTGCGTGCGTGTGTGTGTGTGTGTGTGTGTGTGTTTAGGGGGAGGGGTGATGTTCCCCTTTAGAACCGAGTTTCTGTGGCCAGTCCCTGAAGAAGATACTGAAACCCATGTGTACAACTGGAACACTGCTGGAACGGGACAAGGGCTTCCTGCAGCCCAGGGACAGCATATGGACAAGCAGACTGAACAGTGCAGTCTCTGGGGGAGGGCGAGAGGGATGAGGGCAGAGTCCTGAGAGGAGAACAGTTCTACAGGATCCAGAGACCTTTCTCACACACACACACTCATACACACACACACACTCTCACTGATACACACATTCATACACACACAAACACATTCACACCCACACACAGACACACACAGAAACATTCACACACTGTCACAGAAATATACACACATACAGACACGCAAACATACATAAACATACATAATCACATATACTCACAGACAAATACACACAAATATTCACACACACATATAACACACATACATAGTCAAAAACACCCTCACACATATATAAGTACATACACTCACATAAATGCTTATACACAAACTAATACAAACTCACACAAATTCAAACACACACATACACACACATACACAATCACAAAATCATGCATACACACTCAGACATGCATGCACACATTCACACATGCACTCACTCATGCACACACAGGTACACACACTTACACAATTCACACACCTATATCCACTAACACACACACATGAGTAGTGGGAGGTAAAGTATAAAGTATGAGTCTGTAGAATTAAACTAAGAAGCTTCTGCACCTTAAAAGAAACAGTAACCAAAATACAGAGAGAGCCACTGAATGGGAAAAATTATTTACCCAATACCCATCAGATAAGGGTATAATATCCAGATAAGGGTAATATCCAGGATATACAATATCCAGGATATACACTGAATGAACGAGGGCCAGAGCGATAGCACAGCGGTAGAGCGTTTGCTTTGCGTGCGGCCCAGCCTGGCCGAGCCAGGTTCAATTCCTCCACCCCTCTCGAAGAGCCTGGCAAGCTACCAGGAGTATCTTGCCCGCACTGCAAAGCCTGGCAAGCTACCCATGACGTATTCAATATGCCAAATACAGTAACAACAAGTCTCACGATGGAGATGTTACTGGGCCCGCTCGAGCAAATCGATGAACAACAGGAGGACAGTGCCACAGTGCAGTGCTACCCATAAGATAAGGGTGTAATATCCAGATAAGGGTAATATCCAGGATCGTACAAGAAAAAAAAACCTCCAAGCCCACCAAAAAATGGGGAGAAGAAATGAACAGAAACTTCCTTAAAAAAAGAAATACAAATGGCCAAAAGGCACATGAAAGAATGCTCCACATCACTAATCACCAGGGAAATGCAAATCAAAACAACAATGAGAGAACATCTCACACCACAAAGACTGACACAAGAACAACCAGTGTTGGCATGGATGTGGAGAGAAAGGGACTCTCTCTCATTGTTGGTGGGAATGCCGATGATTCAACTTTTTTGGAAAACAATATGGGCATTTATTAAAAAACTAGAAATTGAGCTTCCATATGTCCTAGCAATACCACCTCTGGGAATATATTCCGGAGATGCAAAAAAGCAGTAAGAATAACATCTGCACCTCTCTGTTCATTGCAGCACTGTTCACAATAACCAAAATCTGGAAATAACACAAGTGCTCGAGAACAGACAACTGCTTAAGGAAACTTTGTTACATGTTACACAGTGGAATACTATGCAGCTGTCAGGAGAAATGAAGTCAAGAAATTTGCTTATAAGTGGATTGACATGGAGAGTATCATGCTAAGTGAAATGAGTCAGAAAGAGAGGGACAGACATAGAATGACTGCATTCATTTGTGGAATATAAAATAACATGAGACTAATACCAGGGCTCCAGCAGCCGAAGACCTCCAGAACCAGCCACCACCATGCTCAGACCACTCTCCGCACACCTGAAGGTACCGGCAGAGGAACAAAGGCAAGCGGGTCCCGGGGCTGAGATCTCCAAGCCTACTCGGATCGGGGCTGAGCATCCTCCACCCAGATCCTCCAAATTCCAGGCGCCGTGTAATCCCATCAATGGCCAAGACTCAGAGACTATAAAACCCAGCTCCCGGAAGTTTATTACATCTTATTATCTCATTCCTGCTTTGGACAAACTGGCAGGCTACCGAATGTAACCTGCCCAAACGGCAGAGTCTGGCAAACTCCCCGTGGCGTACCCAATATGCCAAATACCAGTAACAATGATGGGTCTCATTCTCCTAACTCTGAAAGAGCCTTGAATATGGCACTTTTTAAAAAATCTCAGGGCTAGGACGAAGGAGACGTTACTGGGGCCTGCTCGAGGCAATCAACGAATAACAGGATGGCTGTGATCGTCATCGGAATACCCAAGGACAGTAGAGACAAGTGCCAGGAAGATTGCTTCATGGTTGGAAGCCTGCCTCATGAGCTGGGGGAGAAGGCAGCTGGGATAGAGAGGGCATCACTAAGTCCATGATGGTTGAAGGGATCGCTCAGGATGGGAGATGTGTGCTGAAAGTAGATAAAGGACCAAAAATGATGGCCTCTCAGTATTTGTATTGCAAATCATAATACCCATAAGTATAGAGAGAGTATGGGGGAAATTGTCTGCCATAGAGGCAGAGTAGTGGACACTGGTGGTGGAAAATGTGCACTGGTGGAGGGATGGGTATTCGGTTGTTGTGTGACTGAAACTCAATCATAAAAGCTCTATAATTGTAGCTCATGGGTGAGTCAATAAAAAAAATTAAAAACAACAAAGATCGCCAAACAAAATAGTCTTTAAAAAAAAAAAAAAACAGTGCCGGAGCTGGAGTGATAGCACAGAGGGTAGGGCGTTTGCTTTGCACACAGCCAACATGACAGACCCGGGTTCGATTTCCAGCATCCCATATGGTCCCCCGAGCACCGCCAGGAGTAATTCCTGAGTGCATGAGCCAGGAGTAACCCCTGAGCATCGCCGGGTGTGACCCAAAAAGCAAAAAAAAAAAAAAACCCAAATAACCAGTGCCAAGACACACAGTAATTTTTTAAATCATGTATTACATTTTCCATTTTCCATTTTTTATTTTTATAAACTTGTTCATGATAAATAAACTTGTTACATTCAATATTCCAACACCAATTCCCCACCATTACACCTTCCCATCACCAATATTTAGAATTTTTCCATCACCACCCAAGCCTGCCACAAAAACAGGCCAAAATAATTTATTTTGTATTGCTTTTTATTAATAATCTGCTAAAATGATCCAAAAGAGTTTTCTTAGAGGAAAATGTGTGAATAAGACTTTTGTATCTCATCCTGGAGCCATTAAGTCTTTGTATAAAAGAATACTAACATGTTGTTACAGGTTGAGCCTTGTGTGCTAATATATTTTCTTTTTTGATTGAGATTGAATGCTTTCTACTTTACACTTATCAAATGTGGTATTCCACTCTTGGTACATCTGTGGCATAAAGTATGAGTATCTGAAATGAAACATTTGAGAGATTTAAAGGCATATTTGACATAGCAGAAAATAGTAAACTTAAAGATGGGTTAATAGAAATACAATCTGAAAAACAAAGTCTTCAAATATATGGACCCCCAAACATAATTGAGTACATCAATGTATGTAGACTAAGAGTTTCAGAGAGAAAACAGAAGAAATGTATTTGAAGAAAAAATGGTTGAAGTCTTACCAGAGATGAAATACTTGAATCTGTAAACTCAAAATTTGCACCTAGTAAAATAAAAATAAAGATAGACACTGTTAGATGTATTACATCAAACTGAAGGGGGGAAAATGGAGGATTCTGCTTCATGAAGAAGGGAACTACAATAGGATTAAACACTGAGTTCAAGTCAAAAACTTTGAACTGAAGGCAGTGGAATGACACATTCAAAGATTTAAAAGACTAAGTTCACCAACCAAGGCTTATATGTCTAGAAATCTGTCCAAAATGAAGGAGAATAATAGTATCTGATAAGACTAAATTAGCAGCTAGCAATAATCCTTTTTGAAAGAATAAAGGAAGACTTTCAATATGAAATACTGGACTCTTAGATGTGGAAACACTGAAGTGTGACATGAACACAGTGTTTTTGGTGGTTGAATATGTGTCTATTACAAAAGTTTTAAAAGATTTAAAGGTGCCAGAGCGATAGTATAGAGGGTAGGGCATTTGCCCTGCACGCAGCCTAGCCGGATTCAATCCCCCCTCATCCCATATGACCCCCCAAGCACTTCCAGGAGTAATTCCTGAGTGCAGAGCCAGGAGTAACCCCTGAGAATCTGGGTGTGACCCAAAAAGCAAAAAAAAAAAGTTTTAGCGATTTCGGGAACAAAATAAAAATTAGAAAAATCTATTCAAAATTTTTAGCAATTTCAATTTGCTTTATACTTATGATTTGTAAGTTTTAAATAATAATTTTATTTGCTTTTAATTTATTGAATCACCATGAGAAAAGTTACAAAGCTTTCAGCTTTAAGTCTCAGTCATACAATGATCAAACAACCATCCCTTCACCAGTGCATATTTTTCACCACTAAGAACCCCAATATACCCCCTTCCCACCTCTCCCGATACCTGTGAGGCAGATGATTTCTACTTAACTTTTGGTCACTGTTTTGAACTTTTGAAGTGCAGAAGCTTCCTAGTTTGATGTAGACCCCGTAATACCACTTCTGGGAATATATCCCGAGGACGCAAAAAAGCACAGTAAAAATGACATCTGTACCTATATGTTCATTGCAGCTCTGTTCACAATAGCCAAAATCTGGAAACAACCCAAGTGCCCTAGAACAGATGACTGGGTAAAAGAACTTTGGTACATCTACACAATGGAATCCTATGCAGCTGTCAGGAGAGATGGAAGTCATGAACTTTGCTTATAAATGGATAGACACGGAGAGTATCACGCTAAGTGAAATGAGTCAGAACGAGAGGGACAGACATAGAAGGACTGCACTCATTTGTGGAGTATAAAACAACATAACATGAGGCTGACACCTAAGGATAGTAGGTTAACGGGACAGGAAGATTGCTCCATAGCTGAAAGCTCATGAACAAAAGGGAAAAGGCAGCTGGAATAGAGAAGGGATCACTAAGAAAATGATGGCTTGAGGAACTGGTAAGACTGGGAGATGTGTGCTGAAAGTAGATAAAGGACCAAACATGGTAGCCTCTCAGTGTCTGAGTTGCAAACCATAATGCCCAAAAGTAGAAAGAGAGAGTATAGGGAATCATGTCTGCCATGGAGGCAGGGGGAGGGTGAGAAAAGGAGGGTATACCGGGGATATTGGTGGTAGGGAATGTGCACTGGTGGAGGGATGGGTGTTTGATCATTGTGTGATTATAACCCAAACATGAAAGCTTGTAACTATTTCACGGTGATTCAATAAAATTAAAAAAAAAAAAAGAAAAAAAGAAAGAGAATGAATGTGGAAGCAGTTGTTACTTGACAAGATACCCTCGTGATAAAAAGGCCAACACCAAGAGGTCATGTGGCCTTGGACACTGACACTGGGTCTCCAGAGTCAGATCCCACAAGTTCTCCCCTGCAGAGACATGTTAGGGGACGTCTTGGGAAGTCCCAGTCCTCCCTCCCCTCCTGTGACCCAGTCTCCGTATGTGCATTTTGCAGGGACTGTCTAAAAGAACTGGAAGAGGAAGAGGTTCGGGGCCTGCTTATTAACTCTGCAAAGGTAAAGAATCTTTCTCTGCAATCCTATGTGCTGTAAGAGTTTATGGGGAGGGGTTGGAAGGTCACAGGAACCCAGAGACAAGGGTGGCCTGCAGCTAACCTGAAGGGAGAGCCCTGGGGACAGGGTGGCTCAGAACTGGGGTGAGAACATCAGGTGCATTGTGAAGTTGTGAAGTGAGTGTGGGGCTTTAGAGGGCCGTGGGCTGCAGGTGCCTGCATAGCCTGCCCACACTCTGGAGTCCATGAGGCCCTGTCTGACACTGGTCCCTTCAATCTCCCACAGACACAGAAGGAAGCACGAAAAATGATAACTTCTCGGATCATGACCCGCCTGGCCAGACCCAGACTCTGACGGAGATGCTGCAACTATGGACTCTCCACTGTCTCCCCCTGCTCCTCCAGCCCAGTCTCACCACCTCTGACCTCCACCCTGTTCCCCAGCTCCACACCCTTCTCTACTTCAGTCCCTTTGCTCCAGAGCAACTCTAGGTCAACCTTTATCCAGAAATGCCTCTCGCCAACACTACCACCATCACCTCTTTCCTCTCCCTTCTCAGGACCCGGGGAATCGGACAGCCTCCCTTCTTCTCCCACAGCCTCCTCTGTCCACTTCATTCTCCACCATTTCCCAACGGAAATCTCAGCCCTCCTACTGACCAGCACCCCAGACTTCTCCTCCCATGGCTCATGTGTCCCCTGGCCAGCTTCTTCCATCAAAACCATCTCAGGCCTGGGCCAGTCAAACAGTCCTGGGCCAACTCTGTCCTGGAGGAAGATGAGGACCAAGACCATGAGTCTCCCATCTTCTTCACCATCTAAGTGCCAGGAGAAGCAGATTTCCTGTGTCTCACCAGGATTGCTGTTCTGCAGAGAGCCCATGAACCAACAAACTGAAGTTGCCCGCCTGTCTTTCATCAACCCTGACAATAGCTGGGAACACTCATCAACAAGAAAGTGGAGCTGAGAGTCTGAAAAGGGGAAGAAGTGGGGAGTTTTCCAATGGCCCCTTGAATTCTTTAGGAAAGGTGTTTGCATCACTGGGTGGAGAGCAGGACTCTACAGGTTTGTAGAATCCTGGAGCGTGAGATGCAGATCAGAGCATCTGTTGGATCCTGAGAAATCCCTACACCCTGATAACTGGAGAGTCCACTTAATGCAGAGAGTCAGGCAACTCTATGGAGGTCACCACATTCTGCACAGTGAATCCCTAGCGGCTCCTGTAAGATTTGCTGAGGCTATAGTAAGATATCCATCTACCATCTTTAGCCCACGCGTTCATGACACAGAAAAATGGATTCAAGAAGCAGAGCCTTCTCACTTGGCATTATCTCAGACCTTGCCGAGTGCTGCAGTCCCACCTCAGTCTATGACTGCAGTCAGATTCACATGGACACTAAAGTCCATCATATATTCACACCACCTTCCTCACCACTGGGTGAGTTACACAAGTCTTTCCCTAAATTTCCAACATCTCAACAGATTCTTCATCAAGATCCTCCTTACCTCCACAAGCACTCTAGCAACTCCAAGGCCCACTGGCCAATGTTTGTCCATCCTATGGTTTAGGTAAGTCAAGAGCTACAGGAGAAACCTGTTTAAGAAAAGACACATCACCAAAAATATAAGAATGGCCAACTAGTGCTAAAACTGATGCAACCTCGAAGTAAGGCACAGGACAGTCACAACTGAAGCAACCAACAAAAAAATATAGTGAGTTCAAGTAATCTTAGAAAATAAGCTGGGGCAGGATTTAGGGCACAAGGTGGGTCATATCCTAAGGGATGTCTTTACAGGCTCAGCCAATTTGCCAATAGAAAATGTGGATGCAAATAGGATCAATAGACCAACACAAGAAGGATCTAGAAAACTTTCTAACAGAAAACATGGGCAGGAAAAGCAAATAAAAAAAGGCAAGAGTGGTATCTCTAAAGATGTTCATAGCTCCAAACATGTTATCTGTCATCGTCAATCAAGCACTGGCAGAAAAACAGCAAATCTCCCTTGAAGGCTAGGTGCTCAACACAGACAAGACTCAGAGACTGTCAGAGCTCACCCCACACTTCCTGTAAAGCTTCAGGTGAGACACAGGTGGCTCTTATCACTCAAAGTCCTCAGGTCCATAAATATCTTGAAAATAAAAAAGCTTGACTGCTTGCCCAGGCCACAGTCTATCTGTGCCAGCCCACCCAGCCATTTAATGGGTCTGACTGGAAAGTGGAGTTAGCCAGAGTCTCTGAGAAACCTCTGGCCAGCTTGGGAGACAGGAAAGTAATGAAAGAGTCAGAGAATTCTCTCCCAACCCTGGCAGGGTCAAGATCTGGGTATACAAACATCCGGAATGTGAAGATATACCTCTGGAGATATGTCCAAGAGTTGGCAGAGCCTCAGAAGAAGCCCCAGAGCCTGGCAGTAACATCGTCCTTCAGGACTGCAAGACCGGGAAACTCTTCCAAGACTGTGTTACAGAGACACTTCCCCAAGACTGTCTGGCTAATGTGTATCTCGCTGCAGATGTTTTAGCATTAGAAGTATATAAGGCTGGCCTCCACAGTGTCCCCAGAGAGGATTTATCAGCTTCCCAGGTGCTGCATGACCTCACATCAAGCAGAGGGAGCAGCCAGGGACATCGGGAATCTCCCAAATAGGGGCAAGACCATATGTCTGTTCCCAAGCATGAGAAAAAGTATTGTAAGTGTCCCACAGCGGGACAACTAGAAAAGAGGTGTTCAGAAAGAGATTTCAGCAAGCCATCCAGATGAGCTTGAGTGACCTAGGTAAGAAAGTGGAGACCTCAGGGAAAGAGTCCTGTGATCTACAGGAGGAGAAACAGGAATATCCTGAAAATTACTTTAAAAATAAATGCAAGGTCCAGGTATTCAGGTGCCAGGACTAAATCTTCAGGCCTCATGGTGGCAGAGGATCCAGGCCACCCCTCCCCAGGTCATGGCCCACCCAGAAGACTGGCTGTCACACCCACAATTTGCCTCCAGGCAACATCTTAGCACACCAACAGCCCTGAGACAAGAGCCCCAAGACACAGCATCGAGTCCTGGAAGAAACCATAGCGCCAGAGATCTCTCTGGGCCCAATACCAGGCCAATATCACTGGAGCACCCCAGATGGAGCAGGTGCAGTCTCCTGCCTAATCCAGATGGAATCCTGGTGACCAAGAGCTTCCACAAGCAAGCCCCCTCCCCCATATGTGGGTTCCAGGACTAAATCTCCAGGCCACATGGCAGCAGATGACCCGGGCTGCCCCTCTCCGGGTCCCTGCCCACCCAACAGACTGGCTGTCATGCCCACAATTTGCCTCTGGGTGCCATCTTAGTGCACCAATAGCCCTGGCCTAAAGACTACCAATTGAATCCCAAAATGGATTTCTGCCATACAGAAATGTCTCTGGAACCCAACCACTTACAACCTAGAAATTCACATTTATGATCATGGCCATGCGAGCTCTCATGATATTCATACTGAGCAATGGAAAACAAACTAACGTCTTCCCCTGGCAGGTAGACTTGAATGGTGTTGGGAAATTTTGAGCAAAACATAATGCCCAAAATTAGAGAGAATTGGTGAAATTGTCTGCCATAGAGGCAGGGTGAGGACTGGGATGAGGGTGGTGGAAAATGTTCACTGGAGGGAATGGGTGTTCCATCATTCTATGGCTGAATCTCAAACAAGAAAGCTTTGTAACTATCTCACGGTGATACAATTTAAAAAAAAAAAAGTAATGTGGCATTCATGCCCAATCAGCTTAATCAATGGCTGAACAAATAGCAGTACTCCTACATTATTAAAAAAAATTAAAATAAAAAAAAAATGTAAAAAAAAATTGTGTAGTGGTTTTTCCCACAAAGGACTGTGAGGAACAGGCCCAAAATGGACCACCAGAATTAATTTAGCTTAGCTTAACAGGAACCCACATTGCAAAATAACTGGTTTTTCTGCCCCTGAGCAAGGAATTCAGATACAGGTGCCCCGAGTTGCAAGTCACGAGAAGAGGGGGGGAAGGGGTCAGACCAAATAACTAGATGTCTCTCACAAGACCCATGTCGCAAGACCCAGGACTGCCCTAAAAACCAGGACGTTCCTAAGCACTGACGCAAATGCTGATCTATAAACTATAGGCTAAGAAGTGATGTACCCTTAATTGGATTGGTTAGGAAAGTGTCTGTTGTTACAAATCGATTGGCTATGAAATGTGAGGTCTCTGCCATAACGGTCGGTGAAGGCCTATATAAGATCCCCTTTGGAGAAGCTCGGGGTCTTTACCCAACCTGCTGGACCTGCGTGTCTGTGTAGGCAGTTGGACCCTGGCTAGCCAGTCTTACGATAAACTACCTGCTTGCTGATTGCATTCCTGCATGGTCCTTGCTTGCAGTCGGAGATCCAGAGTCATGCCCTAACAAGAACAAAGGACTAGAACAGCCACAACATAAATGCAGCCCCACAACACCCCTTGCCCAGAAGCACAGGAGACAGATGAGAAGCAGGTCACTCGCAGCTGAAGTAGAGACAATTAAGGCTGCTAACACCATGCTGGAGGAGAAAACCCTGTTTCAGCAAGCACAGCCTGCCTATAAGTCAAGCTGGGGCACACATACACATAAAGATGGTAACCTCTGCTACAGGAGAATTGTCAATTGGCAAGAGCCAAAAGGAATGTTGTTGAACATCTACCCCAAAGACATCCATCATGTTGATAAAAACAAAAGTGAATGTTGCAGATACAGTCATTTGTCTCCCAGGATGGTGGGGACAGCAGCCAGACCCTCTTAGCACAATTCAATGAAGACAGGAGACTCCCGGACCACCACCCACATTCTGGAAGACACTCTCACCATAGAAGATCACCAGACTGCTGTCGGGCCCAGAAAAGCCCTCATTACGGAGAGTTCCACTGCTCACATCTCCTCCATCTACTAGAAGTTGACTTCTGCCACAGTGCTCATTACTGACCAAATAAACCTCATGGTGTCATGAGATATAGTGGCCTCTGTCTGTGCCACACATCTGGGGGAGCAGATGTGTGGGGTCCACACTTTCTCAGTGCCTGCAGTTACTCTGAAGGGATAAGGTCACAGGGAGATACTCTTAACCTCTGAAACTCTTAATTGCTTAAACCTCTGAACTGCTAATTGCACCTTAAAACTGTCCTTACAGAAACAGAGGAAGAAAGCAGCACTTGTCAAGGGAAGCAAAACCAAAAGGCCTCCCCACACTACCCAATCCCTCCCCTCCCCTCCTCCAATAACCCACCTCACATACACACATAAAGAAGCTGACTCCACTGTCCTCTTCTAAAACAGAACAGCTCTAGGGTTCGGCAACGGCTGAATTCCCTTTAGGCTCTGATACGCACATCACAGACTGGCGGTGGAGGGATGAAGTGACCTAAAGGTGTGAGAAATGTGAAGCCCACCCGTTCCGGGAATGGATGGCCGTAACTGAGAAGCTCCTTCTCACCCAGACAGAGGAATGGAGGACAACTATAATGGGGTGGGTAGATGCTGAGGGCCTTGTTTCTTAGAGGAAAGAGTGACCCTCTGGGGAATGGAGTTTGGGTAGGTCTGAGCTGTCCCCATCACGAGACATATGGGTCTGCATCAGAGGTGAATAAAGAAGGCAAAGTGAATCTGTTGTACTCAAAAATGGTGCAGCATCTAAGCAAGTGTCCTCAGCCCTCCTAACAGGCTTCCAGGCAGGGTGGCGACACTAGGGTCCCAGTGACCCAGTGTGTCCCACAAGGGTCTCCACTCTGTAGACACTGAATCCAACCCGAGAGGCTACTGACAGCAGCTCAGCGATGGTCAGATCCCCAGAGAAGGGACATCCTGGAAGAGGGGAGCGTGATGCCCATCACACACTTCTCTTAGATGTCCACATGGTACTGGAGTCCAAACAGGTGGCTCCCAGGAGGGAGGTGGGGTCTGGTAAGGGCTCAGGGAGCAAGCCTTCCCTGGCTTCCGATCTGTTACCCCTGAAGAGGAAGCCTCCTGCAAGCCAGGTGTGTCCCAGTGGGCCATAAGTGACCTATCCTGGTGAGCGTCAGGCCAACATGGCCCTCTGCATGTGACTGTCATACTTTTCTCCTACCTTACACAGTGCTGGGAGATGGGAGTGGCTTCAGGAGAGTTTCCAATCACACACACACACACACACATATATACACACACACACACACAGAGCAGCAGCAGCAGCAGTTGCCATCACTGCCTCCACAGGTCAAGTCCTGTTCCAGGAAGTGCCTAAGCCTAATGTCAGTGAAAGGTCTAGTCTTGGTGCCCCCCAGGCCAGTCTGTGGACTGAGACAGAGCAAAGTGGGCTGAGGTCAGGGCTGTCCCTGGGCCTTCCAGAGACCTCTGATGCTGAGGATAGCCAGGCTATGCCCCCTAGGAACCCTAAGTGTCTCTCAGTGCCTGACTCATGGAACCATCTCACTGGGGCAGAGCTCATGATTTTCCATCCTTCTGTCATACCTCGGCCCTTAAAACAGAGCCTATGTGTGAGCCAGAAAAGTTCTTTTCCACAGGTGTTCCTATCTTGAGCTCTGACCCACGGTCCAGAAAATCATAAATCTTAAACATGAGTAAACTGTCGCCAACCTCAGAGCAGAGAAAATATCTTATTCTAATTTCATTCGGTCATCTGGGGATGGTGGCATGTTTGTATTTCACTGGGGACAAGATCTGAATTGAGAAATAACATTTCACTCAAGCCTGACAGCACCTTTCCTTTTATTTCCAGGAAAGGGACCCTGGGGATGGAAGGCTGATGTCCTTGTCCGGGCTCTGTTTCGATCTTAATTAAAACAGGATAGCAATTATGTAAAGATTTTTACAAATGACTCATATCTGGCAATATTCCTACTTTATCCTCTGGCAACATTCAATTTCTTGATAACTTTAGTTCTTTAAAGTGTGGCAATGACCCCTAATAGTATGATATATGTTCCCAAGATATGAGAAAGTTAGTCTACTTAGCGACCTTTAAAAAATTTTTAGACCATTACAAAGCCATTTATGATTGAATTTCACTCATATAGTATTCCAACACCCATCCCTCCACCAGTGTACATTTCCCAGCACTAGTATCCCCAGGTTCCCTCCCATCACTCCCCACCACTTGCCTGCCTTTTTGGCAGGCGCTCTTCTTTCTTCTTGATTCCCAGAACCATATACGGCTCTTTGAGCACTGCCAGGAATGGCCCTGAGCACAGAACTAGGAATGAACTCTGAGCACAGCTGCATGTAGCTCTAAAAACTAAAGGTAAAACTAAAGGTAAAAGGTAAAGGCCCTCCCATTGACGGTCGATTTGCTCGAGCGGGCCCAGTAACGTCTCCATTGGAGACTTTGTTGTTACTGTGTCTGGCATATCGAATACTCTTGGTAGCTTGCCGGGCTCTCCGAGAGGGGCAGAGGAATCGAACTCGGGTCGGCCGCTTGTAAGGAAAACGCCCTACCCGCTGTGCTATCGCTCCAGCCCAAAAACTAACAACAACAACAAAAAGACATTAACTGTATAAATTCCCAGGGCAGACAGGGGGAGGGCCTGACGGCTCTTTCCCTAGCTGTCCATTCAGCTTGGGCCCCGGGCCGCTCCCCCAGCCAAGGCTGTCCGGGCCATGGGGCAGACGGTGGACGGTGGACGAAACGAGGGTCAGAGGGTCAAGTCGGTTGATTGATCAGGTGCTGTTTATTCCATTCTCCCCACTCGCCTGCCCCAGTCTCTTTGAGCCTCCCATTCTAGTCTCACACTCCCCTCATTCCCATCTCCTTCTGTCTCTCCCGCTCATCTCTCCGTGCTCCATATCGCAGCCTGGACTCTCTCTCCATGTGCCTGCTCCTGTATTAGGCTACATTCTTCTCCCTCTGTCCCCCTTGCTAGTTTCTCCGCACTCCATCTCACAGCCCTACTCTCTTTCTCTCCACTCCAACTCTCTCTTCTCTCCAACTCCCCAGCATGCTTGGCCCACTGCCCCCATCAGGTAGCAAAATCAACATAAGAAAGCCCTTCCTGAGAGCCCACTAGGTTCAAAGGGAAGACCACCTAAGAGGTATTCCAAAACCTTTCCTGACTGCCCAAGGGCAAAATACCTCCTAAGGTGTTTTTCTCCTTTCCTTAGTCCAGTAACTCTATCAACATCTTAATACTAGTTATTTTTATATGGACACAGAAGAGATACATTGAGGCTTGTACAGCAGCTCTCCTGGGAACATCTTGCCACAGACTCAGGCTACAGAGATCAGGCCAGATTAATCATTCCTAATTCTAGCAGGGTCCGAATCTAGTTATTCCTCTTCAGATCATGACAGCATTTGTCCATGATGAAGCTCTTAACTTATAGTTAAGCATTATGGCGCTTTTGCCAGGCCCATCTCGATGCCGAAGTAGCACATAGCTTGCCGCTTGCCCTGGCTCCATCCAGTCCCTCGTTGGGACCCTACTTTGGGGGGTGCTAGGAGTAAGGGCAGCTGAGACTTAGGTCTAGAGTACAGAGGCCCAGGAGGAAAATATTACTGAGAGTCACGTTACAAAAGTATACCATATAATGTCTTCTTGTGTCCATACAAAAAGGACATTACTCTGAATAAACTATGCAAAGGACTTAGGGAGAAGAGAAAAACAATATTTACAAGTCAACAGAACACAAAGAAAGAAGTTACAAATAAGCACAGAGGAATGGGAGTACTGTGATGGGAGCAACCCAAAAAACCTAAACTACCTGAGGTTATGCAGGAAGGACAAAACAGTTATCCAACAACTAACTACTTCTATCAAGCTAGAAAATTCCTGACAACCCCTTACATGTTTTCTGTCCGTATTTGATCTGTCCAAAATGTTTCATAGAGGTGAAAGAGAGGTCAGTAACAACACCAAAGGTGAGACATTTCTAGCAGGAATATCAACAAAGAAACAACTATCTCTTCAGAGTACATGGTAAGTAACAGGACCAGACTGGTGGAGAGCTACTGGTAAATTGGCGGTGGTTATGGTATGGTACCATTGTCACCCTAAAACAGACACACACTGAATATTGCCCAGGGAATCACATTCTGTACTGGGGATTGAACTTTGGGCCTTTTGCATCAAGGCAAATGCTCAAGCCTGGGCAAAAAAAAAAAAAAAAAAAAAAATCTCTTGGTCAATGAAAACAAAGCTTATAAGAATTATTGCAATAAGAGAACAAATTTAATAGGGTCTGAGTATCTCAGGAGAGAAAAATCAAATCTGGTTCTATCCGAAGTTGTATTATCTAGCCGAGGTTATTTAAAGATGAGACTTAGGGCTGGAGCAGTAGTACAGCGGTAGGTCATTTGCCTTGCTTGCGGCCCACCTGGGTTCAATCCCCAGCATCCGATATGGTCCCCTGAAAACCACCAGGGGTAATACCTGAGTGCAAAGCCAGGAGTAACCCCTGAGCATCCCTGGGTATGATGCAAATAAATAAATAAATATTTTTTTAAATAAAATAAAGATGAGTCTTAGAGGGCAGGGAACTCTGGTTTAGGGAGAATTTATGGTATAACTGTTTGGATAGATGAACATAACAAAAGAAAGTTGTAAATAAAAAAGTTGATTTGCAAACTTAACTCCAGGAGTATATCCTGAATCAAGCAGCTTTGCTAGATTTCATGTTCTATTATTGGTTAGATTAAAATAAGAAAGTATGAAATGAGTTAGTTCAGAAGTGATTAACACAAGGGAGAAAACCATGGTATTTGCAGTGATGTACACAGCTTTAAATCTAAAAGTGATATTTTCAAAATGGAAACGACAATAGTTAATACAGAAATATATGTTCAAAGTTAAAAATGACATGTATGTATTGCAAAATACAAAAGTATATTTTCAAAATTTAAAATCATAGCCTTAGATATTTTTAAATGATAGAATTCTTCAAAGCAATTTATAAATATAGTGGACAAATAAATTTTAATGTGTTGCTATTTATGTTAATTATTCACTTGATCATTTTAAGTAAAATGAAAAATTTTAAATAATATTCTATTTATTAAATAGGATATTTAATAAATATTAGGACAACTGTCCTCCCGTTGTTCATCAATTTGCTCGAGTGGGCATCTGTAACATCTCACAACCAATTGTGAGACTTGTTGTTACTATTTTTGGCATATCAAATATGTCAATGGGTAGCTTGCCAGGCTTTACTGTGAGGGCAATATACTCTAGGTAGCTTGTATATTAAATAAACTTAATTAAAATATTCAAGAACTGTATCATTTTATGGATACTAAACTATAATTTGTTTCTTTTCTGACTTACCTTTGCCTCCCTAATGTTTTATCCTAAAGAGATTAAAAGATTAGGATTCTAATTTGTTACTATAATCATTTCCAGTTCTGTCCTGTGAATAATTCCTTTTTTAGAGAGTCTTAGTACAGATTATTCTTGCAATATTTTGATCGATTATCTTTCATTCTTCCTTCTGAACAGGATTGTAGACAAGTAGAATTGTCTTTAATTGAGTATAAAACAGATTCCTCTCTTAAGAAATTCAACCCCTATGTTGAATTTCTGCCACACCTTGCTATTACAGAAAATGCAATAACAGAAAGTGCAGATTTTGATGAAGAAAATTATAGATCTTTGTTGAAAGACAATAACATAGGCCCACATGGTCTTTTAGTATCCATTTTCTCTGTGCTTCCTTTCTGTCACTAGGTATTATGGTTTTTTAAATCTTTCTGTTGAGACATAGATATCAGGAATTATGTTCTAGAGTACATGACACTCAGCCACATGATACTAGCACAAGGTTTTATACGACAGTGATCATAAGAAACTAAATTGGGAATGCTTACAAATGCCCACAAAAAAAAGTAAAAGGATTCAGTAAATAAAAAATCAATTATCATCAAATTCATATACAGATGCAATAATATTACAACCATAATTTAACTTTGTTTTTTGTTTTGAGGTAAAGACATTTTTGTTTGTTTTTCTTCTGGGGTACTATACCCAGGGTACTACAGTGCTCAGAGGCCACTCCCAGCTCTGTGCTTGGGGGTTACTCCTGGTAGTGCCTGGAGGACCATGAAAAGCTGGGGATTGAACCCGAGTCTCATGTATGCAAAGCATGTGTTCTAGCCTGTTGCATTCTTTCCAGTCAACAGGGGATTTTTAAAAAGTGAAGCCCTACAACCTAATTCTAAATGTGCAGAACAGAAAAACAAAGGGCCAAGAATTATCAAGACAGTTTTTGTTTATTGACTTGTGTGCTTGTCGTGCTAGGGACCAAACCTAGGGCCTCGCACAGGGGAGCCATATCCCCTGTCCTGCCAAAACTGTTTTTAAAAAGGAACTAAAAATTTTAAATGACAAGTTAAAGTAGGACTCTTCCTTATAAACATGAAGACTTTTAATAAAGCTATAGTATAGTTAGAAGAGGAAGAAGCATTTCAAGTAAGTTAATAAAAGATGATTCATGAGTAATTGTTACGGGGGTCCCAGGAGATAGCTCAGAACTAAAAAAAAAATCTTAGTTTTTTGCCAGTCTTACAAGTGTGAGTCCATGAGTTGTATCCCAAATGCCACCCACATACAACAAGCACAGCCCCCTGTAGTTTTAGGAAAAGATGTATAAGCACCAAAAGATGTATAAGCCAGATGTCCAGGTGTATCTGACCACAGTACACTTTTAACTAAGATTCCAACAGAGGGCCAGAGAGATAGTACAGGATGCAAGAAATATTTATTTCAAATATTTATTACTTGCCTTGCACCCTGTAGATGGTCAACCCTGGTTTTATCTCTGTCACCTCACTTACTCTCCAATGCATGGTCAGGAGTGGTCCCGGAGTGCAAAGCCAGGAGTATGTCCCTTTCACCACTGGATATGGCCATAAAAAGAAAACCCACCTTTCCAATAGAATTTTCCTGGGAAGTTTTTCTTAAAGAACACACCTGATCACTTGATCACTTGATATCCCGTTACTCATTGATTGTCTCGAGCGGGAGCCAGTAACATCTCCATTCATCCCTGTTTCGTGCTAGCGTAGCCCAACGGCATCTGCTCGTTCTAGGAACATGAAGAGCCTCAAACTGATCGTTCAGTATCTTGATGAAGAAGTCTGACCATCTTGTAGGTGCGCAGCCATGAGATCTTTTGACATTCCGTGGAATCCAGTCAGTAAAGCGGTCATCTCTAACTCACATTACGTGTCCAGCCCATCTGATTTTCGGTGCCTTGGCAAAAGAGACAGCGTCCCTGATTCTTGAGCGTTGATGGAGGTTGGAACTCCAGATTCTTTCTCTCATTTGAGTGAAGCGTGATACTCCAAGCATAGCTCTTTCGATTCCTCTTTGAGAGACCCGAATAGTGTTCTCATCCTGTTTTCGTAGGGTCCATGTCTCTGAGGCTTATGTTAATGCAGGAAGAACAGTGGAATCAAAGAGATGTGCTCAGAGCTGGAGGTTCTTCGTCCTCTTAGTTATTTCTTCGACGCTCTTGAAGGCGTTCCAAGCCGCTCTCTTCCTCCTGCACAACTCAGGTGCCAGGTCATTTGTCATGTTGAGTTCTCGACCTAGGTATACATAACTATTGCATTTGGAGATGGTTGTTGTGTTGAGAGTGAATGGAGCATCAGGAACAAGACTGTTTCTCATGAACATTGTCTTTGTGAGATTCAGCTGTAATCTGACCTTTCTACACTCACGGAAGTCGGTCAGCATTTGTGCCACTTGGCTGATGTTTGGTATTATCAGCAAAGCAGAGATGGTGTAGTTGTCGACCATCTATCTTCACTCCCATTCCTTCCCATTCCAGTCGTCGCATGATGTTCTCGAGGGTGGCACTGAAGAGTTTCGGTGAAATAGTATCACCCTGCCGAACCCCTCTCTTGACATGGATGATCACTTCTTTGTAAAAAGAACACACAACAAACTATAAAGGAAATGATCAACATATTGACTACATTATCACTTAGACTGTCTTCACAATAAAAGATAGTATAAATAAAAGTAATAGAAAAGCAAAAAGAAAAGATCAAAGGGCATATTTATTAAATAAGCAATAAAAGATTGCTATATGAAGTAAATGAAGTGATCCTAAAATCACAGGTAAAATGATGACTAGAAAAAATGTAGATAACTTACAGAATCACTGTCACTGTCACTGTCCTCCCGTTGTTCATCGATTTGCTCAAGCAGGCCCAGTAACATTGTGAGACTTGGCATATCATTGCCGAGCTGGCAAGACAAAAAACTTTTAACAACTATAATAAAAGATACTTAGACTTACTATTAGTGCCAGGGAAATGGACATTAAAACAATAACATATTAGTTTAACAATTACTTGGTAAGAGCAAAATAGAATCCTTATTACTGTGACTTCAAATGCCATACACGCTTATTCAGCTAGAATACTGCACTTTGGGTGTGATCAGTTTTCTGGAGGTAAATCAATGGATATTGGATTTCATTATTAAGAAATAATGATAAAACAAACTAAATCTACTTTATTACAGAAAATCCCAACAGGAACATAAATCGGAGAAAATAATCTTTTAAAATAATGCATGAGTGTGATGTACACTGGCTAGTCCAGGCTGCCCTCGAGGATCTTGGAGGCAGTTCTTTGTAGCAGACAGTTATCTGCCTAACCTTAGCCTCCAAACAGATATGCAGGGTGACTTTGGAAAGTCCTGGGGCATGGTGATCAGGGTCCACCTTGGCCAAATCATCTTCATCTACACCAGACTGAATAACAATGAACATATTGTTATTGAATATGTCACATTCAAGTTTCCTGGTCATTAGAAGATCCACATCTTCACAATGTGTGGTTTTACCAAGTTTAATGTGCATGAGTCTAAATACAAGAAGTTTATCCCAGAGAGCTGTGGGATCAAATATATCTTTAATTATGGCCTTTCTGTCATGGTGATAGACCTTAAAAATAATGTGACCTACATTCCTGAAAACGCAGAAGATACTCACCCGAGTCCCTTCTCCCCACCTCTTCTCACCCCAATAAACGCTGCTTCTATGCAAAAATTTCTTAATAATGAAATAAAATAAGAAACAATGCACTATCGGGGGTATGGTGCCACCAGCAGGTCAATCTGTACCTGTGAGGCGAGGGCATCAGCAGCCTGATGATGCCTTCAGGCTTCCAGATACCTCAAAATTGCTGCTGTGCCTTTGGCCAGACCCCAAAAACTTGGGGTAAAGTTTCCCAAGAAAGTAAACGGCCAAAAGTTAGGTATGTGGAAGACACACCCAAAAACCACCTCCGGCTCAGGTATATAATTGGAGGCATGGCCTTGCTGGTTCCTGATTGAACTGCTTAGTGGCCATGATCCCAGAGACTCAGAAATAAATCTCCAAACCCAACGGCTTTCAGCAGAAATGCATCTGGTCCCTACAGTAGGTTACTGGCGCTGGGCCACCCCAGGTGGGAATAGGTTTCGTGCCTTGGCCTTTTCCCCCTGGCGGCCCAGTGGCCACCATCCTCCAGAGGCCACTGGACAGTCAGGTTTGGGCCTGCAGTGACAAGACACGCGGGGCCTCACAGGATGGGGGTGGAGCCGGCCCTTTCCTCCCCCTCCCAATGTGACTCTAAGTCGCCTCCCACGAACGGCCTCTCTGGCTCCTGATCAAGCCGCTTAATGGCCATGATCCCAGAGACTGAGAAACAAATCTCGAAACCCAGTGGCTTTTGGCAGAAATGCGTCCGGACCCCACAGTAGATTACTGTTGCCGGGCTACCCCACAGGGAAAGGGTGCTGTCCCTCTGCCTGCTCCCCCTAGGCTGCTCGGTGGCCGCCATCCTCCAGAGGCCATTGGACAGTCAAGTTTGGGCCTGCAGTGATGAGACACATGGGTCAAGACCCTGAGTTACCGCCAACAAACAGCCTCTCTGGCTCCTGGTCAAGCTGCTTAATGGCCATGATCTCAGAGACTCAGGAACAATTCTCGGAACCCAGTAGATTTTGGTAGAAATCCCTCCAGATTTAAGTGTTAAAATTTCATAATTTCAAAATCACGTGGCCACTACTGCAGCCATGTGATATCATATGTTATTCATAGCCAGGAACAGAAAACAAATTGTCTACCGTTGTCTTTTCGGCAAATCTGAGTGTTGAGGTAAAGTCCCAAATAATAATGGTGGGTCTGGTGTCAAAATATTGAATGCAATCAAAGAAGAGAGAGAATAATGTGGAAATTATCTGCCCCACATATATGGGGAGGGTGTGGGATGGGGGTATACTGGGGTTTTTGGTGGTGGAGAATGGGCACTGGTGAAGGAATGGGTGTTTCACTGTATGACCGAGACTTAAACCTGAAGGCTTTGTAACTGCTCTCATGGTGATTCAATAAATAAAATTATAAAAAATGGAAAAAGAAAAGTAAGGTGGAGTTCATGCCCAATTCAATCAGCCTAATCAGTGGCTGAATAAATAGCAGTACTCCTACATAAAAAAAGAAAAAGAAAGAAACAATGCACTAGTTATGACCAAATAGAATAACAGAATTACAACTTAGTTCCATACTAAGTTCTTCCCCATACAGGGAGTTTCTTTTCCTTTCTTTTCTACTTTGCAATAAATATTTCAACATTTCAACTTTCTTTAAAAAACAACAACAACAACAACTTAAGGGACTGGAGCAATAGTACAGCGGGTAGGGCGTTTGCCTTGCACACGACTGACCCAGGTTCGATTCCCAGCATCCCATATGGTCCCCTGAGTACGGCCAGGAGTAACTCCTGAGTGACCCAAAAAGCAAAAAACAAAACAAAACAAAACAAAACAAAAAAAAGAACTAATAAGTATATTTAAAGATGGTTGGAAGGGTAAGGGAAGACAATCAAATAATTAAATAAAATCTGGAAAATCTAATATAAAAGTAAAAATGCCAAGTAAAAATGAGAATGAGATAAGGCCTATAAGTGACTATTTTTTGAAACTTTAAATCGTTCTCTTGAAAATTTTTATTTCCAAAAGAAACATAAAGCATCATAAC
The DNA here is from genome assembly GCF_029834395.1 of Sorex fumeus. Lineage (NCBI taxonomy): Eukaryota > Metazoa > Chordata > Mammalia > Eulipotyphla > Soricidae > Sorex > Sorex fumeus. The sequence goes on along the minus strand of NW_026606138.1, from coordinate 11,206,020 downwards.
TATGAATAAAACAGTGAAAAGTTAATTATACCCCAAAATAGTTCTAGGACCAATGAATATCACTGGAAAGTGCAGTCAAACTGTCAAGGACACATTTTTTGATTGCTACAATCTCAAATATATTTGAGACAGCAATAACATTGCTACAAAAACAAACAGCAGAGTTTATAAAAGCAAAAGTAAGTCTCACTGTGGAACATACAGTCTTAGGGTATGTATTCTGTTGGAAGAGAGAGAGAGAGAGAGAGAGAGAGAGAGAGAGAGAGAGAGAGAGAGAGAGAAAGAGAGATCTATGAGGGAATGATAGGAGAAATGTAAATGCCAGAAACAGATTGTTTGGAGGGGATATTTAAGCCTTCAAGACCTTGCAAGGAGAAGTCAAAATTAAGCAGGAAGCATACCATAAACGAAATGAGTCAGAAAGAGAGAGACAGACATAGAAAGATTGCATTCATTTGGGGAACACAAAGTAACAAAATAGGAGATAAACACCCAAGAATAGCCGAGATAAGTACCAGGAGGTTTACTCCATGGCTTGGAGGCCAGCCACACATGCTAGGGGGAAAGGGAGCTCAGACAGAAAAGGGAGCATCAAATAAAGGGTGTTGGGAGGATCCTCCCGGGATGGGAGATGCGTGCTGAAAGTAGACTATAGACAGAACAGGATTTCCACTCAATGCCTCTTTTGCAAACCACAGCACTCAAAAGGAGAGAGAGAACAAAAGGGAGGGAATGTCCTGCCACAGAGGCAGGGTGGGATGGGGGGATGGGGGGGTGGGAGGAATACTGGGATCCGTGGTGGTGGAGAATGGGCACTGGTGGAGGGATGGGTACTCGATCATTGTATAACTGAAACTCAAGCACAAAAATTTGTAAGTCTACAACTGTACCTCATGGTGTTTCACTAATAAAAATTAAAAAATAAATAAATAACATTTTAAATCTCATTTAAAAAAATTTAAAAAAGAAGGGAGCATACCAAATATTTACAGTTCTGCAAGCACAAAAATGAAGTAAGCAAAACAACACAGAAAGGTGTAACTAAATGGCACTGTGAACTTGAAACAAATCTGCATCATTCTTAGGCTATTCTAGCAGACTCTTCTCCAAACTAATGATCTTACTAGAAAAACAGCATGTGCAAATAAAGTCATCAGTAGATGAGAGGTATAATTACACTGACTATCTTGAATAAGTCTGACTATCTTGAATAAGTCTGTGTGGCTTTCACCCAGGAAGAAGTCCAACCAGAAGGCCTCTAGCAAAAGAACCCTCATCTATAGTGTTTGTAGATATGAAAGTAGTAATCTTAATAATTTTTGTATTTAAGGTATTTTATCGCTTGTGATGCATTAAAAGATTGTAATGAAATGTTAACGCAGTGATAACATGATGCTTTGGGCGCAATTGGCATTACTAGGATTGAAAGAGTAAGTAACAATTGCTCAAAAATTATTTCATCTGTTTGTTTCTGTGGTGCCACGGGTCAAACTCAGACTCTCATATTTGCAAACCCTCACATTTGCAAAGCAAGAGCTCTACCACAGACCTGTATCCCTGACCCTTGTTCAACTTAATTCCCCTCTAACTTTTGTTTTGTTTTTGTTGTTGCTGTTTGTTTGTTTGGGGGCCACACCCAGTTGTGCTCGGGGCTTGTTCCTGGGTTTGCTCTAAGGCAAGACTTGGGAACCATATGAGATGCCAGGGATCAAACCCAGGTCTGCCACGTGCAAGTCAAGCACCTCACACACTTTACTACTGTGCTGACTTTGTATTATGCTACATATATATATATCTCATATATGGTATATATGTATACCATATATACCATATATATGTATATATGGTATGTATATAATCTTTGTATTATGGTGGTTTTGCTCAGCTGTTTGTAGTTTGGTTGCTTATTTTTAAATAGTTACTATTTGCTAAGTATTTCTCATTGTCAATACATTTTTATAGAAGTTCTACATTTTTATAGAATCTCTTGTATTTTGTCACCATCATACTTACATGGTAAAGAGAAGTCTATTGGAATTTAGTCTTATAAATGTAATACAGCTATAGTTCACTTGATCACTTGACATCCCGTTACTCATCGATTTGCTTGAGCGGGAGCCAGTAACGTCTACCTTCGTCCCTGTCGCATTCTGTTGTTCCTAGAAGGAGCAGATGCCATTTGGCTACACAGCTATGGTTAATGACTATATAAGTCAAGTCATAATAGAAGTATCTTTCAAATGATTTTAATAAAAGACTTTTGGTCAAGCTGTGGGAAATCTTTTTAAATTAATACACTTGTGTTTCTTTTTATTTTTAAAATAAATATAATTGGTTTGTGTGGAAGGCCAGGAACCATTTCATTCCCCAAAAAACTGCCAGGAGTGACAATTGAGTACCAATGCAGAATATCAGCCTCCAGGCTTGTCTGGGTGTGCCCTTCAAACCACAAATACATAATAAGATAAATATACTTAACAATTAACAAAAAAAATTCAATACATGTAAGCATTGTTAAATAATTGTGTTTAGGTTTGTGTCTTTTGATCTTCCTAATCCACTTCATTCCCCATCCCCCTTCCATTTGGCTGTCACCAATCTTTCTCTCTCTGTGATCTCAGAAACCAGGAAATGCTAATTGAAGACTGTAACGCGGCCTTCTTGGCACTTGTATCCAAGAAGCTAGTTACCAAGACCACCAGATACATTGAACAGCAGTACCAAACACAGCCAACAGGGAAATGGTAACTCCACTTCAAGGATTATAACCCAACTACAGGGATTTTACATGCAAAGTGTATTGAAAACGATTTTAAGATGCTGATTTACAATAAACTGAATGCTCCTGTGCATCCAAGTCACAACTTAGTTTTTATTTTGGTAACATTACTCAGAAACATGCACTTTGACATTCTAATCATTTCTAAGGGTGATGTAACGCCACTCTCGACGCTTAAAGTTAAACTGAGCACTTTTTTTTTCATTCTTCTGTATTAAGACAGTCTGTATCAAAAATTGGCATAGCCCTTCCTTCTTGAGGTCTTCCGAACCACAACAAAGGAGGCCTTTGTTTTCCTTTTTTGTTTTCTTATAGTCAGATAATAACGAAGTATTTGGGTACAAGGAAAGAACTGCAGAATTGAAAATAGAATGAGGTGCATTAGGAAGTCAGGGACCTGCAAAACAGTGCGTGCCCTTCCGACGTCCAGAAGCTGGTAACGAGCAGGTTCTCTTGAGCCCCGCCCACAACGGGCGGCGTGGCCTATCGGGAGAGGGCTGAGGAACTTTGGGAGAGGTTGGGCGGTGCTAAGGGCGGGAACCAGCGAATCACGGGCACAGTGTAGGTAAAGTAGCCACAAGATAGGCGTGGGCGGGGCTGGAGGCGGGATCTCTGTGGGCCTGGGGCGGGGCCGTCGGCGGGGCGCCCTATGAGGAGCCGCCGCCGGGAGGGGCGGGGCCAGCTCGGCACCTCCCTCCGTCGGGGCTGGTCCCGCAGCGGTCGCCGCGGGCCTGCCCGGCTGCAGGGCGGCGGCGGCGGCGGCGGCTGGCGGCGGGCGCGGTGGGATGCGGCTGACGCGGAAGCGATTCTGCACGTGTCTCTTCGCGCTGTACTGCCTCTTCTCCCTCTACGCCGCCTACCGAGTGTTCCTCGGGCGCCGCCGCCAGGCGCCGGCCGCGTCTGTGCGGGGCCCGAGGAAGGGGCCGGCCCCGGCGCGGGAGCGGCGCCGAGGTAGGGCCAGGCCGCCGCGGCCCTCGAGCCGGGCTCGGGGCCGGGGTCGGCGCCCCCCGCGGCCGCGCTGTCGCTTCCCGAGCGGGTCCCCGGGCCGAGGGCGGGGGCCGCGCGCCCCTTCTAACACCCGCGCCTGTCCCCCGCCCGGCCCCGGCGTGGCACGGCCACCGTTCCTGCGTCCCTGGTTTGGTCCCCGGCTGGTGTTTCACGGCCGCATACTTCGCCTACAGAAGTCATTTTTTATGTTTAGGTTCCGTGTATGTAATCTGTAGCAAATTGCAAAAAGGAAAGTCGTGATTTGATACCTATGAACTTAGAAGGGTGCTTTGGGGAGAGAGGAATTTGTTGGGTCAGGTTGACACCCTTATTTCTGAGATCTTTCCAAGTCCATCAAGAAATATGGGGCTGAAGCGATGGTACAGCGGGTAGAGGGCTTGTGTTGGATGAGGCCGACACCCCCCCCCCCCCCCCCCCCCGGAATCCCACGTGCATCCCATATGGTACCCCTCGGAGCAAGGCCAGGAGTGATTCCTGAGTGCAGAGCCAGGAGTAACTCTCAGCATCGCGGGTGTGGCAGAGACCCGCCCTCCCCCTCCCCCACCAAATAAATAAATAACAACTAAAACCCACAGGCCACCAAGAATTAAATCTGACTTCCTCTGTGTGAGGGGGAAACCCGTCTGAATTTAGTTGCCTAACCTCTTTGAATTAATGAAATTGGAACTTTCTGACATAGCCTTTAAATGGCATCAATCTACAATTGCCGCTCAGCCTTACTGATAAACGGTTACTTTTTAAAACGCAGAAGACTCTCCTTTGGAAAGTGAAGAATGGAATCCTTGGGAAGGAGATGAAAAAGCTGAGCAACAGCACAGATTTAAAACGAGCCTTCAGATACTAAGCAAATCCTCAGAAGTGAAACCAGACCTCTTCCAGGTACAAATCTGGGGCAAAGCTGCCATTGGTAAGTTAATGCACAGCACTAAGCACGTTTTGGGAATCATTGGTAAAGGTAAGGTAAAGGTAAAGGCCCTCCCGTTGATCGTCGATTTGCTCGAGCGGGCCCAGTAACGTCTCCATTGGAGACTTTGTTGTTACTGGGAATCATTGAACTAAACAGAATCACTTTGTTGTAGGCCTTTCCCGTAGCCTTTAATACGTGGGTGTTCATTGCTAATACCCTAGAAGGGGGCTATCTCGTGTGGTTTAAATTTTGTTGCCCACAAAAGCACTTTTGTTGTATCATGAAGTTTTAGAATTTCAGAGATCATAGTCAGAGAATGGAGCCTTCAATGTGGATAATAAGTCAGAAAGAATTTAGTGTGACCCTGGGAAATGTCAGGAAGGGCTACAACACATGTGTTGTATGTTGGAGCCTCATGTGGGAGCCTCAAGTTCATTTCCCATCACCATAGTCTGCACCACCACTTCCCAGCAGAGGGAAATAGCTAGTGAATTAGAATGAAGCTCGTTTGGTCTTTAAACATGAATTAGAGTTATGTACAGGGAGGATTTGAATTGGAAATACTAGTTGGAAGAAAACCAATAATGCTTGGTCTCTGGTAATATATTCTTGCACACTTTCGTGTAAAATATATGTCCTTGAAGATTACTACTGATCTATAATTCTTAAATGCACTGACCTAATCATTAATCATCATGTTCTACCCATCTTTATAAAATGTTAGCATTAATTTCTCCCTTTAAATTCCTGCTTCTCCAGTCTAGTTTTAATTAAATATACATATTAACAGGTTTTCATCTTTCTAGGTGTTTCTTTTAAATCCAGTAAACAAAGTAGCTAGAAGGGTTTTATCAAGAACTACTTTTAGGGACCAGAGAAGTAGTACAGTGGGTAGGACACTTGCCTTGTGTGCAGCTGACCCTGGTTCAATCCATGGTATGGCATATGCGCACCCCATTCCCCCATATGACCAGAATGATCATATGATCATATGATCAATGCTCATATGATCCCTGAGCACAGAACCAGGAGTAAGCCCTGGACAGTGCTGGGTGTAGCCCAAAAACAGCAGGTGGGGGTACCCTATTTTCATCAGCCTGTTCCCTAAGCATCATCACCGTCCTCCCGTTGTTCATCAATTTGCTCGAGCGGGCCCAGTAACGTCTCCATTTTGAGACTTGTTGTTACTGTGTTTGGCATATTGAATACGTCACGGGTAGCTCACCAGTGATAAACATTCCTATTCAATAGGGAAGAGATTTTAAGAACACTTAATCACTGATCCAGGGAATTTTGAGTGCAACCAGGCAAACTCCATTGGGTTGCAAAGTCTGGGAAGACTTGACTTAAAACTTTCCTCCTCATGTTTTTAGCTCCACCTTTAGAGTCATCCTTGCTTCTTTGTGATGGGTGGTATGTGCTCACAGTGGTTTTCTCAAACTGTTTCCTGCTGGTAGCACTTTGAGAATCTAGTAACCTTTTGTTTCAAATTCTCCCTATCTCTTTTAGACCAGGCTAGCAGTATTCTACTCCTGTAATAGTCTCAAGACCCTTGTGGGTCTCCTATGTATGTCACACGGAGCTCTTCCACAGTTACTGGATAAGCTCATCTCGATTTTTATTCTTAAATTATGCACCTAACATCTTCAAAGGAACCTCTATGTGAGTGGGCAACCTGCTATCCTTACAGTGAATCTCATTTTGTTAACCTCTTTTGCATTCCAAGAGGTTAACAAATTCCAGGTTCGCAGATTCCTAGATGATCAGTTCCTGATTCCTTTGGTGTAACTATTCTTCCCTCAATGTCTATATTTCTTCTCATGTCTTCCTATATCACCAAGAGGAAACCAGGTCATAACTTCTACATTCTAACTAAACATCTCTAGCTACATGTTTCAGGTAGCTTCTGCTTTCTACCTTGGTGCAAGGCACAGTTCAGCTTAGTTCATTGCTGTTACATAGACTATTAATTCCTTCTCTCACTACTAACATGCCTCTCATTTCCTTCTGAGCCCTTCTCAGCATCACCGTTCGTGTTCATATTTCTACCAATCTCTTTATGAGGATTGTTTATTCTTTAAGATAATATAGATTTCTTTTTCTAATGCGTCCCTAACTTCTTGCTGAGTTCATAAAAACTGAGTTATTAGCATATGAGTTTTATCTGCAGTCTGTTTAAGTCAGTCTAAACTTTTTTTAATAATGTTCAAAATTCTTTCAATTTCTCCCCATTATCCAGTTTAGTCTTTTTAAGATTTTTAAAATTTGTTGCACAACATGCTATTTTCAGAAATCTTAATCTATAACTGCATAATCTATACTTTCCTGTAATACCCTTAATCCATTACCAAAAAGTTAGTGGCTCAGGGGCCCAACTGATAGTACAGTGGGTAGGGCATTGCCTTACACATGGCTAACCTGGACTCAATCCCTGGCACTTCAAAGGGTCCCCCAAGTCCATCAGGAGTGAACCCTGAGTACAGAGCCAGGAGTATACCCTGAGCATAGCTGGGTGTAGCCCTAAAACAAAAATCAAATTTACCATTTTATACATGAGCTCCTCTGGTTGTGTTGGGCACAAAACAGATCTCTGTGCACCCTACTCCCAGTAAATTATAATATAATATAGAAAAATGTCCAACCACATAGCAACTGGTAATGTAACATTACAAATAAAATCAATGGAAAGAGGTTCAGAGATAATAGAGGTTCTCAGATTTAGACTAAGAGGTTATTGTCTTTAATGTAACCCATATTAGACACAGAGAGTCCCTGAGTTTTGACTCTTAACACTGTCTACCACGTTGATGGTTTTGCAGTGTTACTTGGTAGCACCGCCAGTCACGGAACCAAAAGGAATTGTACCAAAACCCAAAAGTGAGATTGCTGGATCATATTCAGTTTCCTAGGAAATAATTTTTTGTTTTGTTTTGTTTAATTACCAGGTTTGTATCTCTGGGAGCACATTTTTGAAGGCTTACTTACGCCCAATGATGTCAACGCTCAGTGGAGAGAAGGATATTCAGTTGTAGGAAGAATACATTACAGGTATTAATTGTGCAACATTAACCTTTGCTACATTGCTGTACAATGTTTTGTGTAAGACTAGGGGAAAATAAGAAATTTTATACTTATAGAAGATATCTCTACTCCATTCTGTTGTACAGGATGGAGAAATAGGGCTAGAGGATAGCTCACTGGGCTGGTGTGTGTGTTTTGCTGTTGGGAGACTTGGGAGCAGCCTCTAGCACCACATGGCCCCCCCAAGCACTGAGCCTGGAGTAGCCCCCAAGCACTTCCAGGTATTACCCAAAACTCTAGGGGAAAAAATTAAGAATGGAGAAATACCCCTCATAAATATATATTCAAAGTTAAAGCTTGCTTTGAACATTTTCTTCTAAGTTTGGGTAGCAATGCACTGTAGCACTATCCTTCTATTGTTTATCAATTTGCGCGAGCGGGCCCAGTAACGTCTCCATTGTGAGACTTGTTGTAACTGTGTTCGGTATATCCAATATATCATGGGTAGCTTGACAGGATTTGCCTGGAGGTGAGATACTCTTGGTAACTTGCCAGGCTCTCTGAAAAGGGTGGAGGAATTGAACCTGGGACAGCCCGGTCAGCTGTGTGCAAGGCAAATGCCCTACCAGCTGTGCTATCACTCCAGCCCTAAAAATTCTCCCTTTTTAAAAATCATGTGCCTTAAATGTTTCAACTGGTGTATCAGTCATCAAAAGTGATTGGTCTCATTGGTTTGAAGACGGTAAACCATACTACTTTCGAGGTCTCGACTACTGCCCTGCAGTGAACATAGATGTGTATGTATATTTTCAGATTGGTGTTTTGAGGTCTTAGGATGGATACCTAGAAGTGGTTTTGCTGGATCTTATTCTGTTTTATTATTGTTGTTTGTTTTGGAGTCACACCTGGCTATGCTCAGGGCTTACTACTGACTCTGTACTAAGGAATCACTCCTTATAGGTCAGTAGGGACCATATGTGGTGCTGGGGTCAAACCCAGGTCTGCTACCTACAGTGTTCTTAATTTTTTTAAGAAATGTCTATATATGTCTATATACCATTTTTAATAAAGTTTGCTCGAGCGGGCCCAGTAACGTCTCCATTGGAGACTTTGTTGTTACTGTGTCTGGCATATCGAATACTCTCGTTAGCTTGCCGGGCTCTCCGAGAGGGGCGGAGGAATCGAACTCGGGTCGGCCATGTTGGCCGCTTGTAAGGCGAACGCCCTACCCGCTGTGCTATAATAAAGTTTGCATTCCTACCAGTTGTAATATTTATTTTTTTTATTTTCCACATTTTTGCCAGCTTTCTTCCTTGGCATTCTTCCTTGGATATTTCAATATCTTTGAAATAGGCCATAAATAGTAGTACAAGGTGATATAGCTAATTGTCAAGGTGATTTGCATTTCGCAGATAATCAGTGATGATAAGCATTTTTCCATTTACGTTTTTGCCATCTGAATGTCTTTGGAAAAGTATTCTATAGTTTGCCTTTTTGAATGAATTTGTTTGTTCCACTTGTTTGCTTTTTTGTTTTGGAGAGGTACCACCTGGTGTTTTGTTTATTTTTGCTTTTGTTTTCCTTGTCAATGGAGTCAAATTACTTAAAATACTTAGGAAAGGCCAGAGAAATAATATAGAGGGTAAGGCGCTTGCCATGCATGCAGTCAACTCTGACTCAGTCCCAGGTACCATATATGGTCCCTGGGTACATCCAGGAGTGATCCCTGAGCACAAAGTTGGGTATAAACTTAGAACAGAACAAACCAAAGATACCACTGAAGTCAATATTCATGGCTGTGTTATATTTTCTTTTTATATATTTTATGAATTAAGATCTAACACCTAAATATTTAATCCATTTTGAATTAATTTTTGTGCTTAGTGTGAGGTAAAGGCCCATTCTTTCACATATGACTGTCCAGTTTTCCCAACACCTTTTGTTGAAAAACATCTCCTCTTTCTATTGTATGCTCCATTGGACTACTTTGTTGTAAATTAACTTTCCATTTACGTGAGTATTTATTTCTGGGCTCTGATTTTATTCCGTGGTCTGAGTTTCTGCTCTTTTCCCCCAGTAGTGCACTGTTTTGATTGTTGTAATTTTGTAGTATAGTTTAAAGTTGGAGTATGAATTGTCCCTTTAATTTTTCTCAGAATTGCTTTGGCTGTTAGTGGGAGTTGTGGGTAACACAAATTTTAATAGTGATTGTTCTACACTTTTTAAGCATATCATTGGAACTTTAATAGAAATACATTGGGTTTGTATAATGCTTAGATAGAATGATCATTTTAGCAGTGTTGATTTTTTTATTCTGAGAACATATGCTCTTTTTCCATTTCCTTATAGATCCTTCTGTTTGTTTTAATAATTACTTACAGTCTTTCGCCTCCTTTGTTAATTTGATTCCTAGGTACTTGATTCTTTTGCCTGGCATTGTAATGGTTTTTTTCCTCCTTAATTCTTTCTCTTCTCATTTGTCACTTATGTTGTTTCCATGTAGATATAGAACGGGTTTTTGCATATTGACTTTGTAGACTGCCCTTTGCTGAAGTGGTTAATTGTTTCTAATAGTTTTGCTGGAATCTTTAGGTTTTCTTTGTATATTATATCATCTGCAAATAGTGGTAGCTTAACTTTTTCCTTTTCAATTTGGATCCCCTTTTTATCTTTCCAATTTGGGGCAAGTTGCCCTTCCTTCCTTCCTTCCTTCCTTCCTTCCTTCCTTCCTTCCTTCCTTCCTTCCTTCCTTCCTTCTTTCCTTTTCTGTTCGAGGTAGGATGGTTGGGCCACATCACATGGTGCAGCGACCTATTCCCAGCTGTTTGCTCAAGATTCACTTCTGGTTGTGCTGTAGGGGGCAATATGCAGTGTAAGGGACTCAAACTAGTCTGAACAGGTCATCCACATGCAAGGCAAGCACCTTTTCCCATGTATTATCTCTCTGTCTCTAGATGCATTCTTTTCACATTTAAAGAATATTTCTGAGAATAGCTCAATATACTGTTTTAGTATATGAGTTGAAACCAACTATAAAACTTTTATTATAGCTCTCAAATGGATAGTATTCATGCAAAAGTTTTGCATTGTCCAGCTAAGGTAATACTATGCAGAGATTTCCTTGTCGGTTTTTTCCTATGCAAATGTAGCATCTTTTTTTAGTTACTGGGAGACTTTGTCAAAAAAGGCTCAAGATATTCTGAGTCTTGAAATTGTTGAATGATAGAAGAAAAATGTAGTTTAACATTTTCAACTAAATTACTATATCTTCTTCCATTTAGAATTTAACATATACATGTTTTATGTTTTTTAAAGTTCTAAATAATGGCAAGGTATTTCATTATGTGTTTGTTATACAAAACTAATAAATTATTAATTAATTTAAATTGTGTCATTTGCAAAACCTTAATGTCTCAAAGTCATACCATATAAACTTTAAACAGTTCTGTCAAAGATAAGCAATGGATTGGAGCCAGAGTGATGGTACAATGGATCAAGCATCTTGCACACAGCCAACCTGTGTTCCATCAGAAGCATCCCATATGGTCCCCTGAGCCCACCAGGAGTGAGCCCTGATTGTATAGTCAAGAGTGAGCCCTGAGCAGTGCCAGCTGTGGCCGCAACCCTCTCCCCACCAAAAACAAGATAAGCAACAGATAAGCAACAGCAGATATAATTCAGGGGGAAAAGATTCATGGTATCATTAGATGCTCTTATTATAAGTTTTAGTACTGAAAACATTTTTAGATAATCTTATAATAATCTGATTATAAATTTAAATAAAATATTATTAGATATTTTTTCAGTGTTACCCAAAAGAAAATATTGTGCCTTTAAAATGTTTACACATAGGGAGGGGGACTGGGAGAAAGTGCAGCCTCTGCATGCAGTGTACTCTGATTCCGTCCCCAGCTCTGCAGTGTCGTAGCACACACCAGACTTGGGTTCCATTCCATATACCACGTGGCCCTCCAAGCATTACTAGGTCAAACCTTGGAGGCCCTGCCACCAGCATTGCTGCGTTTGCCGGGCATCCTCAGCACAGCAGAGCAGAGAAGCACAGCATCCTCATGCAGTTGCGCAGAACCAGTGGCCCACCTGGCCGAGAAGCTCTGTCCTGACCCCCTGAACACCTCTTGGCAGGACAGGAAATTCAGAACCATGGTGACTGATGTTATGATTTGAAAGTACGATTGCATTAACCTTTGAATGTTTTTAATTTTATGTTTAATCATTCCTGAGGCACTGTTTTCATTACCACTGTTAATGATGGTTTCATACAAACATCCTCCAGCGCCACACCCACCACCCGTGAGCCCGCCTCCCTCCACCGAAGTTGACTGTATCGCTTTTTATATTTCATCTATGTTTCGTTTAAAATGTTTCACCGGCGTTGTGTTTTCAAAGTAGTGTCAAATATGAAAATCAGAGTCATAAAGGTTGTCTGTTTACTTTATGACAGTCTGGGGGAGACACACCTGATGGTGCTCAGAGGCCCATGCAGCACTAGGGATCAAACCCAGGCTTCCTGCACAGGAAGCGTGAGCTCAGCTCTTGGAGCTGTCACTCCGGCCCCCGATTCTATGATGATTGTTGGCAGGGCAGTGGGTGGAGTCCTCCCAAGTGGTGTTTAGCAGAGCCTGGCAGTTCTCTGATACCCATGCTAGCAATTCAATGCTGTGGCCCAAGACTGAAGTGAAAATTGGGGCCTTCAGGTAGTCAGCCAGTGACTACCAGGTACTCTAGGGCTGCACCAAGGGGCTCAGGGGACCATATGTGGTGCTAGAGATTAAGCCTGGGTCAGCCACATGTACCTTAGCCCCTGAACTATCTCTCCAGCCCCTATGACAATTTTCTAAATACAATGAAGAACAGAGAGTAATGAAACAGTTCCCCATCATCCCGCCACCCAGAACACATTTTCAACCAACTCTGTCATATTTGCTTCAGATATTTGACTTTCTTCTTAAAAGAAATAGTCCAACAAAAACCACGAAGCTTTCATTGTATTATTGCCCAAGTCCTTTCGTCTTCTTTTCTAGCCAGAGATAATCCTTATTATGAAGTTGGTATGCACATCCCCATTCAAGATTTTTTTGGTAACAGGATCAAACCCAGGGTGTTATACATACAAAGCATGTGCCTTAAACACAGAACTACATGCCTAATCCCAATTTTAAGTATTAATCACAGATAATTGTATGCAGGAACTTTCAGGCTGAAGTATAATTAAGATATAAATGTTCTGTGACTCACTTTTTCCCTAAATATTATATTTTTGAGCCTTAACCTGCATGAAATGTTTTTGATGCCATCCTCCAGTGCGTCTGTACTTTCTTAAGGTGCAAAAGCAGCTAACACCATAAACTTTTTGAGGCCTACTACTTTAAACCACCTTTTCAGTATGAACTGCATAGCTTCATGCCATTCAACTCCTTTTCTTTGCTTAATAGCTTAAATCCTGCCTCTTATTTTGAATATAAGTTTAAAAAAAAGCTTCTATATTTCTGACGACCAAAGTTTCCCATTAAGCAATACTCCATCATTCAAACTTGTTCAAAAGAGCTTGTGTTGTAAGTAATTATATTTTGATAAAATATGGATTGAATCTCATTGTAGATTTTATATGAAGTAATGTAAAGCTTGCTAGAGAAATTGCGTACAGTGGGTAAGTCTCTTGTCTTGCATATGGCTTTGCCTATTTCGCTTCTTGGTACCACATATGGTTCCCTAAGCTCTGCCAGGCGTGATCCCTGAGAAAAGAATCAGGGATAATCCCTGAGGACAACTTGGTGTAACCTAAAGCAAACTAGAAGGAGAAAAATAAACCTTGTGGTACCAGATACCTGTGTTGTGTTTAGTGCTTTTATTTGTCACTTGTTCTTATTTTGCTGTTTTGTTTTTTACAGTTTCATCACTGGTCCAACTGTCACTCCCGGGTACTTCTCTGTTAATGCTGACAATGTGGTTCTTGTTTTAAATGGGAGAGAAAAAGCAAAAGTCTTTTATGCCACCCAGTGGTTACTCTATGTACAAAATTTATTGAAAACTGAAAAACTCAAGCATCTTGCTGTTGTTTTGCTTGGAAATGAACATTGTAATAATGACTGGATCCTTCAGTTCCTCAAAAGAAATGGAGGGTTTGTGGAGCTGCTCTTCATAGTGTATGACAGCCCATGGATCAATAATGTGGATATATTCCAGTGGCCCTTAGGAGTAGCAACGTAAGTACAAAATGCTATTACACATTTCTAGCTCAGTGTTTCAATGAGGAAAATTATGTTGTAAAATTTGATCAAAATAAAAGTATGATTTGGTCTCATGATTTGGCAACAATAAGGATGTTTCAGCTGAGTTGGTTTTGGGGTTGGTGTTGTGAGTGTGTGTGTGTGTGTGTGTGTGTGTGTGTGTGTGTGTGTGTAAAACCTCCAAAAAACCTCCAAAGATGAACTTTCAAGTTTGGTCTCATGATTCGGCAACAATAAGGATGTTTCAGCTGAGTTAGTTTTTGGGTTGGTGTTGTGAGTGAGTGTGTGTGTGTGTGTGTGTGTGTGTGTGTGTGTAAAACCTCCAAAAAACCTCCAAAGATGAACTTTCAAGTTTGGTCTCATGATTCAGCAACAATAAGGATGTTTCAGCTGCGTTGTTTTTTGGGTTGGTGTTGTGAGTGTGTGTGTGTGTGTGTGTGTGTGTGTGTGTGTGTGTGTGTAACCTCCAAAGATGAATTTTCGAATTTACTATGAGTACCCTAAAGTGCTTTCAAGTTTAGGAGTCACCTAAAAAAGATGTTTAGCTAAGACTGAAAGAAGGAACAGTTTTAGTTCTATATAATTTGTAGCAAAAACAAATCCAGGAACTTTAAGGCAATATAAATCACTGTACTCTTAGGTTTGAAGGCATCTCTTTTATTTTAAAAGAACTTAATAGCTAAGGCCTCTTAGTATGTCACTTATGTATGTCTTCTCTAAGAGAGAAAACTTGTATTATTGCCTGTTAATAGGAGGTTTTTCATTAATTAGTTGAGGGAGATAATTTGGCAGGCTGAGTGTATATGTGCATACTGGGGCCCAGGTTTCATCCCCAGCACCACCTGATCCTTTGAGCACAGGGCTGAGAATAGCACTTGAGCATTGCTGGGAATAGTCCCAAACTGTTGACTTACAGATAAGTTGTCCATACTACATAACCTTCCAGAAGGAGGAAGTTTTTTTCCTTGATGTTCATCACATTATTTGCAGAGCTTATAACCTGCAGCCTAAAGCTGTAGCCACTCAGGGGTGGAGCGATAGCACAGCGGGTAGGGCATTTGCCTTGCATGTGTCCAACCTGGGTTCGATTCCCAGCATCCCATATGGTCCCCTGAGCACCGCCAGGAGTAATTCCTGAGTGCAGAGCCAGGAGTAACCCCTGTGCATTGCCAGGTTTGACCCAAAAAGAAAAAACAAAACAAATGAAGCTGTAGCCACTCAGAGAAGGCACTCAGTAAGTACTTGTTGAATTGATAATTTACAAAAAATATCACTGTTGACTTTTGGATCTGATATTCCTGATTTATTTCTCTATCGCTGGTTACCAGCTGAGGCACTAGTCTGCTACCTGGTTGGTTATTCAAACACCACCAAGGCCATAGCATTCCTGCCTTGCTTCTACAATTTTCTCACTCAGGACTTGAGGTAGTGTCAACAAAAACATTTATATTGAGTATAAGTCTAAAACTGAAAAATCTGTCATTTCAGCAGTAAGTACCTGTACTTGTGAGATGTTTTGGGACAGAATTAATACTTTTGTCCAGGTTATGGTTCAGCCTTAGAGCATTTGCCTTTTATAGTACTTAGCACCACAAAAGTAAATTTTTTTAATTTACATTGTTCTGGCCAGAGAGATAGCACAGAAGGTAAGTTACTTGCCTTGCAAGCAGCAACCCTAGTTTGATCTCTAGCACCACGTTTGTCCCCCCACATACACCCTCAACTCAGAGCCAGGAATAAGCCCTGAGTACAGCCGGGTAAGGCCCCAAACCCCACCCCCATTTTTAGGAATTTTTTTTTAATTTAATCAATCCATATAGTTTAGGATGAAAAGTCTATAATTCTGATTTTGTGATGTAAGCCAGTATCTTTCTTAGAAACCAGTGATTATCAACTAGAGGCACTCCCCCATCTCCCCAAGATACTTGGCACTATTGGAGGTCTTTTGGGTTGTTTTCAAGTGGAAAGAGAAGCTGATGATGATTTGGAGAGGCTAGAGATGCCGCTAAAAACCAAACATGAACACCTGTAACTATCTCACGGTGATTCAATAAAATTTAAAACAACAACAACAAAAACCCTACGGTGTGAATACAGCTCCCACAACACAAAAGTGATCTCATCCCAAATACAGGAACAAGCCTGACAGCCTACTTTAGACTGTTCAGTAAAACTTAGCTCTTTCATAAAGACTGTCAGATACCTTGTTGGACGCTATTATTTCTAAGTACTTCTAAGAGAGCTAGTTGCAATCAGCCTCTCCTATATAATATGCAAGGCTTTTTTGTTATTATTTTATTCTTTTTGATAAGCCTTTGGAATTAGAGTTCTTTGCTATAGCAATCTGTATCCTTTAATCTTTCTGTTGCCATGGGTAAAATCACGATCTGTATGAATACAGATTGTTTATACGTTTGAGGATGTTGAATTCAACCTGCTTTACACCTGTAGGTTTATATGGTAGTTGGCAGATACATAAATGAAGCACCTTAGAAGCATAATCTCCTCTGTGATAATTTTTAAAAAGATTTCAATGTGAAGTTTTTATAAATAAAATTAATAGATGCAGAGGTTTTCAATA
The DNA here is from genome assembly GCF_029834395.1 of Sorex fumeus. NCBI lineage: Eukaryota > Metazoa > Chordata > Mammalia > Eulipotyphla > Soricidae > Sorex > Sorex fumeus. The sequence goes on along the minus strand of NW_026606138.1, from coordinate 11,189,476 downwards.
AGGAAGCATGGAAATTGTATTTGGAATTTAGAAAATCTTTTTAAGTATCTTTCCCTTATGTTTTCATGCTAGCTAAGATGTTGGGTTATGGAAGTTATACCAGTCCTATTGCCATATGTTGTTTATTCATATATGCTTGTTTTTACAGATACAGAAATTTTCCTGTGGTGGAGACAAGTTGGTCTATGCTATATAATGAAAGGCCATACATATGTAATTTCTTGGGAACCATTTATGAAAACTCATCCAGACAAGCACTAATGAGCATTTTGAAACAATATGGGGATGATAAGCTTTGTTGGGTTTCACCAAGAGATAAGTAAGTTCAATGTTTACTCAGTGCAGCTGTTTTGATGTCTGATTTATGTGGCAAAACAATGTCCCAAGAGATATAATTGTTAACTTTATTGTACCAATATTTCCTCCAGAAGATATACTGGTCACTAAAACTGGGAAGAATCTGAACTGCATACAACTAAAATAGGGAGACTTTCCCATAATTCTAGTAAACCAGAGTCTAGTAATGTCGATTAACAATATTTGTTAAACTTTACATATAAGAGATTATAAATGCCAATTCCTGAGATATTTAGGAAACCATATCAGTACCTAAGACTGGCCTTTACTCTCTGTACTATCTCTCTAGGTCAACAAGTTTTATATCATTTCATATAAAATCTACAATGAGATTCAATCCATATTTTTTCAAAACATAATTACTTATTACACAAGCTCGTCTGAACAAGCTGAATGATGGGGCATAGCTTAATGGGAAACTTTGGTTGAAGACAGATCTATTTGCTTGGGATAATGGGAAATGTGGTAGCTTTTTTTTTTAATTTTAGAAGATGGAATTTCAGCATGATGCTATGCTGGAAAGATGGTTTCAAGTAGTAAGTCTCACACCGCTTATGTTGTGAGCTGCTTTTGCACTTTATATGAATAAAGTGTCTGTTGATGGGTGAGAAACTACAGATGAGCTAAAATGGAGGAGGGCATCATAAACATTTCATGCAGGCTAAGCCTCAAAATTAATATTTGTGAAAGTAGCTACATAAGATTATTTGTGATTAATAATTAAAATTGGGATTGGACATGCAGTTCTGTGGTAGAGCTTTGAATATATGAAACACTGGGTTTGATCCTGGCACCAAAAATTTGAATGAGGAAATAAACACCAACTTCATAACGAGGATTGTTTCTGACAAGGAAGGAATATTAGAGGACATGGAGAACAATACAATGAAAGCTTAATTTTTCTTGGAAATAATTAAATTAGAATTCTTTTAGGAAGAAAGTCAAACATCTGGAGCAAATATGACAGTTAGCTGAAAACATGTTTGTTCTGAGTTGCGCATAAATGGAATTTGTTTTTAAGTAAGTGAATAAAATGTTATTTTATCTAAACAAGGTCATTAAAGAAATAAGGCTTTGGGGCTGGAGAGATAGCACAGCGGGTAGGGTGTTTGCCTTGCATGCGGCCGACCCGGGTTCGATTCCCAGCATCCCATATTGTCCCCTGAGGGAGTCCCAGGAGTATTTCCTGAGTGCAGAGCCAGAAGTAATCCCTGAGCATCGCCAGGTGTGGCCCAAAAAGCAAAAAAAAAAGAAAGAAAGAAAGAAGTAAGGCTTTAAAATGTCCCAAATCTAGAAATTTTATGTGTTTAATTGGGGCATATACTCTCTTCAAATAAGCAGAACTCCCAGATCTGTTGTTTGTGAGTCATATGATATTTAGTTGACAAAATATTTATCAAGGAAATTGCTGCTTGCCCAAAACTGTTTGATATGAGGGGTACAGCAATGAACAAAACAGTCACAAGTCCATGCCTCTTGGGATTTAAATGCTTGTTAATGGAGATCAATGAGTAAAACATACTGTGTCAGAAGATTATAAATGCCACGTGAAAAAATGAGCAGGGGAGAGAGAAGTACAAGGGCTTGTGGGTGAAACATTTGCTGTTTCAAAGTGGCCAATTAAAGAATAAGTAAGAATACATTTAAACCCCAGCTTAGTGGGGCAGTACTGGGACTTGCACCTATTTGGGAGACGTCTCTATTAAGAGAGCAAGTATAAAGGACCTAATGTAGGAGTGTGTATGTGATGGTTGGGACAGTGTTCTACACTGGACTGAATGGCTATGTAAAATAATGGTTTTCTGTGGGAATAGAATTGTTCCACAATTTCTCTCTTACTATTGGAACATGAGGTAAAGTAAATTACCTCCTTGCTTCTCCAGACCATTTTGCCTTTTCCCTCTCACTGAGTAATACCACCCATTACTTTTCCTCTTTGAAATCATATATGCTATCCCCTGTGCTTGTCCCTTTAACTTTTTAAGAGTTGCATTCCTGGAAGAATCATTCACTTTCACATTACTCCAAGTTATTTTTTGTTGATTCCCAAATCTAACATGTTTCTATCACCTAGGTATGCCGTCTTTACCTCCTCATTGGTAGTGGTCTGCTCCTTCACTTGACCTTAGCTACTTACCATCACTTCCTAGCCATTGTCATGACATACACTGTTGCTTCTGCATGATCTCAGGTCAGCATCTCTCTCTACCCAATATGTCTTATCATTCTCATAGTCTGACTGACAATTTAACTAGCTCCTATTACCTTTCATTATCCCTTGCTTACCTCATCTTATTAGTTCTTTGCTCTGCAGGCTTCTTAGTCAATCATGACTGCATACACATTTAGTTCCTTAGTTTTCTAATTTAGCAAATCCTAATTCTGGTTAAATCCTCTTACCTGCTGTATATCTGCACCTATGTACTCAAACATACTTAGAGAAAGCTGCTGGACAACCTTCCTTTAAATACACCATCATCAGGGGTTGGAATTAACCACAAGTGTGTGTGGGGCTGAGGGTAGGTAAGATAGAGAAGAGACTGCTATGACAGTAATAGCTGGGAATTATCATGCTGGACAAGATCTGAGGGTTAAAAGTAAGTAAGGGATATTCTTGATAGCCTTTCAGTATAAATATTGCAAACCATGATGCCCAAAAGTTGGAGAGAGAGGGATGAGAGAGAGACAGAGATAGAGAAAGAGAAAGAGAGAGAGACAGAAGAAAAGCACCTGCCAAAGAGGCAGGTGGGGGTCAGGGTGATGGGAGGGAACCTGGGGACACTGGTGCTGGGAAATGTACACTGATGGAAGGATGGGTGTTGGAATACCGTATGAATGAAATCCAATCATGAACAGCTTTGTAATGCTCTAAAATAATAAATAAAAAACAAAAAGAAAACAGAAAAAAGTACATGTCCATGACCACCCAGTGCCAAGCAATCATATGTTTCCATTGTCCGTATATTCTCCCCCTGTCCTAGAAGACTCATATCTCTTCTCTCTTCACAACTTCTCTTAGCCTTATCATTCTCTTGCTTATTTCACTGAGCAAATAGGATGAGTGAAATAAAGTAGAGTGCCTAGCTTTCTAACTGGCTTTACCACTTCTGTCATTGTCCCTGTGCTGTCTTCTCAACAGGCAGCCAGGATGATTGTGGCACAGCGGGTAGGGTGTTCGCCTTACAAGCAGCCAACATGGCCGACCCGAGTTCGATTCCTCCGCCCCTCTCGGAGAGCCCGGCAAGCTACCGAGAGTATTCGATATGCCAAACACAGTAACAACAAAGTCTCCAATGCAGACGTTACTGGGCCCGCTCGAGTGGTAATATATAGGTCACATCAATTATTGCTTTTAGCAACTCCCTGCTCCATGGGATGCTCTTATTACTTCCTTTACACCTTTCCCAGTCAGTGTGTCTGCTTCAGCCACCCTGGTTCCCTTGCTCTTCCTTGGATGTTCCAGGAACATGCTATTTTGTCATCTTTCTGCTTGCTCTGCTCTGTCCTCCCAGATATCTGGAGGGTTTCTCCTCACCTCTGGCTTCATCCAGCAACCCCTGCAGTGAGCTATTCCCTGATAACCTCTTTACAGCACTCCCCCTTGGAAAATTCCTCCTCCATTCTCTGCGTAATTTTTCTCAGAGCATTTAGCACCTTCCAAATGCTTTCCTGACTTGTTCACTATTCATCTCCATCACTAGGCTAGAATATCAACTTCATGAGGGCAGGGATTTGGATGGTGGAGAGTGAAGATCCACCACTTAAGAAAACATTAGTTGAATAAACTTTCAGAATTCGTAGGTAACCACTAGGTTTTTTAAATGTGTATCTGTAAAGTTTTCCAGTTCTTACATATGTCCAAGAAACCTTGTTTGGGCATGATTTTACTTCTCTGCCTGTCATCTCTGCATTTACCATTTCTTATAACTGGTGTTAAAATAAAAACTTTTTCTTTCCCAAATGTCATGCTTAGTAAAGTGGAAGCTACAGTTGTTTTTCTGTTTTTTCTAGATGGCAGCCTCAGGAAACAAATGAAAGCCTCAAGAATTATCAAGATGCTTTGCTTCAGAGTGATCTCACATTGTGCCCGGCAGGAGTAAACACAGAATGCTATAGAATATATGAAGCTTGTTCCTTCGGCTCTGTTCCTGTGGTGGAAGATGTCATGACCGCTGGCAGCTGTGGAAATACTTCTGCTTATCACAGTCCTCTGCAGTTGCTCAAATCCATGAACGCTCCCTTTATCTTTATTAAGAACTGGAAAGAACTTCCTGCTATTTTAGAAAAAGAGAAAACTCTAATTTTACAAGACAAGATTCAGAGAAGAAAAATGTTACTTCAGTGGTACAAACAATTCAAAAAAGAACTAAGATTGAGATTTACTGATGTTTTAGAAAGTTCATTTTTCAAGAACAATAAAGATTAATTGTTAATTATCTTTTTAGCTAGGAGCTGATTTTTAAAAAGAATTTGCCTAATGTTGGTGTGTGTATATGTGGTGTGTGTTTATAAATACTATTGAAAGTACCTTCTTAGACCCTAGATTATGTTCTATCATGCTGACCAAGTGCAACACTAATGTGGTCTCCTGAGCACTGCTAGGAGTGACCCCTGAATACAGACCCAAGAATAAGCCCTGACTGTTGCTGGGTGTGGCCCCAAATAAATAAATGAATAAAATCTTACCTCTACGTCTACTCTCTAGGGATCTTGATCCAGCTTCCTGATACTTGAGTTTAGGTTACTTTCAGTGTAAGGTAAAAGGTAAAGGTAAAGGCCCTCCCGTTGATCGTCGATTTGCTCGAGCGGGCCCAGTAACGTCTCCATTGGAGACTTTGTTGTTACTGTGTCTGGCATATCGCATACTCTCGGTAGCTTGCCGGGCTCTCCGAGAGGGGCGGAGGAATCGAACTCGGGTCGGCCATGTTGGCCGCTTGTAAGGCGAACGCCCTACCGCTGTGCTATCGCTCCAGCCCAGTGTAAAATAAAAATAAAAATGATACCTCATAAGAGCTAGTTATATATGAAATGATATATAAAGCACCTATAATCCTATAATATCAGCCATAAATTTTAAATAGTAATTAGTACTTTATTCTTCAGTCATCACAAGTTAATAATGAGTCAAAATTTAAATATCTTAACATATACTCACTTGCCATGTAATCATAAACCATGTTATAAAGGTCCTGGCAAAATCTTAAAGAGTTAGACTTTTAAAGTATTAGACTTTTAGATTACTAAAATTTTTTAAAAGCAAAATTTGGTCAATTTATGCAAAAAATAAGCTGGGCAATACAAGCCAGAATAGTTATCTCTGAGAAGTTGTTTTTGAAGTGCTAAGACTAGCCAGGGCCAGGGAGATAACTCAAAGAATTGGCATCGTCAAATAATCTAAAGATCTAGCAGTCTGAATATAGAGGACCTTTCCTTTGCTTCATAATGGAGAATCATGGTGCCTGCCACACCCCACCCAACTCTAAGGAGGCTGACCACCAACACCCTGCTCATAGGTAGCTGTTGTATCCCTTATGTTTCTCTCCTTAGTCCCACATGCTAGATAATAGCTAGGGGTGCTTTATTTAGGAACACTGTATTGACAGACTTCCTGACTATCTAGGACATTGGTACGAAGATTGAGTGATGCAGCCCTTTCTGGGAGTATTATGGCTGCATGCAAATTTCAGAAATATTTGTTTCAGAAATATTTGTTGCCTATCCTTAAAGAATGCCAGGAGCATTTTGTTGGGGATTGCATTGGATCTGTATAGAGTTTGGGGTAAGATAGATATTTTAATAATATTAATTCTCCCAATCCTGAACAAGTAATATATTTCCATTTCCTTGTATATACTTTTATTTATTTAAGTAATGATTTGCAGTTCTTATTAAATAAGTCAACTCCTTTGTTAATTCCAAGATACTTGATTTTTTTTTACAAAATAGAAATTTTAATTTGCATTCTACATCATTGCACATGAAATGCAACATTTTTGTGCATTTTTTTATCCTGCTACTTTATAGGTTTATTACTTGAGATTATTAGTGTATTCCATAGTTTTCTATATACAATATGTCATTTACAAATAATGATAGTGTCGCTTGCCAATTCGAATCCCTTTAATTTTCCTTTCTTTCCTGATTGCTATGTCTAGGACTTATACTGAACAGACACGAAGCAGAAATCCTTGTCTTGTGCCTGATATTAGAGAAAAGTTTTTAGATTTTTGCCCTGGAGTATGATATTAGCTATAGGTTTTTAATATATATCATTCACCTTATTGAGGTAAGTTCATTTATCCTTATTTTGTTGAAGAATATTCTCATAAATGGGTGTTGTATCCTATTAAATGCTTTCTCTACATCTATTGGTATAATCATGGGTTTATCCTTTTTATTGATGTAGTGTACCACATTGATTGGTTTGCATATATTGAACCATCCTTTTCATCCATGAAATAAATCCCACAAGATCATGATGTATTGTCTATTTAATATATTGTTTAATTCAGTCTACTAAAATCTTATTGGGGATCTTTTTGAAGACAGACATATAGATAGTACAGCCTTAAGGAAGAAAATGGAAATTCTTCTGTAAGAATGTCTCCTTACTAATATTTGGTCTAGTTTATCTGTCCAATGGTGAGAAATATGTATTAAAATTACCTGCTACTATTATAGTACTATTGATATCTTTCATTCGGTTTGTTAGTCATTGCTTTATGTATTTTGATGCTCCTTTGTTTTATATATATATGTATACACACATATATGTCCCTTGATCATTATATAATTCCCCCTCTACAAGTTTTTCATTCTTCCTGTTTTTAATTAGGGATGTTCATATACAATGATGCTAATAGAGTTTCAGGCATACAGCATCTCAGCTGCGCACACTTCAGTGCCTGTTCCTCCATCAGTGTTTCAAGGTCCCCTCTGACCTCCCCACTGTACCACCTTGGAAATTTTTAAAATCTTAGTTATAGTTTTATCCTTTTTCATTTTGAAGTCTATTTTGCCTAAGTGTGATATCTGTTTGTTTGTTTGGCTGTTACTTATCTGCATGATTGTTATCATGACAACTCAGATGTCTTTCTTAGAAGCAAAAGAAGGTTGGGTTCATTTTCCTGATCCATCCAATCACTGCACTTTTGATAAGTGAGTTCATGCCATTAATGATAAGCAAAATTATTGAAGTAAGTTGTCCGGCTTTTGTATGGCCTTGTGGTATTTCTACAGTCTTTGTTTCTTCCGTCTTCTACCTGCTTCCCCTGTACTTTAATACTTATCTTTTGTGTTGTAGTCAGGTTCCATTAGCCTCTTTTTGTTATAGTTATTTTGACAATATCATGCTCTTTGCCTCTGAACTTCTAAGTTGATATTCCCTCATATGTTCATGAATCTAGAGCCCAGTATACTGGCTTCTTTGTTACTTTCCTCCTTTCCCACATTTTGGTTTATATTTTACTACTTTTGAGTATGTTTTATTTGACTTTTATTTTAAAATATTTTAAAGTTTGATGTATCTTGTAGTGCTGGTTCAGTGGAAATGAACTTCCTGTATTGTGTTTGTCTGTGAAGCTTTGTGTAATTCCTTTTAATTTGAATAACTTACCTGGAATAGAGTATCCTTGTTTAAATGCCTGCTGGATTCATTATGGTGTCTGCATTGTACGATTGCCTTCTAGCCTGCAGGATTTTGTTCAGTATGTTCAAGTTCCCATCTATGTAACTTTTGCTTTGCTCTTAGGACTCTTTCTCTTTGGGTTTTGCCATTTTAGTACGTCTCATGTTATGTTTGGATTTATTTTATTTAAGAGTCATTGAGCTTCTTGGCTCTGAGAACATGACTCAGTCCTATTGGAAGAGATTTCAGCTAAAATTGTTTCCACTAATTATTTCTCCCCATTTTCTTTCTTCTTCTTTGGTCACTTATTATTTCAAATATATTCCTGTTGAGGCTATCCCAAACATCTGTGATGTTATCTTCATGTTTGGAAGTTTTATTTTTCTGTATTCTGTCCTTTGTGGGTGATTTAGTGCTTTTTGCCTGGAATGCACTGATTCAGTCCTCAGCTTCTATTGATGTATTGATGAGTCCCTTTGTTGTACATTTTTTGCTCACCTACTATGCTTCTCAGTTTGGTTGTTTCTGATCAAAGTTTTTTCATGCTTTCTCATTCTTTGTTGAAGCTCTCATTCCAGTGATTATCTAAGGGAAGGGCGAGGGGGTCATACCCAGAAGCGCTCAGGGGCTATTCCGTCTCTTGTACTCAAGGGTCAGTGGGGTCGACCACATGCAGCTCAGGGTCTTTAACCCTTATAGTATCTCTCCAGCCCAAAGTGAATATCTTAACAATAAATACCTTTTTGGGTTCTTTCAGTATGGGAAAAGGGACATTGAGGATGCATTTTTTCCCCCTTCAAAGATCAATTAGGCCTGAGGACCTTCCAAGTGCATTTGTATAGGAAGATACTTGGGTTTCTAGGATGGTTATAGATTATTCAAGTTAATTGCCTCTAGGTGTATAGAACCACTGATCTGTGAAGGTGAGTGGTTTCTGTCAGCTCCTTCCATCCAGATGAATTCACACAGAGAGAATTACTGGAAACTGGTTCACTAGATAGTAGTTCTGAGAATTCCCAGAAGTAATTAGGTTTCCACTTGCTGTGAGTAGTCTGGGCTGTGTCCTAATATCACTGGCCCTTAAAAAAAAAAAAAAAACACCTTTTTACTCCTTTTTCAGATCTCTGTGTTTCTCAAACTACATAACTAAAATTGTATTCACTATATTACTCTTTCAAAACAAGTACACACAGACACACACACACACCCTATTTCTTCTCAAACCTTCTTAATCTCAGTAGATGGTGTCATTATGCTATTTCTCAGAGTATTTTCTATACATTCCTATTTATTCTTCCCTATCTCTTCAGTTAATTACCATGTTCTGTATTTTTACTGCTTTTCAAATACCTAGTTTGTTTAGGCAAAAACTTTTTAATCAAATAATCCTCAAGTAGCAAATTTTTACTGCAGAAATAATATGATGTTATTGAGATACATTTAAAAATGAGGATGGAATAAAATGCCTGGGGTCAGAGAGATAGTACAGCAGATAGGGCACTTACATTGCATGTAATCAACCCAGGCTTTATCTGGCACCACATATAGTCCCCTGAGCTCTGCCAGGAATGATTCCTGGGCACAGACCCAGGAATAAGTCCTGAGCACTTCAGTGTATGCCCTCCATCCCCTAAAAAATCAAGAATGGAGTATCCTTACTTATTATATATATATATAATATGTGGATTATGTATATAATATGTATTATTATTAGGTCTATAAAATAGTTTGAGATTGAAACCATAGTTATGGAAAGCAAAACTTCCAAAATATAGAGCTTCATATGGCCAATTCTAAACTAAGTCCTCTGTAAATACAGAATGACTTAAGTATCTAATGAAAATTAGTTTTCAAACTGCCAATTTGATATTTTATCAATTTGTTTTCAGACTCTGGCTATTGTGAACAGTGCTGCAATGAACATATAGGTAGCACTGCATTGTCCTCCCGTTGTTCATCAATTTATTGGAGCGGGCCCAGTAACATCTTCATTGTGAGACCTGTTGCTACTGTGTTTGGCATATCATATATGTCAATAAATAAGTATATTTTTACCAAGACAACTATAATTAAATGTTGTTAAGAATCATAGTTATTTTAGTAAGTCAGTGTAGCAAAAATGTGTTTGAGCTTAAATTCCAGGTTTTGGTTGTTTTGTTTTTTAATCCCCCACTGCAGCAGAATTTCTTTTATTACCAGTTTGAAAAGAAACTATGTTCCTTCGTTTTGATTTGTGATCTCAGTCCTTTGTAGCCCTTCATTTGTGCTCGAGGCAAAGTTCCTGCTATGGCAGCTACCATAGGGGAAATTAAGGGTTTGAGTGTTCAACTTTTAGTTTATACTTTTGTTGAAATTGTTGCAGTGATTCTTATGTGTCTTTTTTACCCCAGGCCTCCTACATGCCAGGCATGTCTGTCACTGAACCACATTTCTGGCCTTTTACATGTCTTTCTTAACTGTTAAAATAGGTTTTTTGAAATGGGTATAAATTGCAGACTATATAATTATATAAATTATACATACAGACTTTTATGATCTGGTGTGGCAAAAACAAACATTGATGGGTATTCAACACTGAATATCAACTATGCTGCTCAGCAGTGGACCCCAGGTTCTCTGACCCAATCTCACTGCTGACCTTCTCATTTTACAGACACTATAAAACTTCTGTTGTTGTTATTTTGTTTGTTTGTTTTTTAAATGTGGTAGATTAAGGATCTGGTTCCAAGAGCTAGAGCACATGCTTTGATTAAGGTTGTCCTGGATATGATCCCCATTCTTAACCCCTCCTATCTCCCTAACAGCACAGGGAAGAGCCCCAGAGAAACACCCAGTTTTGCTGTCTACAAAAAAATGTTGCACATTAAGCTCTTGAAAAATATTCTTACATATTTTTGTCTCTTTCACTATGATAATATAATTTTATTAATTCTGGTGCATGTGACAGATTTTCTGTTTATTGAAAGAATTTACCCAATTAGCTACAATTTTACACTTGGCCAAAATACCTAAATGTTTAAACTTACCTAATGTTCAACCATGGATTCTATTGTCTTGATTTGAATTGCATTTTAAAAAATTTCTGCAAGAATCAAACGCAGTGCCTCCCATATGTGACACATGCTCCAAGTTACATTTCTTTTTTTTTTTTTAATTTATTTATTGAATCACCGTGGGAAAGGTTACAAAGCTTTCAGGTTTAGGTCTCAGTCATGCAAATATCAAACACATTTCCCTTTACCAATACTTATTTTTTACCATGAAGAACCCCAATAAAACCCCACCCCCAACCCCTCCCAGTCCCTGTGGGACAGATGAATTCTAGTTAACACTCTATCTGCTTTGATTAGATTCATTGTTTCAATAAAAGATTCACCACTATTATTTAGAGTTTACCCCCCCCCCCCCCACCAAATCAGACATGCTGAAAAAGCATTGTGAAGTGATTTGCTTTCTACAGCTGGGTTCAAGAATTAAATGTTGGTTTTGGATTTCTGCTATTTTACTTATTGACCCTGGAAGTATTTCTACTGAAAGTCAGATAGTTAAGAAATTGGTTTCTGTGCTCTGGAGTCGTGGCCATGCTGGAGAGCCGCTAGTGGGGGGCAAATGGTGGCCTCGGTAGGGCGTGAAGGGCAGACCGAAACGCCCCCCTTCCCATGAGGTTTTAGTCGCCCCCACTCCCCCGGCTCATACCTGCTGTCCACAAGGCTCCCATGCGGCCGCCATCTTTCTTTCCAGAGAGGAGAAGGCGACTGGGGCAACACCCTTTCCCCTCCGGACAGACCTGATGGCCTGGATTAACGCATAGTCCGTTCACTTTTCTGCTCCAAGCTGCCGGGTTCTGCATTAAGTCCCTGTGCTTCTGGGGCTGTGGCCGTGCTGGAGAGCCGCTCGCGGGGGGCAACTGGTGACCTAGGTAGGGCGTGAAGGACGGACCGGAACGCCCCCCTTCCCATGAGGTTTTAGTCGCCCCCACACCCCCGGCTCATACCTGCTGTCCACAAGACTCCCATGTGGCCGCCACCTTTCTTTCCAGAGGGAGGAGGGCAGAAGGGACCAACACCCTTTCCCCTCCGGGCAGACATGATGGCCTGGATTAACGCATAGTCCTTTCACTTCTATGCTCCAAGCTGCTGGGTTCTGCATTAAGTCCTTGTGCTTCTGGGGCTGTGGCCGTGCTGGAGAGCCGCTCGTGGGGGGAAACTGGTGACCTCAGTAGGGCATGAAGAACGGACCGGAATGCCCCCCTTCCCATGAGGTTTTAGTCGCCCCCACTCCCCCGGCTCATGCCTGCTGTCCACAAGGCTCCCATGTGGCCGCCATCTTTCTTTCCAGAGAGGAGAGGGCAAATGGGGCAACACCCTTTCCCCTCCAGCAGATTTGATGGCCTGGATTAACGCATAGTCCGTTCACTTTTCTGCTCCAAGCTGTTGGGTTCTGCATTAAATCCTTGTGTTTCTGGGGCTGTGGCCGTGCTGGAGAGCCGCTCGTGGGGGGCAACTGGTGGCCTCGATAGGGCGTGTAGGACGGACCAGAACACCCCCCTTCCCAAGAGGTTTTAGTCGCCCCCATACCCCCGGCTCATACCTGCTGTCCGCAAGGCTCCCATGTGGCCGCCATCTTTCTTTCCAGAGGGATGAGGGCGGAAGGGACCAACACTCTTTCCCCTCTGGCAGACTTGATGGCCTGGATTAACACATAGCCCGTTCACTTTTCTGCTCCAAGCTGCTGAGTTCTGCATTAAGTCCTTGTGTTTCTGGGGCTGTGACCGTGCTCCAAACTTAACTATGATTTTCAGAGAGAAACGTTAGGTGGTTTACTTCCCATGGATCACTTTGTATATAGAGAGATGTTTTTAGAAAAAGTCCTAGTTCCCGCATACTCGAGCTGTGCTTGTAGAGGTTTCTGGTCACTGGGGTTCCATCTGGGGGACGCGGGATGCGGTACCTACCCCATCTTGGACTTCCCGATGATCTCGGCTCTTTTTGGAAACTGTTTATTTTTTTTTCCCCCTTCGGGATCTGTGGATCCCGCCCTCCATGTAGTCCTTCTCTTCAGCTGAATGCTGTCAAGATCCAAGTTACATTTCTAGCCACAGAATTGCCTCTTTTTATTTTTATTTATTTGTTTATTTATTTATTGCTTTTTGGGTCACACCTGGCGATGCACAGGGGTTACTCCTGGCTCTGCACTCAGGAGTTACTCCTGGCGGTGCTCAGGGGACCATATGGGATGCTGGGATCGAACCTGGGTCGGCTATGTGCAAGGCAAGCGCCCTACCTGCTGTGCTATCTCTCCAGCCCCTTGCCTCTTTTTATAAATAACTGTTCACTGAGGTAACATTAGTTTATGACATTGCCCAAGTTTCACACTACAGTATTACAACTGAACATTTGTATACATTATGTCATGATCACCACCAACAACTAGTTTTCATCTGTCACCATGCAATTTACTAAGTTGCTTTATTATACATTTATTTTTGATCTGTATATCAAATATAGGCCTTCACACATGCAAAGTAAGTGCTGCTTACCTAGATCCCAAGCTTTACTGAATTGCTCTGACTATAGTATTAATCTTCCTGAAATGAAGATGGAAAACATGATATTTGCCACTTAACTTCCTGGGTGGGCTGGAGAGATAGCACAGTGGTAAGGCGTTTGCCTTGCACGCAGCCAACATGGCCAACCCGAGTTCGATTCCTCCGCCCCTCTCAGAGAGCCCGGCAAGCTACCGAGACTATCTCGCCCACACGGCAGAGCCTCGCAAGCTACCCGTGACGTATTTGATATGCCAAACACAGTAACAACAAAATCTCCAATGGAGACATTACTGGGCCCACTCGAGCAAATCGATGAACAACAGGAGGGCCTTTACCTTTTTTTATCTTTTAACTTCCTAGGTACACTTACAATACAGACTAGTTTTTTAAAATCAACTAAATGCCTTGTCAAGCTAGAGGGCCCTCCTTAAACCATCATTCTCTCCAATTTGTTTCTAATTCTTTCCAGAAAAGAACAGTTTAGTGCTTACATTTTTCAATTGTCTACTTGCTTTCTCTGTTTGATTTACTCTGTTACAATCTGTTATTTGTTTTTTGTTTATTCATTTTTGGTTTTGGGGCCACCTGTCTGTGCTCAGGGCTCATCCTGTTTCTGCACTCAGGGATCACTCCTGGTGGGCTCAGGGACCATATAGGATGCCGGGGTTGCAACATGCTGACCTGGATTGCACTTGGACAATCTTTCCAGTCCCTGCAATGTATTGTTTGGAATGCCTTTCAAGCTCACTAAAAACAAAGCAGGATCTGGGTGAAATACAACAATCTTCACACACTTTCCTTTAAGAAATCTTTTTTGAATCATTTTTAGCAGATTATTCGTAAAAGAAATACAGAATAAATTATTTCAATTGTGCTTTAGAGGTAGGGGTTGGGATTATTCAGGATGGAAACATTTGAAATATGGTGGTGGGGTTGGTGTTTGAATATTAAATGTAATCAAATATTGTGAAGAACTTATTAAAAATAAATAAAATAATAAAAACAAAGCAGGAAATGCAATGATGGATCATTAATGTAGAAATAGACTTGTAACTGATACTGACATTTTATTCATTATTTCCTACCTACCTGGTTTCTCTTCTTTGCCTTTTGCTAAAATACTATCTAGTATTAGTTTTAGCTTAATCAAGACTTTTTTTTTTCCAGTGAGCTGTTGGTAGGTTTCACATTCATCATGACTTGGGGGTTAGGGGGCAGGGAAAGAAGGGATACCACACTCAGGGGTGCCCAGGAGCTATTCCTTGTACAATGCTCATTGGATACCGTGCTCATGGGATGACTCCCAGTGGTATTTGGCGGCCCATGGAGTTTCCAGGGATAGCTACATGATCCTGATAGAAAAGCATCCCTCCAGTGCTGTGAACAGTCTCCTCAGTCTCCCGTCTTGTCTTTATTAAAACATTGATATTTTGTTTATAGTGTATTATTTAGCCTTAATGCCAACATTTTAAAAAATTGCATGAAGGGTTAGAGGTACTGTACAGAGTTAAGGTGATTGCCTTGGAAGTAGCTTAGCTGAGTTCAATACCCAGCACCTGTGGTCATCTGAGCAGCACAAGAAGCAACTCCTGAACTTAGCTCCTGGGCAACACCAGGTGTCACCTAACCGCCACAGAAATCATATGAAAACAGTACAGTTTGCCTTGTAATCAGCCAACTCCAGTTTGATCCACAACACTGCTAATGGTCCCGAGAGTACTGCCAGAAGTGATCCCTGAGCATAGAGCAGGGATAAGTTCTGAACACAAGTGTGGCCCAAAAACCAAAATGAAGACGAGAAAAGAAAATGCCTCTCCTCTTGATTACTGAGTTGTTTGAAAACCTATGCGTATTATTTTTTCATAAGAATGTTGTCTCAATTCTGTCACCCTGGTACTGGCCTTGATAACATCTAAAATTGATATCTCAGTGACTTACAAAAATATGTATTTGGGACATAGAGGAATATTAGCTCAGGGGCTTGGAACACCTGCCCTTAAGCTTGAAGCTATGAGTTCAGTCTGTGGCATTACCACACAAGGCTGAACCAGGTCCCAACAGCTCTGCACACCATGATGCCCCGTGTCTCTCAGGACTGCAGTCACCACAGTCAGTTGGAAGCACCACAGCAAAGGTCCCCATAAGTACCACAACTAAAGAGTGTGTGTGCAACCGCTGGAGAGAAACTGTGAGCACCATGGAGAACTGCCCAGCGAGCAGTACAACCAGAGTGTACATGTGTAGCACAAACAAAAAAAAAGAGTGAGGCTTACCCTTCCTCCCTCATCAGACCAAGACTAAGACTGAAGGACTGGGACCCTTGTTAAGCACTGTAACGGAGTGTGTGACCCCCACTGAGCACAAACTGGTGATCACCACCACACAAAGCCAGTTGTGTGTGACCCAGTCATCAAAACAGCAATTTCAACCGCAATGGAAGGAAGAGAAAGAGATAGAGTGAACAAAGGAAGGAAAGAAGGAGATAGAGTGAACAAATACAAACGCGTTTCTTCTTTCGCATTTTTATTGGGGTGACAGGTCAGTTGCAACTGTGATAGACTCAGTTGGCTTCTATTTAGCTTGCCTCTGTGTCCTCTTCCCAAAGCTCAGCATAAGGAACACTCCTCTGGAATATGTTTTTTGCTCATGGTAAATGATGTTATGAGTCAGCTTAAGTTCTCGAAACAAAAAGCCACAGACTGGATGAGTTGAGAAAAAAAAGATTTTCATAACTTGAGAGAACATCTCATAAAATACTTTTTAAAGGGGAAAGTAAGTTTTAATCGAAAAAATCTTAATAGGCATCAACTTAACTAATCAAATTTACTTTATCAGTAATGAAAAAATAGATATCAAGTGCCACCTGCAAATATATATTAAAAAGATGTATTACTTCTGTGCCGGGCTGGAGCGATAGCACAGCGGTAGGGAGTTTGCCTTGCATGCAGCCAATATGGTCCACCTGAGTTCGATTCCTCCGCCCCTCTCGGAGAGCCCAGCAAGCTACCCAGAGTATCTCGCCCGCACGGCAGAGCCTGGCAAGCTACCCGTGACATATTCAATATGCCAAACACAGTAACAACAAGTCTCAAGTCTTACTGGACCCATTCGAGCAAATCAATGAACAACGGGAGGACCGTGACTTCTGTGCTATTCCTAAGAAAAATTCTATTTAAATCTAAAACTTTGATTTAAAAAAAAAACTAAATTGGTAGGGTGCAGAGAGGAAGAGATAGCTCAATGACTTGGGTGCCTGTCTGCCTTGCGAGCATGAGGTCATGAGTTCAATCCCTTGTGTCACCTACATGCACCGAGCTTGTTCCTGGCAGATCTGCTGTCAGAGATCCCTTATGCTGCAAACAATTTCTAGCTGCTCTGAATCCTGGTGTTTGCAAGCACCGACAGTAAAGGGTTCCACCCAGGTGAGTGTTTCAGAGGAGTGTGCAAGCAGGCATCTCAACCGATCCCTTCCCAAGGAGCACTCCAGCTGAAGGTGCGCAAGCACCACAAACAAGCAGGTGTGCAATTTACAGTCACCAGAAACAACATCAACACGGGGAAGGGCCATTGTTCACAATAACTTAAGAGGAACCAAGATATGGATGAGTAAGGGGTGGAGGAATTGAACTCGAGTTGGCCAGGTCAGCCACGTGCAAGACAAATGCCCTACCTGCTGTGCTATCACTCCAGTGTGAGTAAAAGTATGATATGGAAACTTGTATTATGCTAGGAAATAAGATATTCTTAGAAACAATGTGTTTTTCAGTAAGCAGTTTTAGGATAACTTATCCACATGAGGGAAAGTTAAATTCATGTTGTTTTGGGGGCCACTGTGTTCAAGGCTTTCTCCTGGCTCTGCACTCAGAGATTACTCTTGATGGGCTCAGGGAACTGTATAGGGTACTGGGGATCAAACGTGGATCAAACACATACAAGGCAAGCGCCTTCATCACTGTACTATCTCTTTGGCCCTGGAAAACAAAACTTAAGCCAGCCTCCAGGACAGACAAAAATAAACTCTAGGTGGATTAATACTGTGAAAATTAAAATGATTAACTATACGCTTTAGAAAAAAGTATAGGGAAAATATTTTAACTTTGGAGGAGAAGGACTCTAAAACATATACAAAAAAATATTTTTTAAAGTTGATAAATTATAAGTATGCATATTTATAAAATACAAAGAAGTTGATAAGTATCTAAAGGCCTCAGAAGGATAAGGTGAAAGACAATCTATTAAAAATAGAATACATATGTAGTAAATATAACTTTAAGAGAATTGGAATCCAGAACACATGAATAACTGTGATTCAAAAATTCTGGGGCTGGAGAGATAGTACAGCGAGGAGGTGCTCACCTTGCACATTGTCAACCCAGATTCATTCCCCGGCATCCCATATGGTCTCCTGAACCCACCAACAAATGATCTCTGAGCAGAGAATCCAAAGAGTAAGCCCTCAGCACTGCTGGGTGTGGCTCCCCAAAAAACAACGACAAAAATAAAATTCAAAAGATAAACTAATAGAAAAAAATGGTCTAAAGAAATAGATGCAGGGGCCAGAGCAATAGTACAGCAGGTAGGGCGTTTGCTTTGCATGTGGCTGACCCGGGTTCAATCCCTGGCATCCCGTATGGTCCCCCAAGCACCGCCAGAAGGAATTCCTGAGTGCAGAGTCAGGAGTGACTTCTAATATCGCTGGGTGTGACCCCAAAAAGCCAACAAAGAAAAAATAGATCAAGTAGCTCAGAAGAAAAAAAGATAATGACCTAAAAATCTCATCAGTAATAGAGAGATCTTCTGTTGTTTGGCCTTGTGCCCGACTCCCCTGACCTGGCTCCTTTGCTTCTCATCTGTCTTCTCTCCCCCTTCCCGCCACTCTTCCTTTCCTTCCCCTATACTCTGGGGCCAAGGTTTACTGAAATTGACACCATCTGTGGTTATTTCTGAGCATGAAGAATAGGTTTCTCTAAGATGTTCAAAGCTGGACTCCTTCATGCCACTTTAACCTGTGAATTATTTGAGCTAAGCTCATTCAAAGACCCGAGAGCCCAGGAGACATTTTTAGTGTTCCCCGAAGTGTTTAATTCTTCTACAAGAATGAAAATCAGGGGCTGGAGCAATAGCACGGCGGGTAGGGCGTTTGCCTTGCACACAGCCAACTTGGGTTCGATTCCCAGCATCCCATATGGTCCCCATATAGCACCGCCAGGACTGATTCCTGAGTGCAGAGCCAGGAGTAACCCCTGAGCATCACTGGGTGTGACCCAAAAGCAAAAAAAAAAAAAAAAAGAAGAAGAAGAAGAATGAAAATGAAATGAAAATCAGTGGTGTTGCCCAGAATTAGTTGTCTCCCCCGCCCCCCAGAAATTACCTATTAGAGAAACCTGTCTGTATAAGACAAACATCTAACTGCTAAGCATCTGATCTCTGTTCCTCTGAGTCACCCTGTCCTCCAAGAGGGAGTTACCCTCGTCCCTCCTTAACCCCAGATCCCTATCCTCTTCTTAACTCGGGATATGTATGCCCTATTTTTGCCTCATTATCTTTGGAACCCGAACCTGGACCTCCAGAGCCAGCCACGGCCATGCTGGGACACTCTCCACATGTCCGGACGGGCCTCATGCATAAAAGAACTGGCAGAAGAACCCAGGCATGCGAGTCCCGGGACTGAGGTCTCCAAGCCTACTTGGATTGGGACTGGGCCTTCACCCAGACCCCCCCATCTTCCAGTAGGTAGGCGTCACACCCACCAGCTGCCGCCAGCACCAGGTTGGTCCCATCAACAGCCAAGACGCAGAGACTATAAAACCCAGCTCCCGGAAGTGCGTGGCTGCATTTGCAGCCTCGTGACAACTTATTATCTCATTTTTACTTTGGAGAACCCGGCAGGCTACCAAAAGTATCCTGCCCGCATGGCAGAGTCTGGCAAACTTCCCGTGTCGTACTCAATATGCCAAATACCACTAACAGTGATGAGTCTCATTCTCCTAATCCTGAAAGAGCATTGAAATGGCTCTTTTAAAATCTCAGGGCTAGGAAGAAGGAGACGTTACTGGTGCCTGCTCGAGGCAATCAACGAACAACAGGATGGTCGTGATCGTGATCTTTGGAACCCATATGTTGATGTAGATTCCCAGTCACTATCACTGCCACTGTCCTCCTGTAGTTCATCAATTTGCTCGAACAGGCACCAGTAACATCTCCATTGTGAGACTTGTTACTGTTTTTGGCATATCGAATACGCCATGGGGAGCTTGCCAGGCTTTTCCGTGTGGGCAGAATACTCTTGGTAGCTTGCCGGGCTCTCCGAGAGGGGCGGAGGAATCGAACCCAGGCCGGCCACGTGCAAGGCAAACGCTCTACCCGCTAGGCTATGTGCATAATTACATTTTGTTTTTTTCTCCTACTAACATGTCTGATGCTAATTTGATTATTCAAACAACCCAAAGGGCTAGAGGGAACTTTCCCTTCCTCTCCAGCACAGGAATCTCTCAGAAATGCCACTAGTTAGGGATTAAAAATAACTCAACAAGAGTACTAAACATTGGATGTTATAGTTATCTTAAGACCGTAAGTGACATCTTTTCAGATGCTTTGTTCTTTGCTTTCCCCATTGTTTAATTCACTAATTGATTACAGCTGAATAGTTGCAGCTTTTCCTTCTGCGATAAAAGGTTGAACTCTTACCCATTGGATGCAGGAGAAGGGCATACTTTTATTCATTCACTCTATATACTGGAAATTATTTTTCCCTTTCTGGGTCACACCCAGCACTGCTCAGGGGTTACTCCTGTCTCTGCACTCAGGAATTACTCCTGGCAGTGCTCAGCGGACCATACGGGATGCCAGGGATCGAACCCAGATCGGCCTTGTGCAAGGCAAACGCCCTACCCGCTGTGCTATGTACTGAGGTTTATCATTCACGTATATACCCAGTACCTCTTAGAAACTGAAGGTTGAAGGATAGCAAAACAGAAAATACTCCGACCAGGAACTCCAAGTACATTGGTTTCAAGATCTGACCCCAGGAAATACTGACTTTTCTGAAACAAGTATCTCAATCTTTCCACCTCAGTTTTTGTACCATAAAATGCAAGAAATGGGCACATACAGAGGGAACAGAATAGAAAAGCAGAGAAGCAGAAACTATGGAGGTGGTATTGCAACTACGGAAATGGGGACGTGGTTTGGTTAGGCCAACCCGGATTGTTTTGTTTTGTTTTGGATCATGCTTAGTGGTGCTTGGGGGCTACTCGTAACTCAGAGTTGCTAGGGGCCGTATGTGCGGGGGAGTGTAACCGGCTGCAGTACTGCAGATGGTCCTGTAGTTCGGTTCTCAGCCCAAGTTCTTAATGCTACCTGCACATTAGGATCATCTAAGGAAAATTTTAACCACCTTCACTCCATCTTTGAGACTCTGTTTATTGGTCTGGTGTGACTTTTTTAAAATGTAGCTTTTGGATTTTTTTTGTTGTTGATGATAGTATTTAGATACATTAAAACATTAATATGCTAGTACCCTGATTCTCAAACTTTAGTAAACGTCAAACTCACAAAACTTGTGAAAACCCAGATTACTGGGCCACCACTTTGGACAAACGATGAATGGATGGATAGAAGAATGGGTGAACGAATGAAATGTATTTTATTATAATCTTTAAGTCTTTTGTATACTTTTTGACAGATTTAGTTTGCAAAGTAATTTAAAATAGAATTTTAAATTATGATATGCAAGAGAAAATTCATAATATCCAAGAGAAAATTGTAGTTGTAAGTTCAGAGTTTTCCACTAGAGGGGGCTGTGATACCACATATAATAACTTCTTTTCTGAGGCGTCACAAGAGAATGGGCTGTTGGGGAAGGAAGTCTATTAACTCTTGTGGGCTCATAAGTCACTGGACTTGGTGGCTGTCCCCCACCTTCAGCTTTGATATCACTGTTCAGAACCAACCAGATCAGATTTTCTGTTAAGAGATTTTTAAATACTACCTAAGAATAAATCACTTGTATCACTTGTCATCCCCTTGTTCATGGATTTGCTCGAGCGCGCACCAGTAACATCTACATTTGTCTCTGTCACGTGCTAGTCTAGCCCAACAGCGTCTGCTCGCTCCAGGAACACAAGTCTCAAACCATTCGTTCAGGGTCTTCAGGAAGAAGTTTGACCATCTCGTAAGTGGGCGGCCAGGTGTTCTTTTGATGTCCCGTGGAATCCAGTCAGTAACAGCTTTAGTCTAGCGGTCATCTCCAAAATGAATTACATGTCCGGCCCATCTGATTTTCGACACTTGGCAAACGAGACAGTGTCCCTGATTCTTGACCATCGATGGAGGTCAGAACTCTGGATTCCTTCTCTCACTTGGGTGAAACGTGATATTCCAAGCATAGCTCTTTTAATTCCAATTTGGGAGACCCGAATAGAATAAATACTGCATCGTTAATGTTAGAAGCATTTCATTCTTCTTGTTAGCAGTGGTTAGAATTCAGAATGCTTTCCAAAAAATGATGCTGTATTTGAAGTACAATTGCATAATCAAAAACAAAGAAGGTAGGAAATGTTTGTCAAGGATAAAAGTGCTCAAATTTCTCAGAACTTCAGCAGTTTTTAGTGTTTCTAAATATGAAAAAGACAAATGTGATTACTTTTATTGAGTAATCAGAGTTATTAGTTCCTTGTGTGGATTCACTTAGAGTTACTGAAATTGAATAAATCCTACTTAAATCACCATGAAAGTCGCTAGGGGATCCAGTTGTGTTTTTACATTTGCATGTCCTGTGCCAGTGAGATCTGTCTCCCATGTTGCGTCAGATCACTCAGACAATTGAAGGAAAGGAAAAGACAAACAGCCAATAAATCTACGTAAACATGTTCATCCTTGCCAGTAACCGGGGAAATACAAATTGAAGTAAAAAAGGAGGTTCCGTTTTAGACTCAGCATACTAACAAAAATTTAAAAGTCAGATTTGAGTTTGTAGGATAATGGACACCTTCATGCACCGCTGGAGGAATTTAAACTGGTGCAACCACATTGGAAAGCAATTTAGCACATATAATAAAGTTAACGATGCATGTGCCAGGCAATTCAGTAGTTCCACTCCTTTCAAATTGAAAACCTGGTTTCACATCAGACTCATTATCCCAGTGGGTTACCAGCACACCAGCCACCCTGTGAGAAACTCGTGCATGTGGGCGTAAGGAAACAAATTCAAAAATAGACACGGCAACATTGTTTACAACGGCAAAAAATGTTGGAAATAACACAAATCCCTATCATCTGAAGTACAGAGAAATAAAATGTGGCATAGTCATTCAGTAGGAAAACTAGTAACTGTACAGACTATGGGTACATGATTGAATCTCCCAAATATAATTTTGAGAAACGTTTGATAATGTATGCATGTATTGTATAGAATGGAACTCTACAGCCATTAAAATCAATGCCGTGCGCTGATATATAAACCTTCTATTAATTTTCCATGGCTACTATTTTTTTTTCTTTTTGGGTCACACCAGCGATGATCAGGGGTTCCTCCTGGCTCATGCACTCAGGAATTACTCCTGCCGGTGCTCAGTGGAACCATATGGGATGCTGGGGATCGAACCCGGGTTGGCCGCATGCCAGGCAAAAGCCCTCCCCGCTGCGCTATCGCTCCAGCCCCATGGCTACTATTTTTAAAAAATTCATCAGTGTCTTGCATGTGGCCCATCCAGCTTTGATCCCCAACACCACGTATGGTCCCTCAAGCACTACCAGGACTGACCCCTGAGCTCACAGCCAGGAATAAATTCTGTGCACTGCTGGATGTAGCCCCAAACAACAGACAGTAACAACAAATCACCAGGGCCAGTCAGAGGTATAGCACAGAGATTAAGGCACTTATCTTGCACGAAGCCAACTCCTGTACAAATCCCCAATATCACATATGGTCCCTTGCATCCCGTGGGTCAATCCTGAGCAAAGAGCCAGGAGTAGTCCCTGAGCAACTGCTGAGTGTAGCCCCCAAGCAAAACAAACAAAAATAAACATTCAATCCATTTTGAATTTTTTGTTTCAAAGGGAGAGCCAATAGGTAGCAGAAACATCAAACCATTGCTGTCTGTGCTGTGCCTGCAAATCTGTGAAGAGTCCTCTTAAGTATTAGACTTTGTAGCTGGACTGCCCGTTCTGCTTTCAGCTTTGTGGCTGACCCAATCTAGGACCATGTCTCAATCCCTGTCTTAGTAGCCTCACCTAGAGCAAAGCGATGTGTGTGTCTCAGGGTTGAGCACCTGCCTTACATGCATGAGCCAAGAGTTCAGTCACTGGCACTGCTCCCAGCATGAGTCCTTCTCTGGAGGACTCATGGGAGCGGCACTGCCACTGGGATCTCTGTGTCCCCCCACAACGCCCCTGTGTGCCATAGCTAGAGCAATGCTTGCAGTCATATGTGCAACATTGCAACCACCACCTCAACGGGGAATATATCCTCACATCTGCACAGAGATATAGTACAAGGGATAAGGTATTTGCTTTGCATTCGGCTGACCACGTTCAACCCTCAGTACCACATACAGTCCCCTGAACATCTCCTGGTGCAATCCTAGAGCCCTGAACATTACCAGAGTGGAACAGGAAATGCCTGTCCCACTTGGGAAATGCCCTACACTGTAGAGCCTGACTAGCAATACATTCTCCGTACTCACTAGGACCGCGGCTGGGTTGGCTGAGAATCACCGGAAGGGCGTCCTCTCCCATCCTCCTCCCCCCAGCAAAAAAATCCAAACCAAACAAAATACCCTTATCTATGAAATGAGGGCGATAATGAAGATAGTGTCAAAGGAGTGAATGCATACCAACAACTTAGACTTGCACTAGGGCTCAGGGATTTTGTTGTTCTGGGAAAGAAAGCCGATTTGGGGGAATTTTAGTTTAAAATAAGAGACTAAATTCACAGCTTTCTTATTTCAAATAGGACGTCAGCCCCCAGCAAAGAGATTGGGTCATAAAGGAAGTCCAAGCTATGGGGAAAAGACTAGAAAGAAGTCATTTTGGCCAAAGAAGGCCAAAGGCCCAGGGGCCCCCAGGTTGGGCAATTACTTGCCCTACCAGTTTGGATTCCACTGGTGACCTCTGGCTCCAAACCAAAACTAGATGCCGGACCTGGGATGCAATTCAGCATTTGAGCACTTACTTTACATGTGCGTGTCTGTTCAATCCATGACAACACACACACACACACACACACACGCACACACGCACGCACACACACACATGTTTAGGGCTGTGCTCATACCAGTGAATACTTTTTGAAAGCTCCAAATCATCCAGAGAGCCTTTCCTGGGTTTGTGCATTCAGCTGGAACTTTCAGCAAATATGTGAGTCCAGTAGAAACTTGAGGAGTTTCCCTGCCCAAGTGGACTGCTGAAGGTCTGGGGTCCTCTTAAGTGCCCTCACTGGAGATGCATCTTTAGAAACTGGAATTTCTGCTTCTGATGAAACCAGCTCTCCTCAGTGGCCCTAACAGATCACGGCAGAGTGGTATAGAGCACTGTTTGCAATGCATTCTCTTTCTTCCTCTCTCTCTCTCTTCCTCTCTCACTCTTTCTCCCTTTCTTCAGCTTCTTGTTATTTAACCTTTTTCCTTTCGCAGGCAAGAAAACAAAGGGTCAAAGAGGCAATGCACCAGAATAGATAGGAATCCAAGGCCAGCTGCTTTGCCTCTAAACCCAGGGCTTTAATCACATCACGCCTTAGTGACATCCAACTGGATAGATCTTATGCTGAGAAACATCCTCTAAAGCTCTCAGTTAAAATGTAATCTATCTTACTTCCATACTGTCATAGCTCAGCATCTTACTTTCATTCATCTGTCTTCATTTTGATGATTTAGCCTTGCCAAAATTAATTAAGCGAGATTAGAATATATAGGGTATGTCCTCTGGAGAGCAATACCATTTTCATATTAGTTTGTCAAACAGTGTCTACATCCATTCATGCCATCAAGAGACATTTGTTGAGCATCTCCTTCACACCAGGAACAGCCTTGGATATGCTCTGTCTTGGGTATGAAGACTAGAGAGTCTTAATAGTCTGAACAGTAATAACAGCATCCATAACAAGTGCTCTGATAGGAGCAGAGCTTGGGGTGTGGAAGGGAGTCACGAGAAAGCATAATCTGTGTTCTGGGAAGGTAAGGTAAGGTAAAGGCCCTCCCGTTGATCGTCGATTTGCTCAAGCAGGCCCAGTAACGTCTCCACTGGAGACTTTGTTGTTACTGTGTCTGGCATATCGAATACGTCACGGGGAGCTTGCCAGGCTCTGCTGTGCGGGCGAGATACTCTCGGTAGCTTGCCGGCCTCTCTGGGAAGGTAAGTTCCCTTATTCAGAATCCTGTGATAGCTCGATTACAAACATTGAGATGTTAGCCAGGCAAAGGATAGGAATGAGGGAGGTACACTGTGTGTGTGTGTGTGTGTGTGTGTGTGTGTGTGTGCATGTGAGCGCGCACGCACATGCATGCATTCTTGTGCATGTGCATGTATTTGTGAGAGAACCACACATTGATCAGAGGATTATTTTAAGCTGCAGACATTTAGGATGTAACAGATGCAGAAACAAGCCTTCTTGGAACTTCGTTTATCTGCCTGGAAGCAGCTCCTCTGAGAGAGGAGACTCTCAGGAAACTTCACCCTCTTCATGGGCATTTGGAAGAGAGACTCAATCCCTGGTGCATTTTCTGGGATGTGCCTGGCAGTGCTGGGGATCAAACCCTCCAATCACTGGGCTATCTTCCTCAGCCAACCACAAACTTTCTTTTTGTTGGTTTGGCTTTGTGTATTTGGATGACCCCTGGAAGTGCACAGAGGCTACCCCGGCTCTGTGTTCAGGAGTCACTCTGCAAGGTGCTGTGGGTGGCAGAGCTCAGACATTCTGCAGGACATCCTGCTGAGGGCTCTCCAAAACATTCCCTGCAAGGTGCGGTCACCAGTTTCCATCAGCTAGCTGGAGTCCCTCCCTCCTGCTGCCCACAAAGTCCCTAATCTCCTGTCCCTTCCTCCGCAGACCTTTTGTCTCCACTTTAACTTTGCTTTCAGAGGGAACATCCCATCATCTATCTGAGTCAATAGACTATAAATTCTCAGTTTTGTCTTTGTTTGGGGCCCAGACCAAAAGAGATTAAGCTCTGAGTCCTATGTCCCTAAATCCTGTGCCGAAGGCTTTGCACATGAGTGTTCAGTCTTTCCCACTTGTTTGGTCAAAATCCTACAGCAGAGAGACAATGTGGTTCCAAGGATCCTTGCTGTGCCTCCCACCAGCAAAGCGTGAGCTCAGTTCAAATCTTACAGTATATGAAGGAAGTCTATGTGCTTTCTGCCATCTAAAAATGTGAAAACTTTCCAAAAAGCAAATCAAACAATTCAGAGTTGTTAAAGGCATCATTGGTTCTGATTTGGTGGAGAGTCACTACTTTTAAAGAACTAGGATGGAGAAGATGGTCTAAGGTCCTGGAGCACAGGCTTTGCACACAGAACCCTGGGTCTCTCCCCAGCACTGCACAGTCCCCTAAGAGTGGCTTCCAAAGACTGCCAGGTGTGTCCTCCTGGCTCCTCCCAAGGAAACCTAGAGCAAGGCTGGGGCATAGTTCACAGGGCAGGAACGCATGCCTGCCATGCATAAGACCCCAAGTTTGATGCCCAGCACAGCATTGAATGGTCCCCTGCAGTCCTGGGGGTGACCTGCGTGGTCCACAACACCTCCAGACCTGAGCAGCACCACCAGGCTATCCGTTACAAGAAAAAAATAAAATCTTGCCTTCTGCTACAAGAATGGAACAAGACAGGGGACTGATAGGTGAGTAAGCTAGAGGGAAAAAGACAAATACAGCCAGAGAATAGACACTCTAATAATCACTGTGTTTAGCTATGGAGACCCCAAGCCCCCAGGGATCTCCCAACTAACCTCTAGCCCTTTAGATCTGAGCATCACAGATTCTCTGACCCTTGCATTGAACTTGGCATGGTTGAACAAGAATCACAGAGAACGGTCCCCTAAACCCCCCTTGGAAGTCTTTATAAAATTGCTGTTTTCTTTACAAAGACTATGATGTGATTTCAGACTTCTTTGTTTTAGTTTTTATTTATTTTTATTTTAGAATGAGATCTAGGTTGTGTTTATTTTGTTTTTATTTTTTAATTTTTATTAGTGAAACACCATGAGGTACAGTTGTAGACTTATAAATTTTTGTGCTTGGATTTCAGTTATAGAATGATCAAGTACCCATCCCTCCACCAGTGCCCATTTTCTACCACCACGGATCCCAGTATCCCTCCCATCCCTCATCTCCCCCATCCCACCCTGCCTCTGTGGCAGGGCATTCCCTTTTGTTCTCTCTCTCCTTTTGGGTGCTGTGGTTTGCAAAAGAGGCATTGAGTAGCAATCATGTTTGGTCTATAGTCTATTTTCAGCATGCTTCTCCCATCCTGGGAGGATCCTCCCAACACCCTTTATTTGGTGCTCCCTTCTCTATCTGAGCCTGGCAGGGGAGATACCATGATCACAAACTTCTTTGTTTTAAATAACAAACATCTCCATTGTATTTAAGTTGGTCTCGTTTCACTAACACCCAGGTCCCCTGGTGCACTCAACAGTTGCACATAAGTGCTTAAAATGAGGAGTCGCTGTATGCAGACTTGTTTCTCTGTAGAAGAAGTGACAAAATAAGAGTTAACCTTAAGATATCTATCGCCAGAAACTGGGGATGTGAGTCAATGGCCAAGTACATGCCATGCATGCATAAGACCTGGTTCAATCTCCAGCAATGCAAATAATATCAATAATAATAGCACTAATAATGATATGCCTGTTTCCAAAGTATAATGACAAGAAGGGGTAAAAAAACAGCCATTCATTCCCTGAAATATAAGCACTAGGGATAAATGTGTCTCTTGGAATAATAAATCTTTTGTTAGTGTTTGCGCTGTGATACTAATCCATCTCTGAATTTGACAACCGAATTGCAGCTGCCATTTCTTGCCTAACTTTGGCTGTTTTCCTCTGAGTAATAATGCCATCTTTCTTTCTCCCCCTCCCCTCCCCACCATCAGTGATGGGATTTAATACTTTCATCAGGATAGCTCATTGAATATTCATATTCTGCTTGTTTGTGCAGCAGCCACATGGGAAGTTGTAGTAGGATTTCAAAGCAGAAAATAGAAACTCTGGTGAGAAGACTATTTTGTGTGGGTGTTTGGAAGTTATGAATATGAGATTAAACAAAACCAATTCTATTTCAACATTGCATTGTTCAATGTGGAAGCAGGTGATTTTGAGTGGGTGGCTAAAAATATTAATCCATTTTAGGGAGAATAACACCCAAGAGTAGTAGAGATAAGGACCAGGAGGTCTGCTTCACGGTTTGGAGGCCAGCCTCACATGCTGGGGGAGAGGGCAGCTCAGATGGAGGGGGGAGCACCAAGTGAAGGATGTTGGGAGGACCCATTTGGGCGTGCCGAAAGTAGACTATGGACCAAACATGATGGCCGCTCAATACCTCTATTGAGAACCACAACACCCAGAAGGAGAGAGAGACCAAAAGGGAATGCCCTGCCACAGAGGTGGGGAGGGGCGGAGGGAAAGGGGTGGGGGTGGTGGGAGGGATGCTGGAGCCATTGGTGGTGGAAAATGGGCTCTGGTGGAGGGATGGGTACTCAATTGTTGTATGACTGAAACGCAAGCACGAAAGTTTGTAGGTCTGTAACTGTACCTCACGGTGATTCGCTAATAATAAACTAATAATAAAATAACAGCAACAAGGTGAAAAATAAAGAATAAATTAAAATAAAAATATTAATCCATTTTAGTCAAAGAAAATTAAAAATATTTAAAGAAAAAGTTTGCTTTAGCTTTGGAAGTCAGAGATGATTTTTTTTTTGGGGGGGAAGGGTAAGAGGAATCTAAATTATAGAACTGAAAATTTAGAAGAATCATTGTGTTGTTCTCTCTTGTTTTTTTTTTTTTGCACCATAACCATTCTTTTATTTCTTCTTTTGTTTTCGTGTGTTGGCAGTATTTGGGGGTTACACCCAACTCAATCCTAAATTGATTTATAGCCCAGGATGCACACCTGCAAAGAATGTGCTCCTGCCTTTTGAGCTATCCCCAGCCCAAGCTTTTGTTACTGTTTCTCTTTCTTTTCTGTATTTCTCCCTTCTCCTGTCTCTTACTTGCATCGATCCTTCCAGAACCGTATCAAAACACACTGTCATTGTTTTATTCTACTTCTCCCCTGCCAGGGAAAGCACATCAGAATGAAATAGGCAAGTTCTTTTGACAGATTGTCTTTACGACTCTGCTGCCAGAATATGGGAAATTGCTATTTATACAGTCCATTGCCACAAGCTGCTCTTAAACTGTGGGCCAAATTTCTCTTGAAACGATGATTAATATTCCTTGATTGACGATCTGGCAAACTACACGGGACAGACCTGGCCTGTGAGCAAACAGTTTATTAGGAAGGGTTCAGTGGAGCCTCACTTGGGTATTTGGAAGAGAGTTTCATTGCTGGATGATACTGACTGCAGAGTGTGGGACACACAGTTTTGGGTAGATTCCAGACATTGTAATTTTTATGTCCAATGGCAGCAATATCATATGGGTCAACATAATGGATGGTGAAGAAGAACTTGTTGATTGGAATTGAACTGCCTATAGAAATCATGCTATGAGATATTTGTGGCAGTCGGACAGAAGGTGTGGCTTAGGGGTAGAACACGTACCTGGCACCTGTGAGTCTTGGTAAAACCATGCCTGAGCACCATCACATCCATGCTGCCACTATGGATATCACAATGACGGCCAACACCCCCCCACCCCCCAAGACCCCAAGCTCCCAGGGTTTCCAGGCCTTCAGTATGCAGGGTCTGACCACTACTCTAGGGTATTATCACTACCACAAGAAGGAAATGTTTAAGGGGCCAGAGGGACAGTACAGAATTAAGGTGATTAACTTGTAGTCAACACAGTTTTGATTCCTAGCACCATATAGGATCCTCTGAGACCTGCCAGGAATGATCCTTGAGCAATGTCAGACCTGGCCTAAAATTAAACAAACAAACAAAAAGAATATTACCTGAGGGACTAAGTCTTTTGCCATGCACACAATTATATTGGGGTCAATCCCTGGCACTACATTGTGAACCTGAGCCCCCACCAAGAGTAATCCCCGCATGCAGAGCCAGGAGTAAACCCTGAGTACTCCCAGGTGTGGCCCCAGACCAAACCAAATCAAACAGTAACAACAATAAACTAAAAAAATATATTTGAGGTAGTATACAGGACTGGAGCGATAACATAGGGAGAAGGGCATTTGCCATGCACATGGCTGACCTGGCTGACCCGAGTTCAATTCCTCTGTCCCTCTCGGAGAGCCCGGCAAGCTACCGAGAGTATCCCACCTGCATGGCAAAGCCTGGCAAGCTACCCATGACCTATTCGATATGCCAAACACAGTAACAAGTCTCACAATGGAGACGTTACTGGGCCCGCTCGAGCAAATCGATGAACAACGGGAGGACAGTGCTACAGTGCTACAGTATACAAGGAACACAGCAACACAATAAACCAATGAGCTATAAAATAAATCTATTAAAATAAAAGAAATTATCAGTCCACATAAGAACTTAAATAAAAAGGTAAGTAAAAAAATAAAAGCACCATAAGTTCCTCTTTCACCATTGCATTAAATTTGTTAAAAACTTGGAAGTTCTTTTTCTGGGCCAAGAATACAATGACAGATAAGAACACTCAGCATTTATGTATGTGACTGGCTTGATACTAACTGTTAAACATCCACCTGGCATTTAATCTACCACGATCAATTAGGGTAGTTACTATACCAATTTTACAGATGGAAAAGCTAAAACAGGTGCCAGGAGATAGTTCAAAGAAAAAAAAATTACATGTTTTGCGTGTGATCCAAGATGTTCCACTTTCAATGGAGTACCTTGGAGCATGGAACCAAGAGTAGCGCCCTAGCACCATCAAGCGTGGCCCACAAACAAAAGCAAACAAAAAGTTAAAACAAAACTTAACATTTTAGGGAAGAATATCCATTTATTTAAAATGCAGCAAAATGAGGCAGAGCTATAGCTCAGCAGGTAGGATGTTTGCCTTTCATGTAACTGACCCAGGTTTGATCTCCAGCACCCTATATGGTGATCTGAGCACAGAGCCAGAAGTAAGCCCTGAGCATGGCTGGGTGTGACCCCCAAACAAACAAAACATGCAACCAATTGAGGTCCCAAAGATACTACAAGGGGTGAAGCATTTAACTTGCATGCAGCCCATCCCAGTTTGATCCCTGGTGATACGTGGCCTCCAGAAGTTCTGGGTGGAGGCCGCTGAGCGTCACATGAAGGCCCCTGAGCATCACTGGGGTGATCCAGGTAATCCTGGAAACTGCAGGACCCAAGCACCACCACATCCTCAGGCCCTAACACTGAACTGCCTCCCCGGATGGTGGGAAATACTGGGAGGGATCCTCAGGCCTCCTGAGCACTGCTTGGGAGATTTCCTCTCCTCCGATGCAGTAAATTGAAAAAATATGTCTCAAAATGTTGTCAATTGTCCTTGAATAAATCTATTAGATATTTATAGCGATACTTGTTTTATATCCCTTGGGCAAGAATTATCACACATACTCCCCTGTGCCCCAAATTTAGACTCTGGACCCTTGCTCCTTGAAAAATGATCTTCACAAACACTTTACTAAAATGAAGCTGGGAGCATATTAGAAGTGCAAGAATGGTCAAAGCTTGCCTTGTGCATGACCAACCTGAGTTTGATCCCTGACACCTTATATGGTCTGGAGAGTCCTTCTAGGAGTGCCCACTGAGCACAGAGCCAGGAGTTTAGCCCTGAGCACCATGGAGTATGATTCAAATAAAAACAAAACCAAAATATGCAGTATCTCATTTCTGATTCCAAAAGGCATTAAAAGTGCAAGTTAATGTCCCACTCCTTTGTGGGACACTAAAAAAAAAAAAACATAATATGAGACAAACGAATCTCAGAACAGAGCAGCACATTGCAGAGATGTCTCCCCACCCCATGCCAGGCTGATTTCACCGGGACACCTCGAAGGAGGGCAAATGTGTCCCTCAACCTGCCCCAAAAGAACCCTGGCAGCCGCAAACCTCCAGAACCCAATTGCCACCACACTCATGGCCAACCTTCACAGGCTTGTCCTGAGTCCCCAAGGCATGAGATTGAATCTGCTGAAAAACCCGGCATGTGGGACTTGTAACTGAAAACTCCAGGATTCACGGACTCAAGGACTGGAAACCTCCCCCAATCTCCCTGTGCTTTGGGGTTCCTGGCAGTCACACCCACGAAGTGTCTCTGGGCACCATTGATGAGCATTAACAGCCATGATCCAGACTCACAAACGAATCTTGAAAGAGAGCAGCAGGCCGCAGAGATGCCCCTGGTCCCCTAAATCACCATCCAGTTAAAAAGAATTTTAACTCCAGTTCTAGCTCCCTATGAAAACATTTTAGAATTCTAGGAGCAGAGTGACTGCTTTTGTGGCCACGCAACATCTCATACAATTATGCTACTGATATACCAACAGTAGCACACCACATTTGATGGAATGTAAGGTAGAAGACAACAAATTTTGATAAAAAAATATTATGTATGTACATACATACATATATATGATCACGGTCCCGGTCCTCACGTTGTTCATCGATTTGCTTGAGTGGGCCCAGTAACGTCTCTATCATGAGACTTGTTGTTACTGTGTTTGGCATAACGAATACATCACGGGTAGCTTGCCAGGCTCTGCCGTGGGGATGAGATACTCTCAGTAGCTTGCCGGGCTCTCCGAGAGGGGCCGAGGAATCGAACTCGGGTCGGCCATGTTAGCCGCTTGTAAGACAGATGCCCTACCGCTGTGCTATCTCTCAGAGAGCCTAGCCAGCTACCAAGAGTATCTCCATATTCCAAACACAGTAACATACATATATACAAATATGCATATGCACATAAGACCCAAACTCTAACAATATGTTAGTGATCTCTCATACAGGGGTTTAATGGCTTCAAGATGAGATACAATAATTTTCACATACTTTCCACCAAGAAAACATTTTTGGATAATTTTTAGTTGATTATTTGTAACAAGCAATCACTTTCACTGTCCTCCCATTGTTCATCGATTTGCTCGAGCGGGCCCAGTAACGTCTCCATTGGAGACTTTGTTGTTACTGTGTTTGGCATATCGAGTACGTCACTGGGAGCTTGCCAGGCTCTGCCGTGTGGGCGAGATACTCTCGGTAGCTTTCCGGGCTCTCCGAGAGGGGTGGAGGAATCGAACTCGGGTCGGCCATGTTGGCTGCGTGCAAGGCAAATGCCCTACCCGCTGTGCTATCACTCCAGCCCAACAAGCAATACAAAATAAATTATTTAGCATCTGCCTTGGGGCACACTTGGGTGTAGTGGGAAAACTTGAAATAATGGTGGTGGGAAGGTTTAATGCTGATGAGATTGGTGTTGAAAGATTGAATGTAATCAATTACTGTGAACAACTCTTTGAAAATAAAATTAAAAAAACACATAGTATGAGACTAATACTCAAGGAGGTAGAAATACACAGGAGAATTGGTGCATGGTTGGAGGCCTGCCTCAGGTGCTGGGGGAGAAGGCAGTTGGGATAGAGAAGGAACCACTATGGCAATGATAGTTGGAAATGATCACTCTGCTAAGAACGGAGTGCTGAAAGTAGGTAAAGGAACAAACATGAGTATGTGTTGCAAACCATAATGCCCAAAAGGAAAGAGAGAGGGGCTGGAGCAATAGCACAGCAGATAGGGTATTTGCCTTGCACGCTGCCTACCAGGGTTCGATTCCCAGCATCCCATATGGTCCCCTGAGCAGCACCAGGGGTAATTCCTGAGTGCAGAGCCAAGTGTAATCCTTGTGCATTGCCAGGTGTGACCCAAAAAGCAAAAAACAAAACAAAACAAAACAAAAACCCCAAAAACTAAAGGAGAGAGAGAAAGAGAGAGAGACAGAGACAGAGACAGAGACAGAGACAGAGACAGAGAAAGGAAAAGTGGCTACCATAGAGACAAGAGGGGGAAGATGGCAGGGAAACTGGGATATTGGTGGTGGGAAATGTACACTGGTGGAAGGATGGGTGTTGGAACATTGTATGACTGATACCTGTTCATGAACAGCTTTGTAATTGTGTATCTCACGGTGATTCAATTTTTTAAAAAAGTGCAAGTTAAGAAGATTCCCAATTGGTATTTATGTACATAAAAGCTGAGTCCTAAGTACTGAAGAAAGAGGAAGGGGGTTAAGGCACTTGCCTTGCATATATCCAACTCGTTCCAACTCCCAGCACCACATGGTCCCTCAGGCACCTGTGGGTATGACTCTCAAGCACAGAACTGGGAATAGCAGCCCCTACGGCAGCATAGCACCATGTATGACCCAACATCCCCTTGCCCCCTGCCAAAAGTTGAGACCTGGGTCAAGAGATAATTCAATGGGCTAGTGTATAGTCTTTGGTTTGTAGGAGGCCCAGATTAGTTCCCTGATACCAACTGGTTTCCCAAGTACCAAGCCAGGAGAACCTGCTGCTGAAAGTGACCACAAAACAGAAGGAAATGCATAAACAAGACCTGTGGTTTCAAGTATATATGTCTAGACATAGTAGGCAGACTCTCAAGGTAATGTGAAGATCATACTTCATAAAACCCTTCCCCAGAACATGGCACCAAAAAATGCAATCCACTGAAAGCACGATTATCAGCAATTTGAAAAGTTAAGAATCACAGAATTAAGACAAAACAAGAAATGGATAAACAACAGCAAGTGTTTTAACGCTTTGGTTGGGTCTAAGAATAAAAACCAAGTGTATGGTCAGATTCCAATTAATTTATACTTCTGGAAATTTAAAAGTGGTTTTGAAAGAAAAGTGCTAAATAACATGATGGATTACTATGTAGTAGGGGGTCTCACTATCAGGTATACCAAATGTCACACCACATGTTCCTATATAATTTCAATGTGGCAAGGGGACATAGCTCAAAGGATACAAGAACACAAGAATACCTTGGGTTCCATCCAGAATCCTTATCCAAGTGTGCCTCACTCTATGCCGGACCCCGAGAGAGAGAGAGAGAGAGAGAGAGAGAGAGAGAGAGAGAGAGAGAGAGAGAGAGAGAGAGAGGTGTAGGTGTTATTGGGCAAAGTGAAAACCGCCTACGCTGTTTCGTAGCAAAGAGAGAAGCTGCCACAAGGTGGAGCAAAGTCACAGGGAGTTGGTGTGAACGCGTTTGCAGCTGCCTAGCTCCCAAACTTGGTCAACCAGGCTTTCTGGAATTTTAAGTCACGAGCATTTCCCACATGCAATCTGTAAGAGTGGGTGCTTTGTTTGTTTGCTTGGTTAGTTTGGGGGCCACACCCAGGGGTGCTCAGGACTTACTCCTGGTTCTATGTCCAGGGATCACTTTTGTGGTGCTTGGGGGACATATGCAGTGCCCACTGTACTATCTCTATCACCCCCAGAGTGGGTTCTTAAATGCAGCCATCTCTTCAGCCTCCATAGTAAACTCAAATATAGAGAAGATGAGGGGGCTTCTGGAGAGATAGTACAGTAGGGGGACGGGGCTTGCCTTGTACACGGCTGACTGAGGTTTGATCCCCAGCACCACATAGGGTGTGGTCCCTTGAGCACTGCCTCAAGTGATGCCTGAGTGCAGAGCCAGGAGTCAGCCTTGAGACTAGCTGGGTGTGACCCCAAACTCATAATATATCTTGAAAAAAAATAAGAAAATTCCTGCTCTCCAAAGAAAACTGTGAGAAGAATAATTGATTTCCTAATCACATGGAAATGCTGTATAATCAATTGTAAGTCAAGACTCAGTCACCCACAGTTCAGGGAGGTGAAACTTCTCATGCTGATGGATTAAAGAACTCAAAGTTTTGGGGACGCTGAATGGAAAATTGAAAGGATCACCCACTTTGAAAGCAGGGAGGTAATGGATGGAAACTTGAACCAGGCAGATCTTCACACATTCATGGAACTTACTGAGCATCCAGATTTTCATCTATGAAGTAAGGACGAGGGTGTCTACTCTGAACGTTTAATTTTTTTCTATTTTGGTTTTGGGACACCCGGAGATGCTCAGGAGCTCTGCCTGTGTTCTGTGCTTGGGAGCAGCCCTGGAGGTGCTCTCTGGGTTATGTGGTGCTGCAGATTCAAACCCAGATTGGCCACATGCAAAACAAGTGTCTAAACCCCTTTACTATCTCTCTGACCCCTAAGCTTCTTAAAAGTTATAGAAAATGCTTTGTTTAATCAGTTGATGAACCCAAACTTCAACAATAAAAGGTGGTGTAGATCTTAATATTATTAAGACTATTAAAAAAAAAAAACCTATGGGGCCAGAGTGATAGCACAGCGGGTAGGGTATTTGCCTTGCATGCAACCAACCCAGGTTTGATTCCCAGCATCCCATATGGTCCCCTGAGACTGCCAGGAGTGATTCCTGAGTGCAGAGCCAGGAGTAAACCCAAGTGCAAAGCCAGGAGTAATCCCTGAGCATCGCCGGGTGTGACTCAAAAAAAATCAAAAAAGGAAAAAAACCCTTATTGACAGTTTATTTGGTACGCAATGAAATAAGAGAGAATTAATATAGCATCTGATTCTTAAATAGCTTTATTTCAAAGAAAATTTAAATTGGGTCAAAATAACAACCAAAAATCTCAAGGGGCAATAAAAGGCAAAACAAGTTTATCTGGAATTGAGTTCTGATTCAAGGTACACTGATACAAGGAGTCAGAGAGAAAGTACAGCAGGTGAAGCACTTCTCTTTCATGTGGTCAACCTTGATTCGACCTCCAGCATCCCTTATCCTGAGCACTTTCAGGAGTGATTCCTGAGCACAGAGCCAGGAGTAATCCTTAGCACTATTGGGTGTGGCCCCCAAACAAAACAAAACAAAAAAAAGAAACCATAAAATATACAGAAAAGGCAGAAAGTTGGGAGTTTTTATGAGACAAAAGAGGAAGACAAGATAAGTAATTAAAGAAAAGAGGTAGTTACTGTTAAGAAGTGTATGTTACTTCTGGTTATACCTAATTGATTATTGATTCTATTCTCTGGCAAAACACAAAAACCCAAAGCCTTGTGTTATCATCTCTCTTGATCTGGATGACCTCTCCAACAATTGCTTTTGGCCTATTTCAAGAGATAGGTAGACTTACATCTAGTGTCTGTCTACCTGGCTGCATGGCAAAATGGCGTCACATCTGTCAGCTTTGCACTATAGAATCACTAACACTTATTGAACACCTACGATGGTCTCTACTCCTGTGAGCACATTCATCTTTTCTAGGGGCCACTTTGGCAATACTTGGTTTGGCTGTGTGAGTCTGTGGGTTCAGTGTCCAAACCAGTGGTACTGGGACCACTGTAGCTATGTTGACAGTGCTCAGAGAGCCATGTGGTGCCAAGTATTGAACTTCGGGCCTTGCACATGCTGAACGTATGATTCATCTTTGGATCATATCTC
The DNA here is from genome assembly GCF_029834395.1 of Sorex fumeus. NCBI lineage: Eukaryota > Metazoa > Chordata > Mammalia > Eulipotyphla > Soricidae > Sorex > Sorex fumeus. Next base: position 11,151,374 of record NW_026606138.1, on the reverse strand, counting down.
TGGCCCCGAGTGTTTCTGTAAACACCTTAAAGAGCTAAGTAATCTCATCAAGTCCTGAGACGTCTTTCAGGGGTAGGAATTAGTCCATCTTACAGAGGAGGAAACTGAGGCACAGAACGGTACAGTGACTTTTATTAGCTAGCTCTGGAAGGACCAGAGCCTCTGGGTACCCCATCTTTGCCACTCATACCTACCACAGTGATTCAGATAGTCTAGGCAGATCTTGTTTATATTTATTTCTTGGGGCTTCATACTCCATTACCAAGTTGTACTTCCCAGCAATAGTTATGAGCTAAGTAAATCCCAGTAGTACCCATGGGTGGATGATACAAATGTCACTGGTATTTGTCTATAGTAATACCCAAAGCAAACTGCTTGCTCTGATATCTCTCTCCATGGTCAAGCCATCCTTCCTTGCTTCCAACAGTTCTTTCTATAAAATGTATAGATGGTATAGATGGTTATGATGCCTCTGCTTGAAAGGTTCCTTTCTGTCTGCAGAACAGTGGCCAACCACTTAGCATAGGACTTTCTGCCATTTTGGCTATGAACTTCCTTCCTTCTGGTTTGGATATTCCGACTCTTCACCCTAAACTCTTATATAAGACAGCTCTGTAAGAAATCATAGAAGGCAGGCCAGAATGACCCCAATCCTCATCACTTACTGTGGCAAATTGGGAAAAGAAAAACTTAAGAAAATTTTAAAAGATTTTCGGAGTGGCAGGAATGATGGTATAGCAGGTAGGTCGCTTGACTTGAGTGCTGCTGTGACCTGAGTTCTATCTCTTGCTTTCCATATGGACCCCAAAGCATTTCCAGGAGTAATCCCTGAGCACAGAGTCAGGCATAACCCCTGAGTACGCCAGGTGTGCCCCTGCCATTTTTAAAATTTCAGTTCTTTTATTTTTTTTAATTAAAAATTTATTTTAGTGACCTGATTTATAATGCTGTCAATGTTAGGGCTTGATGCAGACATTCCAAAGCCACCCTCCCACCATAGTGTACATTTCTGTCCACCATTGTCTCAGGGTCTCCTCAACCTTGTCTCTCTCTCCCCTCTCTCACCATCATATTCAGTTCTGTAAGCTCAGAATCAGTGCTCAGATTCTGCTGCTTTTAATCATTTATTATTCCCTTACTGTGCTTCTTTATATCCCACATATGAGAGAGATAATTATGTCCTTTTCCTTCTGCCTGACTTCACTTAGCATGATATTCTACAGACCCTTCTATGTAGTGACAAATTGTATGATTTTTTTCTTTTGCTGAGTAGTTATCCATTGTGTGTGTGTGAGAGAGAGAGAGAGAGAGAGAAAGAGAGAGAGAGAGAGAGAGAGAGAAAGAGAGAGAGATGATTCTCTATCCAATCATCTG